>NC_141695.1:1120583589-1121322339 GCF_964263255.1 Lissotriton vulgaris
GAATAGCTGTGAGAAACCGACATCATAATTCCAACGGCAGAAATGCTGTCAGTAATGGATTATGAGGTCTTTCCAAATGACCGATGGGCTCCTTGAGCCTGTCAGAACCGCGTTGGATTCTTCGGCGGGTTTAAACTCCAACTGCGTTCATACTATAAATCTACCATGTCGGTCGACCGACCAACATCATAATGAGGCCCTCTACGTTTAATTTGAGATTGAATGTGCCCAATCCATTACTGATTTCTAGATCAATGAAATGTTTAAGAGTTTATTATTACAGAATACAAGAACAAGCAGTGCAAATGCAGAGTTATACAGAGTATGTAAAAAAGGAAAATATTCTAAGTCTCAAAAGTAGCAAAATCAGCAAAGAATCGGACAGTATCCTTGTAGGAAAGACTTCTGGCTCACCCCCAAAAATGATTGCTTTTATACACAAATATCACATAGAAGTAAGAATTTCTGCAGTTTCATTGTGGTGTGAGCGGATGTGTAATTTCTTCAGGAAATAAGAACACAATAGAAATAAGAATGACATTAGCTTCACAACTAAGTACTAACATACTACATTACTAATTATTCATCATCCTCTACTCTAATATCATCCAGAGATATTCAAACAGAACATGATTCATTTATACTGTCAGACTATGTGAATAAGTATGTCTCAATTAAGAAATTGAAGATATGGTAACATGCTGCTAGTTACATACGAGCTAGAGAAACTTTCCAATGAGAATAACAATAATAGTAATAGTTAACAAATATCCTAGTACATTTTAACTTGAAAGTGTGATGTGGACGTGCAGGGTGATTGACAGAGAAGAATTCCATCTTAGTCAAGATGGCATTTCACAGTAAAATGTGGGCAAGTTAAAACATACTCAGAAAAACACACTTCTACACATCACAGAAAACCTATTTCAAAAGCAGTTGTATTAAATCTGTCTCTAGATCTGAAACCATGTGTATGAATACATATGGCAGAAATTCCCAAAGTTGTGCACACATTTCCATAAAAAAAGCACTGCATGTGTCACAGGCCCCTGTAATGCAAGGTTTGGTTTCCTCCACTAGAGGCAAAGTATCATATGGTCATATTCAGTAACAAAATGTTTCCTATCGGCAGCATGCAGGTACTATGAATCACACTGCCATTTTTACATAACTTCTTGTAGCACTGACTGCAAAATATATGCAGCATTTTGCCAAAATAAACGCTAGAGGACTTATGCCTATGGTGCCAACTTTCAGCGATGATCAAATGTGAACTGGGTGTGCAGCGAGAGGTGCGTTGCCTTGCCAAGTGCGCACAGTGCTACAGCTGACCTGTGCCCTGAAATTATTGTCAAATGCAAAAACCACAATTGATGGACAGAATGCAGAACAATGTCATACATTCACCCCAGTACAGAGATCTGGGCCCAAATCCATTGTTTTTTTGCACTCCACACCACCCCAGTTCAGACACGGCCATATGTAAATCAGTCTGACCCTGTGCCTCATGGGAACAGTCCAGCCCGAACTGCCAAGCCATGCCTTCCCTGGACCGGAAACAAGCTTCCGAGGACCGGTTTCTGGCATTCCAGGAAATTGCGATTGGGCATGGGGTGTTGTTTTGCCCACCTAAAGGGTAATTTTGTATGTTTGCGTGTTTATGCATTCTTTATGCTTATATAGTAGTAGTATAGCTTTATTTCGATACGGTACATATCATAAAAGCAGTACAAAAAGTAAAATCAATACAGAGATGCATAATATAACATACCGTAGGGAATCATAATAGACAATAATACATAAAATACGCATTTAAGCTATCCTTACAAATGTTTGCACTAGTATCTAAAACAGGTTACAAAGAAGAGGACATTACTGGATCAACAGTTTTTTTGCAGATCTTATACGCCATGCCCAGCCAAGAAATTTTGCCATGCAGCATGCAAAGAATGGGCGGGCATCAGAGCGCAATATACGTAGGGCTTCTAGGTGTGATCTTGTTCCCAGACTTCTACACAAGGGCTTTAGCCATTTCAATCTAGGAGCTGCATAGGCACTGCACTCAAAACGAAGGTGGGCGTCAGACTCAACCCTTGAGTCGCAAAATGGACAAAATGGGACCGTTTGAAAAGGAGGATTCCAAGAGGAAGTGAACAATCCTAAGGGGAGAACACCCACCCTAAATTTGAAGTAAAGTGATCTGTCTCCAGAGCTGTGGATTAGGTCCAAATAAGGTTCCCTGAAGGGGAAATCTTTAACTAGTAAAAACTGGGCAACAGATTTGCAAAGATTGGAGTTACGTATTCTGTTATTTTTTACCCATAACCAGTAGGCGTTCTTTAGAAGCAGCTTGGGCGGTGCTGTTTTATTGGCCCAAGCATCTCCCAATCCCAGCTCATAGAGCAATCGTTTTACCTCCCTAAACCAGGGTATCTTATTACAACCTGGGAGAGACAACAGATCTTTCAGGGCGTCAGCGTAACTACACAATTCTGGGACATTCCATACCCGGGACCAAAGTAGCAGGGGGCGTAGTTTTGCTTGCTCACAAATTGGGCGAGTACCTGCATCCAACAAGAGGGGGATTGTAGGAGTGCTGTGGGGTAGCCTCATCAGATCTTTATGGAAGTTGTTTTCCATCTTCGCCAACGTATCGACTCTCTGCGTACCCCACAGTTCGGCGCCATATAAAGCTGCGCTTACAACCCTTGCTCTGTAGATATCTAGCACTGCCCCGATTGGTTTCAATGAGGAGGCTCGCTGTTCCTTGAGCAAAACACCCGTGACCCTTTTATGAGTCAGAAACACCTTTTGGTGGTGTGCCTTCCAACTCATTGAGTCACACAAGCGTATTCCCAAGTAGTCAAATTCTTTGACTCTCTCCAGGGGGGTGGAGTCTAAAACAGGTGGGGCGACGGATTTCTTGGGGGGATTAAGGACAAGGAATTTGGTCTTGCTTATATTTATAGCTAAACCCCTGCTATCACAGAAGGATTTAAAGCTAGAAAGCAATTTCTGAATGCCTGCTGGAGATTTCGAGATCAGGAGGGTGTCATCCGCAAACAGGAGCGTTGGGATTTTTCTGCCCGCCAGAGTAGGTGCATCCGCAGGGTGTTGCAGCAGATGCTCCACCACTCCGTTGACATATAGAGAAAACAGAGTGGGGGCAAGCACACACCCCTGGCGGACGCCCCTGTCTACTGGGATGCGAGATGTTTTTTCTCCCTGTACACCCCACCTGATCTGGGCGAAATTGCCTTCATGGAATTTTTTAAGCAAGAACAGGTAGGTGGGTAACCCTAGACCATCGAGGACATTCCATAGTAGTTCCCGCGGGACTAGGTCGAAGGCCGTTCTCAAGTCTATAAAGACTAGATATAACGTACCCCCTCCCAGCACCACCACCTTCCAGTATATCATCAGAAGGCGGAATGTTTGCTCGATGGTGCCTGTCCCTGTTCTAAAACCTGCCTGAAAATCAGACAGGATCTTTCCCTCATCGGCCCACTGCAGGATCCTACCCAGGACAACTTTCCCCGCAACCTTCTGGGTTGAATCCAGCAAGCTTATAGGGCGATAGTTTGCTGGGTCGTCCCTGCTGCCTTTCTTAAAAATAGGCACAACTTCTGCGCCCCTCCAGGAGTCAGGAAAAGATCCCCCTAGCAGAGCCTCATTTAAGAGTGAAGCGATTAATCTGCTCCACACTGCTGGGTAGGATTTAAGTAAGTCCCCTGGGATCCCATCAGGGCCTGGAGCCTTATTGGGGACAATGCCCCTGATAGCCCCTTCAACTTCCTGACTAGTGAAAGGGAAGTCTATAGGAAGAGAAATAGCTGTTGCAATGGACAAGGTTCCCGGACATGGAGGAGACAAGTCCAGTGCAGCAGAATAAAGCTTGGAGAAATGGGCAAACCAAGCATCACCCGGAATATTGCAGGTTATTTGCTGATGAATGGGCTTGTTCCTTGCTCTTAGGAGATCCCAGAACCCCTTGGAATCCTTCAAGGTACTAGCTTCAGTTAGGTCACACCAGAAATGGTAATCATGAGCCTCCTTTGCCTCAGCCACTATTTTTTTATAGGATTTCCTCGCGGAACTAATGGCGACCTGGTCCCTACTCTTTACTGCAGCAATAAGCTCCCCCTTAGCAATACGACATTTAGGAGAGTACCAATTGTCTCTAGCATTGGAATCACTTTTGGAACCCACCCTGGGTTTAGTATAATGAATAGTAAACAGTTTACTCAGTGATACTATGGTCTCTATGAAAAGTGGTAAGACTTTTGTACTGGCTGGGCTTATAGCGTCAAGCCGAGGCTCCACCACTGACAAGATGGACCCGGCTTGCGCCAACCTTGCCTCATCAGCTTTAACTTTTGCCCACTTCAAATGCCTCCCACAATTAGACGGAACAATTTCATGGGATGACTTCCAGATGTCGGATTGTTTGTACTTCTTGTTTTGCCAAATTGGAGAGAGGGTTAGACAAAGGGGGTTGTGGTCACTATCACAAGATGCTACAACCTCCATATCTAGGTGGAATGACCAGAGATTGTAATTCAAGATGATAAAATCGATTCTGGAGGAGTGACCCGGTCTATTGTAAGTGTGAGCACCCAAAAGGTCCGATTTTGAACGACCATTCGCTGATCTCAAATTATGCTCCAAACAGAGTGCATTGATATCTATCGCACTTTGTGTCCATTTGGGGATCGGGTCAAGGGACAAGGTCGGGATACCCCTTCTTGCATCTTCCTCGAAAGAATTCAAAATATCTTCCTTTGCCAATGGTTCAAAGCAACAGTTAAAGTCGCCTGCAAGGAGGATATAAGAGTCAATCTTGCAAGCAGCTAGGTCATTGCTAAGACCTGTCCGAGGTAGGCTTGATGTCCCGCTCCTGGTGCCCCTCAGATATAAGTTGAAGACCTCTAACATCTTGCCCCCCTGGCAATATATTGAGATCCTCTGCAGGTCAGGAGAGTTAGTGGACCTATGACTTACTTTTAAACCCAAAGCAATTCTAACCCATATTAAAAGGCCTCCAGACGGACGACCCTTTGAACCCCTTTGTTGGAGAGCTGGGACGAAATAGGTGGTAAATCCTACTCTATGTTTTGGGTCCAAGGTCCAGGTTTCTTGCAAAATACAAATGTCAAATGGCTCTATGAACACATTCCATTCGGGATTATCAAAGTTCCGATTTAGCCCTGCCACATTCCAGCTTACAAGCTTTAACGGGGGTACAGCTATGATAGGTTGGCTGAGAGAGTAAGCAAATGCAGGTGAAATAGGCACAGCCGCTAGGGGTGACCTGTCAGGGGGCTCATCTTGGGAAATTTTGTGGGAGGTTGTAGGGACCATGATTCCCTCAGGCTGGATTCCTACAGATGATGTGGCCTGTATAGGGGCCTTTGGTAGGATGTGCGAGGGTTCCGACTGGACATCCCTACCTTGTGGACTAAAGGCTCCCAATGCAGTCAGCTCGGCTAGATCTGCACTACTCTTAGCTATCAAACCCCCCTCAGAAATAGAGCTATGTGGTTTTCGAGCTAGGCCAAAAGAATGTGCAGTTGCTGAGGGTTCGATGCCTACACAAAGGGACCCGGGACGCCCATGGGCTGGAAAAGATGGTGCATTGCCCGCTGTGTGGGAACCAGAGTGCCTGGGGAGTCAATCTACTTCCTCCAGGCCTCCGAATCTATTTGAGATTGGGAAACCGTTCCAATGTGAAAGGGGATCCACTTGATGGTTAAAACGGTTTCTCCTTGGTTGGTGGTGGACTAATGACCAATTGTCCATCTGGTTGTGCATGGGTCGTGGGGGATAGAAGAAGGACAAGGGTTTCGGAATGACAGAGGACCCTTCACTGCAAGGCCACGAACATATGTGCTGTGCCGTGTGCAGGTCATCGAAAGTTACAACTATACAATCCCCCGCATTCGTTTTCCTAGTTGGGCCCACCCAGGAAGTTCTGCGCACCATCAGCACTTTGCTTCTACGGCCATTGGGGATAGGTCTATTGACATTAAGCCAATGCATTATTTTGTTTTTCAAGGACCAATGATCCTCGTATTGGCCATTGCTGATCTGTGGGACCCCCATCAGCACAACTACAAAATCATTTGCTTCCGGGGGAAGGTCAATATAGCCCCCTCTAAAGTTATTCTTAACCTGGAAGTCCTGGGTGGGCGGTATGGTTACCTTGCCAGGCTGGAGTTTTGGAGTTAGCCCAGCTTTAGAATTAACAGGTAGGTGGGTTGGAGTCCGCTTCGGGGCCTTAGGGATTGTAACAGTAGGTATTTGGTCCACCTTCACAGTCCTCGGTTTCGGAACCGGGCGTATAATCGTGGGTATAGTGGGCAGGCTTTGGTGTGTTTGTGCTGTGGGAGCTGGAGAAATAGCATCAGCTACAGGGAGGCCCTGATTCTCAAGACTTCTCAAACCGAGAGTGGCCAGAGCAATAATGCTTTTTCCATCTAAAGTAAATTATTTTCGATTCGTGAAAGTCTGAGGTCTAAAGGGGAAAGAAGCTTTTTAAGGGATTCCCATACCAAATCTATAAATTCCCTATCATTGTTACCCAAACCATCTATCTGTAAACCTTCAGTTACTGGGGTGGAAGCAGGTAATTGCTCGATGGTTGTCCCCACCCCAACTCCCTCCAGTGGTGGCTGCTCCCCAAATGTCCGGACAACTTTGGTGGTAGGTGTTGGGCCTTTCGTCGGTGTCAAATGTTGTGGCACCGCGATTTTCACCTTCTTCCGTGAATAGGCGGAACGAGAGCGAGGCTTCCGGTTTAGTTGGGTAGCACTAGGGGCATTAAAGACCACTGGGGGGGGAAGGGTAGTAGTGGCATTCTGGGCGCATGAGGTGACGGGCGCGCTCACTTCCAGTAGATTGGGTTGTGAGGTGTGGTGTGGGGAAAGAATGAGTTGGGGTGGAGTCGGGTGTACCTCAGCCTGAGAAATTATACAGTGGGGAATGGGAGGACGCTCTGGAGTGACCGCCACAGCTATAGAGCCCAAGGAGGATTTTTTGGAAGTAGCAATGACTTCAGACAGTCTTCTGGCCGCTGCCAACTCGAGAGATACCCGAGTCTGAAGCTTGGATATTTCCTGGTCAATGGCAAAGTTAGTGCGGGTAATGAAGTCATCCATTGGACCACTAATTGGGTGACCACCTTTGGAGGCCTTACTCCTGGTTGTTCTGGTGCACATATCTTAAGCAAGGGGCAAGGCCAAGCAACAAATTATATAAGAAAAGGAGGGCGAGGATCGAACTTTGCGGTCCTCTGTGGTAGAGAATAGCGGGCGAAAGAGGATGGGCCAGTCCAGTCCGCTCAGTCCTCGAACGGCCTCAAACGGCCCGCTCTTTGCCCGGTCTTAGCCCCGGTATTCGCCCCGCGCGCGTCCCGCGTGCGCGTTACTGCCTCTGTTTATCAGGGAAAGGCTAATGGAGGGGGCAGGAAGAGGACCAGCTGCGGCCGATGAGCGCCGCTCAGCAGGCTGGTCCTCGCAGTCCCGCCTCTTGCCTGGGTCGGTGATTCAGCGGGTGATCTGGCCGCGTTGGTGCTCCTTTGGACGTTGCCAGCACAAGAAACAGCAAGTCTCCACCAATGTCCTACGCCTGCGAGCGGCGCCCGCGAAGCGGGGGCCGCGAGGCGTGATGTGGCGAAGGGGCCTGCAAACAGGTAGGCGAAACTCAGCTCCCAGCAGGGTCAGGAAGCACGAAGGAACCCAGGGAAGTAATGCTCCACTCTGCTTTTAACCAGTGGAGGGGGCGGGAAGAGGACCAGCTGCGGCCGATGAGCGCCGCTCAGCAGGCTGGTCCTCGCAGTCCCGCCTCTTGCCTGGGTCGGTGATTCAGCGGGATCCACCAATGTCCTACGCCTGCGAGCGGCGCCCGCGAAGCGGGGGCCGCGAGCCGTGATGTGGCGAAGGGGCCTGCAAACAGGTAGACGAAACTCAGCTCCCAGCAGGGTCAGGAAGCACGAAGGAATGCTTATATAGTAAAGCTGGGAATGCTCCAACATCCATGGGTGGATATGTGGGAACTCCGATGCTCCAACCATGAAATCCCTCCCTGGGACAGAGTAATGCAGGGCAGCAATTTGCGCTGCTTGCATTACTCCAGATTTATCAAGCCATGCAGGGCCATGACAAGTGGACGTGCGTGGGTTGATAAATCTGACTTTAATTTTGAATCACCCTTGCGCTCCCTTATGTGGTGCATGGGTGATGCAACACTATGATAAAAATGGGCCTTTTTTATTGTGTACTCGGCTGAGTAACTGTCCCTCACTGAGTAAAGTGCAATCCCTCATACGACAAGCGGAGCTCAGGGAGATAAGAGACATTGACAGATAAAGCTTGGCATGGTCATAACAACTCATTAAATTACAGGAATATGAACAAATTTGAGTGATCAGCTAAAGTAAGAAGAACAATCAGGAAATAAATAAATAAATAAATAATTAAACAAGTTCCTGTACCAGCGGAAGTAATAATGTACAAAACAAGTACTTTTTTAATAAGTGATGTAAATGTAATATTGTAAACGTAATATTGTAATCATTTTTAACAATTGGAAACAATAAAAAAAATTGACTTTTGACTTTGACTGTCCCTCACTGGATCTCATGCTGCCGGGTCAGGGTCACACATTGCAAGAGGTAACCACAGATTTGTTAGATTATACAGAAGTAGTTCTATAGTACCAAACATATAATCTTGTTAATCTTCAACAGTAGTACAAACTGCTGAACATGAGGCACATGTATAGACGTGGGGTACATAAAATAAAGACATTAAATAACATCAAAATATCTGAAACTGAGCCTGATTGAGGAGAGCACTTATGTCAGACATGCTCAATGTAAAAACATGCGTTGATAAAGCCATACAAGGTGTGGCTTTGTTATGCATGCTCAGTCAAGCATATTTTGTATATGCTCTGATTTGCAGCGACGTTTCTTATCCTGTTGTCTTGTCCACGGACCCATGGGGTCTGCGAAACCTACTCAGGGAGTCCACAAATGTTTAGAAATGTAAGCAATATTAGCAGGTTAATAAAGTATACATAAGTAAAAAAGCAAAAATTCACATTTTAGAATGCTCTGTAAATGTGAAGGAAATTTAAAGCGGAATCTGATTAAGTTAGTAGCCTTAGAATCTTCTATGGAAGTTTGGCAGCCTCGTTTGAAGCACCGGTATGTGCGACAAAAAGAGAGCATGCATTAGGAGGTAAATAAGACAAAGTGATGAGCTAGAATCAAGCTTATTGCTTTATCTTTCAGAAATAAAGATACCATTTTGAAACACTACAACCTTCCCATGAAAATATCGTTTTTGCATATTTCGTATGTGAATTAAATAAAATATGTATTTTTTTATATATTTGTTAGATGTATACTTCTTTCTACATTTCTGTGTATTGTTTTAAGATTCAAATCATAGAAGTTGCTTAGACGGAGGTTCCAAGCTTCTATCAGAGTCCAGGCAAGTGAAAAGGTTAAGAACCGCTGCATTAGAACATTAAAGTCAGACCTACTGTCTTTGCCGAGGCTCTTCCTCTCTCCGTGCCTCTCTTCTGGGATTGGCCACTTCCACTTCGTTGCATGGATTCCCCAAACAACGCTATTTCCTTTTGTCCGGATGTAACTGAGGCTATGTTTTTGTTCATCTCTTCTTATAACTGCTGCCCTGCCTTAACCAGGACAAATGCGCAAACCTTCAAAGAGAATGTTCTGGAAATAGACAATGCTGGGCCTGACAGCTGTCTTGCTAAAACAAGGCTTCGGTCACATTGCCCGGCAGGAATCTCATATTATACTGTAAATAGTACACAATATTTTGCCTAACAGAACCGAGGAGAGGGAGATGCCAGCTCCTTTCAAGATGCATTTGACTTAATTGCTACTGCAATTGTAAATCCGGGCCAGCAAAACGATGACCTGTCCTCCTCAGCTTGAGGGAACATTTCATCTCTCATCAGAGCCTGGCAATGGCAAGTTCATAGCCACGGCTATCCGGCTCCTTGCATCGGACTTCCACTAGCAGAGGATTGACGACTGCAGCTGACTCAGAGGAAACTATCCGCTGGCGGGAAGAGGACCTTGAAGTGGGACAAAATTGTGTGGACAGATAACCCAAAAAGGACATCCCAGCGTGGAACCAGCTTGTCAGGGCGGGTCTGCGCTGCGCCGTCCCGTGAGAGGCTTAGATGTAACCTGGCATGTTGGCATCTCGCTTCAAGTTAAGCTGGGCACGGAGCACGGCTAATCAGCCCAGGCCTTGCTGTGGTACATAAGGAGACAACAGGAGTGGACATCGAACGAGTTCTGCCAGCGTAAACTGCACGCACAGTGAACTCCACGTATCACACGGACAACGTTATGACTATGACAGCGTATTGCATAGTGATATCTACATACACTGCAAACACTAGACTATGCAGTGTGCTATTCATCCAGTCCCACAGATCACACAGGAAACGCTACATGCTGTGCTTTGTGTGATCTTTGCTCTGTGTAAGGTGTACAGAGTTCCTGTGTGATGAGTGGATATCACAGTGATATCCACTCATCACACAGGAACTCTGTACACCTTACACAGAGCAAAGGGACAGATTAGATATACTCAGTATTCACTAACAAGTAGGATCCACGCATTACAGATATGTATATAAAAACTGTATTGTGCAGCAGCTCTTATCTAGGCCTGGGTCTAATTTTAATTATGCCAGAGTAATCAGACTAATTTCGGTAGTTTTCTCATTACGCTTGTGATTCGAAATTACGCAATTACGCCCACTCCCAATTAAGAATAAAGTGGGGCGAAAATCTACCTGACGAGTACAGGAACATACTTAGATAGCACGAGTGCCTACTGGCTGCTGCTATCAATTTTCCGTTGAATGTAGAAAATATCGCTATATGCTGGATTACACTTCTTGCGTGATTTCTCGTACTTATGTGTAATTTAGTGGTAATTCCGCTAAAGGCAATTACTTCACTTATGCACCCCCTATTCTTAACCTCAGGTTTGCAACATTTACTCGTGGGGGGGAGGGGGGGAGTGGGAGATCCACGCCTGCTATGAAAATTGGAAAGTATTAGCAGATTAAATTAAAGAAAGCAAAATGTAAAAATGAAAAGTTTAAAACAATCTTTAAATGTGCAGGAATTTGAAAAGAAACGTAAACGATGGTGTTGGAATCCTTAGACTAATAAATCATGGGAACAGTGCAAGCACAGACACAGAATCTAATATGGATGATGGGTGTCCTCCACTGAAGCACTGCTATGCATTGACAAAGAAGAGCATGCATTAGGAGCAAACAAGACAAAGATATATGCTGCATCCAGCAAATCACTTCCTCTTTTAGAAACAAAGCCACATTTTGAAAAGCCTCAACCTTCCCATTAAGATCAAAATTTCGTTATTTGTATATTTTTTGTGAATAAATAAAATATTTCATATTTTGTGTATTTGATTGATGTTTAATTGTTTCTAAAATGTTGTGCACTGTTTTAATATTTAAATTGTAGAACGTGCTCAGACCGATGTCACCAGCTTCCATTTATTGTTAAGTGGGTTTCCCAGAAGTCAGAAGTTTAAGAACCACTGACTAGTAGATGCAATAGAAAGCGACAAGCACACACCGCAAGGAGAAATGAATTTAAAAAATAGTTTTTTTCCAAGGCCGTTTACAAAACAAGAAGGATACTTATGAGTTGTGTAATGCAATGCAGCACAGCAAGTCTCCTTGCTGTGCTGTGCTGCGCTGCATTACAAGAAAGGGCAGGAATGCGCCATATTTAATGTAATATGGATCATTCCTATCCTTTCCCCAGAGCTGGTGTGCAATTGGCTGCCTAATGGCAATGCAGGCACCCTTGCAACATTGTGTAAGGATGCCTGTGTTGCATGCAGAATTGTTATTGTGCAAGAAGGGACACCTTCCTGCACAAGAACAATCCTGAGAGACATATTCCTCATTGTATGTGTGCTGCATAATGCAGCACACATAGAAAGAGAAAGCAACAAGACAAAATAAAGATATTTTACTTCTCTACTCTGCCCCTGAGAAAGAGTATCTTTTTGGCGCATTCCCAAGTCTACCACTGTTCGAAAATCTGGCAATGCGAAAAAACCACGGGAGTTGCATGTGAACACTCACAAAACACCCACAGAATGCCTTCCCAGGGCAGAGTAATGTAATGCAGTGATTGGTGCAAGGTTGCATTAATCCAGATTTATGAAGCCACTCAGGGCAACACAAAATGGACTTGCGTGGCTTCATACATCTCATTTTGGATGTGCATCACTCTTGCACCACGTTGCATTGTGCAAGAGCGAGGGAACTCCACTCGTAAACGTGCTCCCAAATGTATTTCTGGCAATAGTAGAGCTATGTCTGTCTAGCATGAGTCTTCCCTAACTTTTTTGTTTTTTGTTGGTTTTATTGCATATAATACAGCAGAATAATACATAAAGGTGTAGACAATATGAGCCGTAGATACAGTTGCTGCATATGATACACATTTCTATTAAGAACCTAAACGAAATCCACCCCCCACTTTGCATACCTGCATGAGTCCAAACGGCTGTACTCCAAATAGCATAACCCGCAGTTACAATATAAAGCATATTCAATACAGACCATGAATATCAGTCAAAGATTGGAATGCTACAAAGACCACCAGACTAAGAGCACAAAAGGAAGAGCTGGAAGCTTATCGCCTCGGGGGGTCTCGTGTTACGGCATACATTAATGAGGTGTGGTGGCATCTATACCCCATTGCCCTGTCCAGGTGAAAGTGGCAGTGTCTCCCCATCCATACCACGGGGAAGGGTCTCCGGGGCCATGGGGCTATCATGTATGTCCGAGGTAGCAATGGATTCATCCGGCATCAAGGGGAGACATGATTTGAGGGGCCCCATATATCATGTGGCCTGGAGAACTGAGGGAGCAGCTCAGCATAATTAAGTGAGTGTTCCTGCCATGTTATAAGGTTGTATATCCATTCCTTAAACTTTGGGGCCCTGCTCCTACCCCACCTACATGCCAATCTACGTTTAGCTATTAGGAGGCTTAGTGCTAAATATTTCTTGCGTCTAGTGTCTATATGGTGCGTATAGCCTAGTAGAGCAACCTCTGGTAAAGCGTGTAGGGACAAATCTAACATTGCTGACAGGCCCGCAAACACTTGTTGCCAGTATTGGTGGATAGTTGGGCACAGCCAGGCCAGGTGGAGAAAGTCTGCTCCATTTCCTCCACATCTGGCATACCGATCATCCTCCCGAAGTTTGTATTTGTGCAGCTTGGTCGGGGTGTAGTAGAGCCTGTGCAGGAATTTATAGTGTATGAATCTCAAATGACTGCTAGTAGTTATAGCAGCTGTCTGCTTGCAGCAAAATTCCTATTGGTCGTCTGGTATAGGGTTCCCGAGGTCAGCTTCCCATTCATGTCTGGCCCTTGAGTTCTGGGAGATAGGTGGTTTTGCGCATGGCGGTATAGGAGCGAGGTGATATGGCGAGGGGGCACTGACTTTAGCAGGGCATGGAGGGGAGGCAGTGTGGGTGGTTCTAGAGGGAACATAGGCGTGGCAGCTTTGAAACTCTGCCTAAGTCTAACATACAGGAAGATATCCATTGTCTTGGGTATGTGTGTACCGAAGAATTGATCCCTAGAACAGAATGTGACATTGGTGTACATGTCACCCCATGTAGTATAGCTTAGTTTCTCAAGCATCACACGGCACTGCTTGTCGTATGTGACTTGCAGGGAAGGATGGTATACCAGGGGCATTTTGGGAGAATAGAGCATTGGTGCTTCAAGTCTGGAAGTGCAATTGACAGTGGTGGGGTCACGCTCTTGTTCCCGGCAGGAGGTGTACAGGAACCCCGAAAGGGGAGTAGGGGCCATATATCCCTCTTCCACCGCTAAGTGAGGCATAAAGGGTGGTGGATGGAGCCAGTATATGGCAAAGTGGGCTTGGGCACAGTAATAATACATCTAAAAATTAGGGATTTCATATCCTCCGTGTGAGAATGGCAGAGTTAGTGTATCCAAGGTGAGGCGAGCATGTTTGCCTCCCCAGACTAATCGTATGATTTGCATCTTGAGTGCGTTGAAAAAATGCTTGCCAGGGTGATATGGTATATTAGTAAATAAATAAATAAATGTTGGTAATAATACCATTTTAGCCAAGGAAGCCCTCTCAGCCATTAAAAGGGGCAGTGATAACCATCTTGTGATTGAGTCTGTCGCTTTGTCTAGTGCTACACCATAATTAGCTCTTATTAGTTCTTCTCTATTTCTGGTAATTCTAATACCTAGGTATTTATTTTCCTCGGCCTGCTATGTAAGGGGATAGTCCAGTGGGTACTGAAGTGTGGAGGCGGTAAGTGGAAATTATGCAGATTTAGTCCAATTGATATTAATGCCCAAAATGGTTCCAAATTTTGTGACCTCTCGCAAAACAGGGTTGAGATTTTCCTGTGGGTTCTTTATATATAGGGTAACATCATACGCGTAGAGCGATATCATGAGCTGTCTGGAAGGGAAGGTCAGTGCCCTGTCTTTGTGGTCTTTCCAGTTTTTTGCTGCTAAAGGCTCTATCACCAGGGCAAAAAATATAGGGAATAAGGGGCACCCCTGGCAAGTACCTCTTGTGATACCAAAGCTAGGTGATCATGCACCATTTAGGAGGACTGTGGCAGTAGGTTGTTGGTACACCAATTCTATCCACCCAGGGAACGCCCAGGGCATGCCCATATAGCGCAAGGTACCCAGAAGATAGTTCCACTCAACAGAATTGAACGCCTTCGTGGCATCCAGAAATACAGCAATCACTGAGCTGTCGGTTTCAATACCCTGCAGGACAGAAAGGAGGGTCCGTCGTTCTGTTGGGGGCAAATCGGGACTGGTCCGGTAGGACCAATCGCTCCATTAACAAGGCCAATCGGTTGGCGAGGACTTTTGCTAACATTTTAGTATCACAGTTCATAAGGGAAAGGAGGTGGTAGGAGTCACACTGAGACCGGGGCTTGTCAGGCTTCAGGATTGACATGATCAAAGCTTCCCGCATGGTGCGGGGAAGGTGGACTTCCCCATTGGCTTTGTAAAAAACTGCCTTAAGTACGGGAGCCAGTTGTGCCTGGAAGGTCTTATAGAGTTCAATGGGGAGCCCGTTTGAACCCGGAGCGTGCCCTGATTTCATTTGCATAATTGCTGTGGTAATTTCGTCTAGCTCCAGCTCAGCACTTAGGAATTCGCGTTGTGTATCGCCCAACCATATGAGAGCAGTGTCTTCAAAGTATGAGGGAAGGTCAAGCAGTGTTCTCCTATGCGTAGTGTACAGGGACTTATAGTGTGTCGTGAAAGTATGGAATTGTCCCGGAGTATGACTGTGTACCACACCCTCAGGGTCACGGATTTCCATGATATGAGTTGAGAACCGGGGTCGTCTAATCAAGTTCGTTAAGAACTTTGCCAGGTGATCACCCTCCCCGTATGCCCGGGCAATGTGATATTTACTTCGAAATTTACATTCCCGTTCAGCAGTGCTAGTGTACTCTGTGATCTTATCCCGTAGTTGAGACCTGACTGTGCCCTCCCCAGTTTTATCGTTTATGTGGTGCTCTAGTGCTTTAATGTCTTTCTCCAACTGTTGAGTTCATTGCGGATATCTTTACGGATGCCACCACCTTTAGCAATGCAAGAGCCTCAAACCGTCACTTTAAAGGCCTCCCAGAGTGTGGTGAGGCTCGGTACAAAGTCTACATTATGTTCAAAATAATCATGAATTTCTTGTTCCAGTTCATCACGGAAGACCGTGTCTAAGAGGTGCAGTGGGTTAAGCCGCGAGCTGATGTAGGGGAATGGGTCTATAGGGAATTTCAGCACCATTGCCATGGGGGAGTGATCAGAATAGGTCCTGGCCATATAGGTATCTGCATCTATCCAGCTCAACATACCTATTGACACAAACCAATAGTCTAAGTGGGACCAGGAGGAGTGAACGGCTGAATAGTGTATGCCTTACCTAAGAGATGGGTGCATATGGCGCCATGCATCTAGGAGACTATTTTCTGCTACAATGTCTGCCAGCTGTCTTTGTGCGGCTGTGTAGTGTATTGCAGTAGGGTTAGATCGGTTCATTGCTGGGAGTATAGCTGTATTAAAATCTCTGCCCCAGAGGAGATAGGTGTATCCTATGGAAAGAATTTTGCCCCAGAGGGATGTGAGGAAAGTTGGATTGTCTACAATAGGCCCAGAGCAATTGACTATGGTAATGTCTTAGGAGGCTAAGCATCCCCACATTAGGCAATACCGGCCTTTGAGGTCCGTGGAGGTGCCACTTAATACAAAGGGGGTGGTGCGTTTGATCAAGGTCGAGACACTGTGTGAGTAGGTGGAATAAGAAGAGAAAAAGTGGTAGGATACCCACCTGGCAGCAAAGTTGGGGGCTGCTGATGGTTCGAGGTGGGTCTCCTGAAGTAGAACTATTTGGACATGGTGTCTCTCCAGGTATCCTAAGACATGGCGTTTTTGCACAGGTCATTTAATCCTCGAACATTCCAGGTCATACAATGTATATTAGTCTGCATATTAGTGAGGTCTGGCATGGTATGGCATATTGGATTCTAAAGACGGGCATGATACAATGTTTAGTGGAGTACGGACTAGTATACTCGTAGCATAGCAAAGTGCAGAGCTAACAACCCTCCCTCCCACCCACTCCGACTTCCCCAACTTGTCGGGCATTTGTTCCCTCACAATCGTAACTATAGGAAATGAACCAAAAAGAAAAAAAAATTGAAGTGTTACATTGAAATCGGGGTATTCCCACGTGGGTGCGGCTTGGGGCCCGGGACACGCCTATATCCTCCCATGATTTCAACTGTCAGACACCAAAACCAGCCGGGTTGGTTCTATTTCAGGTGGAAGGACTGGAGCAAGGCGATATGATTCAATAAGTCAGTGTCCTCTTTATCTGAAGGAGAAATATGGGTGGCAGGAGTTTGTAAAAGGCATAGCAGCCAGTGTCTGAGGTTTGGCGTAGGATATCGTCATCTGAGTAGTAAGATCAGTCCTGTGTCGACAGTGGAGACATGGATCTGGAGCTGTGACCATTGGATGTCGGGCCGGAGGTGACTTTCGGCAAGCCTTGAGGTAATCTTCAGCCTGTTGCGGGTTTAGGAACACATGGTGCTTCCCCAGGTGTGTAATGCGGAGATGTGCTGGATAAATCATGGCATAGGGTATGTTCAGGGAGAGAAATTTCTTTTTAACGTTGAGGAATTTACGTCTAGCATCTTGCACATTTTGTGTAATGTCAGGGTAGAATGACAGGATTCAATTTTCATATTCCACCTTCTTTTTTTCCCTCGCAAAGCGTAGCACTGTGTCTCTATCTCTATAGTTTTGGAATCGGACAATGACAGGTCGTGCAGGAGCTCCTGGAGGGGGGCGGACACCCAGGGACCGGTGGGCTCTTTCCACCAAGAAGTGTCTGGAGAAGGCTTCAGCTGTGAGGAGGTTGATGAGCCATGTCTCTATAAAATCCTCCATACGCCCAGTGTCAGCAGATTCAGCCAGGCCCATGATGCGGACGTTATTCCTCCTTGAGCGTGCTTCTGACTCTTCATTCTTGTCCGTTATGACTTTGAGCAATCTGTCCATCTGTGATATTTGTTTCTGATCGTTTGAGGCACCGTCCTCTAATTCAGAAATTCCGTTTTCTGCCTCCTCGAGGGGATGGTCATGCTGCTCGGGTTTATGCACCACAGAATCCACACGCATATTCATGGCGTCTATTTTGGCATCAGTGGATGTGAGACTTTGTTTCATAGTCATTAGTAATGCTTTCACGTCATCTTCCGAGCATTCTGGGGGGTCGGTTGCGGATTATGACCGGGGAGTTTTGGGAGCCTCACATGGAATTTTTGTTTGCTTTCCCTCAGATCTACCCATCTTGGAGGCTCAGGGAGTGGCAGTGTCCTAGGCTTGACTTTCTGGAGGTAGGCTGGTCTGAAGCCAGAAAGCTTTACGTTCTTATCAATGTTACTGTAAAGAAGAGATCCGCTTTAACGTGCCCTGCTGCAGGTTGCAATGGTGTGCTTCAGGGAGGACGTCACTCTTGAGAAAGGACTGACGTGTGGATGCGGTCAGATCAGCCTCGGGCCCCGTCCTCACAGGGAACTGTTATTGTAATGTCCCATGTGTTTCCAAGGTGGTATTGGGGCAATACTTATTCAGGGCCAGTAGAAACACTGAATCCCTCATGGACACCTTTTTGGCGTCCTTTTTCTGTGAAGTCCCCTCTAGTGTGGGCTGGGGTGTTGCGTATGGAAGGGGGAGCAACCGTCCTGGTGAATGAAGGCAGCCCCTAATGCCCTGGGGGGGTGGGCGCAACGTTGGGCGGAACAGTTAAGTAAATTTGGATGTTCCCGCCCAATGGCCCCCTCCGGCTCCTCACCTCTCTGCACAGGGGCACTGAATGTTGCAGGCAGGTCTCCGTATGAGGATCTCCCCCACAGTGCTCAGGTGGCAGTATTTGCTGGGCCTCTGCCAGCCGCAGGCACTCCAACCTTGTGACAAGGCCGCCGTCCGCAGAGGTGCCCCAAGACACGATCAGACATCCAGCATAGGCAAGGCCGTATCAGCAGGGGATACCCGCAATCCCCTGACAGGAAGCTGCAGGCTGTCCCATTCTTGTCCCGCCAGGTCTCGGTGCAGCCCACGCGCCAATGCGGCAAAAAATGGCAGCTTCACAGCATGCGCAACTTTCCGAAGCCGCGGGCTCTAGTAAAGATGGTTACCGACCCACGCTCCAGTCGCCGCAGCAGGGAGTGCCGGCCAAGACACCACACGGCAGCGCTTCGCTAGCTGGCGATGTAGTACCTTGAAAAATACTTGCAGTGGGCCCTCAGGATGAAGTGTAAACTATTCCGCCACTTGAAGCAATGAATATTTGACTTAGGATGTCATTATCGGATTTTATTTCGCCCAGCTGGTGAGAGCCTCACAAGTGTGCGGCCATCTTAGTCATGCGCCACCTAGCCTAGTCTTCCCTAACTTGTGGTTAATTGACCACCACTTTACCTTTTAAGCACATGCAACCCATATAGCATAAAACCTGATTCTTGGACACAAAGATAGGGAAGGGCTATATTTACAGGGTGACTACAAGATCTACACTAGCATTTACATACAAAAATTATGCCAGAAAGAAATATAACAGGCATGTAAATGTACCCTAGATTATCCATTGTGTTTATCCAGGGAGAGCAATACTGCGCAGAGTTGTTAAGAGGTCATGCTAGGTCCGAAAGAGGGCACAAGGCAAATGCATCTTTGGGAAATGAAGGTACATTTTCTGAATGCAATGGTGGCCAGTTCACGAATTAAACTTTCAGTACAGCTTGACATCACGTTTTGCCACGCTATGTGGATGATAAGTCGCAAAGCATGATTCTAAGAGTCTGATTATGAGGGACCCCGTGGTGGCTGCAATAATTATCACACCTATTAAAATCTGACATGGAGGTGTTCGAAATGTATCAGGTACCATAATTATTAGACATTTCAAACTAAGCCTGGAAAAATGGGGCATAGCATGTGGGTTTTTGTGTTTTTTACACTTGCCCTGATTTTTATGAATCCTTTTAACCTGTTTCCTCAGGTTTGAATACCGGTTGTGATGCATAACTCACCACTTAAAATTGTGAATTATTATATTTCAATATGAAACTCTGCTGAGTCGACATAGATAATCCCAAATATAGTTTAAATTCCATTAAGTGGATTGCCATCGGCTGAGGAAGCCTGGAATTACAGTGCCACCACATTCCTTTTCTTATTTCCCCAAGGCTGAAAAAACACAGGGACCACATTTTCAGAAACAAGTACTTATCATGAACTAAATACAGGATAGTTGGGAACAGTTAAACCAAGGCCAGCAGACGTTTTCATACCAGACATCCAGAATCAACTGAAACATTTAGAATTTCCCAACTTGCAAATATGAAAAAAGGTAAGGAAAAGGTAAGGATTATTTTCTTTAACATTGGCTAAGCGGACTTATAAAATGACTTGAAGCATCTTTGCCAATCCTCCGCTGCACACAGCCGGGATTTGGTGCAGACATATTGAAATAAAATCTTACTTCACATGAAAAAAGCCATCATTTTTCCATGAGAAAAAAGGTTAATGTGGATGTAAGAAATTGGGTATTAGTTGTGCAGAATGTGCACAATAATAGGCCCACAATTGTTTGCTTTCTAGGACAGAAGTGCCGCTTTGTAGCACATGGCTCTCGCAGGGTAGTGTAACAGAGCAGTCCAAAGCCTACTCACGGTAGTGTGGGCTAATACTCTCTATTCACTGGCATGCAATAACAATGCCTCAATACATTTTTGTCCAGTCAGTGTTATTTCTTCAAAAAAGGAAAAGTACATTTATGGCACGCACACTTCTAAATACAATACATTGATTTACAAATATATACATCAGGCAGCTGGAAATATCCTTCATGATATTCTAAAATCACATTTAACCCTTAGTGGGTTATGACCCCCAAAATCACAATACTCCCCTCCACCTATACCAGATAGAACATAACACTATAGGAGTGTGTCATCTATATAAATAAAAATGTAAATGTTCGTTTGTTCAAAATCACAAATCTCTGAAAGTTCTTCACCAATTGCTTTGAAATTTTGACACAATGTTGGATTCGAATCCGCATGTGTTTTTATATACACAACGTTGGATTCCAATACGCATGTGTCGAATACGCGCATGTTTTTAATCGAAAGCCCGAACAGACACATAAAAATGTCAATGTTCGTTTGTGCAAAATCTTAAATCTCCAAAAGTTCTTCACAGATTGATTTGAAATTTTGACAGAACATTGGATTCGATTTAGCACGTGTTTATATATACACAACATTGGATCAGAAAACGCGCGTGTCCATTACGCGCATGTTTTTAATCGAAAGGCCGAACAGACCCTATTGATTTGGTTGCTGCGCAACAACTACAAGAGACGCATAGAGACATTAGTCTACATATATTAGGTTGGGCAGTTGGTCTCAGGATGGCAGACCGGGAAGTGGGTGGAGGGAGAGGGGAGGAGTTGGTTCACTTTTCAACATTAAGAAAGGACGCATAGAGACAATAGTCTACATATATTAGGATGGACAGTTGGTGTCAGGATGGCAGACCGGAAAGTGGGTGGAGGGAGGGGGGAGGAGTTGGTTCACTTTGCAACATTAGTGCATGTTTATAGATGGCAGACCGGGAAGTGGGTGGAGGTAGGGGGAGGAGTTAGTTCACTTTGCAACATTAGCGCATGTTTATAGATACACAAAGTTGGATTCAAATACGCGCGTGTTTTTAATCGAAAGGCCGAACCAACCCTTTTGATTTGCTTGCTGCGCAACAACTACAAGGGATGCATTGAGACAATAGTCACAAAAACATATTGTATACCCACAAGCATTGTGAAAGTAAACATATTAGAAACGTGCGCTTACTCTTTTCGTTCTCTTCCTTTTAACCAGACTGAGCCACAGCAACGCGTGGCCGGGTACAGCTACTTTTAAATAAACCAAGTCTATTGGCTTTGTCCATGGGTCCCCATATTTATAAGAAAGCTGATCAGACTCACCAAGTGGTCACATTAGTAAATTATAAGGCAAGCCTATTGGCTTTATCAAGGATCACCAAATATTTAAGGTAATATCCACATGTTAAAAGTCACTATCTGAAATCTGATTCTGATCTGAGCCAGAGAAATGTAACGATTCTGGATGGCCCCTAAGATGCACATGTAGGTTACTTGGAATCTGAATGTTTTACCACAGTTTGACATCTTGCTGTACTTTGTACACATAATTGGAGCAAAACTGCACTTTTAGGCATTGTTCACCTATGTGTTTAATACAATGGCAGATAATCCAGTAAATCCTACTGACCTATCTATGAATGGCCACAAATATTATTGGGCCTTCCCCAAATCAGCACCAGGTCCCATCTGCATCAGACTACCTGTGCACCATTCCCAGACTGCGTATGACTGTAGTCTCATACTTAAGGCACGCATGAATGTGAACATGTGCATGTATAATCAGCCAAGTGGTCTTTATCCTCAATGCTTCACAACGGTATTTTCTTAAAAAGGAGACACTGCTGGTAAACACACGGGGTCCAATAATCATGTAATTACCATGATTTTGAGTCAAGTACTCAGACTGATGCACACTAAACGTCTAAAAACCAGGTGATCAAAAAGCAAAACATCTGGGTAGATTAAATGGCCAGTACCCATTTTGCTACAGTGGAGTTATACATAAGTTGGGTAGTAGGATTTTAACTTCCTTAAAAAAAATCTTAGACATTCACCGAAAAACCCAAAGGTCAAAGCAAAGTTACACATAGTTCTTCTAATTAGATGCTCCACTGGCGAAGTTCGTGGAGTTTGGGAAAATCTCTGCTGACTGGTGACCACCACTAACTTGGGTATGTTAGAAAGACAGGAGTGTTGAAAATGACGCGCCCTGAGTCAAGAAGGGCAAAAACTATTTTAGGATATGCCTATGAGAAGAAGAACTTATGGCTGGAGTTCTTTTCTGACAATAAGTGGAGAGCTGGTATGACTGGCTTGGCCTCCCACATGTCATTTTTAGACATTGCACCAGCGTCCAACATTAGCGACGAATGACCCTACTCTGACGAAATTGAAAGATTGATTGGCAATGAAACATGTCGGCTGAGAAAGGAAGTGGTCTGCATATATTCGACCTGTTTTAAATTTCTCAATAAGTGCACAAGTAAAGAATAACATTTATAAACTGTGCATCTTATTTCAGTTTTATATTTCACGGGGCCTTGTCTGTGTGGTAGTCGCAAAGCACAAATGGTGTTTTTGAAAAAAAATGTGAGCACTTTTTTTGGGACACTTTATACTTTTTTAAGTAAAATGGTTACCGATGGTGATAAAAGTGAGCATAGTTGGTGAGTACCAATCAGCAAGCTCGACTGGTGGTGCACACGTGAGGTGCCATTTTGCTTATTCACAATTTTTTGGAATATAAACACATTTACAGGTGTGCTTTTGGTAGATACACCATTGTTCCCCATTCTTAACATTAGATGGGGTACATGACTGTCACTTGATAAAAAACACTGTTTTACAAAATAAGGCAACTAAAGTGGATGGACACTACCTCGTAAGAAAGTGAGGAGTGATTGGTGAAGAATAATGGTAAAAAATTCCACGTCCACTTTTATGAATCTAAGAGCCCGGGGTGACAGGTCTTGTGTGTATTTGAGATGTTAGAAAGACACCCTGTAAATAAAGATAAGTGTAGAGAAAATGGACGCCGCCGTCCGTGTTAGCCACGCCCCCTGACCTATCGCTCTCCAGCTACTAGATGAGGTGAACGCTTGCCCCAGTGCGGAGACTTTGGATCCCACTGACATTCCCCAAGGTTGTTTCCCTCTGAGATTCATTCTCTGCCAGCCGACCATGCTAGGGATCGGCCACCAAGAAAGTTACTTCATCCGGGATCTGCACGGAACTCGACAACTCCGACCCGGATTCATTTACAGCCAACAGACAACGCTTGTGATCGGCTACCCTGAAGCCACTTTTACCCGGGATTGCCTCGGGACTCTGCAACTCTGACCCGGGCCAAGAAGTCCCTTCGTACTTTGGAATTAACCGTTCGAGCTACTTCTGCTAGTCCTGATCAGAAGCCAAACACACCTCTTGGCCATTGCTGTCAACCGGCGATTGATTCCCAGTAAACGGCCCTCAGCACTGCCCACGACCCAGTCCTGATGAAGATCCTGTAGTAACCTGGATCGAAACGCCGTCGACCTTTCAGCGCAAACACAGGCGCGAGATACGAAGCGGTTGAACACATTGAATACTTCCAAAATGAACTTCTAATCTACCTGGAACCGCCGTATATCAATTAATACACTGTATATTTATTCACTAGTCACTTTGCGCCACTCACGCTGTTTCACATTGTCACTTGCTATATTGGTTTTCACTGTTATACCTAGAGCACCACGTACAATTTGGGTTGTTTTTTCAGTTGCTTCTAGCACATGTCAGAATTATATAGAGTCTCCTTGTTTCCTTTTAGATAATGTTTTTACATGTCTTTACTAATTGTCTTTAATCAATACCAGTTGGTACATTGTTGTTCTTACACTATTACACCCCAATCACAACACGGTTGACGGGTACCCTACTCCTGTTTTATCTACAAGCTCTTTGGAAGAGGCATGCTGCTTTGAGTAATATGACGCTAACAGGGCACCAGCAGCAGAAACCTTGAGAAGAAGGAAATCTGGCACTGAGTGTCTTTTACCACATCAAAAAACTCATGAGAAGGTCTCCATTACCTGTGGCACAACTGGAGCACGCTGTCCATTCCTCAGTGCTCTCCCATGACCACTCTGTGTCCTATTGCATTCTCCCGTGCCAAGGACGAGCCATTCAAACATCAACCCACCGCTGGCATCTTTTTTTTTTCTTTAAATCCATATATTACATAACTTTGCATCTTAATATTCATACGTCAAAATGCCAAAATTCATACATCAAAATTTATCAATAACATCGGATTCGCAGGAATTAAAATTTAACATAAACACTTAATCCAGAATTCACCAAGCTAGCAAATCAAAAGCAACAATTCAAGCACAACAGCTTAAAATTCATACATCAAAATTCATCAATAACATCGGATTCGCAGGAATTAAAATTTAACATAAACACTTAATCCAGAATTCACCAAGTTAGCAAATCAAAAGCAACAATTCAAGCCCAACAGCTTAAAATTCATACATCAAAATTCATCAATAACATCGGATTCACAGGAATTAAAAATTAACATAAACACTTAATCCAGAATTCACCAAGCTAACAAATCAGAAGCAACAATTCAAGCCCAACAGCTTAAAATGGCTATTGTCCTAAAATATCGTCCATTGCCCCATAATCCCATCAATTCTAGACATGTTCTCAGATCTTCCGTTCCTAAAATATGAACCTAGTATAAATATATATCAAAAGTATAACTTGATCCTAGATAGTTAATTTAGATCCCGAAAAACTCTTTTAAGCGAAATATAGTGCTATTACCTTTTTCCTAAACATCCTAAAAGTCGGGATACCACTGGTGACAGTATTCAATACCAATTCTGTCGGATTAAGCATCCCCATTGAAAAACTCCGCCCAGATCTTCTCAAACTTTGTCAGCCTACCCGTTCGTAAGGTATACACTCGTTCACTTCTTTTAACCTGTACCATCTTCCAGATTCATTTATATTTTGATGGTATTAGATCTGATCGCCATCTTTGAAAAAGAAGTGATCTGGCAACTGCCATTCCAATACAAAGGAGTTTAATCATTTTGTCAGGTAGGCTGAGGTATGAATCATAGCCAAGCACTATCAACAGGGCATTGGGTCACTTGATAATATACATTTTGATGTTAAATAATCAAAAAAGGTCTATCCAAAATTTCTGGATCAGGGGGCACTGTGATATTATGTGCGGCCAATTGGCAGAGGGATGGCTGTGGCACGAAAACACTTCCCTGATTGATTTGGATAGGTCTTAGCTATAAAGCTCGGAGTTCTATACAATAGCCACTTACTAAAGAATAGCATTCTTTGCCAATTGGCCCCTCTGACCGTGCTAAAATTTCATTTATTAATTGTAGACCAGATATTTGCAGTAATTTCCAGCCCCTTCTATTTTTCCCATTTACTTATAGCGTTAGCTTCCAGATCCATCCCCTTGATTGAGGCTAGACTTTTTCCAATCCCCCAGTTTTTTAAAACTGTATCTTCTAGTAAATCCTGAACTAGAATTTCTGATTGATAATCTTGACCAAGTCCAGATTGCTTAAGAACTTCCTAACAACGTTATATGACCCCAGTAGAAGAAAATTACTGGGAATTAAACAAGACATTTCATCTATATTCAACCATCTATTATTCCGCAGGAAATCTGAAAGTTTCCGAAACCCTGCCTTAGTCCAATTTTGAATGATTATAGATGAATCTTTAATTCCTGCAGCGAAAATAAGACCTGCTGTAGGAGTTGAACTATTAATTGCTAGGATAGAGTATCTTTTATAAAACGCCTGCAGTTTATGGTAAAACCAATGTAGACACTTATACCGTACTAACTTGGAAGATCTGAAAATTGATAGTGGGCAATGGATTTGGTTTTCTTTACAGATTAAATTCATTAAAAAATTAACAATGAAACCCGAGTGTAATTCCTGCTTAAATCTAGACATATATTGTGCAAAGTATGCATTATAATATTCCTTTAAATTGGGGAGAGCTAACCCACCGTTTGCCCGCTCCTCATATAAAGTGCTCACTCCAATTCGGAAGACCCTTTTGCCCCAGAGAAATGATGTAAACATAGACTCTACTTTTATAAAAAAAGGAATTTACTAAAACACAAGGAATTGCTGAAAAGAGGAAGTTAAAAAGTGGAAGCACTGACATTTTAATCAGCGCCACCCTGCCTAGAATAGATAATGGAAGAGAATGCCCTCGAGTAAACAGAACTTGAACTTTTAGTAGTAATGGAGCAAAATTTAAGTCATATTATTCCGAAATCAATGGCAAAAAGTAAACCCCTAAATATCTTTTCGGATTTGTGTTCAAACATGAGATAATGTCTGGGTGCAAGTCCCTGGATGCTCCACCTTCACAAAGCAAAACCTAATCTGGAAGGTTTTGCCTGCACTTCCTTCTCTGGTTTTATAAAGAGCATAATGTCATCAGCATATAATTTAATTTGATCCAGATTTGGAAGTGGGGGCAGATATCCATATTGTTCCTAATGACTATCGCAAGGGGTTCCATGAAAAAAGCAAATAGCACCGGGGATAGCGGGCATCCCTGGCTGGTTCCACTTTTGACTTTTACTTGGCCGGCATTAGCTGCATTAAAATGATATTGGGCTCGGCATTCAAATATAGCTTTTCAACAAACCCCGTGATTTTGGAGGGAATGCCGAATTTGCCCAAGATACAAAATAGAGATTCCCATATCACCAAAGCAAATGCCTTTTCGGGGTCTAAAAAAAGCACCAAAGCTGGTATCTTCTGGGTATCAAAATAATCAAGTGCCTCCACTAAAAAGTGCGTGTTCGTGCCAAATTGCCTTCCAGCAATAAAACCATTCTGATCCTGATGAATTACATATGCTGCAATTCCATTAAAATGATTAGCTAAAAGTTTAGTAATTATTTACAAAATACACTTCCTTCTCTAAATGACAGAGCGATAGGCTTGCCCTCAAATATTGAATGAGAACAGCGGGTGAAAAGATAATGTGACAACATAGGGTGTAGAAGGTTAATGATAGTATAAGGTGGTTTATTTGCAGCTTTCTTAGTTCAGGAAGGGAAAGTGAGGGTCGGGGAAGGGCGTCATTCAGCTGCATTAGGCACCAAGTCAGTGTGCCTGTAGTAGGGTGGGTGGGTGGGACAGGTTGTCGGACTCTGAGCAGGGGCGGCCATCTGCTTGTGCGACAATGGGTCTAGGGTTGGGTAGGTAGCATAGGGGATAAATTGAAATTCATATTTTAAGTTCATACTCATCTGTTGATTGCTATGTGAGAGCAAGAAAGGAGAGCCTGTCACTTCTGCTGAACTCTGGTTGGAGGCTTTTTTCAGTCAGTAAAGGAAACTTACTCTTTTTACGTAATGGGTAATAAGGAAATAATGAAAGTAGTGTTGTTTAATGTGAATGGCCTTAATAATAAAAGGAAAATGCAGGCCATTAAGGCTTGGATTAAAACAGAGAATCCTTCTGTCATCTTAAAACAAGAAACCCATATACCAGCGGGGAAAATCTCAGATTTTGCAATGTTCAGAGCCTGGGCAGCTTATAGGGGTTTCTCTTCATCCTCAGTAGCACATAGGGGGACGGCGATCTTCCTTAACAAACAATTTCAGGCTGAGGTGGATAATTCTGCGAGCGATCAAAGTGGTAGATCGTGCTGGGTTACTTGTAATGTAGACCACCGGCCCTTGACGTTTGCTAGTTTGAATGCCCCAGCTGAGGATAATCCCCTCCCATATGAGGAACTCTTTCAATCATTAATCCAAGTCCCGGGAGAGTTGATCGTGGGAGGCGATTTTAATTTGTTAATGAGAGCCAGGATCGATTACTCATCGAGCTCAAAAAGACAGTTAAAACTTACACTTGTTTCTCAGGGAGATTTCACACTTTCACAAATCAATGTTTTTGCTTATCTCCAGGAAATTGGTCTTTTTACAGCAGAAAATTCTTCAAAGCGGATTCTCTGATCATGCACTGGTGGTCTTGGAGTTAGAATTGGGTAAAGGCAGTACATTTATTAAAAAGTGGTTGTTAAATCGACAGTATTTCCTAGAAGAGGATTGGGTGTCTTCTTGCAAAACACAAACTTCAGAGTTTTTTTTGTGAAATCTTGGTTCTGCTCCATCCCACGTAGTATGGGTTTCATTTAAAACCTTTTTTTGAGGCCTATTTATAGGTAAAGATGGAGAGAATTCAAGAAAACAGTTATTAGAGCAAAAAGTGCAAGAATCTTTTGAAAGGTTTCTTTCCAATAACTCGGCCTTGAATAAATGTCAATGGGTTCAGGCTAAGTGGGACCTGACCGAAGTATATAATGCTGAAAGTGTTACCCTTTTCCAGCAGGATAGGCAAAAGACCTATGAAGAAAGTAACTACACCGGGAGATTTTTGGCTTGGCAGGCTAGGGAACGGGCCGCAACTAATCAAATATTGGCATTGAGATGTCCCACCTCTGGTTCTCGTATGGA
The DNA here is from genome assembly GCF_964263255.1 of Lissotriton vulgaris. NCBI lineage: Eukaryota > Metazoa > Chordata > Amphibia > Caudata > Salamandridae > Lissotriton > Lissotriton vulgaris. Next base: position 1,120,612,464 of record NC_141695.1, read on the forward strand.
GGATTCGGGAGAAATAGGAGAGATAATGGGCCAGCATTACAGGAATATTTAGGCCAGCAAATACTGATTGATATTTCATCCTTGGAAGATTTTTTGCAGGAATATGAAGTACCGGGACTATCTGAGGAGGATAAAGGGCACATGATGAACACTTTTACAAAAGATGAGTTAGGGGAGGTTATCAAAAGTCTTCCAAATGGTAAAGCCTGTGGCCTGGATGGTCTGCCAGCCGAATTTTAAAAAAAGTTTTCAGGTGTAATTGGGGAGTATTTATTACAGCTGGTATGTGTTAGATACAGATATAGAAAGATTATTCAAGAAACTAAGCTTGGGACGCCATCTTGGCACAGCACATATTATGTTCTTTGACAGAGAATCAGCTAGTAGTCCTAGTATACTGAGAAAGCTGGCAGTGGAAAAGACACATATGAACCAAAGTACTTCATCTGCATTAAGATGTAACAGAATATGGGGTAAGTAGTAGTTAAAATCAAATCTGTAATTACCCTAAAACACTGCTGAAATGACCCGCATTTGCAACTCTTAATCTCAAATTCTACTATAGATCTGTTTAATCATATGCACAATGTCTGTCTGTTCAGACCATGCATACAATTGAAGAAGGATGTTCATTTTACAGTGCTTACTGCCAAGCCCCTATGAAAAAAACAAGCATGTCCTTCCTTTATGTTTATTTCTATTATAACCTGTCAGAGTGTTTCTCCACTGATTGACTGGTACCTTCTGATGAGATGGGGTGTGTCTCGGAAGGGAGAGATTGGGAAATGTTGAGTTAACGCTTAGGGGCCCATTACGATGTCTGGCTAGCCTGGCGGGGGCAATCCGCCCGACATCCACACTTGTTTTCCCCCCGCCATATTAGTATGGCAGGCGGGACCTCGGCAGACGGAAAGACCGTCCGCCGCTTTTCCGCCCCGGTCGCCTTGCGGCCGGGTCAGAAAAGGAATAATATGGTGGCGGTATTAGGATGGGTAATTGTGGATGCCTTTCCGTGGCGGCATTGCCGCCACGGAAAGGCATGTGGTCTTCACTCTGGTGGCCCCCTGCGGACCCCAGAGCGATGGAGGGGTGGGGGTTGCACACAGGGTGTACCTGTGGTACCCCCCTTCATTTGCATAAACAAAGAGGCAGGCACCGCGCGGTGCTTGATGCTTTGTTTATGCAAATGCTGAAATGCATTTTTAGCATTGTGGCGGGCGGTGCTGAGAGCACCGCCCGCCACAATGCTGAAAATGCAGGATGTGCCCGTCACTGTGGCGGGCACATCCTAATACCCTCTGTGGGACCCCCGCCCTTATGTCGGGCGGTCCCAATCTCCGCTAGGGTGAAGGGAAGACAAAGTCCACCCGTCATGCTAATAGGCCCCTTAGCTTGGATGGGCAGAAATTGTAAACTGATACAGATTATGTTGAAAAATTCCAGATAATCTTGGCATGTTGTATGCAGGGGTGGTGTTGGTGGAAGAGAGAACTACGCCATGAGCACGCGGAGGGAAGCACTTCACAGCCCATATTAGAGGGGGCAAATTGCATGGTAAGCAGGACTGTGAACAAGCACCACAGTCCAGGGAATTTCCTCATGTTGGGACAGTAACAACAAGAGACCTTTCTGCAGCCAGATGTTTGAAGGCAGTTGGAGGGTAACACTGACTGTGCAGCCAGGGTTTGAGGGTTGCACAGTCTGCTGTTGCAGATGTGGAACTCTGCACACAGATAGTAGATAGACATCGCTTAGGAGCACCAGGCAGTGAATAGCAGCTATGGGAAAGTATTAAACTACAACTTCAGGGATAAAAACAGACTTCAGAATAAATAGTTGCGTGAGAACCAGAAGAAAATGGCGGAAGATAGCTGCTTGTTAGAGGTCGGCAAGGGGAGAGCCAAATTTCTGGCTCTGCTCTTGTCCTATGGGGCCTGGTGAACTAAAACAAAGTGGAGCTCTGCCTTTTTTTTGTACATTTATATAGTGCCAACTCGACCCGAAGGTTTATATGAGCACCAGTTACTTAAACATTCAGGCACGAGAGATGAAGTGATTTGCTCAGAATCACAGGATGTGGACGCGACCCCGAGGCTCAAACCCTGGTTTCCAGCACCAAAGTCGGCAGTCTAGCCGACAGACCACATCCTCTCCAGGTACTGCTGTCCTCCTTCACACCCCATTGACTAAAGCAGTTACTAAATGAAAGTCAACTGAACCCATAAAATCTAACAAGTACTGCAAAGCCAGTAGGTCAAGCTTTATTACGGGTTGGCAGAACTCAGTGGAATCACACAGAGTTTTTATTTAACTCTGTGGAGTACAACACTGACAGTTCCACGCACCCCTGCTTCTAAAAATAAAAAAACTACTGTTGAAAAGCCCCAGCAAATTCATTTGTTATTTGTAAATGACCTACGTATAAATTACACCGCTATGATGTACTGCATATTACATCACATATTACATCACTGATGACTTCTGAAATCTATGGAAGGATCCCTAACCTATCAAAACAAGTGGTCGAATGAACACCTTGTTTAAACTCATAATCAACAGTTTTGAAAAATGCTCAATGGCAGAATTTCGGCATGCAGGCTTGATTCGTGCTCTGGCCCAGTAGCACATACATAAAATGCATAATTAACCAGTGCACATTAATGATCCAGATTCAAACTGCACTGCCATATAGGCAGTTGCGGCCCGTGGAGGGAGTTCCGTGGGGCAGAATGGCAAATTTCACGCTGCATCGTATTTTGCAATGCAGGGCGAGCAAAAAAATTTGTTTTATTCATTTAATTGTTAACTTACCTGCAATCATACATATTCCGGTGTTTACTACCCCCCTCCCTGCCCCTCCCCTGCCCCACCTTTCGGCCCCACGAAAGTCCCTCCAGGGGCTGTAATTGCATATAGGCATAAGCCAACAAAATCGAACAGGGAATCCAAGATTCATCCAAGTAATCCGAAGTAATCTGTTTTATTCCAAAATACTTCAAAGTTCACACAGAGACAGCGTGATTCCAAACGTTCAATGCTGAAGAACAGCCCATCCAGGCTTTTCTCTGCAACACGTTAGAATTCACTTTACATCCTGAGTATTCGTGCAGATATTCATCCAATGAATTTTGGGCAACAAGCCCTTTGTCAGGGGTAGTTGTAGTATAAAAGAGGCCCATCAGCAACCATGAATAATGTAATAAACATAAACATGAACATAAACATAAATACATCAATAAACCATTCACAATATGCAATCCATAAAGTAATTACATCAAAACCATCACCGAATCATACTATAACCTGCTGCACCACAAAATCCATGCTCACTTTAAACCAGCATTTATATTGGCAGAAAAAGGAAAATTTTTCGATGCTAGATAAAAGTGTCATTGCACCATATTTGAAGTATACCCCAAGCTAAACTATGATGTGCAGAAATCAATTGTGAAAAACCAAAATAAAAACAGAACAATGACCTCACAGTGCAACAGATAGGTAGTCTTAATTTCCAATTTCTCAGCACCATAGCTATCAGCGTGACCGCTGTATCTAACATCCATGCAGCCAACAAAAAGGTGCATGAAAAGTGCGAGTCAATGATAAGCCCGTTGTGAGCCACACAGGTGAAGCCCATTCCTTTAAATATCCCTACCCTACGCCCATACGTTTCTTTTACATTTTTTGCGGGGCCTAGTCACTGAGTCCGAAAATGGCTTGTGCCACATCTTTGTTGATGTGGTGGCAGCAATCAAATCTTATCTCCATGGTATGAAATCTGCAAAGTGTTTTAACATTAATTTTTCAGCAACCACTGAACGTAATCACACCAACTCACAAAATGTAAGCTTTTAAACCAAGATATAACTTTCTGCCAAATTTGGTGCAATTCATTTCAGCAGGCTTTTTGTTATCACTGGCTCACACTGTTCCAAAGAATTAAGTTTAAAACCTTGTGCTTTTGTTGCCGCATACTTCACAAGCAAGGCCCTAGTTACCTTCATTCGATGATACAAGCTTACATCTCAGGTCGTGATCTGAGCTCATCTGAGTCTAAGCTTGCTAGAATTGCAAAGACAATGAAAGCCAGACTGGGAGCTCATGCTTTCTCTTTCCTGGCTATGAAAAAATGAAACTCAATTCCTTATGCTCTGAAAGCATCTCCTTCTGAGAAAGAGTTCAGAAGCAAACTGAAGACATGGCTGTTTCGCAACCCACTCTAACCCCCTCAGGCGGCTCGATTCCTGTGTTTCCCTTCCTCTGGATCTAGGTCTTAGCGCGGGGACACACACTGTTGTGGTGTATTCAGGCGATCTACAATCCAATTATTATTATGACATCTCTGATGATATCACTGGAAGATGTGCAGTGAAACTATTGAAGAGAAAATGATGCATGGTGAGAGCGCCACTGGGTAGTTATAGGTAGGTCAGCTGTGATCCAGCGGGTTACCAGCAATAGGTACTCTGATACCATAACCTAACCTGGGCCCATAAACACACATACACCCTACCTGGTAATAAACTAATCTTTAATCATTCAAGATTAGTCACTTCTTATTCTTTACTAATCTTTCACTGATCAAAAAGTTCTTTCCTCTGGTCAATGGACCAAATTAGTTGTACTAGTTGATGGTGAAATGACATAAATATAATATACTTACATTTGATAAAATAACCACAGACACAGGAAATATTTTGAATCTTTATCTAAATTAATTTCATGTGAACCACTTACAAAGTACAGAGTAGCCACCACCACTCATAGGAAGGAAGATTCAATTAATCCATCAGTCAAACAAATATATATATATATATTTCTCTGCAATAAGGCCAAGGTGCTGGGAAGGGTCCCAAGGGAAAGATCAGGCAACCAAGGCTTCAGGACAGGATAGATGACCTCTACCACAGACGCTTGCGTAGCACCCCTCTCTAGCACTCTGTTCCTCGTCGAGATTCTTCTGCGGTCTTCTTCTAAGTAAATTAATTTAAAATAAGTGGTTCTGCATTCGATTCACCTTCAGCTTCTCTTGTCACTCCGACAGCATTCCAAATCCCGAGCTCTGCAGCATTCAGCAAATCTCCCTTTCACTCGGGCAGCATTCCCGTCTCAAGCTCTCTGCATCGACGTCTCTCTCTAACTAAGAACTACCTCAATTATACTCTACAATATTCATTTACCTTGCAATAATGTTTCAATATCATGAAACTCATAATTCTGAATGGACAGGCAAGGGGGGAGGATCATCACACCATGCTCATTTTCTCATTAATCTTTCAGTTCATTGTTTAAAGATCCCACCTCTTAATTTTTATTCATAAAGTTTGATTCCCATCCATATTCACATCATATTAGAAACAAAAGTATAAAAGTTAATCCGCTCCCATTCGTCTAAGAGGTTCCCAAGCTGGTTCCCAGGGTATGTATCTGTTTCGACCTTGAGCTGCGTTTAAGAGTCTCATCACTTCTTTCAGCTTGTTCACATCACGCTTGCGTGGAAATCGGGTGGCAAACAGATCTCAGTCTCATACGAAAGGCCCAAGATACACACTAATAAAAGAATCAAAAAGACATGTTAATTTTGAACATAAATGGTTTCAGCGTATACACCTATCTCTACTCTAATCTATTTATTTATTTATACTTTCCCCACATTAGCGTTAGTAAAATGGCATGTTTTAGTTTCGGCAAAGCAGATGCTGAGCATTTGATTTTCCAGGCAGCCATGTTAATAGCATTTGCGCAGGCGCAATAAATTCCCTCCAAGCGACACCTCGTCCTACTGCCTGCGCAGTACAGATTTCCCGTCAGCGACCATTTTAGAAATTCACTGGATTTTACTTATTAGTAATAAACATAGGCAAGCTTCTCTTTCTTGTATGTATAATGTTATGCAAATTAATTTACACAATACACGGTTAATATAATATTAGAAGTTAAAATGAGAGGATTATCTCCGAGTAAGTCTCTTTTCTACGAGTCCTTACTCGATCAGCTGTTCCATAGGAAAAGCATTTTTTGTGTTGCTAAACTCTTTGGCCCCATTAGACAAATCTCCATATAACTTTCCAATTATGTCATTTGAGATGTCATGAGTGATGTCACTGACCATGTCATGAGTGATGTAATATGTGAGGTCATAAGCAGTGCATTGTGAGGGCATATGTTATAGTTAGCTCAGGTAACTATAACTGTTGAATATCTATGGTTTTGTACGAGAGAAATCCAAGAATAACTATAACATCCCTGTAATCTTTGTTTTTTCATTGAATATATACATAACAAAGGCCGCCGCGGCAGAAATGCGTTGTTTTTTCACTATTAAATCACTCGTAACGAAATTAGTGTACCGCTTCATTCCTTCTGGTTTGGATTACTTGGATTATTGTAGCTTCCTGCTGCCACTGCTGGCACCGACATGCATAGGCAGGCGCACGGCGTTCTACCAGTAACCTGGAACCTTTATAAATATATATATATATATATATGTGTATCAACTCCAAAATCCGACTCGCGCTGCCTGGATGCTGAGTGCCGCTTGCCGCAATTTGGACACAGACCCAAAGTAAGTGCTTCGAGGTTGATTTATTCTCTTATGCCGAGACGCGTTTCGCAGCACACAGCCACTTGCTCACTCGACCGGCGCGTGAGAGTTATAGTTAGCAGAATTAACTATAATGAAGGAATATATATATATATATAAGTTGCAAGTTTTACCGTAGTAAGTATCACACGCACTCAAAGTGGTACAGCTGGTGAAGGTTTATTTCCAAAGTCACGCTACGCGTTTCAGCACCAAAATGCCTTGTTCACATGTTTTACATACATATATATGACCAAGGCATGCCATCTTGCACTGCATAAAGAATTATAATTGCATTATACCGTGGTCCGGATCAGTTGGTTGAAAGATTCAAACTACATATGGTGATGTATATATATATATATATTTCTTCATTATAGTTAGTTCTGCTAACTATAACTCGCGCGCCTGCAATCCACTGCTGATGATGTCACGTATTACATCATTCAAGACATGGTCAGTGACATCACTAATGACATCACTGATTACATCTCAAATGACATCACTGATGACATCATCCAGAGAAAGTGGTTTGGTTCGGTATTTAAATATGTCTTATATACATATAGCAAACTGCATTTTAAAATGAGTGGATACATAAATATACACATCTGGATGGAGGATTTAGTAGCAGTGTGATTGACTGTTTACTTGGCTAATTTATAGTGTCTCACTACATATATTGGATAGTGACTAAACTGTGTGAATATCTGTATAACTTTGTCAGTTGTTGTGCGAACTGCTGCACCAGTTGGTTACTAGCTATGTGAAAGTCTATATTAGTTATTGATTAGTTAATTGAGTATTTGTATGGGAGAGTGAATGTGTGTGTGGTTCGGTGGGGTGTGTATGACTGCCCAAAGACGTGTGAATATTTGATTCAGTGGGTATATGAGGTTAAGACTGCATGTGGAAACAGTTGTTTGGGTGAGTGAATATCTTTATGGGTGTGGTGATGAGCAAATATATCTCTCAATGGTACATGTCCAACAAACTAGAAAAATAAAAGGCAGAGTATGTGACAGTTGTATATAAATAAGTATACATAAGACTCATTGATTGCATGAGTGACTGTATAGATAACTGTATACTTATAATGGCGATTTCATAACACACTAAGTATGAGTTACTATCTATAAAGTGCTATTTGTATAAGTGTGTAGCTGAGTAAATGTAAATATGATACATTGTTTGCAAAAGTGAGTAGGATGACTGCATAAGTGAATAGGATGTGTGCTGGTGTGTTCTGTTGATATAGGTGTATAGGTATATTTGATAGTGTTCTATTGATCTTTGTTAGCATGTATGAGTGAATCGATAGGTAAGTGATTAGATGTGTGTGTAGATCTAGGAATCACTGAGTGGATTTTTAGATACTTGTATTGCTGGGTTAATGGATTCAAATATGGTACTCTTTCATTTACAGTGAGTGATGAAAGTGAGATGGTTATGCTCAGACGTGAGTCCCATGCTCTCCACACCACTGGATTCAAGCAAGCCGGGCTGAAGACGGCTGGAATGCCAGAAACCGGTCCTCGGAAGCTTGTTTCCGGTCCAGGGAAGGCATGGCTTGGCAGTTCGGGCTGGACTGTTCCCATGAGGCACAGGGTCAGACTGATTTGCATATGGCCATGTCTGAACTGGGGTGGTGTTGAGTGCAAAAAAACGATGGATTTAGGCCCAGATCCCTGTACTGGGGCGAATGTATGACATTGTTCTGCATTCTGTCCATCAACTGTGGTTTTTGCATTTGTCACCCCGAGTGGGATGGGTATGCTCAGACGTGAGTCCCATGCTCTCCACACCACTGGATTCAAGCAAGCCGGGCTGAAGACGGCTGGAATGCCAGAAACCTGTCCTCGGAAGCTTGTTTCCGGTCCAGGGAAGGCATGGCTTGGTTGTTCGGGCAGGACTGTTCCCATGAGGCACAGGGTCAGACTGATTTGCATATGGCCATGTCTGAACTGGGGTTGTGTGGAGTGCAAAAAATCGATGGATTTAGGCCCAGACCTCTGTACTGGGGTGAATGTATGACATTGTTCTGCATTCTGTCCATCAACTGTGGTTTTTGCATTTGTTACCCCGAGTGGGATGGGTATGCTTCCTACACGTGAGTCCCAGGCTCTCCACACCACTGGATTCAAGCGAGCCGGGCTGAAGACGGCTGGAATGCCAGCATCCGGTCCTCGGAAACTTGTTTCCGGTCCAGGGAAGGCATGGCTTGGCAGTTCGGGCTGGACTGTTCCCATGAGGCACAGGGTCAGACTGATTTGCATATGGCCGTGTCTGAACTGGGGTGTTGTGGAGTGCAAAAAAACTATGGATTTAGGCCCAGATCTCTGTACTGGGTGAATGTATGACATTGTTCTGCATTCTGTCCATCAACTGTGGTTTTTGCATTTGTCACCCCAAGTGGGATGGATATGCTCAGACATGAGTACCATGCTCTCCCCACCACTGGATTCAAGCAAGCCGGGCTGAAGACGGCTGGAATGCCAGAAACCGGTCCTCGGAAGCTTGTTTCCGGTCCAGGGAAGGCATGGTTTGGTAGTTCGGGCTGGACTGTTCCCATGAGGCACACGGTCAGACTGATTTGCATATGGCCATGTCTGAACTGGGGTGGTGTGGAGTGCAAAAAAAATGATGGATTTAGGCCCAGATCTCTGTACTGGGGTGAATGTATGACATTGTTCTGCATTCTGTCCATCAACTGTGATTTTTGCTCAAGTTTGCTATGACACAGCGAGAACCTCGACTCCCGCCCTGCCATAGCAAACAGCAGTGTCCCACTCCTGTGGGGTGGTTTTCCCCAAGGCTTCCCACTGCTCCAGAATGGAGACCACGCGGCCCCCCTCCCAAAATATAAAAAGCCCCGGATGGTGGTAATCCCCTGGACTTAGACTTAGACTTTCAGCTCCTTCAATCAGTTATTTTGTAGCACCGAGTAATGGCGCCCCCGGGCTACAGGGCCCCTCTGGACCACCATCAAATGTAATATTTTAGATCCCAAGATTCGACCATACCAGGTAGCTAATTTTTAAACAAACACAGGAGCCCGTGCTTCGTTTACATTTTTTTACGGCGGATCCATGCACCCAGCGCACATTTCTCAGTTCTTTTAAAATAAAATAAAATTGGGGGGCCCTAGGTATCCCTGGGGGACCCCCTGAGCAGGTCTGTAGGGTCAAAATATTTCTTACCTGCCCCCTTTATACATTTTGAACACTTGTTCCCTAATTTCGAGAACCTCGCTTCTACTGAGGCACAAAATGGCTGCCAACACTTCCTGGTTTCGAATGTTAACAACCACTTGACAGTCAATTAGCATTTAGCGCGTGATAGGGACGGTGCGCTGAGTGTGCATCCACAGAGGCCATAAATATATATGTACTTTTACTTGTAATTTTCTCAAAAACTACTGAACGTATTTACACCATTTAAGCAAATGGCACGAGTATGAACCAAGGACTACCTCTTTGCCAAACTTGGTATAATTCTGTTAACCGTTCGGGCTGTAGCCGCAATGAACGGTTCCTATGGAAAATTGCATGGGGAAAACACATTTTGGGACCCCCCTTTTTTCTCTGCCCCTGCTTCAAATGCAATATTTTAGACAATGGGATTGGTCCTTCCCAGGTAGCTAATTTTCAAATAAGCCCATGAGCCCGCGCTTCGTTTTTATTTTTTTTACGGAGGATCCATGCACCCAGAGCACATTAAACCATTTTTTCAACAAAAAAAATCTTTTTTTGGGCCCTAGGGGTTCTTGTGGGATCCCCTAAACAGGTCTAGAGGGTCAAAATGTTTCTTACCTGTCCCCTTTATACGTTTTAAATACTTGTTCCACTAATTTCTAGATCCTCGCTTCTACCGAGGCACAAAAGGCTACCAACACTTCCTGGTTTTGAATGTTGACAACCGCTTGACAGCCAATCAGCACTCTGCGCGTGATCGGGACAGTGCGCTTATAATCCAAGCATCCACTTTTAATTGTAATTTTCTAAGGAAATGCTGAACAGATTTGCACCATATAAGCAAAAGGCACGAGTCTTAAACAAGGACTACAACTTTGCCAAATTTAGTGTAATTCCATTCAACCCTTCGGGCTGTAGCCGCAAAGAACTGTACCTATGGAAAATTGCATGGGGAAAACACGTTTTGGGACCCCCTTTTTTCTCTGCCCCCGCTTCAAATGCACTATTTTAGAGGATGGGATTGGTCCTTCCCAGGTATATATATATATATATATATATATATATATATATATATATATATATATATATATATATATATATATATATATATATATATATATATATATATATATATATATATATATATATATATATCAAGAATCTCCCTTCCAACAGCACCAAGGGAGATCAGACACCACAGGAGCGTGCTGTAGAAAATACTTATTTCTGAATTCACCAATTCATAGATATTTTGCATAATAATTGTCAACTTCATTTCGGTGATGGTCTTCTACAAGACCATAGAGTGAGGGCGGCAAAGCAGTCTTATAATATGCATTTAGATAGTCCTTTCTTCATGTTGATTAAAAACAGAAAGCAGCCAGGCTTGACTGCCTGCCTCAACTTACCAAGGACTGCTGTTTCCTTTTACGTAGGCAAACGTTTTCAACCCCTTTTGCCTTTAAGATAAATGTCATGGACAGTAAAGAAAGGGTGTCATATTTGGAAATAGATTAATAATATATGCTACGTTTAATTATTGGAACTATGGCATAGATTCATCAAGGTAAAATCCGCTCGCAAAGGGGCAGATTCTCAGAATCTGCACCTTTGCGTCCGGTATTTTTGCATTTGGAATGCATCATCCCAAATGCAAAAATTGCAAATTAAGAAATCGCAAAATTGCGATTACTTGCATTTAAGGAATCTCAAAATGAGATTCCTTAAATGCAATGCATTAAAGTTAAAAAAAATAGCAATTTCGCTAATAGGGCTCGAAAATTAGCACAAAGTTGAACTTCATGGTAATTTGCAAAAACTTTGAAAAATGCACTAAAGTGCATTTTTCAAAGTTTCATGTTGCGGGCACACATGCCCTAAGGGCATGTGTGTGCGCAACATATGTGCACAGATCAATTTCAGGGGTGCAACACGGTGTCCTTTGGACACCCCTTCACCCTTGAAATCACATTCTCAATTTGCGATTTGCTAATTGCGATTTGCAAATTGAGAATGTCTTCCCATTCATTCCTACGGGCCTCTAGGCCCATAGGAATGAATGGGGAGGTATTCCTTAATTGCGACTCGCAATTTGCGACTCGCAATGAAGGAATTTTAAGAAATCGCTATTTTTTTAGTGATTTCTTCATGCATTGCATTTTGCTATTCCTTAATAGCGAATCGATATTTTTCGCTATTGAGGAATAGCAAAATGGGTTCTTGATGCATTTGGGGGTATGTCATTCCAACAAAATACTTGCCCATTCCATTGCACAAATGAGTGTGTTTTAGAGCAGGTGTCCAGCATTTCAAATTTATGACTATCGCAAAGGAAAATGTCCCTCATACGTCGTCTTTGGAAGTCTTCCCTATATATCAGTTTCAATGACTATGGTGACTCAGTAAGTCAGACAATTCAGTAATGAAATATCATGGATATTATGGTGCGCAACATTTGATACCAACCAAATGTGTTTGTCAAATAAATAATTTGTAAAGTGCAAAAAAATCATCCTAATACTTGGTATGCATTGGACAGGTTTTTTTCCATTAAAAAATTCAATTTCATAATGTGGGTAGGATGGTACAGAATTTCACAGATTGAAAATTAATGTCGAGCGTTCATCAATTCACCCCTGATTGTAATTTTCAATATCCTTGGTGTCTCGTTATGATGGACAATCAAGTGATGAAATAATGTCACCATTATACTTTACAACACACTGCGACCCCATCAAGACACATTTAATAAAACGTTCTCTGTTTGTAATAAGTGTACATGCAGTTCTTTGTCCAAATTATGGCCTCATTGTAAACCTGTTCTCATTTGTAGAATTGATTTGGATTCCTCTCTTCTTACGATTACTCCCTCTAGGTTCCTTTCAAATCAGTTGCACTCTAATATTTCAACTCAGATATATTACCTTATGAATGTCCCAAAAGTGTTTGGCAATAGGAGAGTTTGGATGTAGATCACTCATTCATAGCCCTATAATGGAAAGCAGTGAAGAGTAAAAGTTTAACAGCTCACCTGTTCTGAGTTTATTACCATACTTGTTCCCCATAACATTTTTTTGGACTGTGCTTAGTGTCACTGAGGTACTGTTTAAAATATATAAAATATATATGCCTTTTTTGATTTCGGTCGAAAGACGCGAACGTTTGTCCTGTCACTCTCTGCATGGGTCTCCGCCTCTAAGATGCTGGGGCTTATTTACAAGCCCCTTGCGCTGTCGGTGCATCACTTTTCATATGGGAAAAAGTGACATACAGGCGGCAAAAGGGGCTTGTAAATAAGCCCCAGAGTCTTTTTGTCGGTGTCTCTCTTTGAAATGAAATGAAATGAAAAATTCCACTTATATAGCGCATAACTACCCAGAGGCCTCGCAGCCCTCCATCTCTCCCTCGTTCTCCCTCCCTCACCATCTCTTTCTCTTCTAGGGGTCTTTAGCACTTCTTCATCCTCCTCTCTCTATGTTGATGTCTTCATAGAGCAATAATGTTCAAAAAATCTAATCTGCCTTTATGTGGAATGAAATAATGAGGTGAATGAGAGAGTTCTATTATACACTGCATCACTCTTTAAACTTCAAAAACTGCACGATCAATGGACCTGAGATGAAGCTAGCTTATTAAGCAGCTTTCTTTTATCCATTTATTGATCCAGATTGGTGTCAGGCATTGAAGCCGGTTCGAGAACAAAGGTCTATTAAGAGCGGCGAGATTCATTGAATGGCCTTAAAATAATCTACTGCACGGTGACATTTGGCAAGCCTGTTATACATTGTACATTTTCTATAAATCACTGACAGGAAACTGACAACTGAAAGGGAGTGAGGAAGAGATTATGAGGAATGGAAGAAATATGGAATCCATGATAATGCTAGCCAGCTTTGGTTTAGGAAAATCTCATATGACAGAGAAGGATTTAGAAAACAATGATAAAAAAGAGGCAAGAGAGTGTTGTGACTATAGATGAGACTGAAGGAAAACTAGGTGGCTCATAATAAAAGGTAGGAATTGAAGCAGGATTGCATGTGGAGAGTTAAGTGTGGCTTTAACTGGCCTTTATTTAGAACTTCAAAGTGGGAAGGGAAGGACACTCAGGGCCATGTCTACAAGGAGTTAACGTCACCAGAATGTCACTGTTTGCACCATTCTGGTGGCGTTAAGTCCTTTGCCTTATTTACAAGGCCATTTTACGCCACTTAACATCGCTCAGCGCGGCCTTGTAAAGAATGCCCCTATTCACGTAGCTTGAAAGAGACAGGCAATGGGTATTGCAGTGGGCGTTCCGTCTCAACACCCATCGCTTTTTGAAGCTGCCCCATATTTGCAAGGTTTGGTGCTGCACCAAAAAGAAGAGAGGCAATACAAGGAGAAATGTTATCAGGGAATTTCTTGTACATATGCCCCTCAGTGTGCAACAGCTTGAGATCACATGCAACACCCCCATTTTTTCTGTCAGTGCATGTGCCTTATCCCCTGTGGTTTGTGCTGCATATGCAACCGGGCTGTCACTGTACCTGCTGGGCGCACAATACCCATTGGGCTAAAAGGGTGCCAGCCCCTCCCTCACATTGCGTCACGTCGTGTGCTGTAGCCTGGGCTGCAGCTTTGTGGGTGCTTGTCCTTGGGAAAGCCTGGGCAGGACACTGCTTGGGAAACCGGCATCGGAGAATTTATTCATTTTTTTAAAGAAACACAAGTTCAGCTTTTTCTCCTGCTGGAATGGTTTTATAGGGGTGTCCCCTGGGTACCCCCTCGACCCCAAACCGGAAGGCTCAGGATGAAGGGGGGGCTTGCTAGAGGCCCCCAAATTCGGTTTCCGACAACCATTTTGTGTTGCACAGACAGAGTCGAAAGGCAGTTGGAATCTTACATCGTAAGCGGTCGGTCAGAAACACTGCTCATTGAGCTGTACAAATCTGCTCCGACCGACTCAGATTCTCTGAATGCCGGTTGGAACCGATTCGGAATGACTGAACGGTTCCCCTTCCAACCGCGAGCATCGTAATCGGTCCGTCGGAAATTTTTCTGACAGAGTCGGAGGATGGGTTACGACACGGTCTAGGATTATTCGACTGTCGGTCGGAGGCTTTCCGGCTGACATCATAATCAGGCCCATAGTGCGGTCAGAAACGTCCATTTCTCAATGGGAGCTTGTGCGGCGAGCAGAAACCGCCCACAGCACAAGCACCCATTGAGAAATGGAAGTTTGTGAACCATTGTGCGGTGCCTGCCAAATGATGCAGGTATGTTCAGGCCCAAAATGAGGAGGCTGTGGAGGGAAGGGAGTGCTGCTAGGGGTCCCAAATGTCGCTTTCTGACAGCTTTTCTATTTCTGAAAGGCCGACATCGAATGGCTGTTGGAAACCAACATCATAATCCTGATGGTGGAAATGCAGTCCAGAAGGAATTATGGTGAGTTTCTGAACGAGCCCATCAGAAAGCATTCTTCGGTCCCTTCGACTTCTGCCTCTGACCGCACACATCCTAATGTGTTAGTCAGACCGCAGCAGTAGATGCCGGTCAGACTGCAATTGACGAGCCATAGGTTGCAGTCCAACCAGCATCATAATTAGCCCCTAAGTGTTAATTACAATGTGGCTCTATTGCCAAAGGACTTAATCCATTCGAAGTTTGAAACCACTTTATTTAAATTTTAATAGTACCTTTGGTTGTGATGACTTGTGATTCTGCCTCTACTAACTGTATATCAGGACAAAAATGTCTGGCTTCCATGCTGCAAGACTAATGTTTCTTATATTAGGGCATACATTGTTGTAACCTATTGCATCCATTCCCCTGTCTCTCAATGGCTATTCTATTCCCTTTAAAAGAAAAACTTCCTCCGTTTTACTATATTCCTTTTAATTTAGTTCTTACCATGTAATTGTTATATAGATTGGCAATGGCCAAATAATTCAATAAACCTTCTTTCCACCAGATCATGCATGTTCAAAGCTTATATTGTCCTCTGTCAGTCTCTCTCTAGCTCATCATTCAACCCAGGCCACCCCACCCACGTGCAGGGGCGTAGCTTCCATTGGTGCAGCAGGTGCAGGGGCACCTGGGGCCAGAAGCCTGGGACACATTTTCTTTCTTGCACCAGGACACACAACACACTGGCTATGCCTCTTCCATACATTTCACTAGAATTAAACATAGAAAATGTAGTTAATAGCACTAAAGCCTTTCTTTTTATTTTGTACTTCGTTTAAAACAAATGCATTACAATAATTTATATTAATATTTGTTTTACACTGGACATAGTTCATTAAAAATGTTACAATTACTTCTCAGCAGGTCCAGCACATGATCAATAGTAGCAAATAAACCATCTTCAGCCGGTCAGGATGGCAGACAGGCATCAGTAAAAATGAAGACAAAGAAAAAAGGAAAGGGAGGGGGTAGGAGAGAATGCCGGTCCATGACTCAAATCTCAATTTGAGCATCTCAATTGCCATGTAGTTCTATCTCTTCTCTTTATATGTCCATCCTTTCAATTTCTTCCTGACTCTCCAATGTAGACAGACCTCCAATTTGGGAGACTCTTAACGATTTTGGCATCAGTTTTGTGGGTGCCAGAGTCTCCCTTATTCTCTTGACAAATGATTTGAATAGTAGCCGAACCATTTGAGATTTATACATGATATCAGCTATCAAGGCCATTAATTTTTCCAAGGCATATAGATATATATATTTTTTTAAAGTCAAAATAACAGTGTTTATTCTAACAATATTTGATATGGGTTTTATTTTAAAGGCCTGCCTCTATTATTTAACATTTTTCTATGAGAGGGTATTGTTGAACAAGTGTCTGGCCATATGTGATTCTGGACTTAATTCACATCTGAGCTGGAGTATATTTACTATTGTTTTCTTTTTGGCTGCAGTAACATTACATTCAAGAAGCTGGCTCCACTCCCCTGTTTCAGAGAGAGGGACAAGTAAGTCTACACTTTGCAGTAAATTTACACTCAGAAAGGGTGGATAGTCAAAAGTAGTACATTTACCATAGAGTGCTAGAGAACATTTACACATGTAGATTTACTCGTGTAAATTTCCTATTGTGAATCAGCCTTCTCATTTATTCTGTTCTTTAAGACTGTACATACTTTGCTTTATGCACTGTGCCCAATTCACTCCAAATTACACAGAAGTATGTACAATGAAATGGAAGCAATTAGTTTAAAAAAAATATATTTTCTTATATTAAAATTCCAAGATACATCAGACAAACACCCCTCAGCCTCTACCCTCTAACTTTGAGAACACATTGGCCACCAATTGAAACAGTTTCTACCCAGTGTCTGACTTTGTTCTCCAACCGTGGTCCTCGGTCTCACGCCACTGAGTCGTGGATTGTTTCCCAGTCCTCCCACTCCTCCCTTCTATACAGTCCATCAAATTCCACCAACCACTGCCACCCCACTGCCACCCAGAATCTCAGTCCATGGCCTTGATCTGTGCTTTCGAAGCATGTCATATTTTTGCAAAATTGTTCATTCCGGCCTACTCCTTGGGGACCTGTTTTTAACCTCTCATGCATCAGTCCATGTTGACTTCCCAATCATCCACCCTCGGAACCCTGTCCTTGCTCCATTTGTGGATCACATAATGCCTGGCCACCATTAGAGCTAATTTACAGATAGATAAGTGTATCACCCCAGATAACAAACATTTTTAATTTAGGCATGAGGTGCAGTGGGATGTCTATGATCTCAGACAGACTGTTCCTGACACCCGTCTAAAAGGTTCGCAGCATAGGACATTCCCATAGTGTATGAAGTAATGAGCCCCAGTGTGTGCATTCCCATGAGCAACTCTCAAACAGGCATCTATTCATAGCGAAAAGCCTCGTCCTTGTGAAATATGCCCTTTGTGGGATTTTGAGTTGCACCAGCCTAAAGTTTACCCACATCGCTACTTCTCTGGGGTAGCAGCAAGTATTCCCCCATTCATAATCTTCCAATCTGCCAAGATCCTCCTCCCACCTGTTTCTAAGGACTCTGAGCAGTGGGGTGCTGTTGGCTAACTTTGTGATATATACCACATGCCTGTGGAGTGGGGCACAGAGCATCCTGAACAATTGGGGGCTCTATTCCGGGAACTCCTCGATCTAGCCTATATAACCATGGAGGAGGTATCTGATTTGTACAAACCGCAAGTACTTACTCCCCGCCAATTCATTCTCCTCCTGAAGTGACTCACAGAGGATCTGTACCCCCATTGTCCACAAGTCCCCCAGCTTTACAATCCCCAGGAGATCACTTTTTTCCCCACCTCAACGCAGATGAGTATTTCCAATGTAAGGATGCCCTGCCATTCAATAGGCTTCATGGTCCTTCCCAAGGCTCCCATTACAAGGCTGTGTGGGAAGGACAATAATTCAATTTCCCATTACTAAACAACTGCCTATTATAGCTCCTCTTTTATAGCTCGTCGGCTCCGTTGCGCTCTGATCCGCTGACAGTGGAGTACCCTCAGCTCATGAATGACCAATCATTCCCACTGACAGGGAGGTTTCCCTCAACTCCAATCACTGTTGATGATTAACTACGTTGCCTAGTAATACAGAAGGAAGTTAGGGAGGGCAATACGCCCATCAAATACTTTCCTAGCTAGAACCGACATCACTATTTTGGGGGCTCCACCATCCCACAGTAGCAGCATCATTTGTGGGTGCCACTTGTCTGAAAAGCTGGCCATGACTGTAGGTGGGCATGGAGTTTCAATCTGCAAAAATCCGCAGAGTTACATAAAAACTCAGCGAGATTCAGCAGAGTTCGGCAAGGAGGTGAAATTTGGCACATTGTGCTGCTCGCCCTGACCTTTTTGTGCTGGTACCTTGTTCAGTGCAAATGGCACCACACGGTGCACCAGAAGGTGCTGCTTCTTTCTGTCGCCCGGGTAGGTTTTCTACTTGTGCGGCAGCTTTGTCATTGCAAATGGTCGTGACCTGCTGTGACTATTCGTATTGAGAAATCTCACCGGGAGGCATTCTTTCACTCAAATATTGCACCAGGGTGCAAATTCTCACTTACGCTCATCAGCTTAAAATTGGCAAGCTGCATGCAAGAAAAAACATCAACCCGCGGCGGTTGGGTAAAACTCCACAAAACTCCGGTGGCTGAGCAGAACTATTCGCCCACCCCTAGCCGTGACCTCAAAAACAGAGTCCTGCAGGATTTCCAAAAACGTGGGCAAGTACATAATTTTATAGAGCTCTGCAGACCCAAACAGTGACAATGGTAATTTAAGCCAATGGGCCATGTCCCTCCTATATTCACACAGCCGCCTGCCCAGAATATTATCATAGAAGAGCTGGTGGTCTCTGGTAATATAGATACTCAGGTCAATGGTAGAATTTTGTGGCTAACATGAATCTCCTATGATGATGCTTCACAGGTCCAGCACGAGTGACTATTTTCACTAGGATGTGGCACGTCTCAGTGCAGTCTGCTCTTATCTGCATGTTCTCCTATGCATTCCACTCCAGTTTTAGACATTTCCTTCCCACCGTTCATATTATTTTACTTTATTTTTTATTATATATCCTGTTCTACTACTTCTGTGCTTTCACACCTAATGTAGTGACTGCTGTGTGTCCTCTCACAGGGCTCTTAACCTGAACCAAGATTTTGAATAGCTGCCCACACTCTGTCTCCATTCTCAAAATGAAAATAAAAACATTTTCTCTGCTGCTGCTATCAGGAATTTCTACCTTTGCTTGGGTCTGTCTAGCTAAAGACGTATCTCAGACATCAATCCTTGTGGGCATGGATGCTTATTTTATGTTCTCTAAATGAGATTGGCAAGAATAGCGGTCGAGTGAGGGGGGCATGTCCATACATTAGATGGCCATGTCAAAGAGAGTCTCAGAAGTGGATTCCAGGTACTGGGATTTAATAAACATATTTTTAATGGTAAGGTGTCACATGAGGTGGTAGCAGGACAGCCTGGAAGGCTTGGATTAATTAACAGAAAGTGAGACAGGGACAGGGATGATCCCTAGGGTGATGAGTAGAACTCCTGACTCCTCTGTCCATGCATGGTCTCCATATTAATCTTGTGCAAGTTTTTCAACTTTGCATATAGGTTTAGTGTAATGATATTGAAAATGAATAAAGATAGGGGAGGAGGAATATCATTAGTAGGTAAGTTTAGCAACTCTTACAGTTAGGATGAGGGGCAGGATTGTTTATTGAAGCAGTACATTTGTTTGACTGTCAAAGTGGATATATTTTTACAGCATTACTAATTAAGGTATTCATTTTCTTCCCTCCTATCATGATAAGAGGAGAACAGGGCCAAGGGTAGTGCAAGGAAAAGAACAGCTCCAGAGCCAGCACTGCTACTTCAAATGTTGTAGGTGCATCTTCTGATGGCTATCTGTGTTTATTATTTATTCTTTACAATAATTATTCTCAATTAATATTTAGACATAATGGCACTCCATTGTGTTTTGTATTTTTCTTAATTTTTCTTAGCTTCCACTTTTACCTATCTTGGTGTCTGTTAACCCTTTATACCTTTTTGTATGTCTTTTTATATTCCCTTCTTTCTCCAGCCTATTTCCTTTGATTTTTACTTTTTATTTATTCTGGACACTTCGTCCCTTCTAATAATCTATTGACCTTATGTATTGCTTTCTTGATCCTTTCCTAGGCATTTTCATCCAATTTTTTAGATTTTTATTTGAAAGAATTTGTATCTATTTCCAGATTCATAATGTGAAAGTAAATACAAAGACATTTTGCAGTCCAGCCTGTGTTTTAAACACAGGTAAATGTTGTCTCTTAAAAGTTTCACCTCATAAATTCAGTGTTAAGGAATTCACCACTACCTGAATAATTAAGTGTTTTAGCACCAACAAATGAAAAATCTGTTAGTACTAAAAACACTTAATTATTCAGGTAGTGGTGAATTCATTAATTGAAAGTAGAGTAAATAGCAAATATATCCAAAAAATAAGAAAAACATAAGGGAAAGTGATGCCCAGTGTTGTGTTGTTATACAACACGTTTGCAGTGGAAACTACAATTCAGTGCCTTTTTGCTTCTCCCCTTAGACAGGTTCACTGCTCCTGTCAAGGGACAGGAAGACCCTTATTGCAAGACCTTGTGGAACATAGCTACATTGCTGTCAATGTGATGAGATGGGGAAGGGGTAGATAGTATTGTGTTTTTATTTTAGTTTAAGAAGGAGGAGAGTGTGTTGCAGGTAACGTGTGCAGACAAAATCTCCAGTACTTCTATAATTTGTAGGAATGGTTAAACAGTGTACCAATACTCTAGCTGGTGACTGATAAGTGTTATTGAAGTCCTGAATATAGAAGTTGACTCAAAGGGCTAAAGAGTAGATATGGCCTTCTACCTTGGCTTTAACATTATTACTATCATTATTAAATGCAGCAAATAAAATCTTGATACTCCTTGTTTGATGTATATCAGTACCTTTGTTGTTAGTTGCTCTAACATGTTGACAGCTGTGTTCGCTTTCTCATAGGAGAGCAATGAACTTTAGAATACCAATGAATGCATTTAAAAGCATGAGCATTGTTGGTACTGACTAATAGCCTTCTAGTAGCCACCTTGAAGTAGTCTCAGTGTACAGTGACGCACATAAAGTCTGTAGGTGGCCAACTGGCCATGTATCCGTGGTGAGATTGGTCGACTAAGCAGTGCTCTTATTTACTGATTTACCAATCAATTTCAGCACTTCACAGTGCAACTGAGGCAAATAAACAGTTCAGAATTACATTGAGCATGAATCATTTAATTTTGGATAAAGGGCCTCCACAAATTAAAAAAAACCCTCTCCATTCACCAAAGTAAAGGTAAGGAGGTCAATTGCCAATTTTGTTGCAAATTTTCCTTTACCTAAATGGACTAGATTATGGGTTTCATGATATGGTATCCATGTTGAAGATAGCTGTGATTATAATGTGTGTTCTTTAGATGAATTTGACAATTTGATGGTTCACTCCATGTCACCTTGATCTGAAGGAGGGATTGAAGATAACAGGAGTGTTGGTCTTGTTTCTCTTCCAGAGAAAAATGGTGACAATGATGTTTGTGATGGACGAACAGGCCTCACATCCTGATGTTCTGCAGGAGTAATATCATGCTGTGCAACAGGCACAACATCATTATTTTGAGCAAGCCGTAATTCCTGCGTTGCTCCTACATCAGGAGGGTCAGATGTAGTAGACTCTTGTTCATGTTTTCTTTGGTGTGAAGATTCTGTTTACTAGCACACTTTCAGATCACATATGTACTGATTATTTGGGGGGCTATGCAATGGTGTCTGGAAATAGGTAGGGCGACCTGCTTACCATACTATTGGTATACTCACCACCAGGTCTGCAGGAGGCGGCATTCAGAGACCTAGGGAAAGTGATGTTAACTTTCCCCATGGGGAAATTTGTAATGGGCGGGACCTTAATTCCATTCTGTCAGGAAGGTTAGACCATTCTCTTCCCAGAGATATAGCCTCATCGCAGCTAATACTTCCACATTTCCTAGATGCAATGGGACTTGTGGATGCCTGGATGGTTCTCCATCCGACTGAGTCACACTTTACGTTTCACGCTGGGGCCCATAAGGCAGGATAGGACACACAGTGTCAATCTAAAGAAGGAGGAGTATATGGGTGAGACAAGAGACATGGCTAGAACACTGAATAGGCACAAGTTGGGGCGCATATACGAGCTAGGGGACAAAGCTGGGAAACTGCTGGCTTCGCTAGACAGGATAGAATTGGCTAGTCGGCTCGTCACAAAACTTTTAGGGGACTTTGGGGACATTCTTACCGGCACCCAAGATATTGCTAATGAATTTGTTAGACATTACAAGCAGCTCTGTATGTCCAAGATCACTAGGTAGGAAAGGAAAGCGAAAGAGCTATTGTCCGAAATGCTTTTACCGGTACTAGCGGTGGATGATAGATCTTTACTATATAGGGACCTCGCCCAGGAAGAAATCGCTCAAGCCATACGGAATCTCCAGACAGGGAAGGAGATGGGCTCAAATGGTCTCCCGATTGAGCTTTACAGAGAGAGGCTGAATAGAATAGCCCCCCACCTTAAAGCGATGAATGAGGAGAGCCTTGAGGAGGGACACCTTCTGCAAGACCAGAGGATAGCTAATCTAGTATTGATATATATAGACGGAAAACCCAAAATAAATGCTCATCGTAGCAACCTATCTCCCTAATGAATGCAGAGGTCAACATTCCGGCCAAATTGCTGGCCACCATACTGGTCCGAGTTATTTCCGGTTTAGTCCATCCTGACCAATCTGGCTTTATGCCGTCTAGAAATAAAACTCTAAACTTGCGATGACTGCACAGAGTAATGGGAAAGGGTGGACACCATAGGAGAAATGCAATGGTGGTGTCCTTGGATGCCACCATGGCATTTGATACCGTAGAATGGCTACCTCTTTGCCGTCCTGGGAAAACTCAGATTTGGTCCTATATGCTGACCCCCTCACACAAATAGTTGTTAATAACAAAAAGTCATCCATCTTCCATCTCCACAGAGGGACACGACAGGGTTGTCCCTGGTCTCCGCTCTTATTTTTGTTAAAGTTGGAGCCCTTAGCTTACTGGATCCGGAAAGACCCTATAATCCGGGGATTACGATGGGCAGAGGAGTGGGAAGATCGTATCTCACTATACGCAGACAACATTTTGCAATACCTCGCCTCTACAGAGAGATCCCTACACAGGGCTCTTAATATATTTACTAACTTCTGTACCTATTCCCGATTCACCATTAACTGGTCAAAATCGCTAATATTTGTATTGAATGGAAACCTACCTGTATTGCCCAAGGACTGCAAAGTGGCGTTACTCAAAGACGGTTTCAAATATCTAGGATTGTTTATTACTAAAGATCTCAAACTGTACTATGCATCTAACTTGCTGCCACCACTGCTGTAGCTAAGACACGATGTGGAGAACTGGAAGACGCTGCCGTTATCGCTACTAGGTAGAGCGCCACTCTTCAAGATGATGTTGTTGCCTCGCTTCTTGTACGTCCTTTAAAACTCACCCAACTCCTTCCCTGCATCCTACTTTGCAGTGGTGGAAAGTGCACAGAAAACGCTGCTCTCATTCTTGAAACTAGTAAAAGACTGGTATGATAGGGGAATCGGGCTGCCAAATATTAAAAAGTACAACTGGGCGGAGCAGTTAGCCACCATCAACCATTGCGTATACTGACCTCAGAACAATCTAGGATTTGCTATGGATAGGTGGCTCTTGCCCGGAAGGAATCACACAAGGGCATCATATTCCCAACCAACGAAACTCTGTCTGACAGGTCCCACAACCCTCTCAGTTCAGGTGTGGCATACGGTACATAGGAGTATGGAATGGGCAAAGACCATAAAACTGGCCATTCCGCTGTGGGATACAGAACAACTGGGCTCCCTCTGGAGAACTAAGGGTTTCAATAATTGGGATACCATTGGGATATCTCAGGTGGGAGACCTTCGGAAAAAGGACGAGGTAATGTCCTTTGTGACACTACAACAAGACCACAAATTGGCAGAAACCGAGTGACTCTGATACCTACAGGTACGACTTGCCTTTAAGACAGTGATCCCGATGGGAGTGACCCCTCTGGAGACCTCGCCTCTTGAGGATAGGCTTCTGGATAGCTATATGCCACAAAAAGCAATTTTCCTGACTTACCCAAAATTGATCAACACTCGCCTGATCCTCCCCAGCAACTCTGTGAAACGTGGGAGAGGGACTTGTCGGGGCTAGAAGAGGAGGAGTGGCAGGAGGCACTGGCATCACCAAAGGAGGTAGCAATATCCTCTAAATTGAAATTAGTGCAATTGAAAAAATTGCACAGAATATATGTCACAGGGCCAGCTCTGGTCAAGATGGCATATAGAGAAGACCCGAATTGCAGAAGACGTGTGGCCAGGAGGGCAAGGTCTTATATATCATATGGGAATGCCCATACATTAGTAGGTACTGGAGTGCTGTCGTACAATGCATTGGGGAAGTACTAGGAGAGAGACTAGCACCCGAGGTCAAACACTGTTTGCTAAACATATGGGAACCAACCAATGTGAGTAGCAAGGAGACAACATGGGTGTCGCTGGGTGAGATGGTTGCTAAGAGAAACCTAGGAAGGAAATGGGGGGCTTAGGATGTACCAACAGTGATGGCATGGGAAAATTATATGGACTGGTGCATGTTCTGCCAGAAAACAGTATATGTATCCATGGGGTGCCCTAGAAAGTGGAAGCAAACATGGGGTAAATGGCATTCATAGATGGGGATATATGTGTAATGCCCAGATTACCGTCACAGGCCTCCTCAGATAAACCATAATCTAAAAATGCAAGAGCAATCTAACCAAGGGAGGGGCTATTTATTGAAATTGACCCATGTGTTCTGCATCAATGACTATAGTGACTTAAACGCAGCATTACCCATGAAATCTATACTGTTGTTTGTTGTTACCAATGAAAAGAAATCTAAACAAAACGGTACTGGGACACTTTTATTTCTGACTCACTGTTCTCAGCCATAACAACAGTATCTACAGCATTGAATGACATCTCCTTTGGTTTTGATGATGGTGATATTACCATTGATCAAGTAGTTATCTTAAATATTCCTACCAGAAGAGAGTGCAGCAGGTACACTATGTCATGCACCTTGCCAGAAAAATGAGGATTGTTTGATGCTAGTGCTCTTTTCAAACAAGATGGCATACTTGGCAAGAGCCTTTTTTTTAGTGTCACCTTCCTGACTGGTCACTGGTTACCGTCTTTGCAGAGAGTTCTCTATACTTTGCTGACAGCTAATTCAAACACTTATCTCTGTCTCAGTCTCTCAGTCAACCTGCAAGAAATACAAATTAGCAAGGAAGACACACTTTGTGATCCTAGTGAATGCAATACAAGTCGTCATAACATATAACAATAAATACTCATGAGTAAACTAATTATTACTCTAGACACTAGTTACACAAAAATTCTATAAAAATCTGACATTGTAGAAATGTAAAAAAAATGTTTTAATACTAAAAACTGTGTTCATTCTGACAATTGATACAGTAACTCCACTACAAAACCCACAGAGGCCTATGCTAAAGAAAAAGAGATAAAAAATTTCTGGTGTCTTTCCGGTCTTCATGAGATCCCTTGGAGAGCCAGACAGAGGGTGGGAAAAATCAATGAAATTAATAATAAGTAATATGCATTGCCTGGTAGGCCCAATCAAATTGGCAAAAATATAGGAAATCGAGTCTGGTGTCCATCCATGGCCCAAGGGATTTTCAGATAAGTAATGGGAGGGTGGCAATAGTTGATTAAACAAATTAACAATAATCATGCTCACCAGACCAATAGCAGCCCTCAGCAAAATGACAGGAAATATATATAGAAAAATGGAAATATTATCAAAAATATATGTAGGCTTTTAAAGGGATGTAACAGTAGTAGAATGTGTGGCCATAAAAGTGGCAGAAAATAGTTAATAATCAATTACTAATCACACTTTAGTTTCAGAAGATTGTGGACAAGCATGCGGCTTGCTAAAGAAGAAAGCATGGAAGGCCAAGAGAAAATGGCTGCCTGTCCTGGAGCCGTTTCCACTCATCACCACAAACATACAACTTAAGCATTGAAGGGCAAGGATTGCACAAATATGGATTCAAAATGTGTCTAGCCCCACTGTAAGAAACAGGATTATTATTTGTGGTGGGTGGCTACCCCATCAAGGAACAATCAGAACCCTTGTCAGGTGAGCCATCAAAGTGAACCTGCGATTAAGTGCTTGATATCAATGGCACAGAGCAGACAGGCTTAGCTTAAGGAAATGTTTAAAGTATTTATGCAGCCAAAACAGTAACAAAGGGAAAATTTAAACTAAAAGAAATCACAATCTGAATTAGAAACATAGAGTACACTGGAATAAAAAAACAACTCCAAAATGACACAATTCCAGCAAGGGGAACCAGAGATCTGAATTCTTAAAGCTTCAAGTGGAAATAGCACCAAAATGTATAAAGCACCAGTTATAGACAGTGGTCGCAGTATATCAGAAACCATGTGCAATTTGAGGCTGACCATGATGGCGCAGAGGTCGGATACATCAACTTTCTGACTTAGTCCCTTAAGCCCCAGTCCACCACAAGAATGCACTTCTAAAGCCCACCAAGACCTTGGAGGCAATACTTGGAGACTAGCAGGGTGTCAAGCAGATGCCAACAGCAGGGTTTAGTCTATGTCTATCTGCCACTGGTCAACTCGGTACTCCCAGGAATAGGCCTCATGTAACTTGTGCCATTCCTGTAGCTTGCACAGGAGGTCCGCTTCTCATTTAGGGCTCCTCACAAGTTACAGATACCCAAGTCCTTTTCTAAACTTCCACAGGCTGAGCCAGCACTTTAGCAATATTTTAGTGATGACCCCATCCTCCTGGGGCCATCACACACCATAAACAGACAGTTTCTATCCAAGATATGGGCCAGGCCATGCAGGCCATTAGGGGGCACTCCTTCCCGATCTTAAGGAATATTATAGCAGCGGCTCTCCCACTGCACTGAGATAGCCGCTTCTCTCTTTTCCTGTGTTATCCCATAAATTTTGCTCTTTTCGCATGGGGTGCCCAGTCCCACTCGGACACCCCTCGTGATGCCTTCCCAGATGTGGGGGGCAGCTCAGGGAACCAACTGGCTCCCCACACCAGCAGCACTCCTGTGTGCTGCAGAGGGATCCAGCAGCACTTCTTCTTGCCTGCCCACTGGAAGGCTCTTCAACTGTTTTTAGCCTTCACACTCCCCCAGTTACCAACGTATGGAGCAGGGAAGGAGGGCCACGCAGGGGGAGAGCAGCCGCACTCTCCACTTCTCTGCAGTGCACGGGGCACAGAAATGGGGTCCTGAGCCCATTCCCGGCACTCACAGCACTCCCTCACCGTTTTTACCTCTCAGGCCAAGGGATGGGGTCCTGTTCCCCTTCTCTCCTTTTTGTAGCAGACATCTTTGTGGGGCCCAAGGATTGGGCATTGGGCCCTTTCTACTTATTGCAGGGGAGTGGAATGATGTTCCCATACCATGTTTGCATCAGGCCTAGGGATGGAGTCCTGGACCCTACTCTCGGGTGGGGGGGGGTGGGGGGGACACAATGGCACTTCTCCGTAATTTCTCTGTTCCCAGGGCCAGCCTCCCGGCCCTCTACCACATCGCAACAGAGCTCAATGTACTCTGAAAAATGCCATATTGTGGGGCCCTTAGGATCAATTTCAATGATTTTTATCTCGTTTTGCTTCGTATGGCGAGCTCTAGCCATCTGGGGAACTTTCTTCAGGCCTCCCAACCTTCAAGTTGACAAACTTTGCAAGGAGCTGGTTTCACTGGCTCCCTTTACTATCCTTTCTCTTTACATTTCCTCTGGGCTTCTCTCCTTCATGGCGCAGATGCCCAGTTGTTTACCCAACTGGTCCCTAGGGGGAGTAAGGGAACCAGCGTCCCGTATTCTGGAGTAGCGCCCCACTGGTTCTGAGGGTAAATCAGAGACAAAGTCCTTAATCCATATGGCAGCCAGGGGGTTCTTCCTTCTAATTGCCCACGGCATCACCCTCCAGTCCTAGTGTCCAGCATAAAAACACAACCAAGAGAGCTTTCTCCCTTGCACAGGAGCTTATAAGGGGGTGTTGGAGGTTCCAACAGGGATGCACCTCTAGCCTATTGTGATGTGCCACATCACCTCTCTGTCCCTGTCCCGAGCTCCCTACACAGGGGTTACTTCACTACGGCATCACCCAGGACTCACTTTCCACATGTGCTCTGGGGGTCTCAGCTCCACCACTCATTGACATCACTGCCAGTGCCTGCCTCAGCAAAACTTCAAAAGAGCCCTGCTGCTGGTTTGGCCTGTTCCTGGCACAGGATGACTGCAGGCTAATGGATGCAGAGCAGTCCCACCCACCCTTTCCTCTTCAGGAGCTGACCTAATGAAGCTTAATTGCTCCCTCGTGGGGGGAGGCCTTTGCTCCAGCCCAGCAGGGTGACAACATGCCTGGGCCTGGGCCCTGATCCTGAGCTAAATAAACCAGAAAAGCATTACATATCATGGATGACCCATAAAAACCTTAGCTATAGACAGTTCATCTCATAATAATTCATGTTGAGTTGGAGAAACTCATTGTTTTGTCATTTCCTTGTTGCCCCTAGGCACTTATGTGCTGCTGCAGGGTATATATAAAGACTTGTGAAGGCATTAGACATTTCAGGATATGTAACTTTTCTGCATGGATAATGAGTGTGGGAAAAAAGAAACTTGAATGTATAAGTTATAGAAGATGTATATACATCAGGGCAAACTACATGTGGAGGCTGTTTAAACTGCCTGCAATGCCGGTAGACTTTTTTTTTACCAAATTGTAATGGACGTTGTGCTTACAAGATGCACTATTTTCATTATGTATTTCAAATCTATCTTAAGATTGATAACTTCAGATCCTCTGGAGAGAGTCAGGCCTTTTTAGCACACCATGAATGTAGAGGAACATTTTAAAAGTTGACCTTTACACAAATATTCAAAATGATTCAGCTCTCAGCACTCCACAATGTTTATCTCAAGTCTTATGTGGGGGGGCGTGGCTATGCCAGCAACCAAGATGGCTGTCTGGCTGTGAAGCTCCGGCCCGATGGCTCAAATTAGCCAGGTTTCGGGCCATAACCACCATCGGGACCACAAGACACAATGTCCTACTAGGGACGGCACGACCTGCTTTATTTTGAAGGGGCACAGCAGCCTGGAGAAGATGGAACATAGGCTGATAGGCTGCAGCCCAGTGCACACCTTGGAGGCCCCGCAGCGGCAGGGCCCACAGGCAGAACTAAGGTTACAGGCTATTGAGCCTTACTGGGCCGCCCGTCCTGCCTCTATTTATTGGACGGATGTCTTGTGGCTTGTGAGCTGAGACCGTGTTGGGTTGACCAGAGTGACAGCAGAGAACTTCCCGTAGCCCAGCTGTCACCCCGAGTGGACCTAATGAGGATGCCGCGACAAATCCATGGGGGATGAGCTGAGGACCGTCCTGGACACCAGCTCTGCTCTGTGACTGTTGACACACCCCAAGGCTTTTATGGCTTCTGGAACCCGGTAGGACGAGTTGGGCCTTCTAACAAATGACAGTGGAGGGCATAAACAGGCGGTGAAGTCTACACCGCTATAGGCATACAGGCGGCCGGGAGCCGGGTTACTGTGATCATGCACTGGATGGGGAACTTTACCCCTCCCTCTGTGATATCGCCAAAGATTACAACTGCCATGCTTGCCCATTTGTTCACCTGGCACCTTACGACACCTCACCAACTGTGAGGGATCAATAAATGAGAGCGCCTACTACTCTTGAACACACATCAGTATACTATTCGCCTACTGGGGCTGCATTTCCACATTGAACCCTCTCCGGACTACGTCATAAATCACTTGCTGCTGGACAGTTTTGCAGGGGCATACAGACCCATCAAGGTGGGCCTGGGAGGGCTGACACATATCAGCCAGCCGTACAATAATTTTTGATACAGCCCCCTTGTGGCGTTCCCACACATGCATAGCCCCCCACCTTCCATATCCCTAAATCATAATGGGGCAGGGTGACCGCAAACAGCAAAAGCTCTACTTTGAGCAGCCCGGGTTGACCAGACACCCAGGCTCTTCGGCGGATGCAGAGTATGGCGTATTGGGGGACAATGAGTCATTGCAGTTGAGTGGCACAGCAGCCATAATGGCAGAGCTCCGCTCCGGATTCCACTCCATCAATTATAGGTTTGACACCTTCACTAGCCGGCTTGATTGCATGGGTGAACAATTGGACCACCAAGAATGGACAGTGCTAGGGGGGCACATGTCAGGCTTGGAAGATAGGGCTGTGAATGTCACAAAATGGCTGGACAAGGCGGAACAACTCATTCAGGCTATGGCAGTTAAAAATGTAGATCTTGAAGTGAGGTCACGTGGTAATAAATTTGTATTATGCAAGTAGCAGAGTTGACCGATATTGCCCACCTAGACATGTTTGAAAAGCTCCTTTTTTAAGATCTTTTTGACCGCTAATGCTTCACGTCCCCTTATCACCCACATGTTCAATTACAGGGAAACAGCGCTCTGCCTAGCAAAGAAGAGGGACCATTTTAGTACAAGGGTTCTGCCATATCTCTATTCCCGACTACACCATGGTGCTCAACGTAATTTCGCAGATATCAAGAATATGCTACACAAGCAAGGACTGAAATATGGCATGCATAACCCGGCCTGACTTCATGTTGAAGTCAACTGGAAGACTTCAACACCACAACTGAAGCCATGGGCTTTTGGAAACAGCATGGCATGGCACTAAGAAGCCATCCCCCTGCCACAACACACCGGAGCACTCTCCATAAGGCGACGAGTGTGGACTTTTTACCACCCGCCTGACATGGCATCTCTGTCACTTTCCTTTGAACTGCCATTTTTTATGTTCATATGCTGTCCTAACGTTAACCAGCAATGTTATCTTTGATCACACTCCCCGATCTGGTATTGTAACTTTCATTTACCAGTTCCCATGTTATGTGAATCACGTTTCACCCAGCTTATGGGCCCTGTCAGCTGTCACATTGCCACCTCACGAGGTGTACACCATTTTGCAGAACATTGGGTTACATGTTTTTCTTATTATTTAGTTTGTGATTTGATGGGTGGTTAGTCACCTGGTGTGGGTGGGGGAGGGTCTTGTATGTTTGTTTGTTTTTTGTTCATTGATATTAATACTGTTCATGTGGAATGTGCCACCATCACTACTACACCTGCACGCTCATACATGCAAATCTATAGATGGCAATGAAACAGGCAGGAAGGGATCAATGGCTGAACTCACATTCCTGACATGCAACATTAGAGGCCTCAACAATCCCTGCACAGCAATCAAGAGCTATCGTATCTCACGCGACATGGTACAAAAATAGGCTTCTAGTGGGAGATTCATCCTATGTTACCTTTGGGTCCTCACAGATATTTCTCAGGCTATAGTACATGCTCACATAGAGTGTCCAGTTTAAAGGAAGTG
Source organism: Lissotriton vulgaris (assembly GCF_964263255.1). NCBI lineage: Eukaryota > Metazoa > Chordata > Amphibia > Caudata > Salamandridae > Lissotriton > Lissotriton vulgaris. Next base: position 1,120,644,339 of record NC_141695.1, read on the forward strand.
GGGAGATATGTTATTGTCGCAAGAACCATGGCAGGTCAATGTAACCTTCTAGTTAATAGATATGCCCAAAATGTGGGAACCCTTGACTTCTATCGGGAGTTCCCGTCCCACATAAGACTGGTAGAAGCTGACCATATCAGAATGAGAGGTGATCTTAACATCGATCATGACCAATTGATAGATTCCACTGGAGAAAGCATGGGTGGTAAACAGCTGGCATTATGTGTTCTCTGGGATATCACAGACACCTTTACTTTGAAGGACGCACCGCTCAGTGGTTGGCAGTTGTGACACATGTCTAACATACATTATTAGACCCATCTCCATTGCAGATGATAATGAAGATACCCTATGGGGAAGGCCTAGAGTGCTACTGGCGCTTTCTGAGCACCGCTCTCCATGACAAAGCATTCTGTTCCGAAATCCGTCACTCCATCCTAGAATACTTTTCACTTAATACTGGTTCTGTTGAAGAGCAGGCCAGACTGTGGGACACCTTTAAGGCGTACAAATGCAGGGTGTGCATATCCAAACACGCCGGTGTACTAAGAGATAAACATAATTGACTGATCTGACTAGAGACCAAACTCTGCGAATATGACCAGGAAGCCTCGCTGCAGTGACACAGACACCAGTTACACAGGCACTCGACCCTACTGGACGATTTTCTTGACCTGGACGAGAGAGAAACAGCGTACTTGTGAAGTATGCCACAGGTAGAAGATAGGAAGAGGATGAATGCCAGGGTATTACACTCGTGAGACTACTGCGCCCAATAGTTATAGTGATAATGACGATATCATGAATGAAGTCCTTAAATATTACAATTATACTCCTCCTGAATGGCAGGAATGCGAATGAAAGGCAGAATATCTCACAGAGATCGCAATGGTCTGAATAACAGACAAACAGAGACAATTTCTGAGTGAACCTATATCCTTTGAGGAGATAATACAGAAGATAGACACAATGGATTGATCTAAGGCCTGGACGAACTCACAGGCACATTTTTTAAAGCATAAAAGCACCTGTGCACCCGCATCTCCTAGAGATATATGCCTCAGCCCTCGAGGCGGGAAATCTCCCATCCTTGCTGTGGGGATCGGTTATCACATTGTTAAGGAAACCTGGCAAGGACCCACATCTTTGCACCTCCTACTGCCCACTCTTGCTACTCAACTTTGACAATAAAATATTGGCCAAGGATATTGCAACTCGAATATCAGTCCTAATGCACCAGATCATATTGCCTGTACAAACTGGCTTTGTCCCCCACAGATCCACCTCCTTAAATGTATGTGCAACCTTTATTAAAAAGGATCTCTCCAGATGTACCTTCACCTGTGGCTCTGTTGGACTCTGAAAAGACATTCGACTTGTTGCAGTGTCCTTTCCTACCTGCGACGTTGAACAAACTAGAGCTACCCAATGGGTAAATTGCTCTTCTGCTACTATACTACACTTGAGGGCAAACAGATCCCTTTCAGGTCCCTTTACAGTAACTAGGAGGACCAGGCAGGGCTGGCCCCTGTCACCACTCCTCCTTATTATAGTCATGGACCCCCTAGCCTGGAGGAGGAATCCTATACTCAGTGACTCTCCCAATAGCAAATCATTCCTGGCTCTTCCTGACCCATGAGAAATTGATCAAGTGTACCCTATTGCATAATAATCTACACACAGTTGGGGACCTCTCCCCAGACTGTTCTGTCCTTATGGACTCAGACACCACCAGTTTTGAGGATGCCTCACACATTGATCACTTTATACTACAGCACTGACATAACTTGTTGCACAGGCCCATACCCTGCTATACACTAGCCCTAATGATTTTCTCCTTTCACATTAATTATAACTGACACAGAAGGGGGAGACTGGCCTCTAGACTTTACCAAGCCTGTGTAGCTATGAAGCCGGCACATATTGAGAAGGTTAGTATGGTCTGGTAACACAACCAAGGGCGTACACTACCTGACAAATATGGTACACTGTTGTAACCAGACGAAGCTTGTCTCCCCTAACCTCATGCTTAATAAATTCGGACATCAGGCATACACCACACAAAGAGCACTGGCTAGACTAGACCCCACGAAGTCATTTGAGTCGAGAAGTGCCATTCGGACAAGGCATATTTTGTTCATTTGCAATGGACGGGTGTACATATACAGGAGTATTGGCAGATGATATTCACCCTGATATCTACGATGATAGGGCTTATTCTCACACATAATCCCCTCCTGGCACTTTTATGATATTTTAGCGACAGCCTGACAGGGTAACACAGATTTAACACAATAGCACTTTTATTGGCAAAACGGGTAATAACATGGCACTGGGGCAGTGGGTCCGCCCCACCGATGACGCATGTTTGAAAAGTATGGTCTACTGTGACACAACTAGTGAAATATATGCTACACTACAACCTCCCACTCCAACACCTAAATACATTTGGCAACCACTCCTGGACTACCCATTGACACTGGACACTAATGAGCAACACTGATCTGTTGTTGTGTGCTTCTCTTGCTAGCTGTGATGAGCAGCGTCTCCTCTCCTCTCCACTCGTTCCCCCCCACCCCCATGCTCACCAAAGTCAACTTAGACTGAATATTGCAATACCGGTTGGAATACCTTGGCCCATTACTATGTTCTATTGTGTGTTCGCTACGATCCTTCCACTTCTTGGCACTTGCTGCATGATGACTGTATATGGGTCTATTAAGACAGCACCTACTGGACTATTAGCGAGCTAATACCATTTTCCTCTTGTCTGCCCATTATGTGGAATTGTTGTTGTATGTTCTAACGTTTAAGCAAAAAGTGACAAAGAAAGTGTAAAAAAAAGAAGTCTTAAATAAAAAATCTTCATTCTGGTGAAATTTGCAAATTGCCTGAAAAATGGAGCAATCAGAAGGTGTGTTAAATGGCCACAATTAAGGGCTTTTAGGATCGGACTGCAAGAAAGAGGAATTTCAGTGCTGGGAAATGAGAAAGGCATGGAAGACAGAAAAATAACGAAGCTTTAATTGAAAGATGAAGTTCAAGGAAAGAGTACAAAGAAGAGATGTATAAGTAAGATAGATTATGGTAGCATTGAAAATTGGCATGTACAGGAGAAGGAAGGAAATAATAGCAATATTCTACATAAGAACTTGAAAGGCACCGCCTCTGTGACTTTCATGGAACAAATAGGAGTGACGACTGATAACTACTGATTTTAAAACATTGGAAAACGCTGGAAAAATTCCACCCTAATTTACAACAAATGGAAGTTATGTTCACAGCTCAATCATGTAAAACCACTGAAAGTCACCAATTATATTCAAGAATGGAAACAGCACACAACACAACTCACTGTCATCTGCCATGTTGTTCTCTAGTTAGGCATTTTTTTCATGATGGTCAACCATGGCTTATGTCCCAAAGTGAGATGTTCCCACAGGGATCATCAGGCCAAGTTCTCATAGGGCTGCCTCATAGATATTTACCTGCTGTCAACTTGCTCTCAGCTTTCTAGCAGTTGGTCTATCTCTCGGAAATGATGCAGACCTTAGAAGTATATTCTCAACAGGCACATTAATGCAGGGACACAACAGTAGGTTCACTACGGTCATTATCACTCATGTAGGACTCCCTTCAGGGAAACCGGAATATCTCATTCTTCCTTCATAAGAGGATATACAATGTTGTACTTCTTCCTGGGACCTCCAATTGAGGCTCGCAGAGGGATCAGCAAAAAAGTACACCTGCTGCAGTCATTCTCTGCACAATTGTATTGTATTGTATTGTATTTTGGATTTATATAGCGCTTATCACCCAGGGGTCTCTAAGCGCTTGCCTTGGGAACCCGTCCTGGCTTTTCCCTGTGAGATAGCCCTTACAGGGCATCCCCAAGGTGAAAGCCAGGCATCCCGCCGTGGGGGGCCGTTGTGGAGATTAAGCAAGCTTAATGCCCAGAGTTGCAGAGTGTGAACCCATGATTAGGTCAGGCACCGAAGTGAAAAATATCGAGTCCGTGGACATTTGAGCTCAAGACCCTGCCGCGTCGGGAATTGAACCCTGGTCCCGGGTCTGACCTCTGCTTCAGGGTCTGCCTGCTCTAACCAGTGAGCCACACTTCTCCACAATGCGTTCACATTTTGCATACAGTGTCGCGGGGAAAGCTCTCCACCAGTGATACTCAAAGTACGGCCCGGGGGCCGCACTCGGCCCTCTTGACCGTTACATACTGCTCTCCTGGTGAACAGCAGCCTGAGCTGCTGTTTTGTTGCTGAGCACTAATATCCAGTAACAATTTTAAATAAACGGGCAAGCATTTATTAACCCCTTCACTGCGGCGGCTATTCTGCCGCATTGCTAAGTGGGTGGGGGGGCCTCGCGGCGGTCCCATGCTCGTGACGGAACCGCTCCATCACGGCATGCGGGTGAGCTTTGCTTGTGACGGAACGGTTCCATCACGGCCCGCCCGCGCTAGAGAACGTAAGCACAGGCGAGGAATTCGCACCGCGCAGGTGCGGCGAGAGGGCCGTGACGGAACCGTTCCGTCACCAGCACAGCTCACCCGAGGCTCGTGACGGAACGGTTCGGTCACGAGCATGGGAGGGGTTAACCTGCAAAGAGTGCTTGCCCATTCATTTAACATTTTGTAGACCTACCTACATAATCTCTGCCCCACCCAGACCCTCTACCACCACCCTCCTGGCATCAGTGTGGCCTTCTGTCACACCACGGATCGTACTTTGTGGCCCCTGGGCAAATGTTTATGAGTACCCATGCTCTACACCGAAAATAATAATACATGATATTTAGATACCGTAGTCAGTAATTTTCCTTCTGCACGGGGAAATTCCAACTTGTTTATCTCCATCCCTTTAAACCTGATGATGCCCACTGCTGCTCTGTAATATGTCCACTTGGATCCTGGCAGCAATGTAAACATGCTTCCCTCACTACTGTGCCCCTGCCCCATAGTAAATTGTCCTTGTGAGAAAAGCACTCTCCCTTGCTTACTAACTGTAAGCAATTACGTTATCAGGTGAAAGGTGTGGAGGTCCCACTCAAGTAATGAACCCAATCCTTGTCAGGATGAATCCCAAAAGTCATTACATAAACCTGTGCTTATCCCTCTGGTAGACAAAAAATGCCAACTTTCTAAAAGTGGAATTTTCTGAGTATTAATCTAAAATCTGACTTTACAGTTAAAGAGTAATTACAATTACAATTTCAGTGAGTGGAAAAAGTATTTCTCCAGCTACTCCCAGGCTGAACTTACCACTTATTAAGTGTACTATAATAAGTGACTGTTAGTTAGTCAGTGAGTAACAACTTTAGGAGTATTTCTCTGTCAGAACAAGTACAACTTAAGTACACATGTCCTACTTTTTAAATACCATGCACATTGCTCTCTAAGATTTTAGAGGTTACTTTAGAGGTAACCTCTAAGTATTTAAAAGGAAGGATGTGGTCTGGCAAAGGGTTTATTTTTCCAGGTTGAAGTGGCAGTTTAAATCTGCACAACAGGCTGAAGTGGCAGGCCTAAGACATGCTTTAAGGAGCTACTTACGTTAGTGGCACAGAGAGTGCTGCAGCCTACTTCTAGGATTTAATTTACAGGATCCAGATACATATAGTACCATATATTAGGGATTTGAAAGAAAATGAAATGTGCCCGTTAGAGATATATGAATTTTACCATCTTAACATGTTTGCAAAAGAGAGCGCAAGCACTTTATGGCTGGTTCACAGAAGTAAAGAGAGTAATAATGCCACCAAAAAATTGGTTGAGCATAAAATGGTGTAGTAAAGTTAAAATATGAAGAATACTACATGAAAGATTATCATTTTCAACACTAACCTTCTGGTTATCCTCATTCTTGCAGATGGTTACTGAAACTAAACCTGTTCCTCATGTGCTCCTTCACTAAACTAGCCCTTCTTTTAATAAATTCTGCTTCTCACACACTGTCTGCAATCTAATTCTACTCCTTTCACTCTTTTCTCAAGCCTCAAATGTTTCACACACTCTCTCATGTTGCCTTCCCCAATTTCCCCAGGAAAGATTCATAAAACATTTATAGATGTTTTGTAGGTGTGATGTATCCAAGAATATCAAGGAGCAAGACATACTTACTCATTAAAAATGTTTCTATCAGTTTGTCCCCCCTCGCCATTGCTTTGCTCTCTATGCCTTCCACTCTTTTCTCTGCAGCTCTGTTCTATTCTCTGGCCCTCTTTTTTCCTTCAGTTCAGTGCAAGCTAAGATAGATGCCTGTACCATTTAGTGGTAGCTGTACTCACCTGGTCCAATCATTTTAATTGCAAGTTTCTCAAGCTTAGACTCGACAGCTTCTTGTGAACAAAAATGCCTCACTTATGGAGCAAAACGTTTTAATGACAAGCCAGGGCACAAATGGAAACTAACATCAACCTTGACAAAATTGTTTAAACTAACCCTGTGGGGAACACTACACTATGCTTGTGGAGTGTGCATAGTTTGCACAACTAGCACTACGTGAATTGCCCGTAGCACAGTGCAAAAATGCGTAGCGGGCATCTTTTGCTCGCTCACGGTCCTCAACGTCAAGTTGGCGACTGCGAGCGAGCAAAATCAACATCCTGGCGAGACTTTTTCTTCATTCGCGATCGGCAACATCAAGTTGCTGATCGCGAGCGTGGAAAAAAAACCTCCCGGCAAGATTCTCAACGCGGGGAAGTCAGGTTTCTTATTATGAGTGGTCGCGTATGCTCGCGACCGCTCGCGATGAGAAACTACCAGTCCGTGTTGAGAAAGCTGCCAAGTGCATGATGCCATTTGCAAATATTGCACAGTGCCGACAAGCATCCGGCACAGTGCAATCATTGCGAACAGCATTTTCCCTACCGCACTATACACTTCTCGTAGCAACTCGCAGCGCTACTAGGTGAACTACGCCCAGGGTTAGTTTAAACCAGCCCCGCACTGCAGGAAGCTGCAACTAGAAAGGGGACACATGGACATGGTTGAATTATGGTTTCCCATTCTGCTATTAAAGCAGCTTCATATTTTGCAGCCCACCAGGAAAGGATGGTGGCAAATTGGCAAGTTCAGCCTTGTTTGGGTAAGCTTCTGCAGTGGCCTACATTCCCACATTAACCTTGAATACTGGTTTGTCTTTGGTTTATTCTCTTTAGGGGTCACGTTTTGGCAAACATAACACTTTCAAATAGAGCACATTCTTAATGCAGATTGAAACAAAGGCTGGTCAGCAGTGGGTGCCCTTCACTGAAGTCTTCCTTGCTCCTCTGCTTCCAGCTCCTTCTTGTGGCAGCCAAGCGCGGACCCAAAATATAACAAAGAAAAGAACAAAAAGGGTTCAGGCCACTATTTTCTAACTAACAATTGGTAAAGGGGAAGGGGAACATGCACCGTCACCAATCCCTAGCGTGTGTTTGTGCCTAATGTGGGCGAACAATGGTGCGCTTCATTGGTGCCCCGTTATATGAGCCCACAGCCCCTTAACAAGTCCCGAGCATGCACCCGGCACTCGCCTGCTCCCAGGACCCTCCTGGGCCATTGTGTTGGGAGACCAAGCCACCTCGCTGTTGGGGAGAACAGTGGTCCCAGGGCAGTGCTCCTTGAGCGGTCGTCCTTTTCTACCTTGGTCTCTGTGGTGTGCAGATCCCACGTCATTCCTCTGACACGGGCAAAACCAATGTCGACCTTCTTCTCCTCACTCGAGATCTTCATTCCTCGGTCCTCCTTCGGTTCAGGTCCTGTGGCATCCTCCTCGTCTCCATCTGGATCTAAAACACCTGAACGCCCTTCCGGACGCCAGCTGCCTTTTCCAGCGGTCCAGTCCACTCCTCCTTGTTGAGGGACTAGACCGCCAACCATACTTCCGGTTTCCTCGGCGGCAGCAGCCATGTTGGGTTGGTCGAAGGCTCCGTCATCTGATGGTCAGAAACCATCACATGTGCCTTCACTGTTGGACTTCATAGTGGCTTCATGAGCCGTAAAGGCATCTGACATGCCTCTGTGTGGTGTTGGTCAATATGTCTTTGCCCGGGCTTCAAATATTTGTGCAGTGAGCACGACGTGAGCTTGTGTGCACTAGCATTAAATGGGCCATTCTTTGAATGATGTCACAACGGATCTCATAACCTCTGCTAGTGAGGTTGATTAGAGTCAAAAACTACCAGATTCGTGCAAAATGTGATACTAAAATGGCATGTGGCACAGTGTTAGATCATCATATGAGCATTGATTTTTTGATATAGACCCCAAAAATCTGACCCCCCCCCCATTTTAGGCGTGTATGTCATAACACAAAATAGCCACTGCAATGTCCAGCTAATTATCATAAATGTAATATTAGTCTTCCAGCACATAATTATAATGGTTTTTTAGCTGGGGATTTCAAAAACGTTACAATCTAATTGACTCATAGTACACTATAAGTATGTAGATATATTGTAGATATACAGCGTGTTCCACATAACTTGCTTACCCTTCTTAACTTCTGAATGGCTAAAGACAGAAATTTCAAAGAAAAATCGTGGTTCACCAAACAATGTCCAGTTTATGTTGTTGCTATTTTAGGGGGACTTTGCTGCCATCATGAAACGCGTTAGAATCCTCTTAGCTGGTGATTGTTAGTTGTGCAGGACTGGGCAAATAGAACAGTATTTTCTCAGAATAGGACCTTCATTTACAACTAGCACAACATCTGCGGGACAACTAATACCCCTACTTATATTACTTTCCCAATTTGAAAGCAATTCCATCCAGGCATTAGTTCAGAAAAGACAAACTGAACATTAATTATACCTTCATAAATATTCATAACATTTTGAAATAACTCCAATCCAATTCCAAAAACAGAGGCACTTCATAAATGAGGACACAAACCTGGTGCCTTTATAGTAAGGTTAACAAGTAATATTACGATGACAGTACTGCACCATAAAGCAAGATTTATCTCAAATGTCTGCTGGAACAAAGATCATTCTGACAGCACATTGACTATAGACATTTTAATAATTTGTGGAACATAATAACTGCAGTTGTTTAACATTTTGATTAAACCACGTTCTGCCTTCAGGCTCATTTGTATTCCTTGTAATAGTAGGGAGCAAGATTGGATTTGCTAGGAAGCACATTAAGTGGATGAGCAAAACAATTGTGTGGCTGTCAGGCAAACTCAAACAGGGCACATCAACCATTCCAAAGAGTACTAGAATACAGAAAAAACCGGAACCAATCTAATGTTTAATTACTCACACATATAGGGAAAGGAAGCGGAAATCAATGGAATGCATACTATGACACAGAGAAAGGAAACAGTAACCATTTAAATGTGTAAAGGGACAGAGAAAGGGAAATTTAACTAACCTGATGTACACGAGCAGGTAGAAAAAGAAAGGAGGAGGAACTGCAACAGGATGCAGTGAAAGGAATAAATAGGCTTAGCTTGTATTTTGAATCCTACGTGTTTAAAAAAATGATTTAAAAAATCCTTCTGCAGTGGAAATTAAAATAGGTGTGCTTTCTTAATCTAATGCATATCTGAGATAAAGCATTTATGAATGATGTTTCAGTGCACTTTTAAGATGTAAAATAATCTCTCATACATTCCAATGTAGGCACTCCGCAGGAGTGATGCACAAACTGCCAATAGTACGAGGTAAAAGCAGGGTCGGCTCTAGGCTCATGGTGGCCCTGGGCAGGGAGCATAGGTAGGGGGCCCGGAAGAGGGGGTCCTGGAGGGGCGGAGCGCGCAGGCCAGTAAAGAGGGGAGGGGGTCAGGGAGTTTAGAAGTGGAACAGAGCCGGAGGCCGCCAAATCCCTGCCAGGGGCCACCACGCAAATATGTATCCATCCTCAGAGGATTAATATATTAAGGATATATATTGGCGTGGTGGCCCCTGGGGTTTGGTGGCCCTGTGCAGGTGCACAGCTTGCACATGCCTAGAGCCGGCCCTGGTAAAAGTGAGATACTCCTATACGGGGAGACAGTATTGATAACAATATGTTACCAGACAGCTTCGCTAACAAGCTACAGCAGGAAAAATAACCATTTCAGTGTATTCACAGAAGAAGGAAACGGGACTTTTTTCAATGCACTTGAGAATACACAGAAAGAAAACATCATGATACAGAGTAAGGAAATCGGTAGCAGACCTGAGCAAATTCAATGTACACTAGGATTTCAGAAAAGAAAATTGGAACCACTTTACTGTGCACTAGGATGAAAAAACGAAATCGAGGACATTTACAGTAATAAAATACAGAGAAAGGGTGTGGGAAGCACTTTACTGCACATAAACCTATAGCGATAGAAGGCTTGACAGGTCAAGCTACATAGATTACAAACAGTGAAAGTGTAAACCACTCTGAAAACTCACATTAAAAGAACCGCTCCAGCACTCTTTCAGATGAAAGTGGAAAACGCCAAATGAATCCTTCGGTTAGATGGAGAATGGGGAAAAACTGTTCAAAATGTCCTTTAAAGCAAAGAGAGAACCTTTCAAATTTACACTAAAATTTACAGCAATAGAGACCTTTCTATACACCAGAAAAGGGAGCTGGGGCCGCATTGACACATGCAGTAAAGTATACAGGATAATGGAAACTGTTGGACAAGGCCCTTTTTGTAGGGTTAGCCCCAAACTTTTTGCTTCTTCCTCCAATTTTTTCCTGACCTGTGTTTGTTGGTTTTAGGACTCTGGGCACTTTACCACTGCTAATCAGTCCTAAAGCGTATATGCTCTCTGTTAGATTTGGGGGTCTCTAGTTGGCAGAGGTAGGTACCTTTGACCAAATAGGGACCCTAGCGTCTAGTCAGGGTAAGAGGCTATGATGGAGCAAGGATTCGCACGTAAAGCGACTTGCTCTCATTCATGAACCTCGTCTAACCTTTAATAAGCATTAATCAATCCTGTCCGTCTTAATCTTCACCTTTTCCGAATGCACGCGGGCGCCCGAGAGAAGCTCGCATCTATGTTTATTAATTGTAATGATGCTTGCACTACTGAATGGCTGCTTCGCAGAAATCCGGACTGCGCATGCGTCGGTCATACCCACGTGATGTGACGCACTCGCAATTTGGAGGGATATTGTTGCTCATGCGCATTGTCACTAAACATGGCCGCTTGTCTTTAACCATGCTCTCTGCTAGCTCATGCTGCTTCTGCATATCTGTCTTTCCTGCATTAACCCTCAATGCTATAGATATTACACAGTAAGGGGTGCAGTGAAGCTTATTCATGGTAGACAGTGTATTCATTTTTTCTGTGTTTCTAATTTGTTTTCGCTTACTTTTCATGTACCACGTATCTGGGGGCCTGGGAGTTGGGGAGCTGCGCCATTTTAGAAGCCCGTGTGGACCTGGTCACCTGACGAAAGGACCGGGCCTTGCATCCCTGGAAATCAGCCAGCTGGCTACCAAAGCTGAGATGCTCCTGGGAACCTGCCCCATAACCCAGAGAGGAGAAGCTGAATTTCATCTGAACTGATACTTTTGTTTCTTTCTACTGTATGCACAATTGTATTCTTCTACACCTATGCCTGGGAACAAGAATTTAAGGGGTGGATACTGTCATTTGAATATTAGAACATGGGAACACAGAATTTAGGAGGTAACTATGACCTAACCACCTCTCCTGACCAATCATAAATTGGGACCTTGTCACTTGCAACATTTGTGGGTGGTCTGGGGGTCCAAATTGGGTATAAGTAGCCTAGCTCAGCTTAGAGAAATTGTCCGACTTGTCCGAGTAGCTGACCTGTCACTGACCCTACGAACTCTATAGGTGATTGATACAGAGCGCTGCGGAGCACTCTGTCCGTATTTTCCACAAACTCCAAGGGGTGGAAATAGTCTTAAGTGCTGGCGAAGCACTTTGCTGGGAGATTCGAAAACCCAATCGGGGTTGCTGGCGGATTCCGTGCAGAGGGGGAGTAACGCAGGCGTTGCATCCGAAGCTGCAGGGGTTGGTCGTGCCCTTTGATGAGCCCAGTCCTGACCCAAAACCTGAGGGGTATCCTGTCCTGACTGTCCTGAGCTGTACCTGCTCGCCTACTGGTATTCCGAATCCTTGAGGGTCCTTGTCCCCGTCTATTCCCAAACTGACCCGTGGCCAGGGTTAGTCCTCATTCTGTCCTAGGTAAATATATATGTGGGTGTCCGTCTAAACTATTCTCTTACTTTTCCTTTTCTTAATAAAGCACTCTTGCCTGTGATATTTTCCTATCACCTTTTCGAAAGTGACTTTTACGAAGTTGCTTATTAGTAATGTTCCACTTTTCCCCTTCCTATAGGAGATTATTAAAACTGATTGCATATTTTTAGTTGTTCCACCATCCCTTCCCTTTAGTATGTTTGCTGTGAATTTAGTGAAGATAGCTTAGAGATAGTAATTAGAATCTGAATATTAAGTACCCTTATTAGCCCTATTCATCCATCTTTGCCTTAGTTTAAAGTTTGTACTGATTAGTATGTTCCCAAATGCGCATACCCTGTAGTATTTCTTAGTACCCTATGGTGCTTGCCTTAATCCATAGCTACATTTTGATTTTGATCCTGATTATTGATGTTCTAATTTGTATCTGCCTGTTATTCATGGCATATTCATTCGAAAACTAACCTTATATAAACCTTTAAAACTCCATCAGGTGTCTGTGGTCATTACATATCACCAGAGTGTCATTAAAAGTATTAAATGTGTAAGGTATTTCTACTCTGATAGGAAACTTGTTACCTATTCACTGCTAGCTCCTGATCCATCAGGAGTAATGTGCCTGTGGTAAGTCAGGTACATGAATAGTAAGTGGTGAGAGAGAGTCACCTCCTGAATTACTCATAGTAGCGTGTAAGAATCACCCGGTTCACGCAAACTCAGTCATCATATGCACGCCAGGGCCCAGTGCGTGGAAATTGGTTAAATAGTGACCCGGGTGACCTGCGCGCTCTATCAGCTACACTTCTAAATTGACCTCTGCTCGCCCCCTTGGTAGCTTGGCACGAGCAGGCAGACTTATCTCAGAGGCAGTGTGTAAAGCATTTGTGAACACATACGGTAATACAGTGACAACACTACAGATGGACACCCCACAGGTTGTATTATAAAAATAAGTATTTTATAGACTTAACACAAGACCAAACAATAAAAATTCACAATCCTATACTCAAAAATAGACTTTAAATTGGTAGGAAATAGCTCAGTTCTCTCAAGTTATAAATGCAACAATTAACTCTCACAGTACCTTGGATGCGTAACGCAAAGAAAACAAAAGGGTCACAGGGAAGGTGATGCGCCGGTTCCTTACACTCAAGGGAGTGGATGCGTTGGTTTCTTACTGCTGCACAGGGGAGTTGATGCTCGCTTCCTTTCTGCTTGGGTAGTGGATGAGTCGGTTTCTTACTGCTCGCCGGTGCGATGCGACAAGATGGCACCTAGATGCGATACTCTTCTCTGGTGCGATGCGACAAAATGGCATCTTGCTCGCGATGCGACAATGTTGATGAGATGTGTGCCTGCCTGACGGCCGTGTGGCATCCCGATGATCTTTGGAGCCAAGACAGGCCATGCAACACGATTCTCTGGTGATGTGCCGGTGTCTCTGTGGAGGGGGCACGCTTCTCTAGTGATGTGCTGCGCTTCGGCGATGCGATGATGACAGGGGCAGCGGCGGCTCACTTCTGAAGCGTTGCAATGACAGCTGCTGCGGCGGCGACAAGCTTCTCGTTGTTGCGTCGTGCTTCCAGCTCCCAGCGACACGCAGTCTCTCAGAAGGCCCAGCACAACAGCAGGCACTTTAATTCCCAGCAAGGGAATTCAGGGGGGAGCTGGTTGATGAAGTCTTGTATGCCTGAGACTTCAGGCATGAGGAAAGCTCTAGTTCAAGCCCTTCGAGATTCTTCTTCAAGTTGATGAAAAGCACACTCAGTCTTCTTCCCGTTTCTTTGGCAATGAAGCAACCACTGCAGGCCAACCCCCAAACACACAGCATAGGGGTAGTCTCCTCCTTCAGCTTCCTAGTTGTTCTCCTCAGCAAAGGTTTGTCTTCATTCCCAGAAGGGTTATAAAGTTCTGGGGTCTAGGTCCCCTCTTTTATACACCAAAATCCTTTGTCTCTGAAGCCAGATCGTGTCTGTGCCTAGTCCAAACCAGTTCTGTGCAGTCCTGGAGCACTTTGTTTACAGGACTCCTTCTCTTTCTTTGACAGTGTAGGGAAGGGACATCAGACACACCGCAGGAAGTGGAGCCAGCATTGTAGAAGGCAGGCACAACCCTATTCAGGTCCCAGGTGTTCCCCTCCCCTCACTCTACATGTAGATGGGTCTGTTCAGCCCTGTGCTGACTCACCCTGTCTCCTGGAATTCCCCAGCCCCTGTCACTCAAACTCCAGACAAGGAATACACAACGGAGCAGAGGCAGGCTTGGACAGTTAGGCAAGAAAATAAGTACTTTCTAAAAGTGGTATTTTCAACCACAGAATTTTAAAACGAACTTCACTAAAAGATCATTCTGAGTTCAGGCCCACTAAACTCGAATTTCTACCTAGTTCCCTGAGTCAGTTAGGATTATAAGATGTTATAATGAAACTGCCCATTCTGGCCTATGGGGAACAGGTAGCCTTGCAATAGCGAAAAACGAAAATGGCTGTAATTCACTATCAGAACATGCCACTCACATCAGGGCATCGCCTACCTATTACCTACAATGCACCCTGCCCTTGGGCCTACCTTAGGGGTGACTAATATGTACAAATGGAAGGTTCAGGTATTGGCAAGTGGGTGCACTTGTCCAGTCAACATGGCAGTACCAGACTGCATACAGGCTCTGCAATGGCTGACATGAGGCACACTTTACAAGCTGCTCTGGTGGGTGGCAAAATCAGTGCTGCAAGCCCACTAGCAGCATTTGACTTACAAACCCAGGGCACACGCAGTGCACTGTACTAGGGTCTGACAAGTAAACCAAACAGGCCAATCATGGAGTCAATAATCCATACATCAATTTACCATCGGGAGCATTGAATAGCAGTGGCACAGTGCCCAAAAGCATCTAAAACCAGCAAAAACATAAGAGGCAACAGCAAAAAATGGAAGGGAGACCCACACCAATGGTTCCAGGTCTAACACTCTCTGTATAAATTGTGAACATGATTGGCATATTTGACTTACTGGTCAGTCCCTAATAAAGTGCTCTAAGTGTGACAGGGCTGGTAAATCAAATGCTACTATTGGGCCTGCAGGACTGATTGTGCCACCCATATGAGTAGCTCTGAAAAGGCAACTCAGAGCTGCCACTGCAGTGTATGTGCACCGTTGTTAACTGCCATGTCGACTTGGCAAGTGCACTCACCTGAAAGGCCCTAAACTTCCCTTTTCTTTCATATAGGGCACCCCTATGGTAGGGCCAAGGTTCCCCCCTGGGCAGGTAGAAGTGTTGGTGAAAGGTAGGACATGTACTGATGTGTGTAACACGTCCTGATAATGAAATACTGCCAATTTTGTTTTTCACTATTGAAAGGCTATCTTGCCCCATAGGACAGAATGGGGAATGCTTTGTAACATTTTACAAGTATATCTTCCCATAGGGATAAGATGTAAAAATAAAGTTTAGGTTCTTTGAACTCAGAATTGAAGAACACATCTTTTACTAAAGATGGTTTTTAAATTGTTTGCTTGAAAATGCCACTTTTCGAAAGTAAACATTTTCTTGTTTAACCATTTTGTGTTCCTCTGCCTGTTTGTGTATTGACTGTCTAGTTTTGGAGTGACAGGGGCTTGGGAGGTGCATTCTCTCAGACAGCCATGGAGGTGTTGATGTGGGTCTTGCCTCTCCTGAATGAGTCAGGGCTTGGCTGAATAAACCTGTGCTGCATTCAGAGTAGGGGGAGGAATTGTCACTATCACCTGAAGAGGCCAGGTTTGCATGTAGAGTGGTGGGAGGAGATTTCCCTTGCACCTGAATAAGGCCTGTCTGCCTTATGCAATGCTGCCTCTCCTCCTGCCAGACATCTGCACCAGAGAGGGCAGAACTGGTTTGGTCTGGGCTCAGAGACCCTTGCACAAAGAGAACAAATACATTTTTGGGGTATATGTATTATACCTAAAACCCCTGAATTTTAGACTACTTCTGGAATCTAGAGGAACCTTTGCCAAGGAGAAGAGCTGGAGAAACTGAGGAGAAGTACTGCCCTTGCTGTGTGTCTGGGGTTGTCCTGCAGTTTTCTGCCAAGGAAAGAAGGACTTTGCTGTGTGCTGTGTCCCCTGCTTGAGGAAAGCCTCCAAGGGCTTGAGTAGGGCTTGCCTACTGTTTTGAAGTCTCAAGAACACAAATACTTCACCCCCAGCTCCCCTGAACCTTCTTGCAGGGAGTTCTGACCTGCCATGAGGTGCCTGTAACTGTCTTGGGCCTCTGGAGGTTGTTTCTGCTGTTGGAAGCTGGAAAAGCAATGCAACAAGGAAATCGACGCATCACTCCTTTTGCAACAGTTTTTCCAACGCAACGCCGTGGTGCGAGAAGATTCTCCCCGCATCGCCACACCGCTGCTGAAACCAACGAGGCACTTGTTGCTGCAGCAAGAATCGATGCATTGAGAGATCGTGGCTTTCCACGCATTGTCCCTATGCAGCAAGTTTTCCCCAATGTATCACCTGTGGATCGGAGTCATCTCTGAATCGACACATCGCTTCCCCCTACAGACCTGACCAGACGCACCATTCCCCTCTGTACAGCGGAACTGTTGCATTGTATCCACAAAGGACTCAGGAACAACACATCTCTTTATTTTTAGACGCTTCCCATTGCTGCGGCTGTTTGGCTTAGTGAAATCTGTCACAAAAACAGGTACTTTGCAAGAAATCAAATCATGCATCCATGGTTTCTATGGACTCAGTTGCGCAAATCTTTTGAAAGTCATTTTTCCTAATACTTGTATGTTGGATTTTTGTCATTTTGGTCTTGTTTAGTTAAGATAAAGATACTTTATTTGTCCAAACCGGTATGGTGTTATCACTGTGTTACTGTGAGTATTGGTACAAATACTTTACACGTTGCCATTGGGATAAGCCTGTCAAGCTACCAAGGGGATGAGCAGGGGTTATCTAAAGTATGTATCCCCCTCACCCTGACTAGAAGCATTGGACACTATTTGGACAAAGGTATCTACCTCTGTCAATTAGAGACCCTCATTTCTAACAGAAATCATATCAATGTACATAAGATTCATGGTGTTTCGTTCTTCATTGTATATGAATCAAAATGGGAGGGAATTCGACAAGCTTAAACGTGTGGTAAAGTACAGAGGGGTAGGAACAGATGTATTGTACAAAATCCTGCACAAGGAAATGAACCCCACTTGAAATAGCCCTGAAAATTGAATACAGACGACAGTTGAAGCAGCTGAAAAGAATAGCAGACAGGGAAGTCATAGCCAGTGGAGGCTGGTAGGGATAAGTGGCGTTGCGTCGGTGTTAGCGAGGTGGAAAAAAAATAAGAAAACCTACCTGCTGGTCATGTCGCCAGGCACCGCCTCTCCTCTGTCGCAGGAAGCACCTGGGCTACTAGGTTTCCCTAAGCCAATCACAACGCTGCAATGCAGCATTGTGATTGGTTCCTCTAAGCCAATCAAAACACTGCACTGCAGTGTTGTGATTGGTCGGAGCACCGTGGTTTAGCGCTCAGACTGGTGGGGAACATGAAAAGTGTGCATGACTTTTTGGCCGGGCCTTAGAGTGTGCTCATCACCCCTCCTCCTGGCCCCTGCTCTGGCCAACACCACCCCTCCCTGAACCTGGGATGGAATAAAATGAAAATAACTTTTCTTCATTAATATTGTATTTTTCCTCTGCACTGCTCTTAAAGCAATTGGCCGATGCTCGTCCACATTAGCGGAGGAGGCACCACTAGTCATAACCACTGTAAGATGCAGAAGTATTCATGGAGAGCAGATATTGCTTGAGTATGCCAGAAACAGGTGAGTTTAGGAACCACTCCAACAAATGTAGTTATATACAGAAGTAAAGCAAGAATTGCATCGATACACTAAAAACAATAGAGGGCATGCAAGCAACATTACAACATGCCCTAGCAATCAGCGGAAAGCAGGAATGTGTCAAAATGTAATTAAATTATCTAGCCCACATTTACTGACACTTTACACAGGGTTTGGGTTGCTTTTGTAACACAAATCCAACGCAATATATTATGCTAAGATTTGCCGTCCAACATAAATCAGGATTTGCTTTGGATAAATTCCAAAAGTAGTGTAAAGTGTGCTAAGGGCTGATTTGTGCAACTTGCATTAAGGGGAGCTTCCATGGGCTGTGCAGGGTAGTTCTCATACACGACCCATGGGGTTTGACTAAAATCCCTATCTAAAAACATTTGTAGGCAGGAATTTGCACAAAAATCTTATGTCTCCTCGCCTTTCTTACTTTGCTTACATGCTTTATTGTACACCACAAATACAAGGCACCACAAGTGTGCAAGGATAGTTTTTGTACTAAAAAGGCCCCCTTCCAATACAAAAGCTATTCCCTACTGAACACACACAAACTTGCACTGTGGCACAAAGGGTGTGTCATTGGCACATAGCAGCATAATGTGCGCCATCACTGGGAGAGAGGAAAACACTACCATATCTTAATGATATGGCATTGCTCTGCTCTCTTCCTTTCACACCATCATTAGGTTTATGCCAATTTAGTGTTTTTTTCTGTCTTTGTTTTTTGTGCTTTTGGGCACAACTTTTTAAACTAAAAAACTGAATTTGTATCGCCCTTAGCACTTTATTTGCTAGTTTCACTAATTTTTATAGAAATCCTTTTTAAACCTCTAAATATGTGTTAAAAAAAAACAGTCTACGGTAGCACACTTACTTCAGTGTTCCAGGTTCAAGCCCCATCCCACCGCAGCTGGTGTCGATTGCGTGGAGGGCTTGGTGAACCGGAAACACCTGGGATTGACTTCCGGGTCTAAGGGGCAGCCGGTTACCTGCGCACCAGTTTCCTGTGGCACTGCTACATAAGCAGGATACCGGAGCAGACGGGCGCAGTGGACGTGCCACCGTTGCACCAAAGGCATGCCAAAGACAAGCCCATCTGCGCCTGTCTGCGCCTGGACCGGGCGCAGGGACACAACCCCTGGTCGCCATATATTAAAAACGGTACCCAGACTGACATACTACAAAAATACTCTTTTGAATCTCAATAAGCCCAATATGAATCCTATCTGCCAGCAGTTTGACTTAACCAAGGAGCCCAAATCATGCTTGCACTGCTCCTCAAAATATCTTTTCACCACAACAACAGCTTGCGCTAGTGCAAAATTTAAACCGCACCAACAGTCACCTGTACCCAAAACAGTCTCAGGCCTTCTTATTAACACAAGTTCTCTGATCAAACATAATATAGAATTTGCAGAGCTGTTTTCAGAACACAAAATAGACATGGCTTTCATCACCGAAACCTGGGCAGACAGTACCTCTGATCTTGAACTGTCTTTAGCCATCCCTCCGGGATTTGCAATATTCAGAAATGACAGCCAAGATAAATGAGGAGGAGGCTTAGCGATCATTATCAAAGATATTCTGACTATTAAAGTTTCTCTCCACTGGAAGCAACAAAGATTGCAAACTTCTTTCCTTCAGTATTGCTTTAAGTGATAACAATACGTTCAAAGGAACGCTACTTTACATACCTCATCGTGCGAAAAACAAATTTGAAGAAATTATTAGCCCAATTATAGAATCAATTGCTGATTCAGAGGATTTTTCTATTGTAGGTGATTTTAATTATCATCTAGAAAATCTAGAAAACCATAACACAGCATCCATAATGGATATCATGGCCAGTGCCTCCATGGAACAGTTGGTCAAGCATCCCACACAGGATGCTGGTCACACTCTAGATGGAATCTTCACATCTAATCCTCATTTGAAAATACAAGAGCTTCTGCCAATCGTATGGTCAGACCACAAGGCCCTCATGTTCGCAGTAACCACCCCTCATCATATCCCTCACCCCCATAACCCTTACAAGGTAAAAACGGGGCACTACTGGAGGAACATCAACCCCCAGCTGATGCAAACCTCTCTTGCATCCTCAAAGCCTAACCTAACGTCTGAGACAAACACAGCAGCAGGTAGTTTTACCAATTGGATTAAGGCTGCAGTAAATACATTTGGCCTAAAAAAAAGCTTCACTACCAAGTGAATGAAAAACTCTGAACCCTGGTTCTGCGATGCATTGCGTGCACAGAAACAACTTTGTAGACAGTCAGAAAGCCTCTGGAGAAGGAATTACGCTGAAGCTGATAAAATCTTATATGCAAAGACAATGGCTGTCTATAAAAAAATTCTTTTGGAAAAGAAAAGTAGCTACTTTTCAGAAATTTGGCAGGCAGGTAACTCTAGCAAAGCACTCTTTGCAACTTTAACCCCTTCCCCGCGGGGCTAATTCCCTTGCTATGCTGGGAGAGGGGGGTTGCCCGCTGCGCCGCGGTGCTCGTGACGAGCTAAGCTCGACATGCAGCACGGTGGCTCTGTGCTCATGACGAGCTGACCTCGTCATGTCCACGCCTGTTTCTATAGAATTAGCCCCGCGTGTGAGCGCCGCATGTGTCATGACGAGCTCAGCTCGTCATGAGCACAGCGCGACCGTGCCTCATGATGAGCTGAGCTCGTCATGAGCATGGAAGGGGCTAAAGAGACCAGTTAAATTACCTGAACCACTAAAAGAGGATAGCAGTGTGGAATTCTGCAACTAACTTGCAGGGTTTTTTAAGGACAAAGTGCAAACTTTTTTTAAATCCCTTACAGACTAGGGTATCGATTGCCCCGGAGCTATTCCCACCAAAACATCCCCTGGTTCTGCTAATGTTCTGGACACCTTTGATCCACTGAACACAGAACGAATATCTCAGGTAGTCAGATCAAAAAAATCTGGAGCACCTACAGACCCATGTCTGCCAAAAATGTTCCAAATGGCACCCGAAAGCATTAACAAGCAACTCAGCATACTTTTTATAGAAATTATTAGCTCAAACATTATCCCTGGCTCATGGAAAACGGTCTCAATTCGTCCTCTTTTAAAAAAAAAACTATCTGGATCCCAGTGACACCAGCAACTATAGACCTATTGCTAGGAACCCTTTCCCTGACAAGGCCCTAGAAAAATTTCTAAATACCCAACTCACAGCCTTCATCTCCTCAGCAGACCTGTTAGATTCCTCACAATATGGTTTCCCACAGGGGCACAGCACGGAAACTGCCCTGGTTAATGCAGCAGAGGGGATCCGGACAATACTGGACTCTAGTGCCAAGGCCGCCCTGATCCTTTTGGATCTATCAGTGACTTTTGACACCGTTAACCTCGATATCCTATTCAGAAGGCTCCTAGAGACAGGAGTGAAGAACTCTGCACTTAATCTGATTAAATCATATCTGAACAATAGCTCCCAATATGTTCAGATTGGTGACTCATACTCAGAGCATTTCACGCTCCCGTGTGGGGTGCCACAGGGCTCCTCATTGAGCCCCACACTGTTTAACTTGTATGTGACCCCCCCTGGCTGACATTATTAGGCAGTTTGGCTTCTTGTTGGTTTCCTACGCAGACGATACCCAAAAGGTGGTGTCCATCTCAGGTAACATAGAGGAAACCGCCAAACGTTTAAGCCAATGCATGCCCCACGTAGACCAATGGATGAGTGCAAACTGCCTAAAGCTCAATGGAGGCAAAATAGAGGTTCTCCTGCTGGGATCTGATACTCCCTTTTGGACACAGAACTGGTGGCCTGCCTGTATGGGAACTCTTCCTGCCCCAGGCTGTAAGGTGAGGAATTTGGGCATCATCTTTGATGACAGACTGACTTTTCAGCATCAGATCAACCAAATCTCATCTCTGGTCTTCCGGCACTAATTCAATCAGGAACGTGCGTATGTTTATTCCCCAAGAAGCATTAAAAACACTGGTGATGGTTCTAGCCTTGGCCGGACTCGACTACGGAAATGCCTTTTATGTGGGCCTTCAAAAACAGTACTTGCTCAAACTCCAGCGGGGCAAAACGCAGCCACTAGAATGCTGCTGGATATTCCTAAATTCCAGTCCATTTCCAAAGACCTAAAAAAGGTCCACTGGCTTCCAATGAAAAAGAGGATAGATTTCAAATCCCTATGTCTAGCATACAGAGCCATGCATGGAACTGGACCCGCGTTCCTGAAACAACATTTCACATGGTATCATCCACCCATAAACTTACGATCATCACAGAGCAAACTCTTCCAGACACCCAAAAGCAAAAAAACTCGCTGGGGAGGAAGAAGCTTTGTTCCGGGCACAGTGAAACTATGGAACGTTCTCCCAATAGACATTAGAAACAGCTCAACTTTGCTCTCCGTTAGAAAATCATTAAAAAGTGCCTTTTTTCCAATTAATATCCACCTTGTCCACTTATCTCAGGCAGACCTCTTCACACAGTGCCTACACGCCCTCGGGCATTCGTGCGCTATATAAATTTCACAATCAAATCACACAAGCAACTCAGCAACTTTAGTGGCTGCATGACTTTATCATAAATCTGGGCCTCAGCGTGAACTAATAAAGTGTCTACTGCAATTGGCAAAAGGAAAGTGTAAAAATCTATAACATACTTGCAGCTGCAAACAACTGCATAGTCCTATCTCACAAAGCATTTGCCAAGAGCCCAACCATACCACATCTACCCAACAGGAGAAAGAGAATAGGTGCCAAAATGTAAACTGTCACAAAATGAGGCCATATTTCTTTTGCTGACAACTTGAAAAGTGCAATCTGCACATGTGAACATGAGTTTCTAGCTTTTGGGACATATTTAAGTTGATTTTTTATGCGCAAGGAGCATACTCTTCTTCCTGATTTTTGTGGCACATATTTGCTTCATGATAGGGTGCAGCAAGAGTGTTTATAGGGCACTAATTGTACTGTTGTTTTTGCTCATTGTTTACATTTACCAGCTTTCTTCCTTTTTCAGGATTCCAAGGAGCCAGGCTCTCTGTCCCTTACTAATCCCCAATGGTGCTGGATTTGGCCATCCCTGCTATTGAGGAGCCCTCCTTTGTCATAACCTCTCTCTTCCCACATTATTCCTGAATGTTTGCCACTCCCATTTTATCTCCTCTTCTATGATTCCAACCCCAGCACCAGATGGAAGACTGAATGCATCATTTACAATAGAATGGCATGGCGCGGTGCAGCAAGCAATTTTGCAGCACTGCACTGTGTCATCCTATAAGTGCAGGAATGTGCCGTATTTACAAGAAAATAGTGCATTCCTGTGCTGGTCCCTGCTCTGGTGCTAATAAAGCAGCCTAGTGCCAATGCAGGCACCTGTTCACCATGTTGCGAGGGTGCCTGCATTACGGGGATGATTGTTTTGTTCAGGAAGGGACCCCTTTCTGCAAAAATCAATTAATGGAGGTGATTACCTCCTTATGTGTATGCTGCAGAATGCAGCATACATAGAGAGAGGAAAGAATTAGGAGAAATAAGGATATTTCTCCTCGTTGTGTCTCCCATATGCCACCCCTGGGGTGGTGTTAAAATCTGATGCATTCTCAGATTTAGCATTCCTCGTAAATCTGAGAATGCTTCACATTCTATGGGTGTTGCCTGGGAACAACCACGGCAACAACTGTGGAATGCTCATTTCTGCATGAAAAGGGCATATATTTACAAGGCCATGAAAAGCCATATAAAGTGGGTTTGCCTTGTAAATATGCTGCCCCATATTCTGCTGCTGCAGTGCAAAAGTGCTGCTAGTGCCTTGTAAATGAGGTCATAAGAATTTGAGGATGACTTCCCTTTTTTGGCATGTTATTACCGAAGGGACTTTAATAGGAGTCTGGCCACCAGTAATTGCTAGGGGATATCACTTGGCAAGACTTTGAATCTCCACTGTTCCTGCACCCTGTTGACCTTTGTGTGCCCACCATGCAGCAGGGCTCTGCAGTTGATGTTTGACTAGTGAAACACAAGGGCCTCAGTTACCTGGATTCCTGGTTGTCCTGTTTCCCTGACACTGAGCGTCACTGTGCTGCTGTTGCTATCGCAGGGCGTGAAGGTAGCAGTTGTGGCTTGTTGTTGTGACAGTTGTTTTTGGCACAGAGAGGTGTCAGGCTTTCAGAGGCCATGAATCCAACTGTTGTTTCTCCACAATAGGAATGTATGCGAAGATGTGACAATCCAACAACAGAGAGCTATCCCAAGTCAATATTACTGAACTACCTGTTTCTCCTCTTTCTGAAGGTAGCATTTCGTGGGAAAAGTCCACAATAAGGAAAATATACAGATGATATGTGTGTTCCAATACAATCAGTGAGTATTTTGTTTTGGAACTCATTGCCCCATGCCAATTGTTTAGTCCCTTACATTGGAGCGTTTTACATACTGTCACATTCCATTTTGTTTTGAAATCACAGGGAGATGAAGTGATTTCCCCTGAATCACAGGATGGTGACTGGTAGAAACTGGGTTTCTGGTTGGCTAGGGTATGCACCTAAGCCAGGCAGAACCCACAACTCTAGTGAGGGGAGGTAAGTTACACACCAAAGATAATTCTGGTAGCTTGGCACAGAGCAGTCAGGCTTATAATCAGAGGCAATGTGCAAAAAGCTTTTGCGCAACAAACTCACACAGAAACACATTGCATACACCACAAAACAGACTCAACTATATAAAAATATATATAGTACATTCTACGTAAATGCAGACCAAAACAAAATGAATCATAAATACTGTGCATACTATAACATTACTGAAAGATGACTCGTTCTCCTGTCAGTCCAAAAATCAAAGTGACATAATGAATATCAGGACATGAAATGCAGCAGTTTGGTTTCACCATAAAACCATAAATACTTTGCAGACAATACAGTCTTGTCCAGAGGCAACCGCATAAAAATCCACAAGTGACGACAAAACATAGGGGCCAGTGCCTCTGAGCTCCTACCAGCAGAATTATAGTAGATTTGGTAACCTCATCAAAACAAGAGTATTTATGCATGAATCGTAGAGCTCAGGGACATCAGCTGCCCACATCCTCACGTGCAGCTTGAAGAACATGTGGAGCACACTGTACCTGGGGAAGCTCCTGGCAAATTGTTTAGATGTACACACATTTACAATTTGGAGCAGTGTGGCTGTGCACTGTCAGTGTCCGGGCAAAGAAGGCATGAAAAAGCTGAACTTGGATCATAAAATCAAAGCTGTTCTGAACCGAGGGCCCTAAAATATATTTTGTGCCCAGGGCCTCCGAAATAATGAAGAAGTCCCTGAAATACACGGTTTCCTTTGTAGCAGGAGGGAGCATACAAAGCTACCCTAGCTGGAAAAAAGCTTTCTCTTCCCTCCCTTACTCTCCTTAGGGCCCCCTCCACCAACCAACCCACAGATATGTGCACACATTTACCACCTACTTACACCAGGTGATAAATATATGTGGTAAAACCCAAAGGAATGGTGAAATCGGTATGGTTTTGCGACCAGAAAAATTGTTCCCACTCAGAAATACTCAATTCCATGGGGTCAACTCATAAGTGCACCTTACTGGGACTATTTACTGATTGGTACCGGCAAAATCGCATGTAGCCCTAGTACAATAAAAATGGTATTTGGTGAATTTAGAATAGTGTAGAATGCAAAGAAAGACTGAACCATTCCGATGTGGAAGGGAATTAATCGTGTGTATAATTTGTTTTCCTCTGAAAATTTCCTCTGCAAATATTCCCTGAAGATTCCCTCCTTTTTTAGGTCCAGCTGGTGTCGGCTGCGCACATGTGCAGTCGAGCTTGCGAGGTTTAATGGTTTAGGGGGTTTCAGATATGGGCTTTAAGCCTCCCCCCCTGCTTCCCATTGGCTGGCGTCACAGTTGATGCTAAACGGTGGCCAGCCATTGGGAAAGGGGGAACAACCATTACAATGCAACTTTTTCAACGATGTGGAAGGGAATTAATCGTGTGTATAATTTGTTTTCCTCTGAAAATTTCCTCTGCAAATATTCCCTGAAGATTCCCTTCTTTTTTAGGTCCAGCTGGTGTCGGCTGCGCACATGCGCAGTCGAGCTCGCGAGATTTAATGGTTTAGGGGGGTTTCAGATATGGGCTTTAAGCCCCCCCCCCTGCTTCCCATTGGCTGGCGTCACAGTTGATGCTAAACGGTGGCCAGCCATTGGGAAAGGGGGAACAACCATTACAATGCAACTTTTTCAACGCACTACCTTTACAACAAATCTTTTACAGCGCAAGATCCTTGACAACGCATGCTATTACAACACATGCTATTACAACGCTGATGCTATTACAACGCATGCTATTTCAACGTAAGTATGGGTACTGTTTTATCTAGAGTTATAAAAAAATACAAGTGTGCTTCATATCATTTCTTTCATTGAGTTATTTTTTAAGTAATATACACTTTGTCTGACATACTACTTTTAATGTTTTTTTAAAAAATTTACTTACTTCTAATAGCTTTAATTGCTTGTCAATATTCTGTTCATTGGTTATTAGATTTTCAAGTGTGAACAAAACTTTAAAATATAATGAATCTATTTTTAAATTTTTGAATATTAATTTATTTAGAGATAATATTCTTAGTAAAATAAGTTATACTTACATGTTTTTGGGTGAATTGTTGTATGGCAATTGCAGAGTCTTCGTTTTTGTGTGAACGTTAGAGTTTGCGGAAAATCCGTCTGTTCTCGCTCGTAGTCTGTTGACCATTGGCTTCAAAATGGTGGCTTAGTTTTATTTATATTTTTTTGTGTCTGTCACCATTTTTTAAGTGAAAATATTCGATTTTATTCGTGTTTTTTTGGGATTCTTTTGATGTGAGAACCTCTATTTTAATTGAAATATATAAAAGTTACTGTTTAATATCTTCGTCAGTGTTTACTCCTCCATTTCGTTTTCTGTGGGTTATGGTTCTCGTCATGAAAACTGTTGTAGGACTTGTTCTTCATGAAGGTCTTAAAATGGTGGCTCGTTTTATGGTTTATTATTTATTTTCTTGTTGACTTACCATTCTTTTAATTTTTAAAGTTTTAAAATTAACTTCATTTCATTTCTGATGTTGAAATTGTGTTAAAAAAACATAGATTGTTACTCGATTAATACTCGAGTATTAATTTGAATACCTGAGTATTAATTTCGTTATAAATGTCAGTGATTTTAAACATATGTGCTTAGTTGCGTTACACATTTTAATACACTTCCCCACCCAAAACTCCTATTTTCCCTGCATCACGTGCCACGAGTTATTTTACAAAATCTAAAAAATATTTTTTTTATCCGTTGTAATGGTATGCGTAGTATATGTCATATGTTTAAAAACTAGGCACAGGACGGAAAATAAGGGGTCCTTTGCAACCAAGCCATAAAGACGGCTAGCCCATAGGGACATTTTAATCAGCCATCCAACAACCATATAGAAAACGCTTTTATGTAATTTATGTATGTCAAATGAAACAGCTAATTGCTCTAATTGCTTTAATTGTTATATGTTTATTTGTATCCTGTCAAGAAAAACAATAAAAATATACTTTAATTTTTTTTTTAAGTAATGTCATACATTCTTGGGAAAGAGGTGTTCATGATGTACAGTTTTCTCTTTTACAGCTGTTCCTCTTGGACGGGTTCCCCTGACTTACTGCTGGTGTAAAAGGTTTGTTATCTTCTTTATGGGTTCAAACAGATGGCCCCATAAAGAAGCTAATAAACCTTTTACATCAGCAGGAAGTCCGGCCAAGCCCGTCCAAGTGGGACGGCAGAAATAGAGGAAACTCGGCGTCGTGGCGAGCTCACAGCCCAAAGCTTTCTCAGCTCTACGTCGTTATTTACCTTGTGAAGGCACTTTGTTATTTTCTGTTTCCCTTTCGCTGGCCACGTTTGTACCTCTCTAGCCGTGCTGTATATTGTTTGCTCTGCTGCCAAAAGCTGCGGCTCGTGCATGCTGTGTCTAAGGGTCTCGCGCCGGGTACCTCATAAATGCTGAGCTCATTAAGAGGACAGTATAGATTATCCCCCTGCTGTTCTATGGCAGTCTCTGCCCCCGAGCACAGCACCCACCTCTGCAGTGCTTGGCTGCCTTGCCCTCCAGCTGCTCCGTCCAAGTAGGGCAGAGCATGTCTCCCTCTGCCACTCCCTCCTGCAGGGCACAGATGTCTGTGACACCCACACTCGCCAGCACCCGGCTATTAAATTATCACTGAAGCGCACTCTTTTGTGGGGTTCGTGGGTGTAAAAACAAACAGTAAACATGTCCGTCATGGGGTTTATGTGCACTTCAGGTGTGCAGCTGCCAGAGTCCCTCCAAATGTGCTGGTGTGTCCCTTGTTTTTGCCCTGCCTACCATCCCCGCCCCCTGGAGCTTTCAGACCCATCTCCAGCGTGGCTAGAATATTGTTGTGTGTGCCCCAGCCCCACAGTGCCCACACCCACACCCTATTGTGCCTCGCTGTAATTTCTACGTACGAGTGAACACCTAGGGTGACCAACCGTCCGTAAATTTCACGGACAGTCCGTAATTTCGGCCGTCTGTCCGTTGTCCGTGAAGGATTCTTTGACGGACGCCATTTGTCCGTAATTTTAGCTGGTCGCACAACCGGCACAGCTGGCCCCCACCTCCCTTGTTCACTGCGATGCTACTGAGGTTGGGTAACAGACTCCGAGGCAGTACAAAAGCTCAGACCCCCATCAGCATTGGCGAGGCACAACGGGATTGTAACCCTCACACCTTCAGCCCTTGATGAACTGTTAAGAGGTGCTGAAGGTGACAGAGGGAGGGGCGGCAGGCCGGCAGCTTCGGAGCAGGGGCATCTATTCAGATGCAAACAGCACTGAATGCGTCTTGTATGCAACCATGTCTTGGAATATATCATTCTTACCCCCACTTGAGTAGATTACACTGCTGGTTAGACAAAGCGTGCAATTTAAAGCTGTCCGCATGGTGCGTCAGGCATGCAATGGAAGTGGCCCCAAGTTTTTAAGCAGTACATTTTACAAAACATGCTCTGTAGAGATTCTGCTAAGGCAATGTTACGTCTGACTTTTAATGATTAAGTGACAGTGCAATCAACACTGCAATGGTTAAATTTTGGTGAATAAACTGCAAGAAATTAAAACTATCACTGTTTACAAAGTTGTGCTAGTGTGGTCCAGATGGCCGCAGTCGAGTTTGCTTTAATATGACTGCGACAAGAGATTCCTCATGAAATAATGATGTACTTAGTAAATACTATTTTGTACAGCACTCAGCTGCCTTTATAGCTAGATTTGTGCCGTTACAAACATTGTCTGTCAATATGTATTGGCAAAGTAAGAAGGTCTGGCTTGTAAATTAATGTGGCCCTTCGTTGATGGTGTGCGAGTGCGGGTAGAGTATTGTAGATGGATGACTCAATTATAGAATGAGTCAAAAAGTGGATGAATTAATACGCAGGTCCATATATGTATGATGAGCGACACAGTAACTAAATTCCACAATCAATGAAGAGGCACGCTTGTAAACCAGACATACTGGTTTTGCCAATGTTATTTTTACCAGGTGACCATACTTGTACTATTACCAGATATCTGCCTCCCTTCAACAATGGTCACTGACTTGCTCTTATGTAACATTGTGATTTAATATTAAAGCCTGTGCTTCCTTTACACATCCTC
Source organism: Lissotriton vulgaris (assembly GCF_964263255.1). NCBI lineage: Eukaryota > Metazoa > Chordata > Amphibia > Caudata > Salamandridae > Lissotriton > Lissotriton vulgaris. The sequence continues at coordinate 1,120,674,028 of NC_141695.1, forward strand.
CAGGAGCATTTTAAACATAAGGTGATGTGGGTGTGGAACAATGTGAAGCACTGTGGACGAAATTTGCTTTCCAAGCGCAGTGCTTTTTAAGAATGTCTTAAGTCCATGTTTGTGCCCTTCCTCTGAGCCCCATGCCTGATCGGTCAGCCTGTTCGCCTGTTTGAGATCTGACCTGGAAGATTTTAACTCTGCAAACCTGAAAGTCAAACAACCAGTTTACAATTTAAGTTATGTTGCCATGTTATTTATTGTGCAGCAAATTTCTAGCATGTTTTCCTCATATATTCAAGATTTCTGATGATCAACGAATCACAGCAACAATTATCTAAGCAGCCATGCTGGCAGGAATGAGCACCCCCTACTGAGCCCCATTGTAAGAGGGATTTCCAGAAACTGCACCCTGGTCTCCTCTTTTGAACTTGCCTCCCAGGAGTCACAAGGACAGAAGATTTGAAGTTTGGTGGAGGGGGAGGGGATAGGAAGGGGGCATTAAATGGAACACAGATCGAGATAGCCAATCATTTTAACCTTGCCCCATGGCGTATGTCCCCAGGAAGAAGCAAGTCATGAGGAAGAGTAGCCAAGCAACAGGGCCACTAGAGATAGTATATAACTGCTTTCATTAAAAAGAAGGTTATGTCACTTGCATGGAGGCAAAAGCTCTGAAATTAATTGTTCCCATCTTATAAGTACATCATGGTGCCCTAGCCTTTTTGCTGCTTGTTTGTTCATTTACTGGACCCCCTCTCTTGCCAGGCCTGTACTCTTCTCTTGCCTGCTCATTCTTCCCAATCGCCATGTGTCAGGGCAAGCTTCATTCAATTTCAATAAACTCTATAGTTTAAGTAATTAAGTATTTTACTGCATTCATTTTTATTGTGCAGATGTAGATAAAACAGAAGTAGTCAATAGCATGGGTTGGAAAAGCCACTTGTTCAGTAGACTCAGCATGCTGCATATCCAGTCAAAGTGTTCCATGATTTAGAAGGGTCATTCAAAGTGTGTTAATATCTTCACTCCATGTAGCTACTGCCTCCTCTTACCAGGCTATGAAGCTGCATGTGATTGAACTTTAAAGCCAAGCTGACCAAGATCATGCACTGCGTTCATTGAACAAGGAAGCACTTGTGTGAGACATTCCCTTTCTGCCCAGGGTTCCAAACATCCTAGAACCGGCCCTGATTACACCGAGGCAGCACGTGGTTCTCTTCACAGAGCTTAATTACTGTCACTAAATTGTAAACAAACCTCGATTCTTCAAACATGCAGTCTATATTGTAATAAAATAGAGAAATGGCCCAATCGCACCCACACTGATTAACAAAGTATGGAGGACAATCAGTTAAATAAATCAGTTCTCTTGGAGTATCTCCTTTCAGTACTGTACATCAGTGTGGGGGGAGGGGGGCAAAACTAACATTTTGGAAACAGAGCCTGTCTTCTCATTGTCTTGTCCAGGAGGGGGTGAGGAGCCCTCTGCCACCCTGGAAGAGACCAAGATGAAACTAGAATACTGCATACCCACCCCTGTGTCCACCCCGGTGGATCCTGTTCCCCTTCCTCTGATGGCTCCTGTCCCCCCCGTAGTGGATCCTGTCTCTGCCCTGAGTGACTTCTGTACCAGTCCTGCAATGGCTCCTGCAACAAGGGTGAAGTTCTTGATGGGCCTCTTCTCAAAAAGGCTCAGCTCAAAATTAATATGAAAAGGTGGGCGAGTGAGTAAGTGAAGGGATGGCTGGATGAATTAGTGAAAGGGTGAATGGATGAATGAAAGATTGAATAGATGGATAATGGGAGGGGATGGATGGATTGATGAGTGAGTGGAAGGATGGAAGAGAGAAAACGGAAATAGCTGGATGTATGGGTGGAAGGGTAGCTGGATGGGTAAAAGGGTCGATGGATGAGTGAAAGGATGGATGAGAGAAAAGGTGGATGATGTGAGTGGGTGGATGGATGAGTGAAATGATGGATTGATTGATGAATTGATAAGTGCAAGGGCGAATGGATGGACGGATGAGTGAAAGGGTGGATGTAAGGATGGATGAGTGAGGAAAGGGAAGGTAGATGGTCAAAATGATTAATAGACCAGTGAAGGAGTGAAAGGATAAATGGATGAGAGAAAGGATGGATGAGTGATAGGGTCAATGGATGGATTCATGAGCGGATGAGTGGATGGATGGATGGAAGGAGGGTGGGTGGATGGAAGGAGGGTGGGTGGATGGATGGATGGATGGAAGGAAGGATTGCTAAGTGAAAGAGTCGATGGAGAGAGAAAGGGAGGTTGATGGATGACTGAAAGGGTGGATGGGTGGAAGGATCAGTGACTGGGTGGATGGATGAGTAAGTGAAAGGATGGCTGGATGAGTGAAAGGGTAAATCGCTGAATGGATGAGTGAATGGATGGATGGGTAGAAGAGTGGATGGATGAGTGTACAGATGGATAGGGTGAAAGGGCGGATGGATGGATAATGGATGGATGAGTGAAAGGATGGATGAAGGGATGGATGAGTGAAATGTAAGATGGAAGGATACATGATGGATAGGTTTGCAAATGGCTGAATATGTCTAGATATGGCTGGGCTTACTTATATACAATTGCGCGACCTCTGATGTGTCTGTAAAACGTATCCAATTGTCCTGAAGTTTTGTCCTGAATTTTGACCTCCTGTCCTGAATTTTTGTCCTGAATTTTGACCCTTTGTCCTGAATTTTTACACTCACCGTCCTGAATTTGCACCAATGCCAGTTGGTCACCCTATGAACACCTGTCCTCCCCTGCAGTTTAGTGCCCAGATTGCCAGTGCCCCTAATTACCCTTCTTCCTTCAAACCTCGGTGCCAAGCTGCCCTCCTACCGCCCGCATGATTTATCCCTTTCCCTAGGGTGCCTCGATGTACCAGCCCTCCCCGTGCGCCTAGATGCGCCCTCCCCCTGCAGTTCCTGCCTCGCCTGCCCATGAGTCACCGCCCTCCCTCCCCCTCGGTTTCCCGGCGACCAGGAGGCGGGGATCAGGGCGTGGATGGCAAGGGAGGTCAGGGTGGGGAAGATGCACGCACCAACTGGCTTTTCTAGACATAAAAGAGTCTGTTCGGCCTCTGGAGTCTAGGGCAGAACAGGTGGTGTGGTGGTGGTGCTTGGGTTTCAGAGTACCACAGGCTGCCACCCACAAGGAGGTCAGTACCAGACCAGGCAGAGCACCCACTAGGGTCACCCTGTGCCCCACCCAGCCCGTGCCAGTCCGAGTCACCCTGTGCCAGCCGGACCTCCTACAGGCAAACCATGCGTCCCAACCACTCACGTGCCAGCCTGAACTCCCACGGGGTGACTGAACCTCACCCGTCCCGCATGCCCAGAGCATCACCACGCGAGGCACCTGCACAAAGAGAGCCTGTGGCCCACCCATCCCCCTCTCTGGGTGCCACCACAGCATCCCCGGCACCCCAGGCACCTGCCCGGGAAGAGCTCCCATCCCTCGCACCATGTCGGTTTTCGCCTGCCTGGATTACTTCGCTGCCAAATGCCTGGTATCCATGTCAGTTTACTGTCCTTCCTAAAATTAAAATGTTCGAGAATCACACCTTACAATGCTCATTTACAATAAAACTTATGTCAGCATTTAAGATGGATGGCTGCACGTTTGCTGAGTACGGGCGTCTGATTCATTCCTTCTAAAGTCGATACAAGGGCACGAAGAAATTCGATACCATAAAACCCATTAAATAAAGCGCTTAGTAAAAACATATTATAGACCAAATCGGTGTGTAAACCACATTTTATATTGTCTGTGATAACCTTTCTTCAAGTAACTGATGTGTGTAATATCGTACTAACTGAATCTAGGTAGTAACATAGCGGTGACGTGTATTCTCGTAGGCCGTCTTGGTTGGTCAACTGAGGTGCCCCAAAGTCGGTCGTCACACCTGTAAAGAGAAAATTATGAGTCCCAGAATGCTATTTGCTCATAGTCAATAATGGCGGGCAGTGTTACACCAGACTGCTGAGTGCCTCATGTTGTGACAGATGTGATTAAGATCCAGGGGGCCCCATCTCCTGCCATCATTTCTCAAAACATTGTTTTGAGAGCACAGCACATGCCAGAGCAGGTGCTGTGATCCAAGGGCTGACATTTTAGGTTCAATTGGATGTTCATGTCCAGCAGCATTTTCTGCATTGTGAGAACAACTCTATACCATGAATAGCAAAAAAAATGATACTAAAGGGAATAAGCCTGGTAGGGTGACCAGATGAATCCTTGGCAGCGCGACACTTTGCATGTTGATTTAGCATATTGGTGCACGTTGGGAGTTGTAGTCTTGGTTAAATTTCATTGAGCCAATTGGACCAACAGCTCATGATGGCATGTAAAAACATAGAGCAGGAATGGAAATGTGTCTCCGGTGATGGAGCCTTCTGATCACCCTAAACATGGGACTTTTATTAAGGCTTAGATATGACAGGGCTCTGGTCTGCCCAGTGAGAGCCTGGGGCAGGAAGTCATCCAGTCGGTAAGGGCGGAGATCTTCTGCAACCTGGCTGGTCCATCAGTTCTTGATCTGCTGAATGCCTTGCCTGGTTTTAAGCATGGCTGATGGTGGTACGCGGATTTCCGCCGCTGGCACATTCTCACAGCAGGGCATTCTCTGTGAACCGGAGGTTCTCAGACCTGAAGCGCTGCGTGGACATTGAGTAGAGCAATAAATGCCTTTTCCTTGAGATCTGAGTGAGTGAGGGAGAGACGTTTGGGGCTGTAGGAGCCACAGAGCATCACTCTCCTCTGTTGGGCCTGTTCAGTTGGTTTCTTGCCAATGCTCAATCTTTCTACTTAAATGGATTTGTCTGCAAAATAAAAAGGATTTAACTGTTTTGTTTTCCTTTCACTTTTGTTGTTTGTGTCCTGTAGCTCATTAAGCAAGCACTAATGAAGGCAATGGGAACACGTATGCATTGGTTTCCTTGCGTTTTAAGTATTGTGATTCGTGTAAAAATTGAGTTCTGCCCGAGAGAATGGTAGTGAACTTGCTATGTGTGTAGTGGCTGTTAAAGGGCCAGCTCAGAGACTGACCTGTTTTAGTGATATTGTCTTAAAGAGCCTATCAAATGAGGTGTCGTCTGTAATACTTTTTGTAAACAGGGCTTTTACAGGAAAGTGTCGGTCATTGGGTGTTAAACACCATTTTTTCCCTCAGCAATCTAGCGACCTGCGTGATGCACACGAAGTAGTCTTTCTAGGTGTTTCTTGCAGTGTTTATTACATACATGCTATATTTTATATTTGTTACAGAGAACGGTGAGATTTGTGTTACTTAATAAATTGCAAGGTATTTGTATTTTTAAATGTCAATGATCGGACGATTCTAGCAGACTGATATTTAAATCGGAAGGGACGTCTTTTAAGCCCTTTCCAGGTCTAAACAAGCATTAAAATAGCAATAGGTCTCACCTTTTATTAAGTTAAAACCATTTGCTTTGCTATACAATACCATTAGCAAAGCAAATGGCTTTAACTTATTCAAAGGTGAGACCTGTTGCATTTTTAATGCTTGTTATAATATGTAAACTGTCACTTTTTTATTTTTTATGTCAGTCCAAGTGAAACGTTTTTTCTTGTACATCTAGTTAAGCAGGTATGCTTTCCTGCCAACTTCTAGGGTACTAAAAATGAATATACTTTAACAGACTTTGAAAAAAATACACAAAAGCACCAGGTTCTGTGCAGACATATATAAAGCAATCTATGCGTTAGCACTGAAGAAAAACAAAAATATGAATTTTATATGAAAAATTACTTTTTTATTTTAAATCTTTTCTTCTTTTTTTCTTATTTTATCAAAAAAAAAAATGTTTTATTTTGTACATAGATATATATTAAATACATTCTCCTGACAAGCACATTGTATCTAACAGTCTATTTAGAACATTTAAAACATGATCTGTAAATTTCAACACAAGGTACATAATTTACCAATAATCAATTAATCACATGGACTGATAAAATGTACAAATAAATCAAAGACAAAAATCACAAAATCACTGGTAATGATGTGCTGAACAAATCACCAACGCGTTTCAGCCAATGCCTTCCTCAGGGTTTCTGTTTTACCAGTAAGTGCTGTCTATTTTAGTCTTGAGAAGTTCTAAAGAGCGGGCGAATATATCAAATGGATTTAATCTGGAGAGGAGTTTGACATGTATAATCTGTGTATTCCTTTTTTAGGTGTGTCTTTCAATATTCTATCAGGATTTCAAAGAGGTGTCCGAATAAGATCTCCTGTATAAATGACTGGAGGTGGTTCCTGGTGCTATGTATTATATTTGCAGGCACTATATTATGTTGCATTAATGTCACTCTGCATAGATGAAGTTGGGATTATTCTCTCGCAACAGGATATTGGAGTTCCCATATTTTTCTCGAGGCGTATCCTCTTAATGCAGACATTAACAGATTAACACATTAATACCGGCGGGACACGACGAGAGGAACCTTAGTCCTTGATATTGTTGTAAATCAGGGATCAGAGGCTAGAACCCAGCGCTCTTGTGTGCATTAAGAGGATACGACTCGAGAAAAATAAGGGAACTCCAATATCCTGTTACTAGATAGACTTTTAGATACAAGAATGTGCTTGTCAGAAGAATGTATTTAGTATATATCTATGTACAAAATATATATCTTTTGATAAAATAAGAAAAAAAGAAGAAAATATTTAAAATAAAAAAAGTAATTTTTCATATAAAATTCATATTTTTGTTTTGCTTCAGTGCTATCGTATAGATTGCTTTATATATGTCTGCACAGAACCTAGTGCTTTTGTGTGTTTTTTTCAAAGTAGTTACTCCTTGCTAGGGTTCATCCTTTGAGGCAGGGGCCCAGTATTTTTTGCCAATATTAGTATACTTTAACAGAAACATTTTTCTTCTTCTGTATGATGTGCGTGCTTGTTCATAGCAGCTGTACTTATAGAAAATACTTTAAATGAATGTCATAGCAGAGATAGCTTTACTCTAGCCAGAACATTTTCTGTAACAATATAGATGTGCTGGAACTATTTCCTGCAACTGTCATTTATAATTTTTTACCTGCTCTATTTTTACTAAAGAGTAGAGAAAACCTTGATAATTGTAAAACATTCAGTGATTTAAAAAACATGTATTTTCAATGCAGTAGGTTTTGTATTCACGTGAGTTTTGAGCTATTGGCATTGTAAATGACAATGCATTTTATTTATGTTTTGGGTTTTCGGCCGGGGCGGAAAAGGATTAATATGGTGGCGGTGTCTATTAGACAGCGCCAGCCATATTACAATGGGCTTGGTTAGATGCCTTTCTGTGGCGGCGATGCTGCCACGGAAAGGCATGCGGTCTTCACTCTGGGGGGCGCCTGCGGGCCCCCAGAGTGACGGAGAGGTGGGGGTTGCACACGGGGGTACCTGTGGTACCCCCCAGCATTTGCATACACGAAGCAGCAGGCACCGCACGGTGCCTGCCGCTTCGTGTATGCAAATGCATACATGCATTTTTAGCATTGTGGCGGGCGGTGCAGAAAGCACCGCCTGCCACAATGTTAAAAATGAGGGATGCGCCCGCCACTGTGGCGGGCGCACCATAATCCCCACCACGGGACCCCCGCACATATGGCGGGCAGTCCCAATCCCCGTGAGGATGGCGGGTGGGCAAAGTCTGCCTGCCATCCTAATGACCTCCAAAGTGTGAAGTGAGAGTTACATATGATCCAAGTTATAAACACTAGCATATCACTCCAACACCTTTCACTCTGTGATTACACTGTTGTGGCTCAGGAGGAAGAGTGGGGGGGAGCTATTTCCTGCCCTCTTTGTGGTTTGAGTTTGTAGTATGGCATTGTGTAATGTAATTGCTACCTTTATCCTAATAAAAACACTCCAGCTGTAGTAGGGCCCTAGTTTCACCTCCTGGTGCAGCCATGGAGGGATGGATGGTCTCGGCTGCAGCTTCAGCCTCGTAAAGTGCCCCTGCTACTACAAGTGAGCCAGAGGCACTGAGGTGGTGGTATTGGTATTGGTGGTAGTGGTATTGGTGGTGATGTGGTGGTGTTGGTGGTGATGGTATTGGTGGTGGTGGTTTTGGTGGTGCTGGTATTGGTGGTGGGGAATTTGGTGGTATTAGTGGTGGTGGTATTGTTGGAGGTGGTGGTATTGGTAGTTGTGGTATTGGTGGGTGGTGGTGGTGGTATTGGTTTTGGTATTCGTGGTGGTATTGGTGTTGGTGGTGGTGGTACTGGATTTGGTGGTGGTACTGGTATTGGTGATGGTGGTGTTGTATTTCTATCTAGGACCCTAACTAGATATTTCTGATTCATGCCCTTATGTGGTTATAATAAATAATATCCTTATAAAAGCATAAGAATCATATCCATATTTAGTAATAGCCCATGCAGTCCAAAGCACGGCAAGGCTACTCCCATAGACTCCTAGAAAGCACAACGCGTTCTTTAAACTAACCAAGCCTCCAGCAGCCCGGGAAAATAGCCTGCTTTTGTTTTGATTTGCACAAGAACTCCTGGAGTCCAGAAAGAACTATTAATTCTTAGTGACGTCTTATGTCCAACCTTACGTCAAACCCGGCACCTTTCAGGTATAAATATACCAACGTTGCCTTAAGCCAACACACGGTGGTGGGGAGCAGAGCGACGTTCTATTTGTCCGGGAGCCCAGCTGTTGCCAGAGCCGAAGGAAGCCGCCCCTCCCTTTATGACGCGCTGGAGAAGCTGCCTTTTCTCAATCCGAGAAATCCAGCTCCGGTGTTCCCAAGTGACCCTCGCGGGTTGCTGGGGGATTGAGTCCTGAGAAGCGAGATACAAGACCTCCTTCATTCTATAACCAAGGTACGGATCTTTATTCTGAGGGAGCAAAGTTGTCATGTTTATGCGGTTGTCAGAAACTAAATCCCTTCTTGTCTAATCAGAGAAGTTCACTCCTCTCCTTTCATTCGAGAAAGTTTCTAGTGACCTCTGAGATAGCTGGCAAAACTAATTAAGTCTAACATAGTCAGTAGAGACCTAGATTACCTCAGTCCTACATCTACACTGCTGTTTATGTTATTCCAATGTGCAGAGCCTATTGGGAAAATAGGAACTACACTACAGTGGTACTGGTATTGGTGGTGGTGGAAATAGTATTGGTGGTAGTGGTATTGGTGGTGGTGCTATTGGTGGTGGTATTGGCAGAATCGGTGGTGGTGGTATTGGTGGTGACATTGGTGGTGGTGTATTGGTGTATTGACTGTGGTATTTGTGGTGGTATTGGTAGAGGTTGGTATTGGTGGTGGTGGTGGTATTGGTGGTGGTAGTGGTTTTGGTAGTGGTGTATTGGTGTATTGATGTTGGTATTTGTTATGGTATTGGTGGTGGCTTAGTGGGAGTGTCATTGGTGGTGGTACTGGTGATGTTGGTGGTTGTGGTGTTGGTGGTGGTATTGGTGGTGATGGTGGTATTGGCAGTTGCTGTAGTATTGGTGGTAATATTGGCAGTGGTGGTGGTATTGGTGGTGGTATGTGTGGTGTTAGTATTGGTGGTGGTGGTATTGGTGGAGGTGGTGGTATTGATGGTGGTGGTATTCATGGTGGTGTTGGTGGTGGTGGTGGTATTGGTAGAGGTGGTATTGGCAGTGGTGGTAGTATTGGTGGTGGTGGTATTGGTGGAGTTGGTGGTATTGATGGTGGAGTTATTGGTAGTGGTTGTATTGGTGGTGACGGTAATGATACTGGTGGTAGTGGTATTGTTGGTGGTGGTATTGGTAGTGGTGGTATTGGTGGTGGTATTGGTAGTGGTATTGGAGGTGGTGATGTATTGGTGGTGGTGTTAGTGGTGGTGGTAGTGGTGATGGTGCTGGTGGTGGTATTCGTGGTGGTGGTGGTATTGGTGGCATTGGTGGTGGTGGTATTGGTGGTGGTATTGGTGGTGGTGGTATTGGTAGTAGTGGTATTAGTGATGGTATTGGTGGTTGAGGTGGTGGCATTGGTGGTGGTGGTATTGGTGGTGGTGGTGGTATTGGAGTTGTTGGTATTGGTGATGTTGGTATTGGTGGTGTTGACTTTGGTGGTGATGGTATTAGTGGTGGTGGTTTTTGAAATGGTATTGGTGATGGTATTGCTGGTGGTATTAGAGGTGGTGGTATTGTTGGTGTAGGCATTGGTGGTGGTATTGGTGGTGGGGGTGGTATTGGTGGTGGTATAGGTATTGGTACTGGTGGCGGTATTGGTGGTGGCGTTGGTGATGGTGGAGGTGGTGGTATTGATGGTGGTGGTGGTATTGGTGGTGGTGGTATTGGTGGTGGTGTATGTGTGTATTGATGGTGATATTTGTGGTGGTAGTGGTGGTATTGGTGGTAGTGGTATTGGTGGTGGTAGTGTCATTGGTGGGTGTATTGGTAGTGTTGTTGGTGGTGGTATTGGCAGTTGTTGTGGCATTGGTGATGGTATTTGTGGTGTTAGTATTGGTGGTGGGGGTATTGGTGGAGGTGGTGGTATTGATGGTGGTGGTATTGGTGGTGGTGGTGGTGGTTTTGGTGGTGGTATTGGTGGTGGTGGTATTGGCAGTGGTGGTGGTATTGGTGGAGTTGGTGGCATTGATGGTGGTGGTAGTGTTGTTGTTAATAATACAGGCTTTTGAAAACAACTCGTCAGGTGGCTTTAGTACAGATGACATCTAACACAGATGTGCTGTTGTCAGCTTCAGCCCATTGGCACAGGGTTATGTGCTACCTGGAATTCACATGACTTAATTCTCTAGCTATTTCTAAATCCATTTCACTTGGGGGGGTTGAAACAGACACAAGATAATACTGGGTTCAAGTGATTGAAAGAAGGCATGCTTGTTACGGGGACAGCTGTGCTGCTTAAAAAAACACATGCAGTTTCATCTGTAGCACCGCATGTCCGGCCTGCAGTAAGAGAAACTCAATAAAGTAAATAGTGCTCACAGACGAAATAACGGGTCCCATGTAACAACAGAAGTAAAAGGACCAGTCGCCATGGGATGGTACAAATGAAGACAAGGCCGTTCTACAGACGGACTAACAAGCCTAATAACAAATCTGAAAGCAGCATTTACGAAAGAAAATGACACAAGCCAATGAAAAATAAGGAAGGACAGTGGGTGCAGCTTCTCTCCCATACTCTACTACTGCAGTCTCACAGAGAGAGCAGTGCATGCGTGCTGCTGTTATTCTCTACCAAAAACAAGATATATATCTCCAGTAAGCCCCACAGAGCTGCCTTGCAGAGAGGTGTAAAAAGGGGCATGGCCTCGGACCACCTCTCTGCAATGCAGCTCTGTGGCGCTTAGTGGAGGTACCTGGTGGGCTAGTTAGCCCCCAGAGACCCTCAGGATTTAAGTGGAATTAATCCCCCAAATTATAACGCGCCTGGGGCGCGTTTGCACAGTTGCGCATTACCCCCTGGAGCGATGTAAATTGGGGGATTAAGTCCCCTTCAATCCTGAGGGTCCCTGTGGGCCAACTAGCTCACCAAGTACCTCCAGTAAGTGCCACAGATCTGTTTTGCAGAGAGGTGGTCCGAGGTCATGTCCCTTTTTACGCCATTCTTCAAACGCGGCTTCTGGCACACTGCTGGTGGGGCGATGAGGTCCTCTTGCGTCCTGAGGACCTTAGGACACAAGTGGACTTCATCCTCCCGAGCAGCAGTGCACCAAGAGGCGCATTTGCAGAGTGGTATAAAAAGGGTGTGTGGCTTCGCCACCACCTCTCTGCAATCCAGCTGTGTGGCGATTACTGGAGGTACCTGGTGGACTAGTTGGCCCCCAGGAACCCTCATTAATCCAGGGGAATTAATTCCTCAATTAACAAGGTGCCAGGCGGCGCATTTGCAGAGTGGTGGAGAAAGGGGGTGTGGTCTTTGTCTACCTCTCAGCAATCCCACTGTGTGGGGCTTAGTGGAGGTAAGAGGTGGGCTAGTTGGCCCCCTAAAGGACCCCCAGCAGCAAAGGGGACTTCAATCCCCATCCAAGAGTGCGTCAGGGAGCGTGTTTTGAGATTGGTGGGCAAAGTGGGCATGGCCTGGTCTTCGAACTTAGCAATGCTGCTTTGTGGGACTTATTGAAGGTAATGGGAGGGGTAGTAGGCCTGCAAACGCACCTCCAAGCAGACTACGGGATGGGGGATGAAGTCCAATTTACTTCTGAGGTACTTTGAGGGCCAAGAAGTGCTACTGGTACCTCCTGTAAGCCCTACACACCAGAATTCATGAGCCCTGGTCACAAGGCCAGCACCCTTTCTCCACCACTCTGCAAACGCAACTGCCAGTTAAAGAAGTGTTTGCAATGTAATAGGTTTTGCATTTGCGAGAATTAGTGCTATTGGCATTGTAAATGCAAACATTTTTTACTAATGTTTTTTGGAGTGGAGTGGATGTATGTTGTGCAGTGAAATTATGTGGATAGAAAGTATGTGGTATTTAGTGTATAGGAATTATGTAGAGTGGGATTATGTGTTATTGAGAGTAATTATGTGGTATGGTAGTCTGTGTTGTGGAGTGGTGACCTCAGGTTTAGTCTTCCTCGTTTCAATAGAACCTCAACTATGAACTCAGTGAGACAAAAAATAGTTGGAATCACTGAGGAGCACTTGTAGACCTAGTCAGAGGTATGAGCAGGGCCACTGGAATTATGTGACTGTTTGGCTGCACCGACTTTCGCACAATTATGAATTTTCTTTATCAGCCACATAATTCATCATCTGCACCCTAATCTGCAGATTTGAACAAAAAGAGCCTTGTTTTTAACTGAAAATTCTCAAACGTTACCAAAAATGCAGCGACAAGTGTTAGAGCATGGTGGAAAGCCCTTTGCAAACTAGAATGGTCACCTGTTACTTATTGCTAAATGTGGGTGTCAAATTGGTACTAATAGTGTGCAAGCCACTCTTGCTTCCCTCTGGACCTCTCTTGCCTCTTTCTGCATTTCTGTTGCTTCTTATGCATGTTTCTTTCTTTTTCTGCACTTCTCTTGACCTCATTCTGAAAATCTCTTGTGCATTCTGTACTTCTCTTCCCTCTTTCTGCACGTCTGTTACCTCTTTCAGCACTACATTTGCTTCTTTCTGCACCCGTTTTTCCTCTTATGTACTATTCCTGCCTGTTTTTGCATCTCACTTGCCTATTTCTGCATATTTCTTGCTTCTTTCTACACCTCTGTTGATTCTTTCAGCAAATATTTGGCCTCTGTGCACTTTCCTTGCATGCTTCTGCACCTCTCTTGCCTCTTTTTGCTCCTCTGTTAGCTCTTTCTGCACCTCACTTGCTCGTTCCTACACTTCTCTTGCCTCTTTCTGCACCCCTGTAGCTTCCTTCTGCACTTTCCATGCTTCTTTCTACACTGGTCTTGCTTCTTTCTGCACCCCTGTTATCTCTTTATGTACGTCTTTTGCCTCTCTCTGTACTTTTCTTGCCTTTTTCTGCACCTCTCTTCCCTCTTTCAACACGTCTTTTGCCTCTTTCTGTACCTCATTTGCTTCTTTCTGCACCCCTGTTGTCTCTTTCTGCACTCGTCTTCCCTCTTTCTGTATCTTTCCTGCTCGTTTTTGCATCTCACTTGCCTCTTTCTGCACTTTTCTTGCTTCTTTCTACACCTCTGTTGCTTCTTTCAGCCATTCTCTTGCCACTTTTGTGCACTTCCTTTGCCTCTTTCTGCACCTATCTTGCTTCTTTCTGCACCCTGTTGTCTCTTTATGTACCTCTTTTGCATCCTTCTGTACTTTTCTTACCTTTTTCTGCACCTCTCTTCCAAATTTCTGTACATCTGTTGCCTCTTTCTACACTTCATTTGCTTCCTTCTGTACCCCTATTGTCTCTTTCTGCACTCGTCTTCCTCTTTTTGTATCTTTTCTGCTTGTTTTTGCATCTCATTTGCCTCTTTCTGCACTTTTCTTGCTTCTTTCTACACCGCTGTTGCTTCTTTCAGCAATTCTCTTGCCTCCTTGTGCACTTCTCTTGCCTATTTCTGCACCTCTTTCAGCTCTTTTTGCACCTCTTTTGGCACTTTCTGCAAGTCACTTGCTTCTTTCTACAGTTCTCTTGCATCTTTCTACACCCCTGTTGCTTCATTCTGCACTTTCCATGCGTCTTTCTGCACCTGTCTTGCTTCTTTCTGCACCCCTGTTGTCTCTTCATGTACCTCTTTTGCCTCTTTCTGCACTTTTATTGTCTTTTCTGCAGTTCACTTTCCTGTTTCTGCATGTTTGTTGCCACTTTCTGCACCTCATTTGCTTCTTTCTGCACCCCTGTTGTCCTTTTCTGCACTCGTCTTCCCTTTTTTGGTACCTTTCCTGTTTTTGCATCTCACTTGCCTCTTCCTACACCTCTTTTGATTTGTTCTGCAATTCTCTTGCCTCTTTTGTGCACTCCTCATGCCTTTTTACTGCACAGCTCTTGTCTCTTTTTGCACCTGAGTTGGCTCTTTCTACACCTCACTTGCTCCTTTTTACACTTCTCTTGCCTCTTTCTGCACCACTGTTGCTTCATTCTGCACTTTCCGTGCTTCTTTTGGCACCTGTCTTGCTTCTTTCTGCACCCATGTTGTCTCTTTATGTACCTCTTTTGCCTCTTTCTGCACTTTCCTTGCCTTTTTCTGTACCTCTCTTCCATCTTTCTGCACGTCTGTTGCCTCTTTCTGCACTTCATGTGCTTCTTTCTGCACCCTTGTTGTCTCATCCTGTACTCATTTTCCCTCTTTCTGTACCTTTCATGCCTGTTTTTGCATCTCCCTTGCCTCTTTCTGCACTTTTCTTGCTTCTTTCTACACCTCTGTTGCTTTTTTCAGCAATTCTCTTTTCTCTTTGTGCACTTCTCTTGCCTGTTTCTGCACCTCTCTCGCCTCTTCTTGCACCTCTGTTACCTCTTTCTGTACCTCAAGTGCTCCTTTCTACACTTCTCTTGCCACTTTTTGCACCCCTGTTGCTTTATTTTGCATTTTAATGCTTTTTTCTGCACCTGTGTTGCATCTTTCTGCACCCCTATTTTCTCTTAGGTACCTTTTGTGCACTTCTCTTGCCTATTTCTGCACCGATACTGCCTCTTTTTGCACCTCTGTAGGCTCTTTCTACACCTCACTTGCTCCTTTATACACTTCTCTTGCCTCTTTCTGCACCCATGTTGCTTCATTCTGCACTTTCCATGCTACTTTCTGCACATGTCTTGCTTCTTTCTGCACCCCTGTTGTCTCTTTATGTACCTCGTTTGCCTCTTTCTGCACTTTTCTTGCCTTTTTCTGCACCTCTCTGCCATCTTTCTGCCCTACTGTTGCCTCCTTCTGCACCCCATGAGCTTCTTTCTGCACCCCTGTTGTCTCATTCTGCACTCAACTTCCTTCTTTCTGTACCTTTCCTGCCTGTTTTTGCATCGCCCATGCCTCTTTCTGTACTTTTTTTGATTCTTTCCACACCTCTGTTGCTTCTTTCAGCAATTCTCTTTCCTCTTTGTGCACTTCTCTTGCCTGTGTCTACACCTCTCTTGTCTCTTTATGTACCTCTTTTGCCTCTTTCTGTACTTTTCTTGCCTTTTTCTGCACCTCACTTCCCTCCGTCTGCACGTCTGTTGCCTCTTTCTACACCTCATTTGCTTCTTTCTGCACTTCTCTTTCCTCTTTCTTCACCCCTGTTGTTTTATTCTGCACTTTGTATGCTTCTTTCTGCATCTGTCTTCCTTCTTTCTGCAACCCCTTTGTCTATTTCTTCACTCGTCTTCCCTCTTTCTGTACCTTTCTTGCATGTTTTCGCATCTCACTTGCCTCTTTCTGCACTTTTCTTGCTTCTTTTTACACCTCTACTGATTGTTTCTGCACCCATCGTCCCTCATTGCTCAACTCTCCAGCCTCCTTCTTTACTTTTCTTACCTTCTTCTGCACCACTCTTACCTTTTTCTGTACCTCTGTTGCTTCTTTCTGCACTTCTCCTGACTCTTTCTGCACCCTTCGTTCCTCTTTCAGCACCTCTGTTGCTTATTTCTGCACTTCTCTTCCTTCTTTCTGCACTCTTCCTTCCTCCTTCTGCACCTCGCTTGCCTCTTTCAGCACCTCTGTTGCTTTCTTCTGCAGATCAATTGCCTCTTTCTGTACCCCTCTTTTCTCTTTCCACACCTCTCTTGCTTCTTTCTGCCCCCTGTTCCCTCTTTCTGTACCTTTCATATCTGTTTCTGCATCTCGTGTGCCTTTTTCTGTACCTCTGTTGCCTCTTCCTGCACTTTTCCTGCCTCTTTCTGCATCACCTTTGCCTCTTTCTGCTCCTCTGCTGCTTATTTATGCACTTCCATTGCCTGTTTCTGCACTTCTCTTGCTTCTTTCTGCACCTCAATTGCCCCTTTCAGCGCCTCTGTAGCTTTTTTCTGCACATCTCTTGCCTCTTTCTGTACCCCTCTTTTCTCTTTCTGCATCTCTCTTGCCTCTATCTCCACCCCTGTTCTTCCTTAATGCACCTTTCTAGACTTTTTCTGCACCTCTCGTGCCTCTTTCTGTACCTCTGTTGCCTCTTTCTGCAATTCTCTTGCTCTTTCTGCATCCTTTGCCCCTCTTTCAGCACCTGTTACTTCTTTCTGCATTTCTCTTCTTTTTTTCTGTACCCTTCCTGCCTCTTTATGTACCTCTCTTATCTCTTTGTGCGCCTCACCTACCTTTTTCAGCACACCTCTCTCCACCCCTCTTCCATCTTTCTGCACCTCTGTTGGTTTTTTCTGCACTGCTCTTGCTTCTTTCTGCACAATAAGTACCTATTTCTGCACTTTTCTTCCTTCTTTCTACACCACTCCTGCCTCTTTCTGTACCTTTCTTGCCTCTTTGTGCACCTCTCCTACCACTTTCTGCACTCCTTTTGCTTCTTCTTACACCTCTGTTGGGTCTTTCTTCACTGCTCTTGCTCCTTTCTACACACCAATTGCCTCTTTTTGCACTTCACTCGCTTTTTCTGTACCTCTCTTGCCTCTTTCAGCACCTCTATGGCTTCTTTCTGTACTTCTCTTCCCTCCTTCTGCACCCCTTAATTAGCGGTATTTTAATCCCCTTGCCCTATTATATACAAGTGCCATACAGGGGAGGTCATGCCAATCACAGGGGTTCCCCAATGCATAGTGTACCCTACTGTATAGAAGTGTTTTCACTGTATTCTTAGTGTCTCAGCATAGCACTGGCTCCGGGTCTGGTTAGACAGACTCAGTTTCTCTTGCTTCTTTTTGCACCTTTATTCCTCTTTCTGCACATGTCCTACCTCTGTAGGCATAATTAGAAATTAGCATTTAAAAAACCTTTGAAATTCACTGAAAAAAACAAAGGTTTCAGGGTCATTATAGTTAGAAATTAGCATTTAAAAAACCTTCGAAATTCACTGAAAAAAACCCATAGGTTTCAGGGACATTATAGCTAGAAATTAGCATTTAAAAAATATTAGAAATTCACAGAAAAAAACACAGGTTTCAGGGATGTTCTAGTTAGTTGGACAATTCACTTGTACAAAACCAGAGAAATGTGTCTGTTATAGTTAGTTCAGCTAACTATAACTGGCGCCCTTACAATGCACTGCTGATGACGTCACATATTACATCATTCAAGACATGGTCAGTGAAATCACTGATAACATCACTGATGACATCTCAAATGACATCACTGATGACACTGATGACATCATCCACGTGATAATCTGATGCACCTCCTCACACTCTAATACAACCTTTGATACACACACTCTAAAATACAGACTACCATTTTTGAAACCATAGACACACCAACACCAGTTACTACATACTCACTCACTGATTCCTAGGTCTCTACACTCATCCACTCATTCACCCATATAGTCACTCATACATGTAGTCATTCATCAATACAGCACTATCATATGCACTCATACACCTATACAGACACACACACCGCCACTCACCCATAGAGTTACTCACACACCTAGTCAGTCATGTAAATATTTACTCACCTATACAGTTATACACACACCACCTCACCTATCCATACAGATAGTAACACAAACTTACTCTCTTATACAATCACTGACACAAACACACACTCATTCATACAGCCACTCTCACATGTAGTCATTTATATACTTCAAAACTCACATATACTGCATTTCACCTATGTAGTTACTCACACATATACCACTGAGACATCCATTCACTCACCAACATAGCCATACGTACACTCACTCAGCCATACAACCCTTCACAGACACACTCTTAAACCCATACACCCAGTGAATCACCCACTCACATATCTATGCACAAAGTTACACCCACCACACCCACCCACACAGACACTCAGGCACCCATACAAATACTCAGGAAACCAGTCAATAACTCATATAGAAACTCATGTAGCTACTCACCAACCCATGCACCAGCGTACACAACAACAGACAGACTGATACCGACATTCACACAGTTTATTCACTAACCCATGCATTCAGTAAGACACATTTATTCACTCACCTATACAGTCAGTCACGCACCTACTAAATCCTCCATCCAGACACTTATAAACCCACTTATTCTTCAATACACATTGGCATATATATAAAGCATAATTAAATGTTATAGAAACAAACAGTCACTGGATGATGTCATCAGTGATGTCATCAGGGATGCCATTTAAGATGTCATCGGTGATGTCACTGACCATGTCATGAATGATGTAATATGTGACATCCTCAGCAGTGCTTTGCGGGGCGCGACTTATAGTTAGCTGAACAAACTATAACGGCCGAATTTCTCTGGATTTGTAGTCCAACTAACTATAAGGTCCCTGAAACCTGTGTTTTTTTCAGTGAATTTCTAAAGTTTTTTGAAATGCTAATTTCTAACTATAACGTTTCTGAAACCTATGTTTTTTTCAGGGAATATGTATATATACATTATTAAGACATTGACCAATTCCCCGTGATTGCGCTGACAAATGGGAAAGCTTCCCTGCAGTTTAAAGCACCTCCTCGCTGGCCTGTCTGCACTATCAAAACGAGTTGGAAGAAGGCAGATACGCCGAAACGCGTCCTCGTGATAATAAGATCTTTGGACTGAAAACCCCGAGAGTGCAGTGTGTTTTTACACGTGAGCTTGGTTATTTGGAATGGACCCACCACCATTTTAACCGCACCTGTCGAGAAGAGTGCAGAATGCGTCCTTGGTGGAACTAGGAGTGGAGTACAGAACTACACACGCCCTGCACCACCAGAGCAGCATTCTGGGTTATGGAGTCGTTAAAGCGTCAATCATTCAGATTGAAGGGACTACGGATATATGTCGTCCCCTGCTCTGTGAACCGTGATGCTGCGTGGTCTGACGATGGGGTGTCCAGCAGGCGAGCCAACGGATTGAAAGGTGCTTTACTGAACAGTGGCGCAACAAAGGGAACATCGGAGGGTCTCTGGCGAGGCTGTCATTTTTTCATCCAGACTTTAAATGGCTGAAATGAACCGCCCGAGACCGCGGGGATTTCCTGTACCATCTGGTAGCAATTAAGACATTGACCTTTTCCCCATGATTGCGCTGACGAATGGGAAAGCTTCCCTGCAGTTTAAGGCACCTCCTCGCTGGCCTGTCTGCACTATTAAAATGAGCTGGTAGAAGGCAGATACGCCGAAACGCGTCCTTGTGATAATAAGATCTTTGGACTGAAAACCCCGAGAGTGCAGTGTGTTTTTACACGTGAGCTTGGTTATTTGGAATGGACCCACCACCATTTTAACTGCACCCGTCGAGAAGAGTGCAGAATGCGTCCTTGGTGGAACTAGGAGCGGAGTACAGAACTACACACTCCCTGCACCACCAGTGCAGCATTCTGGGTTATGGATACGTGAATGCGTCAGTCATTCAGATTGAAGGGACTACGGATATATGCCGTCCCCTGCTCCGTGAACCGTGATGCTGCGTGGTCTGACGATGGGGTGTCCAGTAGGCGAGCCAACGGATTGAAAGGTGCTTTACTGAACAGTGGCGCAACGAAGGGAACATCGGAGGGTCTCTGGCGAGGCTGTCATTTTTTCATCCAGGTTTTAAATTGCTGAAATGAACCGCCCGAGACCGTGGGGATTTCCTGTACCATCTGGTAGCAATTAAGACATTGACCTTTTCCCCGTGATTGCGCTGACAAATGGGAAAGCTGGCCTGTCTGCACTATCAAAACGAGCTGGAAGAAGGCAGATACGCGGAAACGCGTCCTCGTGATAATAAGATCTTTGGACTGAAAACCCTGAGAGTGCAGTGTGTTTTTACACGTGAGCTTGGATATATATATATATATATATATATATATATATATATATATATATATATATATATATATATATATATATATATATATTCAATGAAAAAACCATAGGTTTTAGGCCATATATAGTTAGGGATTTGCATTTACAAAACCTTATTTTACTCGCGTAAAACCATTGAAATTCCATATATAGTTAGATGCGCTAACTATATATCGCGCACCTGCAATCCACTGCTGATGATGTCACATATTACATCATTCATGACATGGTCAGTGACATCACTGATGACATCACTGATGACAACTCAAATGACATCACTGATGACAACATCCAGTGCCTGTATGTTTCTGTAAAGTTAAAATATGTCTTACATATTGAAGAATGAGTGGATGTATAAGTGTCTGGATGAAGGATTTAGTAGGTGCATGACTGATTGTATGAGGGAGTGATTAAATGTGTCTCACTGAGTGCATGGATTAGTGATTAAACTGTATTAATTTGTGCATCATTATATCTGTTGTTCTGTAAACTGCTGCATGTGTTGATCAGTAGCTATATGAATAACTATATGGGTTATTGATTGGTTGCCCAAGTATTTGTATGGGAAACTGAGTGTGTGTGTATGGGTGGCTGGGAGGTGTGTAACTCTGTGCATAGATGTGTAAGCAGTTGATTCACTAGGTGTATGAGTTCAAGAGTGCATGTGGAAACAGCTATATGGGCGGTTGACTGTGTGCATGAGTGTATTGGTGAGTGAATGGATATCTCAGTGCTACATGTCAAAGTAAGTACATATGTAAAGCACAGTACATGTGAGAGTTAACATATATAAATAACTGTGCATATGAGCCAGTGAATGTGTGAGTGGCTGTATGGATCATTGTGAACATGTATCAAGGATTGTATAAGAGAGTAAATATGTGTTAGAATATGTTTCAATAAGTAAGGTGTGTATAACTGTATAGCAGAGGAATTGGAGGTGTGTTTGATTCTTTGCATGACTGTCTAGGTGTATGAGTAACTCCATGGATGAGTGACAGTCTGTGAGTGTCTGTTTTCACTGAGTGTATCAAAGGATATATCAGAATCTGTAGAGGTTCATCGTATTAACACATGAATGATGTCATCTGTGATGTTGTCAGTGATGTCATTTGAGTTGTCATCAGTGATGTCATCAGTGATGTCATTTGAGATGTCATCAGTGATGTCATTTGAGTTGTCATCAGTGATGTCATCAGTGATGTCACTGACCATGTCATGAATGATGTAATATGTGACATCATCAGCAGTGGATTGCGGGTGCGCGATATATTGTTAGCGCATCTAACTATATATGGAATTTCAATGGTTTTATGCGAGTAAAATAAGGTTTTGTAAATGCAAATCCCTAACTATATATGGCCTAAAACCTATGGTTTTTTCATTGAATTTTCAAGGTTTTGTAAATGCAAATTCCTAACTATATATCGACTATAACCTATGGTTTTTTCAGTGAATTTCAATGGTTTTTTAATAGCAAATATGAAAAGCTTTAAAATGTCAAGTACGTGATAGATAAAAACATTTTCGTATTTATGCACGCTGATGTGCTTTGAACGCTGCCCCCCTCCCCTCTTTTCTCTTAGTAGTACTCTCTCTTTGCAGATAGTGAAGAGTAGTTAACGCAGGCCTTTACCCCCGTTGTAATCCGTCCTGCCTGCTTGTCTCTCCATTTGATTGATTATTATCCAAGCATTTACTGTTTTACAATTGATTCTCTTTGGTTCATTCTCTATTTACAAACAAGCACAAAGTCGCAATACTCTGTTTAATCTTTGCAGATCGTGAAAAATCGTGTAAAAAAATAAAAGTAATCGAGCAAAATCAGTAGGCCACTAATTGGATCTCTTTTTGACCTCGCTAAAATAGAAATATTATAAACAACCCTTCATGAGAAATACAAAAATAGTGAGATGAACTGAGCTCCACACCATGAGGGCTGCAAGACAGCTCGGCTCCGTCACCCATCCCGCCCAAAATAACGACAAACCCTATGCAAATATTAAAAATATAGACAACACACCAGCAAAGAAACAGGGTAAAACATTTTATTAAATAACCATTTACATAACGTTGGTTTATAAGATGATGTCAGTAGTGGACCGATGTGTGAAAAGGTCGGAAGCAGCACAAGGCGCCAAGATCCGGATGGAAAGTCCTGGATGTTGGGTGCCATAGTTCAGAGTTCTGAGTTTGAGCCTTTTTCAATGCCTGTGCTTTGTTGTTTCCCCTCCATCAAAAACAAAAAAAAAATATAAAACTGTGCAAAAATACAAAAAAAATCAAAAAATGTTTACAAAAGCAGTGCTTGTAAGACTGTCTGAAGCTTATTTCCACCTACTGCAGCTTCACTATTCTCAAAGTAAGTGAGGGTCGTTTGTGGACCTGACTGCATTTGAAAACAATGTTATATGGTACCTCCCTAAACCGCTTGACGGAGGCCCCCGAGGGGCGGTGTGATGGCACGGACTCGGAGAAGACGCTTGGCTCCGACCCCCTCCCCAAGTCTTATAGCACTGGTGTAGCCTGAGATCGCCCCCGACATAGGCGGCCGGCTCCCGGGGTCCGGCGGAACTTTTTGCCTTTTGATGACTCTTCTATTCTGGACTTTGTCCCACAATCCGTTTGACCTGAAGACACGCTGTAGTGGGGCGCCCCTTTACCGTTTTAGTTGCCATTCCGCCCGCTTTTGCTACACTGTGCCTCTTCCGCCATTCAGCTGTTTACCGCCCGCTCTTGCGACTACAGCGTCTCGCTCACCATGTAGTTAAGTTGCTCCCGCTCTTGAGGTGCAGCGATAGGCGGCTGCCACAGGACTCTCAAAATGGCGGCCGGCTCTTCGGTTGGCAGCCGCTCCCCACCGGAAGCCTGCGGGAGTCGGGGGCCCCCAAGACTTTTGTAGAATCTTCACGGCTGAGGGGACGCTTTTCGAGAATGGAGCCCAAGCCCTAGCAGGCAAGCGTCCGAGTTCCAAGGTGTCCCAGGGCCATTTCAGTGGACCAGGCCCAAAACCGAAGAGCCGCCGCCATTTTAAGAGTCATGTGGCAGCCGCCTATCGCTGCACTGCAAGAGTGGGAGCAACTCAACAACATGGTGAGCGAGACGCTGTAGCCGCAAGAGCGGGCGCAACTCAGCTGGATGGCCGCCACCTGGGGAGGCCCGTTCACGCCGCCTCCCCCACGCCCTCCCCCCCCCCGGGCCGCCCCACGCCAATTTTCGGAGCAGCATTGTAGGATACCAAAACCAGTGCGGCAGTTTACTGGACATCACCTGGGTGCCATCAACATCTCAGCGCGTTCTGCTGCCTTGGGACTATTCGCACAACAGACCGCTACTGACGAGGCCTCCCCCCGCACCACCCGGGACGCCCCATGCCAATTTTCGGAGCAGCATTGTAGGATACCAAAACCAGTGCGGCACCCAGGCGACATCACCTGGGTGCCGTCCAGAACTCAGCACGTTGTGCTGCCTTGGGACTATTCGCACAAAAGACAGCTTCTGACAATTGTTGCTTTTTTGGGTGAAAATTTTTTAAATGTTTTTACAGTTTTTGTTCCGTTCATTATATTTAAAAGTTAATAAAGTTTTATAATCTTACTTTGTTGGAGTGTTATAAATTTTTTTAAAAACGGGTGAATGGGGCCTTGAATCAGGTTATTGTCATGTGTGGGCTTTGCAAGTGTACTGCTACAGGATCGGACATTTCAAACTCAAATGCACGTTCTTTTTCTTACCTTTCCGAAGCATGGAGCGCAATAGCAGGCAGAGAAAGGGTGATGCAAGTGTTGAACACTGCCTAGCCTGGAAGTTGCTGGCAGTGCCCCCCCCCCCCCGCCCGCTCCTGAAAGAGAACACACACACACCGCCGCCCGAGTACTTCACAGAACTTTAAAAGACCATGCGCTTGTTTATGAGGTTTAAATGGTTTATCACCCCTTCTAGAACCCCTGCATCGACCCTCTGACGTTTCCTGGAAGAATTACCACGTAACACAATACCAAGCCCTGTCAGCTGAAACCCCCGAGGAATCATGGGGCATATTATCAAGGGGGTTTATCTCCGCTTTTTTGGCTTTAAAAGCCAAGAAAGCGGAGATAAAATTATCTCCCTATTACCAAGCTGTCGCTAACACCAGTTAGTGACAGCTAAAAGGAGATAGCGACCATCGTGGGCCCCGCTTTGCATGTCAGTGATAGTGCCCTGAGCAGTTCTTAGCCATGTTATCCAATGGGAGGTGGATAACATGGCTAAGAGCATTTGCTCGATGATACATGAATATCGCTGACTTTTCTGCGATATTCATGCATTGCGGCCGTTTTTTATCGCATTTGCGATAAATCTTGCTAATAGCAAAGTTTATCTGCGATAAAAATCGCCGATGTGCGGCGATAATTTTTGTCTCTAAACAAGTTAGAGACAAAAATTATTGCTAGTTGTTGGTGATATGCCCCCGGGTTTTTGCTTGCAGAAATCGGGAGGCGGGAGACTAGCACTGAAATCAGTAGTCTCACGCCTGAATCGGGAGGGTTGGCATGTCTGGATTCTCTACAGCCGGGGCCATAAACTACATCCGCAGGGGTAGGTGATAGCCTGGGACCAGCCTGGCATCTAAAATGGCTGCCGTGTACGACAAAATTGTGGCATTGGAAAAAAGGCAAGATGGCGCAGACAATGTTTATCAATAAGGATTCATTTATAACAAAATATTTTATCGCAGTGACAAATTGGCGGTCAACACTTCCTGATTTCCATCGAATCGAACGTTAACAGACGTCACGCAGCAAAAAAAATAAAAAGCTCACGCACAGCCGCTGGAAGAGATGTATCAACATATATGAGCCTCCTCAGCCACCCTCATGAAACATAGGGGATTAGGATACGTCTCCCGCACCCCCTTATACCTAGTAATTTAATTAAAACGAAGCACAAAATGGCGAATTCTCGTTTCGCTACCAGTTTGCGGCCCAGTTCGCGGCCCGTGAAGCGCTTCTACCTTGAAAAATCATTTTTTTTTTATTTTCCCCACGGGACCCTTTAATAACCCCAACATCATTCCTAGGGGGTCAAGAGGGGTCTACCTTGCCCCCTTTCATTAAATTCCCCCTTCGTTTTTCACCTCTTCTTCTCTCTCGATCCTACCGAGAGACAAGATGGCGGCCGCTACGGACTGTTTAGAATGTTGACAGACACCGGAGAGCCAATCAGCTTTCTGCGCTCAAGGTTCCGTTTCGCGAAAAGTAAGCGAACCGGAGCGCAGCCTGGAGCGCTGTTACAGATATATATCTTGTTTTAAACGTTAATTTCTCAAAAAGTACTGGAGCACATATATTGAGACCTAGCAAAGGCACATCGGGCTAACAGTCCCTACAATTTTGCCAAGTTTCGTGCAAATCCATTCAGCCGTTCGAGCTAAAAGTGAGTCCAACCGCCCTATGGAAATTAACATGGGAAAAACGCGTTTTGGGACCCCCCTGTTTTCTCGGCCCCCCCTCGACAAAACCCCCCCAAATTTTCAAGGGCTGCTCAGAAACAAAATGTGCCATTTTCCTGAAAATTTCAGCCGATTCCGTCCACAAACGCCAAAGTTATTAGACATAGAATTTTCAAAAATCCCATAGGGAATAAATCCTAACTATATATACCTACTCGCGATAGCCAGTAGGTAATATATATATATATATATATATATATATATATATATATATATATATATATATATATATATATATATATATATATATATATATATATATATATATGTATATATTACTCTAATTTAATTTTTAATTTGGTCACTGAAAGCTAATTATTACAGGATTACGCTGCATCATTTGTCTTGCTTCATCCTCTTCGCTTTCATTGGAGAATCAGGTAAGATTTTGTTCTTTTTCAATATATATTTTGGTTAATGTAGAGAATAGGTGGTATGTGTCAAGAGACAATTGTACTTTCTTTTTTTTCAGTTTAATGTGTTTACTTAAGGAAATAAAAGTCTATGTGAATTAGGCATACCAGACCATAGCGATATATTATACAACAGAGAAGGCAAGTATTTCAACATGTTCTAACATCAAATAAAGGGATGATGATACTTAATTTAAGACTAAACTGAATGCATGGTAATATTCAGAAGTAATAATAAGAAAGGTAAAGAGGATAGTTAAGTGAGAAGAAAGAGAAGGAAGAAAAGTAGATGAAAGAGAAAGATAAAGAAAGTAGTACAAGAATGGAATATCTCCTAAAAAGCGTATAATAGTAATAATGTAAATTTGAAAAAAGAGGGAGAAAAGGACCATGAAGAAATCCTGATAAATGAGCATAAATTATGGACAAAGTACTATAACTTAGAAAGCAGTTACGTTTTGTTGCTTCCAAGTGGAGACAGAAATCGAGTCAAAGATTCCCACAGTTAAACCCATTTTGGCCAATAAAGTGGTAAAGTGTAAATTATACCTATCATAGCGATGATTATGACATACCAAGTTCCACCACTGTTGAAGTGTGATATTGACTGCAGATTTGCAATTGGAGGTAATCATCTGAAAACCACTTGCGATTAATAGGTTGAACAATTTGCAAGTCATTTTATTATGAGACCACACATTACTCAGAGCACCTAGAAACAAAACAGTTATGGAGAATGGAACGTAAACTCTAGTAATGTCCCCAATTCTTGCCCATACATGTTCCCAAAATTGAGATATCCTAGGACATAGGAAGTACAAATGAATATTAGTCCGAAGGGAGATTGTCCAAGCTTTGCTGGAGACATCTGGTCTGACTCTCTGGGTACTGGGAGCTTAGTAATAGGCCCCTCGGTGCTACAGGGGTGGTCGGGTCTTGTGTTTTGTGGCTAGGAGCACATTTAGATCGACTATATGGCTAATGAGGACAAAAAAAAAACAAAAAATGAATATTAGTACCAGGGTTGGTTTTACAATGCCAGCAGGCATCTTGCCCTGTTGTTGCCCATGATGTATTAGAAGAAATACTTATAACCTAAATCATAAGAGCATAACGTTGATCAATAGTTGTTTTCCTATTGGTAAAACTAACCTGCGTTCTTTTGTCACAGTAAAGAAGGCTTAACAAAAAAAAAATGCATCTCAATTAAACGTGCAACAGATATCAGTGCATAATGAAAGAAAGAGTTCATTACCATTCTTCCTTCAAGCCTTACTGATGTGATGAAAAATTCAACTACTGTGGCCTATACTGACTCTCTTCTGTGATGGTAGCTGTCACTGATAGTGGTGTATATATTATTTTGTGTAGTGTGACCACAGCTGACTACGCTGTACTACATCGGTATGGGAATCTGGCATGGATTGTTATTGACCTTGCTGTATCATCTCTGTTTGTAAGGGATACTTTTGCTGCTGCGCTTGTGCTGGGCCCCTTCTGTTTATATATCAAGTGTCATCTTCTTGTGGTCATGCTGTAATAGGAGTGTGTGTAAAAGGGATCCTGCTCTTCAGGTCTTGTGCTGAAAAAGTTATTTGTGAGTTCGTCTTGCCCTGTTTTTGAACATGGCGGGCTAGTTCTGTGTGAAGTAGCTGATCTCACTGTGCTACACTTCTATGGGAATTTTGAAGCTTTGGCTGC
Organism: Lissotriton vulgaris; assembly: GCF_964263255.1. Taxonomy (NCBI): domain Eukaryota; kingdom Metazoa; phylum Chordata; class Amphibia; order Caudata; family Salamandridae; genus Lissotriton; species Lissotriton vulgaris. Next base: position 1,120,701,918 of record NC_141695.1, read on the forward strand.
ATCTGCTCCTGCTATATTTGCTTGATTTGCAAGGAAGATTTCTCATGGTCCTTCGGTACCGGAAGTGACATTACTGGTTTCACTGGTTTCACCCAAAAACTTTAACCTCATGCGCGCTAGCGGAATTCTGCTCTCATGCTGAGATTTTGTAAATTGCATGTTACGTGACGCGCTGGTCTCGTCATCAGCGTGCGAGGAGGCTACGCCATGACGAGCCCAGCTCGTCATCAGTGTGGAAGGGGTTAAAAGACGAAGCCATGCGAGAGGACTTCATACCCCATCATCCACAGTGTTGGCTGCTATGGGGCCATGGTGGCGGGGCAGGTGTTGGGGCAGGTGGGATGGGGGTTCAAAAAAGAATGAAAATGGAATTACCTGGCCGCCGCTTTACCTCTGTTCTTCTTCCATCAAGAACGCTGCACCAGGAAGAACCCAGGCTTTCAGGCTGTCCCACCCAATCACAACACTGCTGGTAGCAGTGTTGTGACTGGTCTGAGCATTGTGGTTCGGCTTTCAGAGAGGGAGTGGAAGCCTGGGCATGTTCTCCATCCAGGATGTAATGCAGTCTGGGTGGAGAGCACGCAATGTGCGCATGATGGTTTGGCTAACCAGAGACGGCTGCCAAATTGTCATGCACACTTAGGTGCACATACCACTCTTCCCCCTGCTGGCTGACAAAACTGTAAAAATAAAATGATAATAACGGTGCACAGACATAATATCGAGTCCAAAATATCGATTGGACATAATATCGAGTTTTTAATATAGACTGGACAAAATATCGACAGGACAGAATATAGACAACAAAAATATTGTTTTTAAGGTAGGTGAAGTAATATCGACTGTTAACAATATAGATAGTTAAATATCGAAGTATATAATATAGATAGTTAAAAATATCGATTTTTTAATAATATGTAATTTTTCATAGTGTATTTTTATGTTATAATATGTGTGAAAAGTGTGTATTTATGTTATAAATAATTTTATTTAATGTATTTTGTTTCTATAATTATTGCGTAATGTAATTCTGTAGCGGGTTGTGAGTTTATAGGGGAATAGGGTGGGAAGTAATTTAATTATAATTAATTAAATATGTAAATTTATTTATTGATAGTAATTTGTAATTAATTGTTAATTCATTTATATGTGTTAATTAATTTAATTTTATTTGGAAAATAATTATTATTAATTGATTAATTGGTAATTATGTAAATTTTACTAATTTAATTCTGTAGCGGGTTGTGGGTTTATAGGGGAATAGGGTGGGAAGTAATTTAATTATAATTATTTAAATATGGAAATGTATTTATTGATAGTAATCAGTAATTAATTGTTAATTAATTTATATTTGTTAATTAATTTAATTATAATTGTTAATGAATTTATATTAATTGATTAATTGGTAATTATGTAAATGTTACTAATTTAATTTCTGTAGCGGGTTGTGGGTTTATATGGGCATAGGGTGGAAAGTAATTTATTAATAATTAATTAAATAATAAAATTAATTAAAAGTTATTTATTTGGAAATAATTGAAAATAATGTTTAATAATTAAATAACTAATTGTTAATGTTTAATTAATTTGTATTAATTGGTGATTAATTGAAATAATTATTGTTAATTAGTCATTTTAAAATATTAATTATTATATTAGATAACATTTTTATTTTATTTTTTATTAATTATTAATAGATATTAATTCTTAGATTTTTGAATAATATATGAAATATTTACTTTCCCTAATGTATTATCTGGAGTGGGAATAGTAATTTTAACCCCTACGCTATCAAACGCTTTCCCTACTGTTGCATCCACTGGAGTGGGAATAGTAATTTTTACCCCTATGCTATCCAACGCTTTCCCTACTGTTGCACTCTTTGGAGTGGGAATAGTAATTTTAACCCCTACGCTATCCAACGCTTACCCTATGCTTGCACTCTTTGGAGTGGGAATAGTAATTTTTACACTTTTGTTATTGTACCTTAATAATATTGGCTATTATTTAATTATATTTTGTTACTATATATATATGTTTTAAGAAATATGAATTAAAAAATGTTCTTTTTTACTTTCATTAATTATTTATTATAAGTTAATTTAAGTATTTTTAATTATATTTTAGTAATTCATTTTTAATATTAATTTAATTTAACATTGTTTTTATTAAAGTCGATATTTTTTAAAACTATATTTTTGTAAACGATATTTTTAACTCGATATTTTTGTACTTACCTGTTTGTAGATAGAAACTCGATATTTTGTCAGTCGATATTTTGTCAACGATATTCTTGATGGTCGATATTTTGTCTCTCGATAATATTTCAGTGATCCGATAATAACGTATAATGCTCTAGCCGAAGAGCGGCTACTGATCATCCATCTGCACAGCAAGTGCCATCACTTGATTCTTGAAGACATCTACTGTAAAAGAAGAAATAAGAAAAGAGGACTTGATTCCCCATCATACAACTCAACAGATAGTTACATCTCTGAATTTCCCATTTTCCATCTGCACAGCAAGTAACATTACTTCCTGCATTCAATTATTCGTCAATCAACTCTTCAGCATGTCCCATCCTTGAGTGTCACCAGCAAGGTGAAGTCACAGTCAATAGCGTTGTCTGTTTGAGCTTGTTAAGTGCAGACATGGACAAATGCATCACCTGTTTGGGACTGTTAGGGCTAGCAAGGGCCCTATGCCAGAACTTCTATTTCACTGAAACTAACACAGTAGGACATAATCATGTGCCCATCCCAGCATCCCATACTTCCAATACCCACAATCACACCGAGACCTCAACAATCCATTGCATTTGCACAACACCTGGATCCAAATTCATACACATCCCACTAACCACCGCACACCCTCAAATTAAAGAACACAAATTCCAACTCTGTGAAACAGACCTTGATGACCTCCTTATCTACCACAACCTTAATGCCACTTCATCACAGAAATTTGGTTCACTCCACATCTTCACACACCATATAGCCCTTCTTCCAACGGCCTACAGCATCCACCTTGTTGATGATGCATAGGAGGAGACTTTGCTGTCATCCATAATTCCTCCTAGTCCTACACTACAGACCACCATATAACACCCAACTCCATGAAATTGCTGACAAGCCATTTCCCACTCTCTGCATTTCAGGCACACCACCTTCCATCTCATCGACATACCCCCCCCCCCCGACAGATAAAGGACTTCACTGACTGGACTTGAGTGATCTCTTCACCATTCCTATCTTCCTGCTCAGTGTTCTATCAGCAAACCAAGCTCAATTTAAAAGAGTACACCAAACCTTCAGATACTTCGAAGACTTATCCATTTGCAACCTATTGCTTGTACGCATCTCTCACCCTTTCAACTCTACGTCTACTGACAGCTCCCTTCTAAACAATGTCAATACTTATTTGGACATTTGTTTTGATTACCCACACTCCAGTTAATGAAATCAAGTGCAAGCCAAAACATTAAGGACCTTGGCACTCTAAAGAACTAACTGGCAATAAATGATCCATCCTCAGACAGGAAATAAAGTCTAAGAAAAATAGAACTCTTAATTACCTTGTGATGCTGGCATCCCTCCGCACAACACACAGACAGTTCATCACATCAAAGGCAAGGTATTATGCCAACATGATCATTAAAGCCACCAACAAAAGCAGAGACTTTTCAAGACAATTACACACTGCATTGAACCCCTGACGAACCCAGGGCCATACTGGCTGTAGCTGGCATGGGGCGTTTTACTGGTGAGCTGGAAAGGTGGGGGCCCGTTTTGGAGCGGTGGGGACCATTTTGTTACTATAGGCCAGTTTTGCAGCAGTACTGCAATATCAGCCCCCAGTAACAAAAGCAGCAGTGCTGTGGGATGGGTTAGTGAAGCAGCAGTGCTTCACACTAGCAGCCTCCCTGCCCCCAGGTGGCCAGTCCAATAGAATTGCCAGGACTGCTCTGTGTTCTCAGTCTGCCCTGGTCGGATTGACTTATTCCTTACTCCATTGAAAAGTGCTTTGCTGTCAACCTCTTCTTTAGTGAAAATATACAGATCAGAGAGCACATCAACAACACCAAGCAGCCTTCATCTCTTACGCTCACCTCTTCCTGTAGAATCCCACAATAGTCATTCTTTAAAGTAATATCTATTGCAGATCCTACCGACATACTCAGGTACCCCAAAGCTACTTCTTACAAGGGCAATGTCTTCACATCATCCTTCATCTAAGCCGTCCCTGGGGATGGTCACTCGGCCCTACTTACCACTGTCAATGCCTCTCTCACTCTAAACACTTTAAAAGGAGCTTTCAAGCCAGGCCAAATCCTCCCACTCCTAAAGAATGCTACACTAGACCCTGATGACCTTGCCAACTACTAGACCAAAAGCAGTCTAAGCACAACTCCAAGATCATGGTAATGCTAACCATCTCCTGCATGAATCCCAGATGTCTACAGACTGCAGCATGGACACTGCTACCTTGCATAGTGTAGACGATGCCCTCCTGATCAAAGATGAAGATGACTTCTGCCTCGTGCTATTGCTAGACCTCAATGCTTCTTTCAACACAGAGGTGTACCAAGGAGGGGGGCGGAGTGCGGGGAGGCGGTCTGCACTGGGCGGAACAAGTTTTGAGGGTGGTAGCCTCCCCCAACTCTTACCTGGCAGGGGCCAAAGGGGCTGGAAATAGAGGAAAGTCCTGCCAGCACAGCACCTCCGCTCTTTGATTCGACTGCAGCAGGGCAGCACACAGGGAACTGCCGCAGGTGGTCAAAGTGCTTGCTACGCCACTGCTTCAACACAACAAAACACCCTCAAGCACACCATGGAGTCTCAGCTGAGATGCTCCAGCATTGCCCTTTAAAGGTTATCTTCCTACCTTTCCAATTGACACCAGTTAGTTAACATGAACATCCACAGGAACTAAAAGATTCCCATCGCATGCAGAGTCCTCTAGGGTTTTGTAATGCCCATCCTCTTATATTCAACCTCTCTACAGATATTGCTCTATGCTCTACTCACAGGTAGTAACATCAATATTCACCAATTTCCTGATAATACACAAATCTACTAATAAGTCTTCTTTTCTTTAGATATCTAGTGCTTTAAACGCTACCTGTACATCATTCACATAAATCAGACCATAAATACATACATTGGGCACTGAGTGCTGTCTGTGAGTTTCGAGAGCTTGCAAAAAAATCTACAATTGCCTCAGTTCTTTCAAAATATGTTTGTGGAGACAGAGGGGATTCCACTACTCTCTTGTAAAGGTGTTTTTGAACGACAATTGAGTTTTGATTTACTTTACTCACCCAGTGTATTATAGCATGCACAATTCCTAAGGAGGTTTTTGGAGAGAACGGACTCAATCCTTGTGAACAAATGAATTTTTTGGTAATGTTATTGACAGTGTTTTATAATGCACCACTATGCAGTACATTTTGTAGAGATAATTTAGTTTTCATCTATGCTTCAAGAATAAATTCTGTAGAAATGCTCACTTTCCCAACTAATATTTCCCAGAATGTCTTGATTAAGAACCACACTGGAAAGCCTATGGCAGCAGCGAACAGGAGATCTGGCTTGACGTGATGTTTTTGCTTTAGTTCCCGATAAAAGCTTCTGACAGGCCTGGGTCACACACACTCAGCACTGCTCTAAAATGCATCACTGAACGTATACACATCACTCCCATCTAAACCCATCACACCAGCCTTGGTTTTCATTTTGCAGTTTTTTCTTTGCCAACTTAAATTTGAAGAATGTCATGAAGCAGGTGCATTGCATTGAATACCATTTATAGTCGCCTAACCACGAGTTGAGAGAAAAGCATGTCTTTGATGGGTAAGATGTTGCTTTTAATAATGCTGCAGGTATTCAAGGATGCAATCATTAGAAAAAAAATCTGATTTAATTTGATTTAAAATTGTTCTAATGAATACCTTTATTTCATGTGTTTCAATACCCTATTCATCTAAGCTATTTCCATTGCCTGTCTTTTATCTTTTCCTTTTTTTGTTCTCCAAATCAAAGGCATTCATTGTAGTGTAGTTCGTAATTTATTTTCTTTGAAATTCTGCACTATGTAGAAGATGGATTTATTGTACTTTTAATCTTTGTATGCTCTTTACATATTTTGTTGGATGACTCATACATTGAAAATACTTTTGCATTGTTAATGGTTGTGCTATTGTATTCAATTCAAATGTTCTTTGCATACGACGAGAGAGGACAGTGTTTTTTTTTAAATTATGGTATAGTGACTCTTCTCTTCCACATATCCTCACTTTGCCAAAGTAGTGCTTCCATTGCATGAACGATGGACATCCATATGTTCCCTCAGGTAAGAGAGTTAAGAAATATTAGAACATTGGAATGTTGTGATATGCCCTTTAACAAACAGTATAGCCCAAGACAGAAGGGATGCATGGCTATTTGAACATTCCACCCTCTGATAACAAAGAGTTCTAAATTGAAAACTGGTAAAAAGAAAAACAAACATTGGAACGTTGAAGCCTAAGATTTATACAAGTCATTATTAGAATTTAGAACCTTCATTGTTTTCAGTAAAGCTCCTGACATTCCAATGTTCTAATGCCAGTCTGGGAATCAGTGCTTGAATTCAGTAAGGTTTCTCCGTCCCACACAGGAAAACTTTAATGCTGCAGACTCTAGTTTGTCAAACAATGTGCCCATTGAAATATCGAGCACATGTGAGATCAGTAAGAGCATCCTGTTTATAGACTTTACAGTACCCTATGTGAACTGTCCCTCGAATGAATATTTATTATGGAAACTTATATGTGAGGAATTACCGAAATATGCAAAATAGTAGTCCAGCCTGTTTTAAAGAGAACCTCAGCTCCCTTTGGAAGCTAATCTCTCAGCTTCAATGCTGTTTCCTAAAAATGTACCACTGCTCCACTATTCAGGCGAAACCTAAAGAGTTAGGTGTTACGATTCACATAGCCAAACAAGCATTAGCAAAACCAATGGGTTTGTCTATGCAAGGTCTATTGGCTTTGATAATGTTTTTCCAGCCCTATTGCACAGCAGTGCAGGCTGTTGCACAACTAGATTGAAAGTAAAGAAAATATTAGTGCTACGACAGATTCAATGATGCCTGCGTAATGTCACGTTTTTTACTTTACGTTAAGTCATGTTGCAAAGCAACATGTGTAAAAAAAAAAACCATTGCCCTACATATTAAAATGATTTTTTTAGGCTTCACGAGCCAGGCTCGGGTCGGAAAAAAGCAAGGGGGGGGGTGTAGTCACTCATTTTATTGTACAAAAGGATTACGTTTGTTATTAAATTGTGCAGGTCACCATCGAAGCCCACATTTAAGGCAATCACGAGCAACGACTATGTGTAATTCAACTGGCTTCCGCACCGCGTTGTGTTGGGCAGTGTATACTGTCAATGCGGAAATGTTTCACAGGCTGATGGACTTTATCGACCAAGGGCAAAAACACAGGATGTGCAAACTAAATGAATGTTACAGGCCTTCGAGGCAGCCGTGTGCAGCTAGACAGTGGGAAATGACCCCCACCACATAAAATCGAACATCGAGGCTAATAGACGATGTGCCCTGCCTCCTAGCGAATGTGTCTCCCAGACTCCATTGTGAGAGAACATTGAACTCAGAGAAGCTGTTTTCATGGGGATAGCAGTAAAACCGTCCTCTGGTAAAGTGGTAAAAGACATGCTGCCATCCTACCAAGGGATATTTATATATGTGACTATGCCATACATCAGCAATTATCAGGAGAAATCTGGATAGAATCATTGCCTTAGTTTGGCTACCAAACCATCTAAAACCTTCCATAATCAAACATTGAAACCCTGTAACCACACCTACATTGCACACTTGTGACAGGCACCCTGTAGTTATGGTTAGGTAACCCTAAAAGGGCTAATCGGCATTTATTGGGTTGCTTTGTGGCTAATTATAGTAGTTATCGTTAGCCTCATTTTCCATTGAAAAGAATTTTGTTGGATTTCATTTCTGTTCTTTAAATCACACATATAAATACACTAGAGTGCGTTATGCTTTTAATGTGATAAGGGCCAGGGCTCTTGGGGGGGACAGCCTTGGGGTGTCCGGACGCCCCCTCCCAACTCACAACAGTAATGGTTAACATGTTACTCTGGGCAGAGGCGCATAGTGAGTTATGGCATATTGACTTTACATCTACAGTAATTAGATACAAAGATATGTAAGCAAAAGCAGAGCAAAAGAAAAAGTTGACCCACCTAGCCTGTGCTGTGGTAATAACATGGAAAGTTACCTTTGGACTGTAGTTAATAGTTTTGGAATCTGTGGTTATCAGTGCACTCTTTCTAAAAAAAATAAAAGTATTACTGGAACGAAGACAATATCTATCTATCTATCTATCTATCTATCTATCTATCTATCTATCTATCTATCTATCTATCTATCTATCTATTTATCTATCTATCTATCTATCTATCTATCTATCTATCTATCTATCTATCTATCTATCTATCTATCTATCTATCTATCTATCTATCTGTCTATCTGCCTGCCTGCCTCTCTGTCTGTCTGTCTGTCTGTCTGTCTGTCTGTCTGTCTGTCTGTCTACCTGCCTGCCTGCCTGTCTATCTATCTATCTATCTATCTATCTATCTATCTATCTATCTATCTATCTATCTATCTATCTATCTATCTATCTATCTATCTATCTATCTATCTATCTATCTATCTATCTATCTATCTATCTATCTATCTATCTATCTATCTACCTATCTATCCCTACTGTGTAATTTGTTTATGTATATAAGTTAGGAACGCATGGGTGTTTCTGTGTGGGCGCAAGTGTTTGTTTTTGTGTTTTCATAAAGTACGTGGCTCCGGCTAGAGATGTCTGTCTGGTACATATTCTGTGCCATAACACTGTGACGAGCCAGCCAGTGGCGTAACGAAACTTGAGGGGGCCCCCCTGCAAACAACATATGGGGGTGACCCCCCGATTCTCCATGCCAGTCTAGAGCACTCAGGCCAGCGACCCGTCATACTGCAGGGGAAGTGGGGCTATTGTTACACCACTGTCACCAATCCAGCCATTATAAGTAACAAGGGATGGTGGAGTTAAAGGTTGGGATTAGTCTGCCAGCAGGCTTTCATAGGTGGTGGTCCATTCATTAAAGGGACCCTGCCATCAGTAGGCCGGGGAAGTTTTCCCAATTTTAGGTGGGTTTCGTGATGAAGACTCCTGTCATGATATACAACATCAGGCCCACTCATCGTTCAGTTTTGACAAAAGTGCATCCACTGCTTCTTCTCGTTTCCGTTTTAAAACATTAGACAATGCGACAATGCAGTATTTCAAAAGCAGATGTAACTACAAAGATCACATTTTGATAATACATTTTTATTAGTAGACAATAGCAATCTTAAGAGGCATTGCATAGCTTCATAAACACTTTGACACTAATTCCATCACATTCTCTCTCTCTCTCTGTCAGTCAGTCAGTCTCTCTCTTTCAGTCAGTCAGTCAGTCTCTTTGAGTCGGTCAGTCAGTCAGTTAGTCTCTCTCTCTCTCTCTCTCTCTCTCTCTCTCTGTCAGTCTGTCAGTCAGTCGGTCTCTCTCTCTATCAGTCTCTCTCAATCAGTCCCTCCCTCTGTCAGTCTCTCTCTCTCTGTCAGTCTCTCTGTCTTTCTCTTTCTGTCAGTCTCTCTCAGTCAGTCAGTCTCTCTCTGTCAGCCTCTCTCTTTCTTTCTGTCAGTCAGTCACTCCCTTTCTGTCAGTCAGTCTCTCACAGACTCTCTCTGTCAGTTTCTCTCAGTCAGTCAGTCTCTCTCCCTGTCAGCCAGTCTCTCTCTCTCTCAGTCGGTCTCTCTCTCTCTCTCTGTCAGTCTCTCTCTCGCTCTTATTCTCTCTCCCTCTCAGTCAGTCTCTCTCTCTCTGTCAGTCAGTTTCTCTCTCTGTCAGAGTCCCAGTCTCTCTCTTTCTCTGTCAGTCTCTCTCTGTCAGTCAGTCTCTCTCTGTAAGTCTCTCTCTGTCAGTCTCTCTCTGTCAGTCAGTCTCTCTCTCTCTGTCAGTCAGTCTCTCTCTCAGTCAGTCTCTCTCTCAGTCAGTCTCTCTCTCTCTTAGTCAGTCAGTCTCTCTCTTAGTCAGTCTCTCTCTTAGTCAGACTCTCTCTCTGTCACTCTCTCTCTCTGTCATTCTCTCTCTGTCAGCCTCTCTCTCTCTCAGTCTCTCTCAGTCTGTCTCTCTCAGTCAGTCTCTCTCCCTGTCAGTCCCTCTATCAGTCCCCCCCTCTCTCTCTCTCTCTCTCTCTCTGTCAGTCTCTCTCTCTCTCAGCCTCCCTCTCTCAGTCAGTCAGTCTTCCAGACAGTCTCTCTCTCCCTCTGTCAGTCTCTCTCAGTCAGTCGTTATCTCTCTCTCGCAGTCAGCCAGCCTCTCTCAGTCAGTCTCTCTCTCTGTCAGTGACTCTCTCTGTCAGTCTCTCTATCTGCTAGTCAGTCTCTCTCTGTCAGTCAGTCTCTCTCTGTGAGTCTCTCTCTGTCTCTCAGTCAGTCTCTCTCTGTCAGTCAGTCTCTCTCTATGTCGGTCAGTCTCTCTTTCTCTGTCAGTCTGTGAGTCTCTCTCTCTCTCTCTCTGTCAGTCAGTCTCTCTCTCTCAGTCAGTCTCTCTCTCTGCCAGTCTCTCTATAACCCATCCCAGTCGGTCTCTCTCTCTCCCAGTCAGTATCTCTCCCAGTCAGTCTCTCTCAGTCAGTCATTCTCTCTCTACCTCAGTCAGTCTTTCTCTCAGTCAGTCTCTCTCTCAGTCAGTCTCTCTCTCAGTCAGTCTCTTTCACAGTCAATCAGTCTATCTCTCTAAGTCAGGCAGTCTCTGCCTCTCTCTCTCAGTCTCTCTCTCTGTCAGTCAGTCTCTCTCTCTCTGTCAGTCAGTATCTCTCTACCTCAGTCAGTCAGTCTCTCTCTCTGTCAGTCAGTCTCTCTCTCTGTCAGTCAGTCTCTCTCTCTGTCAGTCAGTCTCTGTCTCTCTGTCAGTCAGTCTCTCTATCTGTCAGTCAGTCTCACTCTCAATCAGTCTTTCTCTCTCTGTCAGTCAGTCAGTCACTCTCTCAGTGAGCCAGTCTCTCTCTCTCTCTCTCTCAGTCAGTTTCTCAGCCAGTCAGTCTCTCGGTCAGTCAGTATTCAGTCTCTGAGTCAGTCAGTCAGTCTCTACTCTCTCTCCACTCTCTCTCTCTCCATTCTCTCTCCCAACTCTGTCCACTCTATCCCCACTGTCTCTCTATCCACTGTCTCTCCACTGTCTCTCTCTCCACTTTCAATCCCCTGTCTCCCCACTGTCTCTCTCTCTCTCTACTCTCTCTCCACTCTCTCTCCACTCTCTCTATTGTCTCCCTACACTGTCTCCCTCCATTCTCTCTCCACTCTCTCTCTCCCCACTCTCTCTCCACTCTCTCTCCACTCTCTCTTCACTCTCTCTCCACCCTCTCTCAACTCTCTCTCCACTCTCTCTCTCTCTCCACTCTCACTCTCGCTCCACTCTCTCTCCACTCTCTCCACTCTCTTTCTCCACTGTCTCCCTCCACTGTCTCTCTACTCGCTCTCCACTCTCTCTCCACTCTCTCTCTCCACTCTCTATCTTCTCTCTCTCTCTCTACTCTCTAACCACTCTCTCCCTCCACTCTCTCCACTCTCTCCACTATCTCTGTCCACTCTCTCTCTCCACTCTCTCTCTCCACTGTCTCTCTCTCCACTCTCTCTCACTCACTCTCTCCATGCTCTCTCCACTCTCTCTCTCCACTGTCTCTCCACACTCTCACCAATCTCTCTCTCCACTGTTTATCTCCACTCTCCCTCCACTCTCTCTCTAAACTCTCTCTCCACTGTCTCTCTCCACTCTCTCGCTCTCCACTGTCTCTCTCCACTCTCTCTACTCTCTCCCCACTCTCTCTCCATTGTCTCTCTCTCTCCACTCTCTCTCTACTCTCTCTCTCCACTCTTTCTCTCTCCACTTTTTCTCCAACTCTCTCTCCATCTCTCTCTCTCCACTCTCTCTCTCTCTCCACTATCTCTCTACTCTCTCTCCACTCTCTCTTGCCACTCTTTCTCCACTCTCTCTCTCTCCACTCTCTCTCTCTCTCTCCACTCTCTATCCACTGTCTCTCACCACTCTCTCTCTTTCCACTGTCTCTCTCCACTCTCTCTACTCTCTCTCCACGCTCTATCCATTGTCTCTCTCTCCACTCTCTCTCTACTCTCTCTCTCCACTCTCTCTCTCCACTCTCTCCAATCTCTCTCCACTGTCTCCCTCCACTCTCTCTCTCCACTCTCTCTCCACTGTCTCTCTCTCCACCCTCTCTTTCTACTCTCTCTCTCTCTCCACTGTCTCTCTCCACTCTCTGCACCCTTCTCCTCTCCACCTTGCACCCTTCTCCCATCCGCCTTGCACCCTTCTCCCCCTCCCCGTTGCACCATTCTCCCCTCTGCCTTGCAACGTTCTCATCTCCACCTTGCACCCTTCTCCTTTCTGCCTTTCACCTTTCCCCCCTCTGCCTTGCACCCTTCTCCCCTCTGCCTTGCACCCTTCTCTCCTCTGCCTTGCACCCTTCTCCCCTCTATCTTGCACCCTTCTGCCCTCTGCCTTGCACCCTTCTCCTCTCTGCCTTGCACCCTTCGTCCCTCTGCCTTGCACCCTTCTCCCCTCTGCCTTGCAACCTTCTCTCCTCTGCCTTGCACCCTTCTCCCCTCTGACTTGCACCATTCTTCCCTCTGCCTTGCACCCTTGCACCCTTCTCCTCTCTACCTTGCACCCTTTTCCCCTCTGCCTTGCATCCTTCTCCCCTCTGCTTTGCATCCTTCTCCTCTCTGCCTTGCACCCTTCTCCCCTCTGCCTTGCACCCTTCTCTAGCTTGCACCCTTCTCCCATCTGCCTTGCACCCTTCTCCACTCCGCATTACACACTTCTCCCCTCTGCCTTGCACCCTTCTCCTCTCTGCCTTGCACCCTTCGTCCCTCTGCCTTGCACCCTTCTCCTCTCTGCCTTTCACCCTTCTCCCCTCTGCCTTTCACCCTTCTCCCCTTGCCTTGCACCCTACTCCACCTCCGCCTTGCACCCTTTTCTACCTTGCACCCTTCTCCCCTCTGCCTTGCACCCTTCTCTCCTCTGCCCTGCACCCTTCTCCCCTCTGCCTGGCACCCTTCTCCCCTCTGCCTTGCAACCTTATCCCCTCTGGCTTGCACCCTTCTCCCCTCTGCCGTGCACCCTTCTCCCCTCTGCCTTGCACCCTTCTCCCCTTGCCTTGCACCCTACTCCACCTCCACCTTGCACCCTTTTCTACCTTGCACACTTCTCCCCTCTGCCTTGCACCCTTCTCCCCTCTGCCTTGCACCCTTCTCCCCTCTGCCTTGCACCCTTCTCCACTCTGCCTTGCACCCTTCTCCTCTCTGCCATGCACCCTTCGTCCCTCTGCCTTGCACCCTTCTCCTCTCTGCCTTTCATCCTTCTCCCCACTGCCTTGCACCCTTCTCCCCTTGCCTTGCACCCTACTCCACCTCCCCCTTGCACCCTTTTCTACCTTGCACCCTTCTCCCCTCTGCCTTGCACCCTTCTCCCCTCTGCCTTGCACCCTTCTCCCCTCTGCCTGGCACCCTTCTCCCTCTGCCTTACACCCTTCTCCCCTCTGCCTTGCACCCTTCTCCCCTCTGCCTTGCACCCTTCTCTAGCTTGCACCCTTCTCCCCTCTGCCTTGCACCCTTCTCCACTCTGCCTTGCACCCTTCTCCCCTCTGCCTTGCACCCTTCTCCTCTCTGCCTTGCAACCTTCTTCCCTCTGCCTTGCACCCTTCTCCTCTCTGCATTGCACCCTTCTCCCCTCCGCCTTGCACCCTCCTCCCCTCTGCCTTTTACCCTTCTCGCCTCTGCCTTGCCCCCTTCTCCCCTCTGCCTTGCCCCCTTCTCCCCTCTGCCTCGCACCCTTCTCCCCCTCCCCGTTGCATCCTTCTCCCCTCTGCCTTGCACGCCCCTCCCCTTCAGCTTGCACCCTTCTTTACCTTGCACCCTTCTCCTCTCTGCATTGCTCCCTTCTCCCCTCTGCCTTGCACCCTTCTCCCCTCTGCCTTGCACCCTTCTCTAGCTTGCACCCTTTTCCCCTCTGCCTTGCACCCTTCTCCCCTCTGCCTTGCATCCTTCTCCCCTCTGCCTTGCAAACTTCTCCCCTCCCCATTGCACCCTCCTCCCCCTCCCCATTGCACCCTTCTCCTCTCTGCCTTGTGCCCTTCTCCTCTCAGCCTTGAACCCTTCTCCCCTCTGCCTTGCACCCTTCTCCCCTCTGCCTTGCACCCTTCTCCCCTCTGCCTTGCAACCTTATCCTCCTCAGCCTTGCAACCTTATCCTCCGCAGCCTTGCACACTTCTCCCCTCTGCCTTGCACCCTTTTCCCCTCTGCCTTGCACACATCTCCCCTCCACCTTGTACCCTTCTCCTCTCTGCCTTGCACCGTTCTCCTCTCTACCTTGCACCCTTCTCCCCCTGCCTTGCACCCTTCTCCTATCCGCCTTGCACCCTTCTCTCCTCTGCATTGCATCCTTCTCCTCTCCACCTTGCACCCTTCTCCTCTCCACCTTGCACCCTTCTCCTCTCTGCCTTGCATCCTTCTCCTCTCCACCTTGCACCCTTCTCCTCTCTGCCTTGCATCCTTCTCCCCTCTGCTTTGCACCCTTCTCCTCTCTGCTGTGCACCCTTCTCCCCTCAGCCTTGCACCCTTCTCCCCTCTGCCTTGCATCCTTCTCCCCTCCGCCTAGCATCCTTCTCCTCTCTACCTTGCACCCTTCTCCCCTCTGCCTTGCAGCCTTCTCAGCCACGCTCTTGCACCCTTCCCACCCAATGGAGGGGGCTGCCCACCTGGAACAATGGCACCATTTCAAAAGCATGATGGACTAGGGCCGGCCCTGTCTGGGCCCACACCAGATGCACTGGTGATTCCAGGGGATGGGGGGGGGGGCAAATGCCCCCTTGCCCTCCCCTGCAGACGCCCATGGTGTGTTCTAAGAGGAGTGCTTACCTGAGGGCACCATTTTGCTGCCTCATCCCTTCTCATATGAGCATTGCCCTTGAGAATGCTGTCTCTGGGGCCCCCACCTAATCCTTGTCCTTGTCTCTTCTCAGAGGAACAGAGCCACCCCAATCCTTTTTCTAGGCGGGCTCTGACTGAAGAGTAACAATGTAAGTTGTTACATTGTTTCTCTTCAGTCAGCGGGAGGGGCTCAGAGTAGGCTGCAGACATCCTGCACCTGCTTTAGATGGAGAGAGGCTTGCTTTAGCACTAGCCTCTCTCACAGCTCTCACTGAAGAGCTGAGGCGGCCCCTTCATTTACTGAACAGAGTGGGGCCCCCCGCACAGCAGGGTCATTTGTTAGGCCCCTGGAGCCAGCAGAGGATACAATGTTTTTTTTCGATGAAAGAAGAGCAGCACTTTCAGAAAAGCAGTAGTTTTAGACCGTCTGCACATATTCCATTGTTCATCACCCTTTTATACTTGTAGTTTAACGAAATGCTCTTTTAAAAAAAAATAAAGAAAATTCCCCATTCTGCAATATAGTGTATTTGGAGTTATCGGGACCCGCTTCTCTGCTTTCTGAACCTTCACAATCCCTGGATTTGGGGAGTCTCACTATGCGTGTTTTCAGAGTAGGGTCCCCTTACGTCCTTGACACTTTCAATAACTTTTACTCGAACTGGGTGAGCTGACCACCCTGACCACTCACACAAGCATTTTGCTTGTACATTTATTACCATTGCATAATCATTGGAATTATAAGGGCCATAGCATGATTGTGTTCTAAGTCTCCAGTTTTTAACTTACGAACTGGGAATCTTCCCAAATCTCCCAATAGTTATACTTCCTGCTGGGTTTCCCTTTCCTGACCCACTTGTTTATTCTATTTATAGAGGCCACCCATTCCAAGTGTGTGGGGGAACTGGTCTTATCCACTTAATACAAAGTTCCCTACGTGCAAGTAAAATCAACATGAACAAGAGATTCTCTTCCTTTTTTGTTGGCTGCATACATTCTTTAAGTGTCAAAGGCTAGCACAATTTTGGGAAAGGATCTTTTTTGTTGTTAGCCAGGGGATCAAGAAGAGGTTAGATCCTGAAGTAGATGTAGCTCTCTTTGGTATTACTAGAGAAAGGGGGGGGAACTTAGCAATAACAAGAGGTGAGGAGACAGTTATAGCAATTGCTTCCCTTATAGCACGCTCGCTGATACTACAGAATCGGAGGTCCTCAAAGGTACCTACTTATGCGGTGTGGCTAAATAAGATGAAACACACAAGGAAATTTGAAGAAGCAAATGCAAACAGAGTAGGCACAACTAAAAAGTTTACTGCCATATGGAAATACATGGCGAGGCTAGACAGTAAGGTGGAAGAAGTCAATATCATACCACAAAGACTTGTTTAGAATTCAAGGGGGTTATAAAAATAATTCAATTGTGTTTTAATATTAGTCAAACAGCCTTAAAATGCCCCGTTTTTATTTTATCAAAAGTTGTTTTTCTCTTTATGCTTCTGCTCAACAAAAAAATAAAAAAAAATATATATATTTTGGTATTGCTGTGCATAAGGAGGGACTTTTCTGACACACCTAGCTGAGGTGGAAGGACTTAAGCCCAAATATTCTTAAATATTTGACACTGGGCATATCCTGCTTAGGAGCCCTGTGCCTGAAAAAACTCCGCCACTGGGTGGTTGGAGGAATTTGGTCATAAGGTGGAGTGGCCAAAACTCCGCCAACTCCACCAACAGAGTGGAATTTAGCACCCATCCCTAGTGCCAACATTGCACTCACTGATTGGCATTGTTGGAAATTAGGTGTCTGGTTGGCAGAGGTATGCATCCTGTCCAAGCAGGAACCAAAATCCTGGTCAGGGTAAGTCAGGTACACATAATAAATTACCCTTTGCTCACCCTCTGGTAGCTTGGCATAGAGCAAGGAGGCTCAACTTAAGAGGCAATGTATAAAGTATTTGTGCAACACTTCAAACTGAAAACATCACAGAAAGACTCCACGCCAGGTTAGAATACCTGATTGTTATTTTATAAATAAAACATGATAAAAACGACAAAAATCAAACAAGTTAAAGGTGGGATAAGAATTTTTTAAGATTTAAAGTGCAAAATAGCGCTTAGAAGCAATAAGGGCTATGGGGTAATCTGGTCGTGCTGGACCGGGGCAAAGTCAAGAGTTCAGCCTGACTGCAATGGGGCATGGGTTAGATACAGGAGCAACACAAGGCCAGCGGAAAAAAAGTATATTGATCCTGGAGGCAACAGCGAGATGTGGGGCGCAGCTAAGCGATGCGTCGTGTTGACCCAGCAGCCAAGTTGATGTGTAGATTTTCGCTGGTTCCAAGCTGCAATGATTCCAAAGTAAATGGGTCGAGATTCTCCATGCAGTCATGGGGATGCATTGATTGCCTCTCACTGCAGTGGCTATGATGCAGTGGTCTAGCTGCATTCGTTCAGACAGCAATGCACTGGTTTTAAGTGTTATGTGCCAGGTCGGTTCCTACAACAGCTGTGATGCCTCGGTTCTCCTTCAAGCAGCAGAGGATGTGATGATTCCACTGGAACAAGCACCTGGATCCACGTTCAATGGACCAGCAACAGGAGCGGGGGTAAGACTTTGATATCCCTGTGTCTTAAAACAGGAGGCAAGCAAGCATACATTGGAAATCACTCTGGGTCTCAGCTATTCCGCACATCCTAATCTCTCTTCACCATCATACCCTCCCTCGCCCAGTGCAGAATGGACTACAGACTAGAAACGTTTGACTCTAATAGCTACACAATGAATTATCCGACCAACCTTTTCCAAAAACGCGATTAAACCTTTAAACCAGAAACCCTTATCTCTGACCCCTACTTCTGTCCAAAATAATGTGCTATTACTAGTGACCTGATTTTCTATTCTAAAAGAAGAGCTCAGTGGAGATCAGCGTTACACTCTTTACTCAGATTCGTCTCAGCTAAAAAGTTTCTTCACGGTTTTAGACTCTTGGCTATGACGTCTCCCACATTTAAAGCAAATGCTTCTATATCCATCTTCAACAATGGGACAATACTAAATTGGGACACCAATCGTAACCTGTGCATCTTTGATGACAGGTTTCCCTTCTTTAAAATAGCATTGGACATTAGCGACACTCCTATTCACTGTAGGAATGTGCCGCCCCTAACCCCGCCTCAGGACCAGCCAGATCCCTCTCCAATGGGGCACAGCCACCTGAGGATTGCCCCACACACCTTGATCAACACGCACAGGACCTCAGTTCCACCAAACCAAGGCCCCTCTAACTCACCCACCCTGCCCCGACCTAACCAACCACATGCCGTAACTCTGGAGCAGCTGTCTTCCCTTGCTCTGATCACCTCTCTGACACCTCCCCCATTCCTTCTCCCACTAGCGCTATCCTACATAAATTCTCTCACTTGTCAGCTGGCTTGCCCACTCTCCATCAGGTAGTCAGCTAACCTCAATTCCCCTAACCTCCCTCCCAGTGCCCACTCTCCATGCTGGAAACTCTCCCTCAGTGAATGTCCCCCCTCCCCTTCGTCCCCCTGCCCTGTACTCACCTAAGCCCTCCCTATTGATCAACTCCCCTCAAGAACCCACCCACAAGAACCATAATCCACATTCCAATCCCGCTGCTAAGCTCAAGGAAATAAACCAGCAACTTATATTTCTCAAAACTGTTTTTCAAAATCTCATTAACTAACGCCCCATCTAGACTCACCAGATCCAAAAATCAATTGTCAGAACCATCTTTTCTCTCCATCCTCCGAGCTTACAACACTCCGTTTTTGTCCATCTCAGTCCCTGCTAGAACCTCACAAACAGCCCCTTTAAAAGCCCCTAGCTCGAACTATCCCAATCAAGGCAACACAGAAGCCATACAAAGCATCACATCCAACCCTCATTGGGCACCCAGACCCAACGCTTATTCCTTAAACACTAATAACATCATGCAGATCCCCACTACACAGCCCTCACTCACTACCCACAAATCACACCTGAAATGCATGTTACTTAACTGTAGATCAGCTGTGAAACATGTCACCGACCATGCAGATCTCATCCTTGCCCAAGATCTTGAACTGCTTATCCTCACCGAAACTTGGCTCACTGACTCTTCTGGCCCCATCCTTGACATTCTTGTCCCTCCCTCCCAGCCACAACATTATCAGACTTGACCTAGTTAAGAAAACGGGATGTGGCATAGCCTGTATCTCCCGCAACTCTCTCTCAGCAAAACAGTCCCCTTCAGCTAATCTCTCATCCTGTGAATACTTATGTATAGACA
Source organism: Lissotriton vulgaris (assembly GCF_964263255.1). Classification (NCBI taxonomy): domain Eukaryota; kingdom Metazoa; phylum Chordata; class Amphibia; order Caudata; family Salamandridae; genus Lissotriton; species Lissotriton vulgaris. The sequence continues at coordinate 1,120,721,272 of NC_141695.1, forward strand.
TCACTAGCACACACAGACCCCTATGCAGCCTGCACATCTTCTACCACCCCCAGGAGATAACCTCCCTCTAATTGAACAAACTATGGAAACCATCTCTTGCAACCTGGGCAGACACTGCCCCCAGATCATCCTTGGTGACTTTAATCTCCATTGGAATGACCCGCATATTCAGGTGTTAATTCAGAGAACAAAACAGTCTGCCCCTTTCAATTTATATTGAGGTTCAGATTGAGTTCTGAATTTACAAAAAGCAGGAATAAGCTCACTGCAACATAATGTAATGTAATGTAATGATGTCTTGTAAAGTGCATGAATCACCCCACATGGGGTATCTCCGCGCTGTAGACCGCTGGGGAACCCGAACTGGATTTCCCTGTGAGATGGTCCCTACTGGGTATCTCCCAGGTGAAACCAGGCATCCCCGGCTTATATGGGGGGCCGTTGTGGAGATGAGGCAAGCTAATGCGCAGAGTTGCCGAGTGTGATCCCTAGTTAGAGTAGGCACCGAGGCGAGAATTATCGAGTCCGCTGACCCTGGTCCACGACCCTGCCGCCTCAGGAATTGAACCCTGGTCCCGGGCCGTACTCTGCTTCCGGGTCTGCCGCCTCTAACCCGTGAGCCACACCACTCCACAGAGTGGAGAACAACTCCACTCCAACCACTCCAACCAGAGACAGATCAACTTAAGTCAGAGTCAAAACATTCTAAGAAAATATTCGTATTTTATTTCTTTCTTTCCATATAAATATATCATTTTTTTTCCAAGCAATAAGACCAAATTTACGCAACATAACAATGATGATATACACCAAAATATTTCAAAAACATCCCACACACCCCTGCATACATTCAATCAAACTTCTCCACAAACAGACACATTCTTTAAACATCCCAAAACTCCATAAGTTCTGACATACTCATCCTTTCTTCAATCATCCCATGCACATCATAATTCAGTAGCCAGATGTTGTACATATATTATGTCCTGTATCGTCTCCAAAACACAGGATCGGAGACTAGATGGCAAAATATCAGGACAGACTTAAAACGCCAACGCGCGTTTTGGTGCGATGCCAGGTCTAGGGCCACACCTTCATCAGGGCACACAGAGGAGGGGAAGGGGATAAAAGAACAGCATACAATCTGAAAGATAGAGCTCGCTGGTCACCCGACTAACAATTTTACCGTAAGCACACTTGGGCCCATAAAATTCAATTTATTTATAATTATTCAATCGGGTAACCTACACTCTACTACGAGTATCCTTGTTCCTTCCTCGTTTATCTCCAATGTACCTGACTTACCAATCTTTGTCACAGGTACCTAAAATCACAATGGAACTAGGAGCTAGCTGTAAAGATAAGCAGTCATCACAATACAATATCAATTTAATAAATGTTTGCACTCTTTATAATAACCACAGACTCAGGAAGTTTTGAAAACCTTTATCTAATCATCATCATCATCATATGTCATAAGAAAAAGATTTACACAGATAAGACTCTCTACAACTAGAATTAGAAATAACGTATAGCTATGAATAAGACAGAGAATACTAATCATTTAGAAATCATATAATAAAGGGAAGGTGAAAATAAGGAACACACTAATTTAGATCAACAGACTTTCACAACTTTACTAGAGGCGGGTAAAGAAAGGGAACATGCTATATCAAAGTGGACTTTCGTAATTCTCTAACAGTTTGAAAGGAAATGAAACTTATGCAATTTGATTTATCCAGATTTGCTTATTCACTATAGGGAGGGTAAGAATGGAACATAAACTATATGAAATAACAATTTAGCATTTGGCTAAAGGTAGGTAGAAAAGTGGAACATGCTAATCAACAAATAATGAAATCTCATTTATAAAGGGACAGGGGAGAAAAAGGAACATATACAATTATGCTTTGCAATATTCGAGAATTAGGAATGCAAATATAGATAAGCAATCAACCACACAGACTTTATATTTACCTAGGATAGAGAGAGACCACCCCTGGCCATCGGTCAGTTTGGAAAAGACGGGAAAGGACCCTCAAGGACTTAGGTGCCAGTAGGTGAGCAGTTACAGCTCATGGACAGTCAGGACAGGATAACCCCAGAATTTGGATCAGGACCAGGTTCACCAAAGGGTACGGCCAACACCCGCAGCTTTGGTTGCAACGCCTGCGCTACTCCCTCTCTGCAAGGAATCTGCCAATAAACCCAATTGGGTTCTCAAACATCCCAGCAAAGTGCTTCGCCAGCACTTTAAGTCTGCAGTAAAACCCCAAATGGGTTTCTCGAACCTCCCAACAGAGTGCTTTGCAGCTCTCTGAGTTCAGTCACCTATAGAGTGCGTTGGGTCAGTGACAGGTCAGCTATTCGGACAAGTCGGACAAATTCTCTAGCTAAACCTACGCTAGTTATACTGTTTTTCGGGTCAGTGTACCACCCCTCAATGTTGCAAGTGTAAGGATCCCCAATTTTGATTGGACAAAGGTGGAGGTTAGGTCATCACACCACCTAAAATTTAGACTTTCTCAGGCTTAATATTCAATCTTTGTACCCACCCCCTAGTTTCTAGCTTCCCATGACATATGATTCTCACATAACAATGGTGAATACATTAATCATATACAATTTGTTACAAATGTAGTTCAATTTGGCTTCTTCGACTAGGTTTAGATTGTCTTCCCAGGCACATCTTGGCTTGGGTTGCCATCTGGCTCCCGTCCAAAGATCATCTCTGGGGAGCCTTGCAGATCTTGCGCAGACTCAGATTCAAGCAAGCTCACGTTAGAACAGGCCAAGTTTTTGAAATGTTACATGAAATGGAAAAGAACAGTTTTAGTACATAGAATAAATGATTTTACTGTATACCATGAGTTGCTATATTATTCCCATTACTTTATAATAACTATAGCATTAGGGTAAGTGCAGAACAAACAGCTTTGCGAAAGCAGCAATGCAAGCTCAGAGCATGTGAGAACACAAAGCTGCCATCTTAGCTGTATTGCGCATGAGCAATTACTTTCCCCCCAGAATTGCAAGTACGTCGCGTCACATGGTATGACCGACTCATGCGTAGTCCTAATTCCCGCGTAGCAGCGCCCATTTTAATGGCAAGCGTATTACGTTTAGTAAACACATATGCAAGCGTCACTGGGACACCCCGTGTAGTGTAAAAATATGCAATATTAGTAACATGAACATGTTGATTTAGTTTTATTAACATTATTTTAGGCTCATGATACAAGCAAGTCACTTAAAATGTGAATCCTTGCTCCATCAGCATCAAGGGAAAAAATCCAAAAAAACTCCCTTTTCTTTCTGAGGGCGGTGCTGTCCTTCCCTGATACATTGCGTACTTTCTCCAGTATGGACCATTTGAGGTCAAATTAATTATGTTCGGCGCTAATCCAATGTTGGACAAGTGAAGCCCCACTTTTCAAATTTCTAATGTTGGATTTGTGTTCGCCAATTCGAAAACTGCTTTCACGGCCGGTCTCACCCTCGTATGGGAGCCCACAGGGGCATAATATGACGTACACAACATTGGATGAGCGACAGTTGGTCATTTCACTCAGATTGATACTGCGGTTGTCAATCACCAAGGAACTTCCTACCATGGCATGCGGACAGGCTTGACACGTCAAGTCAAGTCAAAAGATCTTTATTCGGATTGTAAAACATCCATAAAAGTACATGTCAAACACAGCAAAAGTTTTAACATAATCTTAAGAAATAAAATATACACAAATAACCACCCACAAAGTTACAAATTCATAGCAATAGTTAGCTTTATCATGTGCAAAAAGGCAATCGCTAGTGCAAAATATACAATGTACAAAAAGTGCATAGTGCAAATGTCTCAATCAATAAGCAGAGAAGCACGGGACCGGACAACTGCTTTAAGAAAGCAGCTCACTCTAAAAGTAGCTTCGTCCGTCTTTAGCATCAACAAATCTTTGAAAGCTAGTTTAAAATCCATCAAAGCATTTTTTCTACAGTACGGTATTAAAAAGTGCTTAGCGTGCATTCTATAAAAACCACAAAAAAAGGTAAAATGAAGCAAACTTTGTTTTCCGCCAAGGTTACAGGGACAGCTTAGATTTTCCACGTATTTATTGAAGCCTAACAGGAAGCAAAGTAGATTTATAATGCTTCCATCCCTGAACCGAAATAACAAGCTCCTGTTCCACCTGCCTAACTTTATACAGAGATAACCTTGAGGCAAGGCATGAGGGTTGTCACACAGCTCCATAAGAGAGATATACCTTAATGTGGACGGCTTTGCCAAATCGCACCTTTCCCTCTCTTTACAATAAGAATCATACAAAGCCCTTTTTATTAGATTCTTATGCGAGCGGTCAATCAGTTGAGGGGAGGTAAAAAGATGTCCCTGCCCCAAGCTCAATAAGCTTTTTTCCACAGCCTTAAGCCATGGTATAAGGTTAGCCCTCTCACATTTTAGGCAGTCCAGGATGATGTCACAGGACAAAGAAGCAGCAGAATTACTCCAACTTTTTATCCAGAAAAGGGCGGGTCTGGATCCTATAAAATCCTCTATGTAATGGAGATTTAATTCCCTGTGACACACATAAGTTGGTGCTGTAATACCTCCCCCCAAAACCTTCCGACAGAATCTATTTTCTTCAATCTGTAATTGGGTACAATTCGGATAGCCCCACACCTCAGCGCCATAGGTTCCCACAGGTAAGCATTATGTTCTGTAAATTTGTAACAGTGGTGTAATCACATCTGCCTGGAGAGGTTGGCGGAGGGAGGTTAGAGAGTTTATGGCTTTACTCAGTTTATTCCTTCCCTGAGCAACATGAGGCTGCCAAGATCCAGTGTTAGAGAACAACAAACCAAGGTAGGGGAAAGTGCAAGTGCTTTTTAAAATATTGTCCCATGACAGAATCTGGGTTATTTTATAACTTTTAGGGCCGCATGACATTATGAATGATTTCTTAAAATTAGTACATAGGCCCAAATCTGCCATACATGTTACAAAGCCAGGAATTAAAATACGCAAAGCATTGGGTGTGCGGCCCATAAGGACCGCATCATCCGCATAAAGGAGTGCGGGGACAGGTTTACCATTTACTTGAGGGACATCGTTAGTTAGCTTACTCAAAGAATCGCTCAATTCATTTATATACAAAATAAAAAGCAGGGGGGCCAAGACACAACCCTGTCTGACCCCCCTGCCAATTAAAATATCGTTAGAGACTTCGCCGTCATTGTTAATGCGAACGTGGGCTTTCAAATTACTATGAAGATGTGCCAAAAAGTGAACTAAGGATTCATCTAAACCATAATTCAACAGGACAGACCATAAACGGGAGCGATTTACAAAATTAAAAGCAGAACTTAAATCCATAAACCCAAAATATAAAGGGGATTTTTTGGCAATTGTATATTTGGCCATGAGCAGGTTTAAATTTAAGCATTGCTCCACCCTACCCACTTTACTTCTGAAACCTAGCTGGCACGGGTGTAAGATGGTATCTACTTCCGCCCAGGTTCTAATTCTGTTAAAATGGACCCTGCCTAGAACCTTTAGCGTGTTGTCAATTAGAGATATGGGGCGGTAGCAACCAGGGTCAAGTCTCTCGCCTTTTTTGAATATTAGCACAATAGTGCTGCTGGACTATGTTTCAGGGATAGGGGTACAAGATAAATTGGTAAAAGCATTACATAGCAGGGGTGTCCAAAAGTCAGGTTCAGATTTAATTTGGTCGATGGATAAGCCATCAGGTCCGGGGGCTTTATTCCCAGCACTTTCGGTGAAGGCATCCTCCACCTCCAACAGCGTAATAATTAAGGGCCTTTTATTCATCACAGAGACCTGGTTAAATGCCTCGTGTGCCCCGGTGGTGGAGTTAGCCATTCCCCGAGGCTTTAAAATGTCGAGGGCGGACCGCCTGCTCAGTAGAGGGGGCGGTGTTGCTGTGATCTATAGGGATCAGTGGGTCTTTACCTGTGAGCCCCGGGGTGTGCTGGAGGACGCTGAGGTGCTCCACTTTTCGCTAGCGCTCAGCTCCCATTTCACTCTCGGAGGTTCACTGGTCTACCGACCTCCGGGCTATGCTGGAAACTTTGTGGGGGCCCTAGAGGAGGTCATTACTCTGCGTGCTCTGAGATACTCAAGGTATCTCCTTCTCGGAGATTTCAACATACATGTTGACGTCCTAGACTCCACTGAGGCCATTCGCTTTGGAGAAGCCCTCTCTATGGCCCATCTCAAACAACTGGTTGCCTCCCCAACCCATGATGGAGGCCATCTACTAGATTTAGTCTGCTCTAACTTTGACATTGATATGACCTGCCCGGAAAGTGTGCCATGGTCTGATCATAAGTTGATCAGGTTTTCCTGGTCTTCCAATGCTGGAAAAGAGAATGGCCCCTCACTTGCCCACTCACAGAGGATCAACGTAGTCACTCTGGCTGAATCCCTGTCTCAAACCCGTCCAAAACTACCTCCGGAGATTGAAGCAGCAGTCAGCTCCTTTAACACCTGGGTCTACCCCCTCCAAACCTTGGTTTACCCACACCCTTCGGGAATTAAAACTGGGTTGCAAGAAACTCGAACGGGTGTGGAGACAAACCTACCAACCTAAGGCTAAGCGGCGCAAAAAAACTACTATGCTGCCATCAAATCTGCTAAAAGCAGCTATTATGCAGGGCGAATTGAAAAAGCTAACAATAATAGTAAGGAAATATTTTCCATTGTAAAAAGCTTTCTATCACCATGTGCCGCACAGCCTATACTGCCCCTTTCGGAGCAATGGTGTGAAGAGCTCTCTTGTTTTTTTACAGACAAAATTGCTAAAATCCAAGAAGACCTTCAGACTGTCTGTGCTGGCTTTCAGTCTCCCCCTGCACCCCCCTCCACTGCTATGCCGAAGTCAACGGAGCAGTTCGCTCTTTTCTCTCCCCCGACTATGTCCGACACTACTACAGTCCTTGCAGCCTTGAAATCAGGGTCTCCCTCCGATCCTTGCCCTGCCAGGGTCCTGGGGGAGATAGCTGAAACAGTAAGCAATGAGATTACCCAGATTGTCAATCTCTCTTTTTCTTCTGCTACTGTCCCACTCTGCTGGAAGCAAGCCAAATTGCTACCGCTTCTGAAAAAGACTGGGCTTGATCCAGCTGTACTCTCTAACTACCGCACTATTTCTTTACTGCCTGCCTTAGCAAAGGTCTGCGAGAAGATCGCTTTTAAACAATTGGACAATTTTATCGAAACTTCCCAAGCACTGCATCCTGCTCAATCAGGATTTCGGGCCGCTTACAGTACCGAAACGGCGCTTGTCAAAGTGTCGGAGGCTATTCAGGAGTGCCTGGACGGAGGTGGCAGAGCAGCTCTGATTTTATTGGATCTCTCTGCCGCCTTCGACACGGTGCCTCACACATTACTCCTCACTAGACTAGCAGCCGTCGGCATCACTGGCCCCGCACTAGACTGGCTGATGTCCTTTCTGGACAATAGGACTCAACAGGTCTGGATGCCTCCTTTTGCCTCCCTCCCCAAGAAACTCTCCACAGGAGTCCCCCAGGGGTCTACTCTTAGCCCCCTGCTTTTTAATATTTACCTGACCCCTTTGATTTATCTGGCGGAACAACTGGGGGCCAAAATTATGGCGTACGCCGACGATACCCAACTTTTGTTCACCTGGCCAAAGGACAATTTGGTTACGTCGGCAGTCCAACTCTGCCTCTCATCTGTCTTCCATTGGCTAGCGCTTGCTCAGCTCAAGTGCAATGAGGACAAGTCTGAGGTGATCTTCTATGGCTCCTTCCCTGATAATTTTAGTGACCTCTTATGGCCCGCGACTTGCCCTGCCCAAAATCCATCGGTGGCCCAGCAAAAAACCTAGGAGTCTGGTTCGGGAATGACCTTAAGTTTGAAGACCATATTAAAAAACTTACGGGGGTTTGCTTTGCCACTCTCAAGGCCCTCCGTAGGTTCTTCCCCCTCCTTCCGAGAGAGGCTAAGGAGACGGTGCTGCGCGCCCTAATACTTTGTAGGCTCGACTATGCCAACGGTCTATTTTGTGGTCTCCCAGCCTTCCTGATCCAACGTCTCCAGGTTACCCAAAATGCGGCCGCCAGGCTTCTGTTCAATCTCCCCATCAGTTCTAGTGTCCGCTCTTGTCTCAAGACCCTTCACTGGCTTCCGGTTGCCCACCGGATTATGTTTAAAACTCTTGTTCTGGCCTTCCGCGGTCCATCTAACCGGTCCTGCCTACCTGGGAAAAAGGTTTGCCCTGTACATCCCTAACAGATGTCTTCGTTCGGCCAATCAGTGCCATATGATGGTTCCCAGATTTAAGCTCTCCCGATTAGGTGGCCAGTCCTTCTCGGTCAGGGCCTCTAGGGCCTGGAATGCTCTCGCTTTCCATCTTAGAGTTGCTCCGAACATTACGGCCTTCAAGAAGGGGCTGAAAACCCATCTGTTTAACATCACCCTCTAACTCTGCTAATTTCCATTTGTCCTCTGAATCTGCCCTCACCTTCTGCGCCAGGATACTATTCTAGTAACAGAGCGCGCTACAAAACCCTTTATATCATATCATATCAACTGATGGGACAATTTCTGTGGGGTTGCCAGAAGCATCATCGATCTTAGAGAAAAGGTCGACCCACACATCCCCTGTTATGTTACAGTTAATAAGGGAGATGTTGGAGCCCAATGATCTCAGGTTTTTAACCGCCCTCCAGAACCTGGCAACATCTTTTAAGGCTGCTGTGCGAACAAGAGAGTCCCAGTGGTCTTTTATTAACTCTGCAGATCTGATTTTTAGGGTGTATTTATATCTAGATCTCAGAGTCCTAACCAGGGACAAATCGCGCGGTTCAGCTGTAAGGGCAGCCCTAAGTTCCCGATTGGCTTTGGAGCATGAGTTGTCGAACCACCTAGGATTACTGTTGTTATAGGCTGGGACTTTTTTAGAAATTTCCTTCTTTATAGCCTTACAAAGTTCACAGAATGAATTAACGATGTCTGGCCCGGGGCTGTCAGTTGATAGGCAAACCGGGGCTAGTGTAGGGTGTTTTTTAATGACTCGAGCCAAAACGCCCTGGTTGTCTTTCCCCTTCCAAACCACCCTCAGCCTGACTGTCGATGCCGTCAGATTTTTTGCTCCAATTTCTATTATCTTCCCCGGTTTTTTAATTGATTTGAGACAAATTAAAATTGGGTAATGGTCACTATATGTAGTCCTAATAACCTCTGATTTTAATAAAAGATCCCAGAGAATTGAAGAAATGAATACATAATCTATAGTAGTTGAGCTCCCACGCCAATATATGTAGAACGGGTACATCGTCCACACCAGTAGCTATATTCTCCATTACGTCAACTAGATCGCGTGTAGCTAACAGGTGTAGTAATTCATCTCCTCTCTTACAAGGTGGAATTCTAGGGTGAATGTGTGCATTGAAATCACCACCTATGCAAATGCCATCAAACCTACCATATTTTTGTCCATCCACAACTTCATCAATGAAATTAAACAATTTTGGAAGTTGGTATTGGGGTGAGTTGTGAAGTCGTTATTATAGAAGTTGATAAGGCATAACTTTATCCTACCAGTGTATCTCAACGCCATGAAGTTTTTATTGTTTGTCTGCAGTGGTTCGATTTTAGCTGCGGCGGTAATTTTAACCCAAATAGATAAGCCCCTGCTAGGACGCCCAATATTCCAACTCAGGATAGATAAATCGTCCGACAATATGGTGGAGATATGACCCTGGGCACCTATTGTGGAGTCAAATGACGCCCTGGGCCTACCAGGTGAATTGGGCGATATAGCAATGGGGCAAATTGATGTATTTCCTACAGGAACATGCATGTTAGTGTGATCACTAGCTAGATTGTCAGGTAGAAGGTCTAATGGTCAGTCCAGACTACATGTTTCAGCGAATGCGGTGTATCTATTAAAAAGTGGAAGAGGCATTGGGGCTGGGCAAAATTGTCTTGGTGGGGGCCTATAAAAGTAGCCCAGAGGCAAGGGAGTGACAACAGTGGATGGACCCGGATAAATATTGTTATGGTTGAGTATATATTTAACAGTACCAGGGTGCCTGAAGTTGACGACAATACAGTCCCCGTTGATGTTTTTACGTAAGGGGCCAACCCAGCTCACTCGGCGAGCAGACAAAATTTCATTTGAAATGTCATGACCTACCCCCTTATGTTTGGTCAGCCAGTCAATGCACTTATTGTTCAGCTGGACCCAAGACTCACCTAGTCCGTCCCTAAGTGGTGGCACGCCTGCCAATACTAAAACGTATGGGCAGGCGTCAGGTGGTAAATGGAGGGCAGGTTCCCGATGTTTTATGGGTCTGCTAGCACCGGTTGTCCCTTACCACCATTACTACTACTTGGGGCCACAGATGTAATAGGACCCTCATTCCGTGTGTTGCTAACTATCGTAGTGGTGTGAGAAGGACCGGCTACTACGGGAGGAGTGGGCATGGCTTTTGGGGCAGGTTGGATTTGCTCTGTAGTATCACGTCTACGTGTGGTATTAGTTGTTGGTGTGCTACTGATAGTTTTAGGCCCACCCTTTAAACTGCTGCTGGTAATGGGCCCACCACACAAGATAGCCTTACTGGCAGACTCTAGATCTTTCAAGAGACGATCACCCCTCATCTGATCAAGGCTAATCACCCCTTTCCTTTTTACCTCTTCCTTTTTTACAAGATTTTCAAGTTTATCTAGTCTTTTAAAACCAGTATTAAATTGTTTGATCAATTGACTTTCCAATTGTTTAAAAATAGTATCAATGATAGTCTCAATAAAGTTCCCATTGGGCTTAGATTGGATGATACTTTTAGTTAAAAACTCAGTCTGTGTGCCCAATGAGTTGTGATTAAGCATGGGCGGAAAATCCGTTACGCTCGCGGATTTTGCGGATTTTCAGTAAATTTGCAATCCGCGAACGCTCGCGAATTTACTGAAAATCCACAAATTCGCACGCAGCGGATTTTTTTTTCCTGGTGATACAATTTTGTGGCGTGCGGTGTAAGTTCGCAATTGCGAACATGTAGGTGCAGCGGGCAGCAACAATCTCGCACTCGCAAAATTACAAAAATTGCAATTCTGCACAAGAAATCCACTAGCAAGCAGCATAGACCTTCTGAAAATGATTATTTTTATCAGAATAACTCCTCAGGTTGACATTTGCCTGCACTTTTTTGGATTTGAGGCCTTTTGACTTTCTTTGGATCACTTTTGGATTAGAAATCAACTTTGACAAGTAAGCTTGTTTGGGGCATCACAGTTGCTGTAATGCTGTTCTGCAGAAAAACGAGTTTTGCAAAAGTGAAAGCATTCAGCAGGTGCAAAAGTTCAAACTCATCATTAGTAACCATTCCCTGTAGTGCTTCCTGACTGGGGCCCCTCCAGAGTTCAGTTGCTAGTTGCAACAATTGTCTGATCCTGCTCTGACCCTCACAGCAGGCTCATAGAATAGCTACAAGTAGGCCACAAAGGTCCTGGAAAAAAAAATTGCACTGCAACAGAAAGCAAATGACAGATAAGGAAGCAGGTGCCAGACTGGAATTTTAAAACAGTGACACATTAATAAATCAACACCAAATTAATTCATGTCAGTTGAAGCAGGGCAGGTGTGCTAGCTTTTTCCCCTCATAATCTACAGTGATGATGAACCAGAGGGTGGCATTGATGTACCAGAGGGTGGCATGGGTGAAACAGAGGGTGGCAGGGGTGAAACAGAGGGTGCTGGGAACCTGTGATGATGAACCAGACGTAGAAACAACATAATTGCGACCGTTGCGAGCCGACATGTAAGTTCGCAATTGCGAACTGGTACAAAACCCTCGCCAACTGGCAGAAATCCTTGCGAACACAAAAAAAATCCGCAAATTCCCAGTTCAGTTGCTAGTTGCAACAATTGTATGACCCTGCTCTGACCCTCACAGCAGGCTCATAGAATAGCTACAAGTAGGCCACAAAGGTCCTGGAAAAAAAATTGCACTGCAACAGAAAGCAAATTACAGATAAGGAAGCAGGTGCTAGACTGGAATTTTAAAACAGTGACACATTAATAAATCAACCCCAAATTAATTCATGTCAGTTGAAGCAGGGCAGGTGTGCTTGCTTTTTCCCCCCATAATCTACAGTGATGATGAACCAGAGGGTGGCATTGATGTACCAGAGGGTGGCATGGGTGAAACAGAGGGTGGAAGGGGTGAAACAGAGGGTGCTGGGAACCTGTGATGATGAACCAGACGTAGAAACAACATAATCGCGACCGTTGCGAGCCGACATGTAAGTTCACAATTGCAAACTGGTACAAAATCCTCGCGAACTGGCAAAAATCCTTGCGAACACAAAAAAAAAACGCAAATTCGCGAGAATTCGCGGATTGCGAGTTCGCAAATTCGCAAAATTCGCGAACGCCAGATTCGCAAAATTTGCCCATGCTTAGTTGTGATCTACTGTAGAGTGATTTAGGGGAACGACCACCTCAACAGGTTGCAGGTTTTCTGTATTAACAGTGTTGCCCCCAGATTGTTGCTGCTTCCCTCTGGTCCACATACTGTGGGGGGTTGGTTGGTTCTTGCTACGGGTAGGTTGCTTCCTCTTATTTGCTGTAAATTTCTAGGGGCCCCTTTTCCTTTTTCCATCGACAGTCTTATTACTCAGGGACGGGGAAAAATAACAGTCTGTACAACGGAGTCAGGCTGGGTGTCGATAGTTATGACTGGGCTACTGCCCCCAGGCAGCGCTTCCGATGAAGTTACCTGAGTAGTAGGTTTCAAAATGGTAATTACTGGTGAGAGCGGTACAGTATTAAGGGGGCTTGCTTGTGATGACTGCAGATGACTGGTACTACAGCCCAATGACATCCTCCTTTCGGTATTGGTGATTTCCTCCTGGACCATATTAAGGGTGTTCGCCAAAAGGCAATCAAAAGAAGGAGGCAGAGCAGAGGAGTCTACAGAAGCAGGCATTATAGAAGTAGTATTACGTTTCCCCATAGTCACTTTTCTCGGACTCACCTCTTATAACAAGTCTTAGGGGGGGTCCGCCCGACCTCTGATGTCCTCTGAGGGCCTAAGAGGCCCGCTCTTTGCCCGGGCTTCGCTCGGCGCCGCCGGCGCACGTCCGCGACGCGGAGGGAGCGTCTGTGTTAAGTAGCGCCTCCGGGCACGCTGAGGGCAGGAAGCAGGAAGTGCCCGCAAGGCTCCCTGGGAGCTGTAGTCTCCAGCCGCAGAATGGCGGTGCTGCAGCGGTGAGACTACAGCGTGTGGAACCCAGGAGCAAGTATCCTGGCCAGCGGGTAAGGTCTCTGGCTGTGGCACCGTCCGAATAGCCCCCCGCTCCACCGAGGGAGCGTCTGTGTTAAGTAGCACCTCCTGGCGCGCTGAGGGCAGGAAGCAGGAAGTGCCCGCAAGGCTCCCTGGGAGCTGTAGTCTCCAGCCGCGGAATGGCGGTGCTGCAGCTGCGAGACTACAGCGTGTGGAACCCAGGAGCAAGTATCCTTGACACGTGCCGCAGCGGTGATTGCCCTCAACAGGTGGAAGTCCCAGGACTCCAGTTTGTTTCATATTTTTGGGTGCGGACAGTGCACCGCGAACCAAATGGTTACGCAGGTTCTTATTCCTACGGAACGCGAATAGAGGTTTAGGCATCAGCGCTTCATTTCCTCCAATGTTAAAAAGATACCATAGGGAGTTGATGGCTTGCCTCACCTTGTGGATAATTGTAGAATGTTTGGTGATGCACACCAATTTGTCTTGTGCCACAGTATTTCGTTCTTGGAACATGGATTCTCTATTGAAATATCTGGCACGCTTAAATGAATCTCTAATCAGTCGAGAGGAATTGGCTGAAAGGGATGGAATCCCTCAGGCATCTGGGATGAAAGCTTCCCTATTCAAGAAGAGTGTTCTTAGCAGTGGGTTTGGTATATAAAGGTACAAGCAATTCCCCACCCGCGTGTTTAACCCAAACATCCAGAAACTCAACTTTGGTGTCGCTGGAATTGGCTGTAAACCTCAGACTGGGGTCGGCCGAGTTGACCCATAGTACAAATTCAATCAGAGATTCCAAATCTCCTTTCCAAACGAAGAAGATATTGTCGATGAAACGCGACCAAGCTTGCACATTCTCGAAGAACAGAGCCATTTCGTTATAGATATTGGTCTCCTCAACCTTGCCCATATACAGGCAAGCAACACTAGGGGCACAGGATGCCCCCATGCTTACTCCTTGCACTTGGTGAAAATATTTTTTATTGAATTCGAAAATAATTTTCACCTAAAACTATCTTAAGGCAATCCATAATCAAGGGGGCATTGAGAAGACCACTCTGATTCATCAAAATTTCTTCTAGGACCTGGATCGCTCCATCTTGGGGGATATTTGTATAAAGTGATTCCAGGTCAATGGTCACTGAAAGTTCAGTATCACAATCAAACGGCATCTGCTCCACCTTGGAAATAAAGTGTCCAGTATCTTTCACAAAAGATTTGAGTTTGCTGACCAGGGGTTTTAAAAACTGGTCAGCATACTTTGAGAGAGGTTCCGTGGCCGCCCCAAAAATGGACACAATAGGTCAAATGGGGGGGTCCTGAACATTTACCTATGATAGGCCGTAAATAATAGGCATTCGAGTATGCGTGGGGTTAAGATATTCTGCTTCCTTTGTACAACTATATCCTTCCTCAACAGCTGCATTGACTAAGGCCAGGATACGATGTTTGAGGGGCTCCTCGGGGCACCTCGTCACTCGCTGATAGTGTCTCGTGGATGAGAGAAGTGCGGTAATTTTTTCAACATAGGTGGTGGTGTTGAAGACCAAAATCCCCCCACCTTTATCACATGGTTTGATCGTTAAGCTTTGGTTCTCACTCAGTTCTTTAAGAGACGCATTCTTTTCAATGAGGAGGTTGTGAATGGGCTTGGGGACAAACTTGGTAATTTTTTCAATCTTCTTAGTAACAGCCTTTTCAAAGATTCCTATCTCTGGTCCTAAAAGGTCCAGACTATGAGTAAAGTTTGAAGGCGGTTTTAGGTTTTAGGCCTGATGCATTATCGGATCCCACAAGAGATGGACGAGTGAGAATTTCTTTTTAAGGCGTATCTTCCTGAAAAAGACATGAAGTTCTGTCATAAATTCAAAACGATCAAACCAAATAGTGGGTACAAATGAGAGGCCACTCGAGAGGAGGGTCATGGATTCCGCAGAAATGTGGGCATCAGACAAATTGAAAACCGGGATGGTATTCAAGTTCTCCGATACTGGGTTTGCCTTGTTTGAATATACCTCTGTGGCCGTCTCTGACTCTGATGGAATTGCCTCATTTGTGGTGTCTGATTTTTCGGTCGAAAATTGCTCCTGCGGTTTCCTAAAAAATGGTCCTGTCCAGACGGTCTATCAAAGGAGTCTTAGCGTTGCTGGTAATTGGTGGTATAGTTGGGGTCATAGTTGGATGTTGCTTCCCCATCAGAGTCCTTAGTGTCAGAAAACGTGGTGACTCTACGGTTACCCCAATGAGATGGGCCCTGATTACGATCTACACTTTCAGAGGTAGAGTAAAACTGTGGTGTCAGGTAAGGATATGCTCTTTCTTGAGAAAAAAGCCTAACATCTTTTCTGAATTTTTCAGTCTTACGTTTAAGAAGATATTCAGTAAAGGAATCTAATTCCAGACTGATTTCTTCCAGTTTCTTTTTGCCTAATTCCACAGAGTTCTCTTTTTTTCAGCTTATCTTCAAGCTCCTCAATCTTTTTGGCCAGAGTGGCCAGAACCTCTCGTGCTGTCTCGATGATAAGCGTCATATAATCCCTTGAACATCTGTTCGAGATTAGGGCCCACTTTTGTCTCAATTCAACAAAGAGACCAGGAATATTCCTGACTCTTAAGCCAATCGGTATTGTCCCTGCTTTTAAATAGTCAAGCATAAATTTAGCATAGGCTTCAGTTCTGCGGGATTTCTTTTTCAGATTTAAGAGTTTATTCCATTCTCCTTAAATACCCTTAGAAAGAGGTAATTGGTTGCCAGTTCCCTCAGCAGCACCAATCATGCGTGCAAAGTCCTCGTCGGTAAAACCGAAAGTCTTAATACTCTCCATAATAAAAACCTACAGAGGAGATATAGAGAGGGGGAGATATGTCAACCAGCCAACTTGTAGCCAGTCGATTCCAAATGGAACACACCTGTAAATACTGACCAAACAATGACAATCCACAAAATACATACAAATTCTACACACAAAATATAACAAACAAACAAATCCAAGGGTTCCACAGACAAAACACAAGCACCCCACAGCACAGGGCTGGGAAAGAAGACCAATAAGTAGAAAAAGGGGCCCCCTGAGAAAGCGGATTTGCGGCAGACAAGCAGGGGAAACAACAGCTAATTCAGAGAACAAAACAGTCTGCCCCTTTCAATTTATATTGAGGCTCAGATTGAGTCCTGAATTTACAAAAAGCAGGAATAAGCTCACTGCAACCAGAGACAGAACAACTTAAGACAGAGTCAAAACATTCTAGGAAAATATTTGTATTTTATTTCTTTTTTTCCATATAAATATATCATTTTTTTACAAACAATAAGACAAAATGTAAACAACATAACAATGATGATATACACCAAAATATTTCAAAAACATCCCACACACCCCTGAATACATTCAAACAAACTTCTCCACAAACACACATATTCTTTAAACATCCACAAACTCCATAAGTTCTGACATATTCATCCATTCTTTAATCATCCTATACACATCATAATTCAGTAGCCAGATGTTGTACATATATTATGTCCTTGGTAGGGTTTGTGCACAACAAAGAGCATGTCCCCTCTCATTGCACTAGTGGTCTCTGTAATAGTTCTCTTTAAACATACTACTGAAAGCCTTTCTTGTTATCTCAGCCCCTCCCTAAGACTTCTGTGTATGTTGCTCAATGTATTCACAAGTTTGGACATTGCTGTCTTGTTTGCACATTGGACCTTGCTTTTACCAAGGCTTATTTAGAAAACATTGGACCTTGCTTTTACCAAGTCTTATTTAGAACACTCCTCCCTAGGCCATGTGTTACTTCAACTCATTAGCATAATAACTGAAGCTCTGCACACCTGCTTGTGAGAACCACGCCCAGTTCTTCGAACCACACCCAGCTCTTCGAACCACACCCAGCCCTGTCTATAAAAGGCAGTTCCTGAGCCTCACCCAGTGTTTGTGCTCGTCTACCTCCCACTTACCTGATAACAGATCCTTTGGCGCTGGCACTCCTGCTCTCTCCAGACCTTTATTGACTTCAACGGGCGCAGCTTCTGGCTCTTCCTTCTTCTGGTTTCCGGCTACTTCTTGCCTCAGCCCCTCTTCTTCCCACTGTAATCGACCTGCAAAAGAGAAAGAGGACAAGTTTAGACTGATCAGTATCCCTTTTTCAGCAACAAGTAAGAGCAAAACCTTTTATTACCTTATTCGGCGATTTCTGGATTCATGTAAAGACAATTTGGAACAAGATATCTCCCACGAACTTTGTGGTTCAAACCCTTTGTTACAAGAATACATTGTGGAACTTTGTGAAATAAACATTGTTTTACATGGAACTTTTTAAGAATCGAACAGAGGAAACCATTGACAGCAAGGCAAACAGTAAATCAAGGACTTGCACAAATTACCTGCTGTATTTTGATGTAAAAGTACAATATTTGTTTCATAAAAAGTCTGGAAATGTGTGAAAAGTGAGTTTGCTATTAAGAATATAGGCTTTAGTTATATTAGGGTGAATGTTAGACGTTGGTAATTCTGGTAATGATATTCGTTTGATTTTACAGAAGGTTTACAGTAATAGAAAGCACATCCCAGAACACTAACACATTCCAAACCTGGAAGCTTGAGACCAGGATCCAAGAGGTACTTTTAGAAGAGAATTTCTAATAAGATTAAGGTTTAGTCAGGAACACATTTAGGGATAGGTTGCACTTATCTGTTCTTTGTTTATGTTTCATTAGGCACCAGTTTCTACAGAAGTCAGAGAGGGGCGCAGATTTTAGCAGCTCTTCTACAGTGGAAACGCAAGAACGGTGTTGTCTCTATTTTTTTATTTTATCCACTTCCCCCCTTCCCTTGAGCTTCTGGTTCTTTGTGCACTGTTTTAAAACTAGTGTGCTGGAACAAGCAGTTTCAGTGTGGGGTCGGACTGTCTTCAACCACAATTAGAACTGAACATAAACTCAGGTGAGCTGGGCTTTGACAGTCCTGAATCGTCTCCAAAACACAGGATTGGAGACTAGATGACAAAATATCAGGACAGACTTAAAACACCAACGCACGTTTCGGTGCGATGCCAGGTCTAGGGCCACACCTTCATCAGGGCACACAGAGTAGGGGAGGGGGATGAAAGAACAGCATACAATCTGAAATGAGTAAAAACATATATCTTTTAAGATACACACTGTGTCTCTGGACAGGTTTATTTCCACGAGAGTCACAAAGCAGTTATAGAGTGATAAATATTTATCCAAGTAACATCACAATAATGCTGGTTGGGATAGTGAACTTAAACACTACAAGATTAATCAATGTGATAAGATCAAAAAAAAATGTATACAGATGGAACCCACAATACCATAAATAACATATGCATAAACATATATACTAACCTCTTAGTCACAAAAATTAAATTAAAAAAAAGCACTGTGAGGAGGCAATTTAAATATTTCACAAACTTCATAACGGCAGGTGTGTACATAGGGAGAAAATTATCGATGGAGTAGATGGATTCCATCAGGGATAATATATCCCCACATGACTCTAAAACATTCCATAGAATGGGTAAAAATAAATACCTGCTAATACACACGAATTCAGGTTTCCTGACGGAATTTCACTAAGGACGTTTCAAGCGCCTCAGGTATTTGCGGTAGAGTAACGGTAAACCCGAAGAATTTCTCAAGGAAGGTATCCTGCAAAGGGGACATAAAACGCGTATCCCATACTCAGAGCGCATAGTTCCTGTTCCACTGACTGGGGAAAGGTGAAGTTCTAAATACTCTAGAGCTTTAGTCCCCAAGGATATACTTACCAAAATAATCAAGCAGCACGGCTCGAGTGTGGTTTATCAAACAGGGAATACGCCCCAACTCGGTAGCAGGTAGCTGTAACCATCCACTCAAAATGGTAAAGAACTCAGGCCTGATACAGCTGGGTCTAAAAATAATTCATAAATGAAGTCAGAGCTGAAAAGATTTTTAGCCCGTCTCGAGAGAATGCTTTCATAAAGATATAAGTGGAACCAGAGAGGATAGAGGTTCCGTATTAAGGCATGGGGGAGGTTTTTCTAATGGAAAATATATATAGTCGCAATTTCACAGACCCAAAAGGCCCACACTCCCAGAAGTATATGCCCACCCCTTCTCTTCAACGATCTATAATTTCTAAAATAAGGAAAGCCAGGTATTTTACAAGCTTCGAGATGTTTTAAGAATAGCATGTTGTCAACCGCATAGATAAGCCGATAGTTTACCTGGAACAGTACAGTGGGAGAACGCCTGTCCAAAATGCACAAGAGGAGCAGTATTTCAGTCTTTTAATCAGCTCCTATAAAAGGTAAGAACAGAGCCGATGAAAAAAGTAATAATCAAACAAACAGTAATCTGAAGGAAGATCAGTATTTCTTGAATTCAAATTTTTACCCAGATATCGAAAACGTTCATTCGAAGGAAACACGGAGGAGAACGAGAGGCTCTCCCCTCAATACTCGATCTTTATATGCAGCAAGGAAGGGATTACTAACAAATCGACCCCAACCGCTCATTAGTTAAGAGCGAGGGAAAAATAGGCCTGTAAATCAATCGCTCGTGGGGTTTTAGTTTTATAGACCCTCGCTTCCCCCGCCTTGGCTCGGGACCCAAACATTATCACAGATGAAAAAAAATGTACCCCAAGGAAAGAGGGGCTGGGGGAGTTTCCATACCTTAAAATCTTTACATTATCGCCGAGACAAACGATCCTTCCGACGTGCGGTAATACGTAACTGCCAGCAAACCCGGGGTTGCGGAGCATATAGCACAGCTGTGTTTTTATAGTTCCCGCATGGAGCCACGGTCCAATGAGGAAGCACGACAGTGCTCGGGCTGCGATGGAACAAAATGTAATATCCGAAATGGATCACAAAGAAGACATCAGCCCCAGAGGAACTGATTGACTAGACTAATCAGGCGGTTAACACTCTCAAAAACTTCCTAACTGACCTCTCCCTGACTCAATTCTGTGACAGTCCCACACACAACTTAGGCTCGACCCTAGATCTAATCATCTCCAACCCCAACTCCATTCATCTTGAATCTTTTCTTCGCTGTGACTGGTCGGACTATCACTATATCAACTTCCTTATCCTTGAAAGCTGGAATTCAAAAAGTTCACAACCACTAAAACTAGAGCAATGGAAAATATTGCTTCATAATTCAAATGTACATGAGCTCATATCTCGCTGCACTGTCTCCCTACCGCCATCTGCAAACTTGACCGACGTTCACGACCTCACTGAGCACTATAACAATGCCATGCTGTCTGCCCTGAATGCAACTGCCCCCTTCAACTAAAAAGAATACCCATCAAAGACCCCAAACTATGGTTCAATTACAGTTTAAATGCTGACAGACACAGCCTAAGACTAGCTGAACTCACCTGGAGATCGACTCAATCCACTAACCTTCTAAAAACTCTAAGGCTAAAAAGAAGTAGATACAACAAACTCATTAGAACAAAAAAGCCAAAGATTGCCCGAAACGGCTATTTGAGCTGATTAAAACACAATCCAACAACACCTCTATCCAATCTCCGCTCATCTTCCACCCACAGCCAAACTGCGATGCTGTCGCTGACTTCTTCCATGAAAAGGCGAATAAGATTGAATCAGATCTAAAGTCTGCTTTTCTCGAACTCTCACCCTCTCCTGACGCCTCTTTACCCATGCCCCTTCCCACGCCTCCCTGTCTCTCCCCCCAAAAACAATGCCTTTTGGAGTCAATTCACACCCCTCAATAACACTGACATCCTCAACATATTCTCAACCCTGAAACCTTCAAATCACTTCAATGACCGCCTTCCCCAAGCTTCTTTAAAGAAATGATAGGATCACTAGTACTGCTCTGGTCCAAGATCATCAAAGCCTCTCTTCTTCAAGGTAAGATCCCAGACTGCCTGAAGGCTGGCCTAGTGCTCCCTATTCTCAAGAAACCCTCGACGGGCCCGGAAGACACCCAACTGTACATGAAAATATCCTCCCCCGAAGACATCAAGTCACTTATCGGAACCCTGCTCAAGACCCTAAACTGGCTAACCTCCAACCATCTCAAACTAAACACCCTTAAAACGGAATTCCACCTCATCTCACCCACTAGGCAAACTCCCACTGGTGTGAAATATCTATGTAACTTCACATCTCTCAACTACACACCACACATCATTAATTCCACAAATTCCCTGGGAATTGTACTAGATAAGAACCTAAACATGCAAGATCACATTCGAGCATTTACCAAAGGAGCGACCTTCCAACTGAGCATCCTAGGAAAACTCAAACCCTACCTCCCCCAAGACGACTTCAAATCAGCGGTCCAAGCACAAGTCATCTCTAGACTAGTGTAAGGCAGCGCTACGCTATGCGGACTGCCGAAACTCAGTTTAGCCCCCATCAGAGCATTTCTAAATGCTGCAACTAGACTCATCCCCGGCTCCTAGAAGACCAACCACATCTCACAGGAACTGAAATCGCTCAACAGGCTTCCTTTTGAGGCAAGGTTCCAGCTAAAAATTGCATGTATGACCCATAAAGCACCACATTTCAATACCCCACTCTACCTGTCAAATATTCTGGAACTCTCTGGTTGCTCCCGGCCCTCAAGGAGCACCAGCACTCTGCTGCTTAAGCCAAATAAATTTTAAAAACTTAAAACCTACAATTGTACATTCTCTGGCATTGCCCTGAGATTCTGGAACTCCCTACCCGTGGAAACGACTGATTCCCTCAACCCTTGCCTTCTAAAGGGAAGTTAAAGCTCTACTAATGAACACTGCGCTGTACTAGAAGCTTTCTCCTCTTGCCTTGAGCCTATTTAGCTGTTTTTCCTACATCTCATTTGTTGCGGCCCATTGTCGCCCGCCATAATGTCCTTCTCTGTTCCTGCTGTTTATTGCCTTATGTGTATATTTTTCTCCCTCAGCTATCTTACTATGTCTTCCACAACTGTATGTAAAGCGCTCTGATATCCGCTTGGGTCATGTTCGCTCTATACAAAACTTTAAATAAATAAAATAAAAATAAACAAAAGCAAGGTAGTTAAGTGCTACCACAGCAGAGCAGAGGGCAGCATGCAGCAGGGCGGCATGGCAGAAAAGCAGCTCTTTCAGAGCAGCAGTCCAGCAGAGTAGAAATCCTTGTAGTAGTACAGCAGTCCTTCCTCCTGGCAGAGTTCTTTATTGGTCCAGTAGTGCCTGATTTGGTGTGGTCAAAGACCCAGTACTTATACCCAGCTGTGCCTTTGAAATGGTGGTGACTTCAAAGCGGGGCTTATACGTGCACAGAGGTCCTCCTGTCCAACTATGGCTCCAGACCTACTACAGGGGGTATGCAACTCTTTGTGTAGGGACACGGGACAGCCTATTCAGGTGTAAAAGTCTCCCATCCTGCCCAGGGTCACCCATCAGGATGTGGATGCCCACACAGCCACACCTAAGCTCCATTTGCGTACGGCTGTCTAGAAGTAATGTACAAAGTTCAGCTGTCACCCACCCCAGATGAGTATTGAAGACAGACTGCAGGCAAACAGAGCTAAGAGCTGAAAAATTACATCTTTCTAAAAGTGGTATTTTTAAAAGGGTAGTGATAAATTCACCTTTAACAGTAAAGAGTATTTATCACTATTATTCCAATGTTATGAAACATGGCTGCGCTACTCCTTCCCCATCAGGAATTACAGCTTATAAGTGTAATAAGGAATTCCCAATGTTAACCTATGAGAGGGGCAGACCTCACGGTCGTGAATAAAGATTTTATGAGTTTTTTACTAGCAGGACAGCACCCTGTCTTATGGGCTACCTTGAGCCTACCCTAGGGGTGACATATTAATAAAAGCGAAGTTTAAGGCTTGACAAGGGGTTTTAAATGCCAAACAGATGTAGCTTGCAAATTGCACACGCAAGCTCGAAGTGGCAGGCCTGAGAAATCAGTGCTGCAGGACTGCTTGTAGCATTTAATTTAGAGGCCCAAGGCACATGTGAGGTCACACCATGGGTAGTTTGGTCATTCTTTTAAATACAAGAAAGTAAATATTGTCAGTAATAATGCTTTAGTAATGAAGTTGTGGATAGTGTCGCTGGCCAAGGCTATACCTATATTTAATGTATATATTTATCCCAAATGGTCAATTAATTGCATGTTAGCTGAAGACCTGCCAACTCACACGGTGCTACAGTGTGTGACATGATATCCATTCCCTTCACACTGTCACCCTGTCAAGAAGAAATATCACATGGAGGCAGGGAATACGAGCTGAAAAACCCTGAAAAAGAAGATTGTCAGCTCATCTTTAGCACCTTCGCTGCAGCGGCTATTCCGCCACAGCGTTAAGGGGGCGGGGGGGCCGCACGGCGCTCACACGCTGTTGACAGAACCGATCCGTCACCAGCCTCGGGTGAGCTGTGCTGGTGACGGAGCGGTTCCGTCATGGCCACGCCCGCTCAATAGAACGCCCAGCGCAGGCGCAGAATCCACGCCGCGCAGGCATGTCGGGCGGGCCATTACGGAACCGCTCCGTCATCAGCACAGCGCCACCGTGGCTGATGATGGAGCGGTTCCGTCATCAGCATTGAAGAGGTTATAGGCGTTGAAGAGCCATGGCCTGATTCACAAAGGTAAACTTACACTTTTTTTTGTGGGTATTCTCAAACTATGAGTTAAATTTAAGTTTATGACTATGGAAAACCTGCATTGGGCCGGAGAACTCTGCGCATTAAAGGAAAGGCCTGCCCTATCCTGCCAATATTTCTTCTGAAAATCTGCAATTTCGGTGCACTTTTTCATGGTTCTTACAAGGCTTGGCAAAACTTAAATGACACTAGCATAATTTGTGGTGTATTGGGAATTTTGCTTGTTACACAAAATTTCAGAAATTATGGCACTTAATATAATTACATGCTATTTGTATAAAAAATGATGGAGAACTAGTCATTTGCAGTAAAGATTTACTATGAACACAAGAGGCAACAGAACTTGAGCGACTTTTAGTCACAGTGTTTTCTCTACTCGCCTGATGTGTTCTTGTGTCAAAATTTGACATGAGGATGCATTTCACACTTAACAGTACTTCTAAATGAAGGATGGGCATTTTATGTTTTTGTGTCTAATTCCACATAATTTTCACGAAATGTTTGTGTAATATCTTAAAAGAAAATTACATTTATTGTGCACATACCTAATTGCTACTCTTACACTTAAAAGACAGGTTTGGAAAAATAGAGACATTTCAAAGCTAGCAGGCAATGCAGTTGGATGGATCACTGACAGAATATCAGAACTAAAAATAATGTTGGACAGAATATCAAGACCAAATATCCAGAGCCAAATTATTGTGATGTAAACAACTAAGGGGCCGAATAGGATTGCGGTGTATCCACATCCTCCGGGCCTGCGGAAGCCACCGCCGGCCCGGAGGATGCGAATTCACTGCTGCGGTGAGAGAAAAGTCCCCCCGCCAGATTAGGATGGCAGGGGGGTCGGGAAGACCGTCCGCAGCTTTGAAAAGCTCTAATATGGTGGCGGTGTCTGTTAGACACCGACAGCCATATTAGGATGCATGGGGAAACATGCTTTTCCACGGCGGCTTTTCTGCTGTGGAATAGCATGTGGTCTTTTCTGTTTGGGGGCCTGTTGCGGGCCCCCAGGGTGTCAGGGGGTGGGGGGTGCACATGGGGGGTACCTATGATACCCGCCTGCATTTGCTTGCTCATAGCGGCAGGCACCACGCGGTGCCTGCCGCTTTGTGCATGCAAATGCACTGCATGTATTTTTAGCATTGCGGCGGGTGCTGCTTCAAGCAGCACCCGCCGCAATGTTAAAAATACAGGATGTGACCGACAGGGTGACGGTCACATCCTAATTCGCACGGAGGGAGCGCCGCTGCCCCTGCGGATGGTCCCTCCACCTCTGTGGTGGCGGACGGACGCTGATGGGCTAGGATACCTATCATTGGTTAATGTAGATTAGATTAGAGAATACTGCTAACGGGTAATCGGAATTATTGTTTAAGAAATATATTTGGGGTGCATCAGAGGAGGTGATCTGGAGGGAGGATTTGGGGGTTGGGGTTTTTGGATGGGAAAATAGCACTTGTTTAAAAGTTAACTGTCACCTAATTAGGGCTTTCGGGGTTACGCAATGCAACCATTATGCACAGATTTAGGTCTAAGCGCCTCTCGTGGGGGTGCTGGGTGAGGGGATGGGAAGATGGAGGGGTGGGTGGAGAGGGGGTGTGGGAGGCTAGGGGTTCAAAAAACTTGGGGCAAAAAACATATCCAGAATTGATCTTGTAAACTGTGCATTTTTACTAGTAGGAGGAAACAAACAGGTAATTTTACTAAAGATGGAAGAGAAAAGAAAAAGAGGCAGAGGATTAATAGGAGTACCAAAATCTGAATTTAGATGGAGATGATGAGTATCTGTTCTTTGAATGTAGCAGGGCTGATTGATAAAGCGGAAAGGGCAAGTTTAAAAGAATTAGTGAGGACAAATGCTTTTGATGTAGTGGGTCTACAAGAAACCCATATTCCATGGGGGGAAAAAGAGACGTTGGGTATTGGAGGATATAACTTAATAGCATGTACTTTCCAAACTCCAAGCATGCAAGGAGTGACTATATTTGGTAAGTTCACTTTGGGACTGGCTAAACGAAAGGCAGCGGATCCATTGGGGAGGTGGGCTATAGTAGACTTAGGGGCAGGATTTACCTTATGCTCGATAAATGGGTCAAACCAGGACGATCCTCAGATATTTGAAGATCTTGAGCTGGAACTCGCAACTTGGCCCAGCCCATTACTTTTGTTTGGTGACTTTAATATCTCACTTGATTCGAGATAAGGACTGTATAACCAAGGGGGTATCATGGTCCGAAACCTAGAGTTTTATACAGCACTAGCCTTCCTTAGTAACAGCCATGGTTTAGTAGATATCTGGGCAGTGAACAATCCAAATAATGCTGGCTATACATATTATACCTGTCTGCACAGTCAGTCAGAATATCTTTATTCGGCTTATTTAAAAGCCATACAAAGAGGGGAAAGAGATAAAAACATTTCATACAAGATTTTTCCTTTTTACACAAGAAACATTAGGTGTAAACAACAAGTTTAAAAAAAAAATATTACAAACAATTAAAAAGTATTGCGTTCAAACATAGACATAAGTAATAGAACATTTACTCTAAGACTGATCTTTGAGAGACAGCTTTCACCCTTGAAGCGGCTACCAGAAAATTAGCTATGCAAAAAGTAATGTGGGGATTAGGCAGTAATTGCAGAAAGAGCAGAGCCGGTCTCACTTGAGTGAAGCCGGCCACTTTAAGAGTAGGCAACAGATATTTTTTCCTTGGCTCTGAGTACAACCCGCAGAACATGACAAAATGCATTGTATCTTGTACAGAAAACTGGTCGCAGCTACAGGGCAGGGCTAGTTCTGGCTTCTGCCAGTTATTAAAAGAGCCTAAATAAAAATGTAACAAATTAAATCTGAATTTGGTTAAAAGGAACCTATGGAAGGGGATTGTGACGAAACCAAGATAGGGTGCTAGTGATAACGAGTTGACAAGTAAACAATGATCCCTCACTGCCGGTTTTACCAATTCGCGTTCTTCGCGGCATGCTTCCTTCCTTCCCATAAAATACTTTTTCACAAAGTCAATGTCTTGAATCCTAATATTCTCAGGGGAGGTAAAAAGCTCTGGGCGTCCTAGGTCTGAAAATGCCCTGGCCAAATAAGCCAGCCAAGGAATCTTGTTGGATTTATCTAAGGACTGAACATCAGACATGATCTTGTGATTTAATGGGAGTTCTTCGTTCATCCACATTTTTAGCCAAAAAATGTAGCAGGGCTGATTGATAAAGCGGAAAGGGCAAGTTTAAAAGAATTAGTGAGGACAAATGCTTTTGATGTAGTGGGTCTACAAGAAACCCATATTCCATGGGGGGAAAAAGAGACGTTGGGTATTGGAGGATATAACTTAATAGCATGTACTTTCCAAACTCCAAGCATGCAAGGAGTGACTATATTTGATAAGTTCACTTTGGGACTCGCTAAACGAAAGGCAGCGGATCCATTGGGGAGGTGGGCTATAGTAGACTTAGGGGCAGGATTTACCTCGATAAATGGGTCAAACCAGGACGATCCTCAGATATTTGAAGATCTTGAGCTGGAACTCGCAACTTGGCCCAGCCCATTACTTTTGTTTGGTGACTTTAATATCTCACTTGATTCGAGATAAGGACTGTATAACCAAGGGGGTATCATAGTCCGAAACCTAGAGTTTACACAGCACTAGCCTTCCTTAGTAATAGCCATGGTTTAGTAGATATCTGGGCAGTGAACAATCCAAATAATGCTGGCTATACATATTATACCTGTCTGTACAGGAAAAATGTTCGGATTTATAATTTTTTTGGTACAAGAGATGTACTAAATGTAGCAGGCATTAAGAAGCTCCTGAAGGTGATCTCCGATCACAACCCTCTAATCTTGGAGATAAAAATTGCCAGCTTTATGAGAACCCAAAGGAAATTGACATTTTACAGGAAACTCCTTGTAAATAATGATTATATTTAACACATTAAAAAATGGTTGCAAGAATTTTTCGATATGAATAGATATAGCGCTGGGAGGGGGACTGTGTGGGATTCCTATAAGGCTGGTCTCAGAGGGAAAACCATCAGCTTCACTGCAAAGGCTAGGATTTTGCAGAAGATTAAGAATCAACAACTAATGCGGGAAATAGTGGAGGCTGAAGAGGAACATGTCTCCTTAATAGAACGGGGGCAGGAAGGGGTTCAAATCCAGTATCAAATAATAGCTCTGAAAGCTGAAATGAATAGTTGGTTAATGCAAAAATCTGCAGAGGAATACCAATCCCAGCAGAATTATTCCTATGAAAATGGTGAGTTAGTTGGGAGGAGGTTAGCTCTTCGCACTAGATAGAAGAACTCACTGAATACAAAACCTTCTATTAAAATGAATAGACATACATATGCAAATCCAGATGATATTAATAGGGGATTTAAGGATTACTATCAAATATTATATCAAGAGGACAACGATAACGGTAAGGATGTAGCCGCAGTACGACAAGATATTTCTCGCTTAGTGAGTAACTTCGAACTCGGAGACAGGTTGGATATTTTAACTAAAAAAGATCTA
Organism: Lissotriton vulgaris; assembly: GCF_964263255.1. Lineage (NCBI taxonomy): Eukaryota > Metazoa > Chordata > Amphibia > Caudata > Salamandridae > Lissotriton > Lissotriton vulgaris. The sequence goes on from NC_141695.1 coordinate 1,120,749,727, forward strand.
GATAAAGAAATTTCAAAAGAGGAAGTCCAGGTAGCACTGAAAGGAATGGCATCTGGGAAAGCTGCTGGTCCCTATAAGATTCCTTTACAGATTGATAAGATATTAGGAGTAGCGATAACCCCTCTTTTATTGGACCTGTTCAGGGGTGTTCAATATAGTGGGAAACCCCCCGAATCATGGAGAGGAACTCATATTATAATCTTCCCAAAGAAAGGAAAACCAACAGATAATCCGTCATCTTATCGACTGATCTCTCTGATCAATTCAGATACCAAAATGTATTCCAAGATACTGGCTAATCGGTCGGGAAGGGTATAGGTTTTCTGGTCTCCCCCTAGCAACACGGTTTCATCCCTGGAAAAGAAACAATGAATCATATTCGAAGGGTTATTTCACTAATTGATATCATGACCGGGACCGTGGGGCCAGATGGCTATGATCCTCCTCAACGCTGAGAAGGCACTCGATCGGGTGACTTGGAAGTTTTTATGGGGGATATGGAGTTAAATAGGTTTGGACTACAACTGATAAGGGCAGTTAAAGCTATGTATAGTGAACCAAAAGCCTGGCTACAAATATTTGGGAAGAAGTCTAGCAATATTGTAATAACCAGGGGATCTAGACAAGGTTGTCCATGTTACCCCATTTTATTTGCCATGTATATTAATCCTTTTGTGGTTAAATTTTTACATTCAGAGAAGATTAGGCCAACAGTAACCAGGGGAAATAAGACAAAAGTCCTGGCTTATGCAGATGACGTTGCGATAAAAACTACGGATCCAACAGAGGCAATTGAGGAAACTATCCAGATAGCTGAGGGTTTTGGGATTCTTTCCGGCTATGCTTTGAACGAAGGGAACACCATTGTTATTTGTACGGACACTAATGATTTTAATGATCCTAGACGAGTAGATTCGGCAGTCTACCTGGGGGTCTGAATTAGTGCAAATGTGGATGATATTATTAAACTTAATTTTGATCCGTTGGTTAAATCAATAGCCACAGACTTAAAAAGAGTTAATGGGCTACATCTCTCTATTATAGGGAGAGGAAACTATCTGAAAATGACAATGCTGCCCAAAATACTTTATTCGTTTTGTCCAATACCCCTTGTGGGGGACGATCATGTATTGAAAACTTTGGATTCTATTTTTTCTAATTTTATTTGGCAGTATGCGAAAGTGAGGAGGGCTTTAAAATGTTTAACCATACTGAAAAATAGAGGAGGGCTTGCAATTCCTAACATTACTCTTTACTACTGGATGCCCCTTTTCCATCAGATGATCTCCCTGTCTATTGTTAATGGAAATAGAACTAATGAACCGGAGGAGGATATGAGAGTACCTACAGTATATGAACTCGCTATAGGGAAGGAGGCACAAGGTCTGCTATTGAGACAAACGGAGAAGAGTTATTATAAACAAAAGTTCATTTCAAAGTAATATATAGCTCATGGAAGATCTGGAAACAAGTTTGAAAATATATGATGATTCCTAAAATCTGCAGATATACCACCCTTTGGCGCTCCTCGCTATTCCCTCCTCAGGTATATGATGCTATGGGGAAAAGATGGGAAGAGCTGGGTGTAGGTACAATTGGTGAGATCTAATGGGGGTCACAAGTATTACAATTTTCATGGCTCCAGCGTGATTTTGGAATTCCAGCAAATCAATATTTTAAATTTCTACAAATTTGAGTATTCTTACAATAAGTAGGCCAACGATTAAATTAGAAAGGATACCATTGCTAAAAGCTATCACCAGGAGATCAAATAGAATTCGGAACACTTACAGCTTAGTATTCGGAAAATTACCAGATGATTTGGAAAAAACTGAGACATCCTGGGCACTGAAATTGGACAATCCAGAGGTGGATATTTCCATGAGCTTATTGCTGTCTGCCAAACTACTTCTATCCACAAGTTTCAAAGCACAACTTTATAAAACTATATTTAATTTATATTTTACACCCTCTAAAGTATTTCTGTAGGGGAGGGAAAAGGCAGGATGATTAAACACCCTGATGCGAGGTAGGTCCAGCAACCCTGATTCATATGTTTTATGATTGTGACAAATTCTCTTGATTAAAAAAGGGGTTGACTGGTTTCTGGGAGAAGTTGTTTGGCATCAGATTTGAACTCACCCCTACATTGCTGATTTTAGGATGCAATAGTACCTTGGCCCTCAACACCGCACAGGAATATTGTTTATTTCTGGGGACAGCATTATTTATAATAATGCTAGCCGCCAGGTGGAAAGATGTAGAACCTCCAACTTTTCAGATGTGGCTTGCCAGACTGCTCAGAATATATAATCAAGAGATAGCTCTGTATGCTTGCAGGGGCAGACAGGCTAGAACCCAGGGGAGGAAAATGTCGGCACTTGTTTCTGAATGGGAAAGAAAAACTAAGGGGTTGCAGTAAGAAGATGTGTCCCAAAGGGGTGTAGAATAATAACTTGGGGCTGATAAAGTAAGAATGAATTGTATAAAGTAGAATACATGATTTTACACCCTGGTCTTAATCGGTAGAATTTTATAATAGGATCATATAATACCCAAGAAATTGTTCTTAAATTTGAAAAGCTGTATGAACCGTTTACATCTTGGTTTTAACGGTTAGAATTTTATAACTTGATCAATGAATATCTTAGCTGTTGGTCTCAATTTCGATAAGGTGTTAAAGGATGACCCTGTATTTTCTATTTGCCATGCACCACTTTTATGAACTGTTTAGCTGATATTTATTCTAGTCTAATGTATAACCTGCTAAATGACCTGTAAGACTTGATTAATTGATAATTCTCTTTGTGTAAAATGATGTTTTCTGGATATAAAAAAATATTTTTTTTAAAAAAGGTGTCATGCCAAAACCCGTATGTCAATGCTTCTGAGGATTCCACATTAAAGCACTCTGCTAACTACTTTCCCCCTAGTGCACTGGTGCTCACCACCACTGGAGCTCTGCACCTGGGACGTGAGGTGCGGCGGGAGGTTAACTTAATGCATGGAATATATATATAGAGAGAGAGAGAGAGTCAAGGTATATATATGTGGAGTAATATATAGTAAAACTTTACTTACCTATAGAACCTTACCTTCACAATATTTTTGTCCTCGATGTTCTTGACACAGTATTTTGTCCGATGATATTTGTAGTTCTGATATTCTGTGTGAACACCATACAGTTTGCAGTGTGCACTGTAGAAGAAATGCATTAGCTAATATTAGGGTAAAATTAAGTTTCTAATGGTCTCTGTCTGCAACGGTTATTGTTGCTATCACTAACATTTGCATCCTAATCTTACACCAACTATGTGGTACAAGTGGGATATCCTCTCTGTAGACCTGGGGTAATGCATTGCCTCCCTCTATCCAGTGCTCAAGACTGCCATCACCTGACGTCCCACATCAGTCACCAGCAACATTACCCTCCAATTACTATGGCAACTGAACCATCACAGGAAATGGTAGGCTGCGGCAGAAATCGCATGACAGTGACACACCACAATACAGGTATCCCTATTCCACCTAGGGCACTCCATGGCTGCCTCGAGGAATACATGGATGACAGCAATCCAGAAGGCCTTCTGCCTCTTGGGATTCACCTTCCCTGCCCACCATACTGTGGTGCATCGTGCATTGCAGCTTGGTTGTCAAGACAGACCATAATGAATAGCTTCATGGGGAGGTTATGAATACATACTTAAAATCCATGCATAGATTATGTGTGCTGTAAGGTATTTTATTCCCTCCAGCTTCAATCAGATGTCCATACAAGTGATTATCATATAACAAAACATTATAACTCATACCTTTGTATGTCTAATCACCAAAGTGCTTAATTTGTCATGCCTTGTCTTTAAGGCTCTCTATGAGGTACAGAGAAACAAGAAGCCTCCTTTGTGAGCTCAGATGAGGTGTTTTTATTTTTATAAAACTTACATGAAAAAACATGATGTAGATCATGAATAAAGTGGTTAACATTGTTGATAAATGGTCAACATTTGCCCTTTGATGCTACTACAGCTCTTGTGCAAACACATAGAGATTCCCACAGCCCTGGCGAAGATACGTAACATAAAGTCATATTTATTACATTAATATACACAAAATAAAGTGTCTACATGTTAGTGACTCGTTTTAATTTGATAGGAGGACATGCTTGTGTGCCACGGGGATCAATGAACAGACATGTCTCACCTTTAGGGAAAATGAAGCTAATTAGATGGAGGCACGCTTCTATATTCGAGCCCCCTCGTCTGCCCGACCACTGTCACATCCATACACCTAAATTCAGGAAGCAGCTTCTTCAAATGCTAAGTAGGAGTGGTCATGGAGGCATCTAGAGAGGCAGTGATTGATCAGGCTTCATAGATAAGCGTATGCACGCGCACAACTGAGCCCTACCTTAGGGGGTCGGGAGGGGATGTTCATCATATTCATAACAAACATCTCTATTGCTTTCATGATTACCATTCTGTGATCAGAAGCACTTGCAGAAATTAACTGTGACTCATCTGACAGTAAGCTGCTCATGTCAGAAGAAAAGGCCACAACTTTAATGCCAGGCAAAGTTTGCGGCGCATGCCACATCTCTCCACCACCTCCAAGCTAACATTGAAGGGCACTTTTCTTCACTCCTTGAGTACTTCAAGGTCGTCTGTGGTACTTGCCTTGGCTCGATTTTGGGACGGTTTTGAAATAGATATCTAAAAGTAGAAGTGTGAGTTACCCATCAGCACCTTCCTGTTTACGTTCTGGGGATAAGTATAGGGGCTCACTGGTGGAGGCTGGGTCTCTGATTGCTCTGTGGGAAACCAAAAGGCACAGCTCAACTCTTCAGGAGGACACTAGAATGGGCCAATGGGGACCTGCCAGTCCCACCCTGCTCTGGAATCAGCTTCCTGTGCCAGTCCAGTCCTGCCTAAAGCAGTCTGAAATATTCAGGGAATCCAAGAATATCTCAGAAGCAGAATTCATGATTTGATCCTAATACCCTGTTTGTTGCAGAAACGCACCGATTTCCTTGAATCCAACCCAAAGATAACAGCAATTCACATTTCATACAGCTTGTTTTGCATTGTGTGGAATATATTTTCAGTGAAAGACAGCGAGAGAGAGAAGGAGAGAGAAGGAGTGGGGAGGAGAGAGGGAGAGAGAGAGAGAGAGAGAGGTAGAGAGAGAGAGAGACAGAAAGAGAGAGCTAGAGAGCGAAAGAGAATGTTCTCTTCTAGGTGAGAATAAAGTGCATTTTACAGGTAAACCCGTCTGCTTCCCTCCAATGCTTAGTTGAAGCCAGTGTTGCAGTTGGGGTCCACTGACACTCATTTTTTGGGACTGGCACTTATTTTTTCTCAATACATTTTGATCCAGACTAAGGGGCCGATTAGGCCGGCCCGCAGGGGCAATCCGTCCACCATCCTCACAGAAATGACACCCCGCCACATTAGGATGGCTGCTTACATATGGTGGCGGTGTCTGCGAGACACTGCCAGGCATATTAAGATGCCGGCGGTCCTATGCATTTCCACAGCGGCATTGCCGCCGTGGAAAGGCATACAGTCTTTGCTTTGGGAGCCCATTGCGGGCCCCCAGGGTGAAGGGGGGGTGCACATGTGGGATGCGTTTCAAAGTATAACATGGCAGCTTTGAAACCCACAACATGCATTTTTCAGCACCGCCCGCCGCAATGTTAAAAATGCGGGAGGCACCCGCCACTGTGGCGAGTGCATCCTAATTCGTCGCACAGGACCTCCGCCCCTGTGGCGGGCGGTCCTTTCCTACGATGGGATGGCGGAAGGACGAAGTCCGTCCGCCATCCTAATGGACCCCTAAGAGTGAGAAAAAACATAAAAGCAGAAAATAAGGAAGAAGAGATAGACGGGGCAAGAGGGACAACAGGAGAAAGAAGGGATGATAAAGAGCCTGCAGGAGCGCGCTTAAAAGACCAGGAATGTCTGTTTGTGTATTAAAGTGGCATGAGGTGGGATTGGCTAGGCAGCCTTGGTATTGCAAACCCTACCTTTGCCAGCTCCAGCCACCCTGCTTCTGAGCAAACTTCACTGCACACGTATTCTTTCACAAATTAAGCTCTGCTTCCATCTGAATACTGTGGATTACCTTCTACACCAAGATTGCAGTGAGAACAGACAGGGTTTAACATGTATAAACAGACGTCCATTAACAATGAAAGTGCTCTGCATGATCCACGAGGTGAATAAATCGATAGGCCTCTCCTGCTGTTTGGTCAGAGAGGATACACATTAGCTGTCCATCTCAGCAGGATCAGGAAGTCATTAAAAGGATCAAAGCAGTACTTTACAAAAATCAAATGAAGGTCTTGTCTGGGAATAGATTGTAGCACCACAATTCAGACTAATGTTACATATTTTAGCAATTTTTTTCTTCATAGTTTATTTCTGAAATCATTACGCTTTGTACAGAATGTTGAAATGTATCATTTCTTCCAGACACTTGCATGAAAACAGTTCTGGCCTTCCTCTCTGCAGGACTGATGACTGATCCCATAAAATTCTCAGCTGGAAACCTGTCAGACAGAGCAATCTGTGACATCGCTTAAACACAACACCTAATGTAAATGAACAGAGGTGGCTTGACTAGACACTTTAGCTCACTCTAATCCATAGGTCACATTTCTCACAGTAGGGGGCATATCTACAAAAAAATGCTTCAGCGTCGCACTGCAAGACATCTTGCAGCGCAGCGGCATTGAGAAATTGCAGGATTGCACCATATTTACAGCAATATGATGCATCCCTGTACCTACCCCTGCCCTGGTGCTGAAACAGCAGCCTAGCACCAACACAGGCACCTTTGCACCAGGGTGCAAGGGTGCCTGCTTTGCAGGGATGATAGTTAACCCCTTGCCTGCTGCCGTCGGCCTTTGGCCGACTTGAGCACTACCTCGCTAGTGCTGCCGTCGGACAATGGCCGACGCGTCCCCGCCCATTTTGCCGAAGTGCCGCACTGCCGCGAAATCGTGGCCGCGACAAAGGGGTTAATCATCCTGCACATACATAACCTCGCTGTGGCACTCTAACTCCTCCTTTTGAATGGTGTTAGTTTTTGGTGCAGATTTAGATTTACACATCCTTGTAAATTTGGGGCAGTTTTAAAAAGCAATGGGTGTTGTGTGGGTATGCGCAGAGCAACACCCATTGCACATCACTTGGATGCAGAAAACTGCATAAAAGTGAATGATATCTACAATGGGGCGTTAAGCCCGGCAAAGCAACTTAGCATCGCATTGTAAATATAGAGCAGGGCATTGCACCACCAGAGCATTGTAAAAAAATGACACTCTGGTGGCACAATGCCACTGTAAATATGACCCTAGGTTCATTTGGTGGTTGGAAACTCAGGGGCAGGTCCTCCGTTAGAGCCCTACTAAAAACCCCTATTCACCCCCAAAGCCCCAGAGATGAAAAATAAAATGGTACGTTTTTAACATGTTATTTTTCATGTCCCATCCCGAACAGAGCTAAAGGACAGGGGCAGGGCCACTGGTGAGTGACAGCAGCATGTTACTCAGCAGAGAAAAGAGTGGGCTGTTTCAAGTGTGTCTTTTTGTCCGGCCGTCTTGCAACGGCCAGCAACACATGTGCACTTTAAACAGCTTTAACCCAGCTGTCTTATGACAGCTGGATTAGAGCAAGCCAAAGCCTCCATAGCACTGTGGAACGCAGAGTGAGGCGGCTCCTACCAATCATAGGGCTGCTCTCATGCTGGCGAGAGCAGCCCTAGTATTGGCCAAGGGAGTTGCTGCTTACGGTTCGAGTTCCAAAGAAGAGGTCGGGACCGGAGGACGTTATGTTTGTGTATGGTAAGGTTTTTTCAATATATATTATATGTGTGCTTTATTTAAATTTAATTTGCACACATCCGCTGCCCCCCCTGTAGATGCCAAACTCCACTGTGACTACTGCAGCTTTTTTCTTTCTTTTTCTTTATCCCGGGTTCTGCCTTTGACACTCGAGAGTCTCGAAATCGTGCTTCAAAATGGACACTCCAAAGTTGAGAACTTCCAATTTCTTTCAGTGTATGTGAGAAAGCTGGATGTGCCTTTGACTCTAAGAATCAGCATCCTGATAGTGCATGTCCCTTAGCACACACTTTTTTCTTTAATTTTGACTTGTTTTGCCCGTTCTTCTCGTTTTGTTTGTATTTGATGATCCGTTTGCATTTCTGTAAAATATGATTTTTGCCAAAACAACAATGATGGATTCCTTGAATTAACCTCAGCCAAAGTCAGTCATTCAGCCCGCATTCCAGATCATAATTTGTCAGCAGCTATGCCACTCTAGTCAGAGGTTTGCCATATGCAAATCACTCTTGATTCTGCTCCAATAGGAACAGTTAATCCCAAACTGCCAGGCCATTACCTCCGTCACTTTGATGTTTAAGTTTAAGTTGTTTTTTGCCTTAAAGTCCACATGCTTGCTCTCTCACACACACATGAACATGCACTCACACACTTACCACTCTCGGCCCCCTAGTTGGCGTGAAACATTGCTTGTGGTGGTATTGCTCCAAAATGTGATTATGACTATGAAGCTTACTTTGTCTGCACAACTTGACAAAGTTGCACTTCAGATTCTTGGTAATGAATAATTGTCCACAAAAAATTCGAAATTCGTATCTTCCCGTAACTCCCCACCGGAACATTCTTCGTACATTCTGGCACTGAAAAAATGTTCCGACTATTATTGACTTGAGCCATGAGGTCATGTGCGCCTTAAAGAATAAAGTAATCTTCTGGCTACAAAGTAAGGCAGGCAGGTGTCAAAATTAATTCTCAGGAATACTGATGATCAGAAGAGCCCCTTGGTTGGGCCCTGGAATCAAAGAGCCAAAGGGAGATTGCCTTGTAGTAACCTTTAGATCCCCCCAGGGTGGTATAATCCCTTCTATTAATTTTTAAAAACCGAATCTAGCCCCCAGGATGCATTCAGGTCGAACCTTTGGGCTATTTTTATAAATCATCCTTCCTGGCTCAGGCCAATAGTGGTGAGATTACCATCCGCCCTCCTATAACAAACCCAAGGTATAACATCCACACAAGCAAAGCTTTTGATCCATTAGCCCCACTAGAAGACATTGACTGATGCCACCCAAAAATTACATCGACATCTGAGGAAATGGATCACCTGTGTCTGCCCCTCGAACCTTTATTAATTTCACCCAACAGGGAGCCCTCTGTTATCAACCAACTGGACGATTTCTTTATGAATTTTTACCCCAAAAAAACAAACGTCCTGTCTAATTTGTTTGGGCTGGGGATTTTAATATTAGTACATGTAAATTGTCTGACTCACAGGTGTGTGGACTGTGCCATGAACCAAATGAAAATATTACCAATTTTTCACGTTCTGTCTACGGTGAGGGTCTTAATGTGGTACTAAATTTTTTTGTTTGAATATCTTTTATTAGTTTTCAGTACATATTCACAGTACATGCCATCATAATAAACATAAAACGCAACCATCCATCCCTTAATTGTACAAAGACAGTTAGGAGCAATAACAGTGCATTTTGGGACATTGGTCACGCATCATGTCCTATAAGGTAAAAGAAAAAAGAGATCAACGTTCTCGAAGGGCATGTTATTCCCAAGGATAAATCACATTCCTACGAAGCAATAGGCCCGTAATGGAATGGGACAATACATCAGGCAACGAGAAACCATAATGATCCCCAAGGCATAACCTGTACAAATGAAGGTGGTATGTGTGGTACAAAGACTTTAGAGAATGCACAGTCGCGTGGTTCAGGTATGAACGTAACCCGGGGTCTGTGGACATGACGTAAAATGGCATTGCCCATCAAATATGTGTCTCCTTCAGCCCTGATCCAGCAACAGGTAAGGGGCGAGCCGCCCAAGGTGGTCCCGTAAGTAGATGGTGTGAAATAAAAACAATGAACTTATAATACTATATTCTAAACATCTTAACAAGCGTGTCAAGCTAAAGAACCATTGTGACACTGAAACTTGACCAACAGGGGAGAGGGGAAAAAGAATGAAGAAAGGAAAAGAAGGACTATAAAAACTGAGAAAAAAAGGAAGAAGCAAAGAAATAAGGAAGCAAGAAGTGCATTCGTGTGGATCCATGGATATGTGTCTTCGGCACCAGGGAAAGGCCAGTGTGGGGATCTGGGAGGCAGGAGTCCGATGTGATATAGGTCTCTCAATAGGAGAGGGGAGTCAACCCGTCATGGGAAATAGGCTTCAGGCCCTCTGTACTGAGGGGGGGGGTAGGTTCGCTGTCGTGCGGGACAGGAGCAGCATTACGCGATACAGTCACGGTACGTCACAGGCAGGAGCCAGGCATGAAGTAAACGCGGGGGTGCGCAGCTCTCCATCCCACCCGCTGCCCAGGCTGGGTCCGGAGGGGAAAGTGTCTAAGTAACAACCTGGTCAAGACATACCTGGCGGAAAGATCTCAGGGTGTCATCACAAAGTTGCGCTATGGGGAACTTTCTCAGCCCCGCCGTCTTCTTCCTGTGAAGGGTAGTGCTTTCCGCTCTCGCCCAATTATCAAAAGAGGCATGCCAGTGTCTAGCATGTGGGGGTTCGCTACATTTCCAGTGCTTAGTGAGGAGTCTCTTGGCTGTGATAAGCCCGAGATCCCAGAATCTAGAAGGGACCTTGTTATGTTTCGTTCTTTTGTATAGGCCTAGTAGACATGCCTCCCACGTGTGCTGCAGGTCCTTGCCCACACCCCTCGCTAGCAGAGACGTCACCGTGTGCCAGTATGTTTGTATGTGGGGACAGGTCCAGAGCATGTGGAGGAGATCTGCACTGAGCAGTGAGCATCTCGGACACGCAGAAGTGTTGACTGCAAAGTACTGACTAATTTTATCTGATGACAAATCCGCACAATGTAAGATATAAAACTGAATTAGTTTGAAGCGGGAGTTGCGCAGAATGTTAATGGGACCGGCTAGTACTGCTGTCCGTTCCTTATCTGTCCACTCCTTTCCCCTGTCTGCTGCCCACTTATCTCGCAGCGGTTGGGAGGTACACAGCGTGTGTGTCAGTAGAGCTTGCGCCAGCCAATGGACCACATGGGAACCATTACCCATGACATGTAAGTACTGCACCAACAGATGTGTCTGTAGCTCCTCGGAGATATTGCCCCAAGCATGCACGAATGTGCGTATGAGAGATGCATGCATGAGAAATTGCCCAGCTTGAAGGCCCGTGTCTGTGGCTAGTGTCTCAAAGGGAACCAGCGCACCGTCTACATACAAATCTCCCATCGTGTCCACCCCAGCCTGTATCCATCGCTACAGCGCGTCCTCCACAACCACCCCGCCTTCCCTGGGCATTCCCAACAGCGGGAGTACCGGGGCATAGGGCTTCACAGCGCGGGTGAGTTTCAAACTACGTACATAGCATTTGCAGGCCACTGCCAGGTGTAGCTGCGTCGGGTAGGGGGTTTTGGTCAAGGGGTGGAACAAGGTATGGACCTGCGTGTGGGTCAAGATAGTAACGTCCGTGGCAGTATCACACAGGTTCTTCCCACTCAGCCATCCGGTTACCCATTTCAGCTGCGCCGCTAGATAATAAAGCTCCTGGTTGGGAACTGCAAGGCCCCTAGCGTCTGTAGGCGCATATAGTTTCGTTAGAGCTACACAAGGTCTCCCAGCATTCTATATAAGGTTCCTAATCGAAGTTTCCAGCTCTTGAAAGATCCGAGCCGGGACATACACTGGGATGTTAGAATAATATTACAGCAGCCTCGGTAAGACTATAATTTTTGTCAGTGTAACACGGCTAGGTACATTGAGGGGAAGAGTCTTCCAAAAGGTCATCTGTGCCTTTAAGGAGGAGATAGCTCGCACCAGGTTGCCCTCCAATACATCGGTCAGGGTTCTGTAGATGTAGATACCGAGATACCGGAACGTAGTGGGATACCAAGTGAGCCGTTCATTGTTAAAGCTGAGCTCACACTCGCGTGTATTCGGGCTGAAGGAATACACTCCAGATTTGGCCCAGTTAACCCTAAGCCCAGACATAGCCTCAAAAGTGCGAAAGGTGTTTGACAGTGTCAATAGCAAGCAGGTCAGGTCTCTGACATACAAGAGGAGATCGTCTGCATATAAAGAGACCACATGGAGACCATCCGCTAAGGGGATCCCCCACTCTGCGCCCTGAGTTCTTAATAGTGCCGCAAGAGGTTTCATTGCCAGTGAGAAAAGTAACGGGGATAGGGGACATCCCTTTCTAGTGCCCCTTTTGATTCGGATGTTGTCAGACAGTAGTCTACCAGTGCGCACTCGCACTGTAGGTTTCCGGTACAACAAACCCACCATGTCCACATAGTCGTCCCCAAGATCATATTTCTGCAATACTGCCATTAGATAAGGCCACTCCACAGAGTCGAAGGCCTTCTCTAGATCTAGCACTAGCACTAGGCACCCTGATCGGGGCCACTGCAGCGTAGCATAACCTTGCACTCTGAACAGCCGCCGGATGTTATGAGAGGTGCTTCGTGTTGGCACAAAACCATTTTAGTCGCCATGCACAAGGTGGGTACCAAGGGGGCCAGACGCTGAGCTAGTGTGGAAGCGATTATCTTGTAATCAGTGTTCAGGAGGACTAGCGGTCGATACGAGCCCAAGTACGTGCAGTCTCTACCGGGCTTCGGGAGGGAGATGCGGGTGGCCTCATTCTGCGTAGGGGGAAGGGAGGAGTCCTCGGCAGCCACTGTGTACACCTTCAACAGTTCAGGGATCAATATATCCGAGTAGGCCTTAAAGAACTCAGCAGGTAGCCCATCCGGGCCTGGGGACTTGCCATTAGATAGTGCAAAAATGACTGGGTGCAGCTCATCAGGCGTGAGTGGGGCCTCCAAGTCATCCCGGTATACGTCGTCCAACCCTGGTAGTGGTATAGCTGAGAGATATTCAGTGATATCAGCAAGGGGGACCTGCTGCCGAGAGCAATATAGTGTGCGGTAGTGGTCAACGAAAGCTGTGTGAATACTGATTTGCGTGTAGACCACCTCACCGGGACCAGTGCGTATCGCTGCCACAGGTGTCACCCGGTCTTCCCGTTTGATCAGCCCATCCAGCTTACCATGGACGATTACGAATCTACCCTCCGGGTCTATGCGGGAATGTGAGACTGTAAAGGGAGTCCCGGGCCTCACCCATAACAGCGCCCCTCTGGCATAGGAGGAGTATCCCGTGGCATAGAGTTGCCCTCGCCACCTGCGGCGTAATGTTTGTGCCTCCGCCCCATTCAGATGCGTCTCCTGTAGTAGTGCGATATGGACATGATGGCGTTTAAGGAAGGAGTAGATCTGGTACCTGCATGATGGTGTGTGCATGCTCTTATATTCCACGTACATATTTTTATCGCTGACATTTTATCACTTTAAGTAACCCCCCTACCCCCACCCTGCCACCACCCCACAATGAGTCACCGCTCCTGTACTCCCCGCACTCCCCCACAGTGGATTACCAAAGACACATCCATACCTGCTTGAAATAAATATACAAAATAACAAAAAAATTGCATTCCAAACAATGCAATAGGCCATAAAAAACAAAACCAGTGAAAAATGCCAAAAGGTCGACTGCTGAACATGCCACCGTCCAAACTCTCTAATGAGATAGTTAACATTTAAGTTCAGGGGGGTTGCTGTGCACTAGACACGGCTGTGGTATTACAACAGCTGGGTAAGCAAAGGAGGCTTCACCCCTCCCCCAGGCATCACTGATCAGGCACAGCTAATATGAAGTGGTCCAGCCAATAGCTGCATGACTCGCTGCACATATCTCACCCAGACTGAGGCACCATCCGGAAGGTCAATCAGGCCCTCATTCAGCCGAGACAACATAAGCTTGGCCCCAGCAGACAGGGGCATCAGAAAGTCTCCTCCAGCACAATGTCTCGCCAAAGGTCAGACTCCAAAAGTCAGTACTCACTGTGCCTCTCGTCAATGGCCAAGCGTCCGGAAGGTGACCATGCTCCGGGTGTCGTCAGGGCCAAGGCGCGACAGGAGCTTGGGGATACAAGGCGACCAAGATGCCACAGATCAGGCGCACCATGCCAGATGATGTGGCCATCCAATCAATGAAGCAAGTCTGCCGTCTGTGGTGTGACATCTGGCTGTTCCGTGGACATCTGGGAGTCGCGCAGCCCATAAATAGCCTCATAGGTAAACATCGTTTACCACGAAGTTTTTACAACGCGGTACCTTTACCACGCGGCCGTTACAATGCAAGTCGTTACCACGACTTGCGCTGGAGGGCGCTAAAGGATTAAAAATAGTAAATTTACTATCCCAACACCTTCCCTAGGGTCCACGGGGACTGGTGCTAGAATAGTAAATTATACTATTCGAAATCCGCGCCCCAAACGCAAGTCGTGGTAACGACTTGCATTATAAGGGATGCGATGTAAAGGGATGCGTTGTGACGGTACGCGTTGTACCATCATACATCCGCCTCATCATCGCTAGGCAAATCTCAGGGGCTGGCGTCCGGAGCAGTATCTGTGGCTGAGGAGCAGCTAAGCTCCGCCACCATTCGGAGGGCATCCTGCTGTTCATGATGTATAAGTTCCGCAGGTGGACTAATATCTGCCTGCGCCCGTGCCCAGCGGGCCGGCGATGACCTGTTCCTGCGGCGTCATCGGGGTCCACAATTGCGTTGCATTGTTGAGAATTCTGGCACCCGCCGGGGCGTTGCGGCCGCTCCACCGTCCAGCCAGGTCTCAACTTCCTCTGGGCAGGCAAAGAAGTGCGTTTAGTCCTGCGCTACCACTCTCAGTCTAGCAGGGAAAAGGAGGGAGTACTTGAGGTCCAGCTGGCGTAGGCGCTGTTTTACGGCAAGGAAGGGGTGCCTCTGGTGCTGAACCTGGATCGTGTAATCAGGGAAAAACATTATTTTGGCATTGTCAATGCGGACGTCTTGAAGCTGCCTGGTTTCACGCAAGATTGAATCACGGTCGCGATAGTTCAAAATTCGGAGGAGCAGCGGTCTAGTATTAGACCCTGTAGGAAGCGGCCTCGTCGGCACGCGGTGTGCCCGCTCCACGACAAAGTGAGGCAATAGCGCGCCCTCTGGTAGTAGGGCCTTCAGCCAGTCCTCCATATGCGCCGCAGGCTCCTTCCCTTCCCACCGCTCCGGCACACCTACGATTCTCACATTGTTTCTCCGTGCCCGCCCTTCCGCATCCTCGGCGCGGTCACCCAAGAATTCGACCCTATTAAGGAGATACCGTACCTGCTTATCAGTCTGGGTGACCCGAGGCTCAAGATATGCCACAGCTTCCTCCCAAGTAGTGGTGCGTTCCGCCAATTTGTTTTGATCGGCGCGCAGGTGTGTGAGATCAATTGCAACACTGTCTATTTTGGTCTCCAGAGAGGTGCGGGTGAGTTGGACTGATTCCTCCAATCTTTCCATAGCAGCCAGCATGGTGTCGAGCTTCGCCGCCATCTGGTCATCATCCGCAGGTTTTGAGAGCTTGTCCATTTTCCCCTTCAATTGCGCGCCTCCTGTGCCAGTCCGTATCCTAACACCCCCAGACATTAGCAGCGTGGTGGGTGAAAAGCTTGTGCCCTTAACAGCAACTTCCAGCGGCTGGCGGGGCTCCAGCAGGTAGCTCAAGTAGCGCAAATGGAGAGGCACACTGGTGCGGGGGGGCTGCGGGGAAAAGTGTTTCACCTGAAATGGCTGCCCCGTCTCTCCTCAGCCACTCACCTCCGGCTGATGGGGAATCAGGGCCAGAGGGTCACTGCGCCTGCACCCAGGGCCGGTCGAGGCAATATTCACCTCCGGGCAATGGATTCCATCCACGGCGGCCCAGGCACCGCCAATGAGCCAGAGTCAGTTCCCCAGGGCAGCCATGGGACGTGCAGTCGGCGGCATCGCTACATAAACCCCACGCGGACAGCGTCTCATCCGCTCCTCACTGCAAACCACGCCAGTCAGCGGCCCGCCCCTCGGTGACCAATGGCGGGTGTCCCTGGTCGGCACCTCATGCAGGGGCACAGCATTTGCAGATGGCAGGGCCCTCAGGGTGGGGGGTGGCCAAGTTCGGAGCCCAAATCCAGCGTAGGTCCGGGCCACAGCGGCGATCGTGGCCCGTAGACTCCATGCCCACAGCCAAAAGCATGTTCCATGCCTACCAGGCCACGTCTCGGGGCCCAGCCAGCAGACACAAGCCGCGGCCTCCAGTAGGCTGGCCCGCCGACATTGCGGCCATTGCCCGTGGCGTCAGGCAAGCACCTCGTTCCGGGGCACTAGTGTTCTGGTGCACGGTCCTCCCAGGGTGGGCGGCAGCTGGATGTTGGTGCCAATGTCCGGGCTCCCACGGGTCCCAGCGACGAGCGCCTCAGCTGAGTTCGGCGCCCCAAGGCAGACGCGGCCGCTCAGCCCACTAGGCCGCACCTCGGGGCCCAGCTCACAAACACAAGCCCCGGCCTTGCCTAGATGCAACGGCCGGCCAGGCGGCTGGATGAGCAGCCGAGTCGCCCCAGAAGACCGCGGTGCGGCAGGGAGCTCCCGATCAGTCCCAAAATCAGCAGAGTGGTGGTCAATAGCCCAGCAGCACCTCGCCTGAAGTTTCAGCTGTCGATGGATAAGTGTGACGGAGTATTGGCCTGGGGAAGGGGAGCTCGGGCCAGAGCTCTACCCTAGTGCGTCCGTCTCCATTGCGTGCTTAGCCACGCCCCCCCTTAATGTGGTACTAATGAAGCATGATCTTATTTTTTCATGTGATATCCAAAACCCCAGTAATCCCTTGGTCCCCACCTTCACAGGGAATCAGTGCTGGTAGTACTATAGACAACATCTTACTATCTTCTGATTTACTGTCCAACCTTCCAGCTTTGAAGTCCTTTGGTGCTGTGTAAGCACCCATAACCCTCTTTACATCACCCTGGATGCCCTCATCCAAAAACCAAAACTGAAATCAGCAGATAATTTGGCAATATTGTGGATAAGGGCTTAAAACTAAAGTGGAATAAAGTAGACCCACCCTTATTCAACCAAACCATAGTTAATGACTCCATAGAGTAAATCATGACATGCCTTTCTGATGGCTTGGGGCCCAACGAGATTCAACCTGCCTTTGATCGAATCAGCAGGTCCATCTTAAATAATCTTACACTTACAGCTCCCTTCAGAGAACAACTATCTTGTTGCTGGTTCAATGAAGCATACCCTGCGGCCCCCACGCAACTGATGGTAGCACTGAACAACCAACCGTGCGCAACATAAGAAGTTAAGTAGGCTAGAGTGGACTATAAAAAAGTCCTGGGGAAAGAAAAAGGGAAATCAGGTTACATGCTTGGGAAGATCTCAAAAAGGCTAAGGAACTGAATGATGCCACTACATTTTGGGAAGTGATTAACAGGTTTTTTAGGGGAATTTGATGCCCCAAACACAGAGACCACCATCAAGGTGGGGGCCTAGGTGTCTCATTACACTAAAATCTTCTGTTAGGGGGAAGAAAAATCCACGCAGGGACCAAGCTGCCCCTTCCTATTTGCCCCTCATTAACTCTAACTTAAAAATATTGGGCTGAGTTCTACTGTCTCACTTAGAGAAATGGAACACAACAATTAACAATTTATCTGAAGCCCAATCTGGTTTTAGATGTGGTTTAAGGACAAATGAGCAATGCCTTAATCCTTATTTGATCCTGGGGAAATACACGAAGGCCAAAATGGAATCAGTGCACTAGGCCTTTATCGATCTGTTGATTATGTTTTAAGGGTGGGCAGTGAACTCTGCTCCACCAGTGGAGTTTTGCCAACTCCGTGCTCCACTGGTAGAGCAAGGTTTTGCAAAAAACAGTCAGATTCCGCTCCATGGCTGAGTTTGCCCCTGCCCCTATCCCAACAGATGAAACTCTGTTTGCCTATTATTTATTTCGAAGGTAGCAGAAAAGCCATATCATGTACTGTAATTGCCCACTTGAAAAGCATCAACATTCCTCTGTTGATTGTGTTGGACAGTCTTGCAAAGGTCATCATGGCAATATCATAAAACAAAATTAAAAGATAAACATAGATTTTCTGAAGATACAGTAGTTGGAACAATTTTAAAAGCTATTCACAGGTGGGTCTAGGCTAGGGGTGTTTATTTTCCTCTGAGAGATTGCTTATAAATGGAGCTCATAGTTGCCTGAATAAAATAGAAGGGCATCTAATGGCTTTTTTTTGTTTTAGTTTACCAAGCCTGGGACAGGTTGTTTCGGGCAGTTCTGCACATCTATAATAATATCCCTGATACTCACTGTAGAGTGTGTTCTGGGAGATCACCCGGCCTGTGCAGGTTGGCGCTCGAGCGTTGTACACGTCCCTGCTACTACTCACTGTGCCTTTGGCAGTAGGGTGCTGGAACTCCCTGTGTCTAGGGAAAGTCCTGGTGGTACTCACTAAGTCTAGGGAGTATCCTGCAGGGAATCTCTGACAGAATATCGAGAGACAGGATATCGGCACTCAAAATATCGACGTTGGAATATCGAAGGCAAGTATATCAACACCCTATCTACAACATGGTAAGTACAAAAATATCGAAAATAAAATATCGATGTCAAAAATATCGTAATTCAATATATCGTTTTTTTCTTATTAAAAAAGGAAATATAAAGTAAATAATACTTTTATATAAATTAAACTTATGTAAAATTATTTTAGAATGTTTAAAATGATTAAATAATACATATTTAATGTTAAACATTTAATTAAAATAAACGTACAATATGTAATATATATTTAATTAATTATAATATTTATTATTTTTTTAATTATTTTAAAAATATTAACAAATACTATAAATTACAAATACATCATTACTCATAAAATAATAACATAAATAATAATAAATATTTATATTTAATACATAAAAACAATGAAATATACTTTCATCATTAAAAAAATTATTTAAACACAACATTATGTAACATTATAAAAATATTATAAAATACATAAATAATTATAAATTATATTGGATAGCATAAGGCTAAAAATTACTATTCAAACTCTATAGGGTGCAACAGTAGGGAAAGTGTTAGATACCAAATAGGTAAAAATGACTATTCCCACTCCAATGAGTGCAACATTAGGGAAAGCGTTGGATAGCGTAAGAGTAAAAATTACTATTCCAACTCCAAAGGGTGCAACAGTAGGGAAAGCGTTGGATAGTGTAGGGGGTAAAATTACTATTCCCACTCCAGAGAGTGCAGCAGTAGGGAAAGCGTTGGATAGCGGGTGGGTAAAAATTACTATTCCCACTCCAGTAAGTGCAACAGTAGGGAAAGCATTGGATAGCGTACGGGTAAAAATTACTATTCCCACTCCAGTGGGTGCAACAGTAGGGAAAGTGTTGGATAGCGGGTAGGTAAAAATGACTATTAACACTCCAATGAGTGCAATTTTAGGGAAAGCGTTGGATAGCGTAAAGGTAAAAATTACTATTCCAACTCCAAAGGGTGCAACAGTAGGGAAAGCGTTGGATAGTGTAGGGGGTAAAATTACAATTCCCACTCCAGAGAGTGCAACAGTAGGGAAAGCGTTGGATAGCAGGTGGGTAAAAATTACTATTCCCACTCCAGTGAGTGCAACAGTAGGGAAAGCATTGGATAGTGTACAGGTAAAAATTACTATTCCAACTCCAGTGAGTGCAACAGTAGGGAAAGCGTTGGATAGCGTAAGGGTAAAAATTACTATTCCAACTCCAAAGGGTGCAACAGTAGGGAAAGCGTTGGATAGCGGATGGGTAAAAATGACTATTCCCACTCCAGTGAGTGCAACAGTAGGGAAAGCGTTGGATAGCGTACGGGTCAAAATTACTATTCCAACTCCAGTGAGTGCAACAGTAGGGAAAGCGTTGGATAGCGTAAGAGTAAAAATTACTATTCCAACTCCAAAGGGTGCAACAGTAGGGAAAGCGTTGGATAGTGTAGGGGGTAAAATTACTATTCCCACTCCAGAGAGTGCAACAGTATGGAAAGAGTTGGATAGTGGGTGGGTAAAAATTACTATTCCCACTCCAGTGAGTGCAACAGCAGGGAAAGCATTGGATAGCGTACGGGCAAAAATTACTATTGCAACTCCAGTGAGTGCAACAGTAGGGAAAGCGTTGGATAGCATAAGGGTAACAATTACTATTCCAACTCCAAAGGGTGCAACAGTAGGGAAAGCGTTGGATCGCGGGTGGGTAAAAATTACTATTCCCTCTCCAGTGAGTGCAACAGTAGGGAAAGCGTTGGATAGCGAACGGGTAAAAATTACTATTCCCACTCCAGTGGGTGCAACAGTAGGAAAAGTGTTGGATAGTGTAGGTGTTAAAATTACTACTCCAACTCCAAAGGGTGCAACAGTAGGGAAATCGTTGGATAGCGTACGGGTAAAAAGTACTATTCCCACTCCAGTGAGTGCAACAGTAGAGAAAGCGTTGGATAGCGTACGGGTAAATTTTACTATTTCCACTCCAGTGGGTTCTACAGTAGGGAAAGCATTGGATAGCGTAAAGGTAAAAATTACTATTCCAACTCCAAAGGGTGCAACAGTAAGGAAAGCGTTGGATAGTGTAGGGAGTAAAATTACTATTCCCACCCAGAGAGTGCAACAGTAGAGAAAGCGTTGGATAGCGGGTGGGTAAAAATTACTATTCCCACTCCAGTGAGTGCAACAGTAGGGAAAGCATTGGATAGCGTACGGGTAAAAATTACTATTCCCACTCAAGTGGGTGCAACAGTAGGAAAAGTGTTGGATAGTGAGGGGTTAAAATTACTACTCCAACTCCAAAGGGTGCAACAGTAGGGAAAGCGTTGGATAGCGTACTGGTAACAAGTACTATTACCACTCCAGTGAGTACAACAGTAGAGAAAGCATTGGATAGCGTACGGGTAAAAATTACTATTCCCACTCCAGTGGGTGCAACAGTAGGGAAAGCATTGGATAGCGGATAGGTACAAATGACTATTCCCACTCCAATGAGTGCAACAGTAGGGAATGCGTTGGATAGTGTAGGGGGTAAAATTACTATTCCCACTCCAGAGAGTGCAACACTAGGGAAAGCTTTGCATAGGTTAGGGGGAAAAATTACTATTCCAACTCCAAAGGGTGCAACAGTAGGGAAAGCGTTTAATAACATAGATTGTTATTGTCACATACTTCTAAATAATGTTTGTATTTGAAATAATGTATAATTAATTTTTCAAATACATCAACATCAATAAAAAACAATTAATGTTTAAGAAAACCAACTACATTTCAATAATTTATTGACTATAAATTAACAACAAACACCAATAAATAATCATTATTAAATATTAATCACCAAATAATATATATTAAAGAATAATTTATTTATCATAACAATAAAATAATTTTTAAATGTAAATCAATATTAAAAATTAAAAAACTATGCAAATTAATATTTTTAGAAAAAATAATGTTTAACAATTATTTAATTATTTTTTCTAGTTATAAAAAATATTTACAAATTAAAATATTAATTGAACTTTTAAAAAATAATTATCTATTAAAATAAATAATTACCAAATAATACTTTTTTAATACATTAATTATCCATAACTAAAAATGTATAAATAATTAAATATTTACAATAAAATTACTTTCCACCCAATACCCCTATAAACCCACAACACGCTCAGTAACTAAAAGATAACATTTAATTGAAATTAACATTAATTACCAATTATATAATTAATTCATCAATTAAAATAATTAATTGCTGATTAATAATTAATTACAAAATAAATTATACATACATTTTTTTTATTAATTACAATTAAATTACTTCCCACCCTATTCCCCTATAAACCCACAACCAGCTCCAGTACTAAAACATAACGTTTAATTAAAATTAACATTAATTACCAATTATATTATTAATTTATCAATTAAAATAATTAATTGCCAATTAATAATTAATTACAAAATAAATTATACATCAATATATATTTTATTAATTACAATTAAAGTACTTCCCACCCTATTCCCCTATAAACCCACAACCCGCTCCAGTACTAAAACATAACATTTAATTAAAATTAACATTAATTACCAAATATATAATTAATTTATCAATTAAAAAAATGTATTGCCAATTATTAATTAATTACAAAATAAATTATACATCAATATATATTTCATTAATTACAATTAAATTACTTCCCACCCTATTCCCCTATAAACCCACAACCCGCTCCAGTACTAAAACATAACATTTAATTAAAATTAACATTAACTACCAATTATATAATTAATTTATCAATAAAATATTCAATTACCAATTAGTAACTAATTACAAAATAAATTATACATAATTTTTTTTTATTAATTACAATTAAATTACTTCCCACCCTATTCCCCTATAAACCCACTACCCGCTCCGGTATTAAAACATATAATTTACTTATAAAATTTTTTATTAATATATAAAATGAATACACATATAATATTATTTATTTGAAATACTTAACTAAAACATATAACACATACATAATAAAAAAAAATGCAAATATCGATATTAGTGTCGTCGAAATAAGTTACATCGATACATATGCTATCGATATTACTAACTTCGATATTACTTAGATCGATATAAAGAATTTCGATATTACTTACCTTAGGGTCGATATTCTGTCCAACGATATTCTTGACATCGATATTCTGCACCTTCGATATTTCAAACATGATATTTTGGTAGGTCGAAATTTAAAACTCGATATTTTGACTGTGTACCTCCTACAGGTGGTCACTCTACCTGTACAGCCTGGGACTTCCCTCTCCTCCTGGTGACTTCGCTCTGCTGGCGCTCACTTTGTCTGAGGGAAGGTGTGCAGATGCTTCATGCCTTAGGTACTCACTGTGGATGTGCTGCTGCTCGGCTGGTCCTCACTGGGGAGCAGACAGGAGCAGTGTCTCACTCCTTGGCCTGTGCCTCTGTCCAATTGTAGGTTGCGACTCTGAGCACACACTCCGTGCCACAGTTTTATTTCTTTCCCTGCCTTGGGGATGACATCAACTCCGCAACAAAATGAAAGAGGTGAAAAGTTCGTCACACCCGCCTTCTGGTCCTCACCCCTCAAAAAATTCATCCGATTTTTACCACTTTCAGGAGCGGAATGTACCAATTCACAAAGACTTGCCTCTCCTCACATGCAGCTCTTTCATTCATGTGTTGAAGGCGCCCTTTTAAGCTTGTTTGTGCTGTAGGTTGTTTGCAACGACGTGAAGGTGGTACAGGCAATGCTTTCGTTTTTGATGTAATGCATCTGCAAGTTTTCCGTAGTCCAAACACTGCGTTCATGGACTACAATTCCCATAGATCCGAGCGCTGTAGGAAGTATGATGTCAGGTGCCATGGAAATCTTCTCCTCATAGGAGTCTCCCAGCCAAGCTTCACGTCCAGCTTTCCCAAGTTCTCGCACACGTACAGCCACCGGCATCAGCCATTTCCCAGGATCCCACCTGGCAGAGCAGGGGACATAGGGAGGTTGCTAAAAACTTGGGGACATCCTAGAGTTTCTTTACTGGGAAACGTGCGTATATTGAGGAGTCTCTGTCATACACAACCCAGTGCATGTCCCATTCCAGCTGAGAAAATTGCGCTCCTTATCCCAGGTAAGAGCCTGTGCAGTGCAGCCACATTGTAAGCAACTGTTATTTAGTTTACCATCCATGCTTTTATTGTTAGGCTTCTGAAAGGACGGAATCCCGCAGTTTCCGAGTGTCTGCTTCTTGCACCAGGGTACACAGCTGAGCTACAGCGGTAATATGCTAATGGTTGGGTGCCACTAGGGTGGAGCAGAACTCTGCAGTATTCCACTGAGTTTTCATGCAACTCTGCGGAATTCCGCGTAGTGCATCTCCGCAAAGTCCACCCACCCCATGTCCGTTTGACCTCGTGAACTGCAATAGGCTGTGGGACCTTATGGGACAGATGGGCATGGAACCTGAACTTTTAACACTCATACGTCAGCTCCACCATGACTGGACAGTAAGGGTCCGTTATGGCCCCTGAGGTAAATGCTCCCCATATATTAAGTCTTCCCGGGGTGTCAGGCAGGGCTGCATTTTGGCCTCCTTCCTGTTCCTATTATATAAAAATAGGATAAATTCCTTTTTGATGGGAAGGATGTGCCGCGCATGTGGAACAAGCCTGCTCCCATCTTGCTGTCAGCGGACTACATGGTATTGATTGCCTACACAGCAAATGAGCTTCAGACTCCGCTCGATTTATTTCTGGCCTTAATGAAAGACTTAGACCTCCCAGTTAACTTCTCAAAGTCTTTCATCATGACTTGTGGCCGACACTACTCAATAATCCAAGTCCTTCAAAATGGGAGACCATACTTTAGCAAAAGTAAAGATTTTTAAATACCTGGGAATTATTTTTTTAACGAAGCACTCAAATGGCCCCCCATTTAACAGTACATCTCTGGTCCTTTCATTGGAACCTGGAAGCTATATTCAGATTTGCCTGACAGTTGCAACATTAGCCTTTGTTTGAAATGTTGAGTATAAGAGTAAGTGCATCTCAGTAGGAGTTTACAGCGCCAGGCTGTGGGGCTACAACAAAGCTGGACCCCTACTAAGAGCAGGAAATAGTTTTTTGTACCAATTATTGTCAGTCCCGGGTACTACAACTACCTTAGTATGTCACTCAAAAATGGAGTTGACATATCTGGAAGATCTGATCAGCCTTGCCCCTTCTATTGCTCTGAGTAAAAATATGGGGTACCCCTGAGACGACAGTAACCAGAACCTGCATAGCTGACTGCCTGTCACTAGACAAACCCAATGAGATCCACTGGTTATCCTATGGAACAAACACATTACATACATTAGGCCTCAGTGCCAAAATTCACATCTTGAATCTGCCCAGGCTAAAGCTTCCATCGTTAGGTAGGCCTCTGTTTCCACAACACATAGCATGGAGCCATACTAAGGGTGGATCGAGAATCCAACCCATCTGTATTGGTTAAAAATCTTCGCATTGGAAACACTGCATTTTAAATGTACTTTCCCTCAAATAGGGGTTTGGAGTAGGGATCTCCTGCCTTGTGGATGCGATAGCACCTCAATGCAGAGCAATAGTCAATTTATTTTATTTTGCACTTTATACGCGGAAAAGAGAGGCTCCTTCCTGGACCCACTCTTAAGTAAATCAAACACGAGACTTCAGAAAGAGGTGCTAACTTACTTGCAATGCTTAAGGTCGCAGGAACCACGCTATGCTTTATTAAACTTGATAACAACTGCTTTTTATATTAGGAAAAGATATACATGATAATGTATTATTCACTGAGTCCCTGCTTTATATAAGTTGGAAAAGATATGCATCATAATGTATTATTCACTGAGCCCAAATCATGGTTTTTCATGTCTTCTAAGATATGTGCATGGCGTTTTTAGAACTGTTGTCTGATGTACATTCTTTTAATAATGGATTGCATGGATTTTTATTTTTGTAATATGTTTCTATCCTTGTGTCTTGCTTTTATGGCCTCTGGCCAAATAAAGTCTTACTTGATTGATTGGCTGCTGTTTGAACCACTGTTGCCAATCCAGTGCATTTTTCTTTTTCACTATGATTAGAAGTACGCCTTCCAGTTCTCTGGTCTATCTTTGCAATGTTCTTTCAACTCTGCTTTAGTCTTCACAGGGAAGTGACAGTACAACAGCCTCCACGTTTTCACCTATTTGAAAGGTTCATTCATGACCTTATATATTCATCCTTTTGTTATTGGTAGAACTATCTTCCACTAAGCGCATTACTCATCCTAAAATTCGCCAATGGGACTCTGCCTCTAAAACTCTCGCTACCCTTATGGATAGCTCTAGAGAACATGGATCGGGGTGCTCTACTTCAATGTCTTTGGCTATGTCCAAGAAGCCCTCTGCTTCAGTCAAGAGACCAAAGAAGGATTTCGACTCTCCATCCAAAACTACTCCCCTTTATACGCTAGAGGAAATTATGGAGGAAAGAAGAGCCTTGAAACCCTTTGTTTTAAAATCTAAGGCTTCCTGCATACACTTTGAGTAGAAATGGTCCACGCACGATCAGCGCATAAGTGATATTGAACAAAGAATTTGTGTTATGCAAGACTCAATCCCAGAAGTATCTTGGTTGACAAATGAAATAGAGCTGCTCAAAAGGACTACCAAAAACATGGAAAACAGGAATCAGAAAAACAACCTGCGACTTTATGGAATCCCTGAGAACTCAGAAGAATCTAACATGATTTCCTTTTAGCAAAGGGTTATCCCCTCTATTGTTCACTTACCTGACCACAATCTATTAAATGTTCAAAGAGCCCACCGTCTTGGTCCTAAACCACCTGCTACTTCACATCAGAGGCCTACTGGCATCATTATCCTATAGTTGCAGCACGCTGATTTAATGCACATCATGTTTGCTTGCAAGCAAGCGGGCATTCTTAATTTGTCTGGTAACAAAGAATATTTTTTGCAAGATATTTCAAAAGCTACTGTTTCAAGAAAATGCTTCATGGAAATTCGGCCTCAACTAAATTCCATGAACATCAGATATGGCTTCGTTCACCCATGCGTTTTCAAAATTACTTATAAAGAGAACTTTTACACCTTTGAGGATCTAGCTAAACTACAAGACTTTGTTCAACAGCATCATCTTGAAGACATGGAAATTGACAGTACCGCAAAGATATGATTGTTGTAAATGCCTTCTCTGTTGATTCTTCTTTTTATTTTCTTATTGTTCTCTCTCAATGTGGTAATGCTCACTTCTAAATTGTGTATTCATTATAACCCACATCTGTTTCATTGTCAAGCCCTAGTGTATTATCTGGAATATTTGTCCTGTTTCCTTGTGCGTGCTCTCCCTACAACATCCTACTGATAGGGGTATATTGTAAATCTATTGTTATGCTTTTTATACTCTTTTTACCTTATTATAAAATGTTTTCATATTATACAGCCCGTATGCATTTGTTGCTCTCTCTATGGTTATCACTGTAATGTATCCCTTTCAAACTACACCATCTTCCCCTTCATGTTCGCCGGAGCTGAGTCTGGTTTCAACTACTTTAGGTTCTCCACACTCTCGTCATACCTTACAATGTATTTTATTTCATGTAAGGTAATTTTTGCAACTAAAGTTTATTTTTCCTGTGTTGCCTTTACGTTTTCTCTGTCTCTTCGGGAGTTCCTCAACCCCCTTCCATCTTCCTGATTTTTTCTCCTCTTATTTTACTATCTTCCTCTTTGGTTGTATTGTCTGCTGAAACTTCCTGTGTACAATATGCACATGCCTAAATTTACTCCTAATATTCAAATATGAATTCTCCTCGTATACTGCACAGGGTCCCAACCCTGACTGCTAAAGGTTTAAAAAATCCCATTATAAGTCAGCATACATTGTCAACTTGCATTACTTGAAGTAACTCACCTTACTGAAGAGACATTAACAAACTCAAAAGGCAATGGTTGGGTGAACTTTTTTTTCCTCTTCTTCACAAAATAAAAATGGCATAGCTATTCTTTGCCATAAAGGTTTAAATATTTCCCTTATTTCCCAAGAAAATGACAAGGAAGATTGGTGGGTTTATATTGATGGTGTACTTTTCATGATTCTTAATGTATATGGCCCCATCAGCCCTAATCCTCTGTTTTGGAGACATATTTTGCAATTGATCACTCAAACCTTTACCGAAAATGTCATCTTAGGGGTAGACTGTAATCAAATAATTCACCTTTTTCTAGATCATTGTTCAACTATGAAATTTCTCCCTCAGAGTGCACAAAGTATTTACGCACTCCATCAGTTCAGAAGACCCTCTCAGATTCCTGGAGATTGGTCCACCCTTTCCTTCAAGAATTCTCTTTTTATTCTGCCCCTTTCAAAACTCAGACTAACATATACTAAGGTTTCCTTAGCAAATATCTCACCCAGCACTTAGTTAACTCTGAGATAGGCTCAATTTAAATTTTGGGCCATGCCCCTGTGCCTACTGATTTAAATGTTCTCCACAAACCTTCACCCAGATCATGTTGGAGGTTCAACAATCACTTACTTTCTGATAAAGTTTGTATCACTTCTTCTGTGGCATTTGTTGATGAATATTTCAAGATTAATGAAACAGGAGAGACTTCTTTCAATTTTGTTTGAGATGCATTTAAGGCTGCATCCAGTGGTTTTATTATTGGGTGTGTTTCTCACGAATTGAAAGCTAGGGAGAAGGAATTGGCTGCTATTTTTAGTGAAATAAAGAAACTTGATCATAAATATTTTACATCTAAAAATAATAAAGTGGACAGTGATACGTTGGTGGTAGCCAAGATACAATGTAATAGAAATACTATATTCTATAGAAAAGACACGTAGTACTATTCTTAAAATTAGCGGCAGATATTGTGGGGGATGAACTAAAATTGGGACTTTGTTTGCTAATGACCTTAAAAGCAGGAAAGAAAAATCCTCCATCGCCTCTATCACCAATCAATCTGGTACAACATTTTTACGTGATCCAGACATTGCTAGTTGTTTTGCTGACTGTTACCAAACACTATATACTACTGAAGCATGTCTCCTGAGGATTCCCTCTCCTCATTCTCACATGCACAAGCCCTTCCTAGTCAATTTGGCTCCTCTTGAAGGCCTAGTACGATTGAAGGAATTGTTCTATGTCGTTAAATGCCTTCCAGTTGGTAAGGTCCAGATTCCTGGTAGATTCACAGTTTAATTTGACCTTCAGTTTTTGAAGAAAAAAAATCCCTAAACTATTTAAGTTTCCTCTCATTGAACAAATCATCTGGATCTTTAAGGGAAGCTGTGATGTGTCTTATTCGAAAAATGACATAGATCCCCCTCAATGTAAGAAATACTGTCCCATATCACTGATAAATACTAACTTCTAAATTTTGCTAAAGCACTGGCCTTATGCCTTAATGACTTTATACCAGATCTAGTGGATGTGGATCAGTCCGGCTTTGTTACAAATAAGAATATAATGGTCAATTAGCTAACCCCGAGAGGATTTGGGGGAGTGCCACTACGCAGAGTTCCAAGGAGTTGGGAAAAAACTCAGTAGAACTCCACTCCGCTCCCCGCCTCCACCCCCCCTAATAAAAAATATAAATTACAAAATTAACAAAAAAAAACACTTACCTCTGCTGTGGTGTCTCTTGGCTGCCCTCCTCCTCCTCACCATGGTCTCTCTCACCGTCTCCTCATCCACATACGTCTTGTGAGAACTGCGCATGCGTGCACCTGCGCACATGCGCAGTCCTACCAAGACGTACGTCCGATATAGAGTTTGCGTGTGTGGACGAGGAGACGGCAAGAGAGACCGAGGTGAGGAGGAGGAGGGCAGCCTGGGGACACCACAGCAGGGGTAAGTGTTTGTTCTTTTTTATTTGTGCATGGGGGGCTGGCTAACCCCACTCTGCTGTGGAGTCGGAGTTTTGCCTCTACTTCGTGTTCTCAGTGGATCGCGGAGTAGGCATATTAACACAAACTCTGCTGGCGGGGCAGGGTTCTCTGCCCGGACTTGCAATTTGCGGATCTTTTAAACACTCTTAGTAAAGCAGATAAACATGATCACACCCTGGGAGCAGTGGCCCTGGATGCTGAAAGGAATTCGATCGAGTGGATTGGAAATATCTAATGTATGCTCTTCATTGGCACAGGTTCGGCCCTCAATTTCTTAAATTAATCTCCTAATACTATTCAGCCCTAGTTTTGGTAAATGGTATTCAATCTTCCTACCTTCCCCTCCTAAGGGGCACGATGTAGAGATGCCCCTTATCACCCATGCTTTTTATTTTCACTTGAGCCTTTTTTATATAGGTTGAAACACTCTGACGCCTTTTCCAGCTTTTAACTAAATAAAGTCCATATTAAATTGTCTGCTTACGCAAATGACATCCTTCTTTATATCTCCAAACCAGAAACATCACTCCCTCATGTTTTTGAAGACCTTAATATGAATTCGAAAGTTTCAAGTTACAAACTTAGCAGAGAAAATCCAAAGTGATGCCCTTAAATAAGTTTTGTTTTAAAGCACCTTTTGCTAGTATGGGTTTCTCCTAGAACCCTGACGACATCAAATATCTTTGTATTTTATATCATACAAATCTCAGAGATACTCTGCAAACTAATATGGATGTCCTTCTTGCAAAAATTACAAAAGTCATGCAAGGGTGATCCCCTTGATTTTTGTCAAGGTGAGGTTGCCTGGATACTATTAAAATGATGGTTATTCCAATTCTTCTTCTTCAGGATGCTACCTATTAAAATCCCGCACACTACTTTTTAGCTATTGATAGAACCCTATCTACATTTTTATGGAACGGGAAACCTTCTTGCATTTCCTTACAACTCTTAAAGTTACCAAAATCAGTTGGGGGGGTAAACTATCCTGATTTTTCTTCCTATCATAAAGCATGTGTTATTAAGCAATGCCAGAATTGTTTTTGTGACCTTTCAGACCCTACACACAATTTATGATTTCAGCTGGAATTAGTCCTTATTTTCTCTTCTCTCATACTCAAAATATATACATATGTTACATCCTCCTAAGTATTGGATACCCATAGTTATTTCTCACTCTTGTTTTATTTTTAAATCATATTTGGTAGCTCTTATCTCATTCATCTGAACAAATCCTTCAGACTCCTATTTGGTATTATAAAAAGCTACTTGTAAGTGGCAAACTGCTACTTTGGTGGACTTCATTAAATAAGGGTATAGTCACTGTTTCTCAATTGATTTTGCATAAAAATGTGTTATTCCATTTACAACACTTCTTTTAATTTTTCCCTTAAATTTATCAAATAATATCACACACCTGAGTACTTATTTTAACTGAAACTGCTTCAAAGCAATGCATGTTGATGTTGTACTACTAATCCTGGTGCCTATCTTCACGTTTTTCCTCTGCCCTAAGCTGTCACTGTTGTTGGGGCAGCTGTGGACAAGAATAGGAGACAGTACCAAAACTTGCACTCCATTTCCATTCAGGTTTTATTTCGAGGTGGCTTTTATTATTATTGCATCAATTTGTTGATATTCTATTTGACATTGCATTCCAGGTAATTATCACAAATTGGAAATCAATAGACAACAGAACTTTACAGCAGTGGGGAACCTTGGTCTGTCATAATCATCGTCTGGATTGGTATAATCTACACTCTACTTCTTTGTCGGCAAAACGGGATCAGCTTTGGGAACCACAAACAAATTATTTGTTAGTCAATGCTCATAATGCATCTTAACCACCCATTGTATTTCAGCATTTTGGCCATAGTCGTTGTTAATGCATTTCTCTGTTATTACTATGGTTCTTGTGCTTCATATGGTTTTTTTGCATGATTATTTGGATGTTTCTCTCAACAATTGTATACGACTTAAAATTTTACTTCTTCTTTTCTCTCTCCTTTCAGTTCTTTTTGTCTCTATTACTTTTTCCTCTTCACTTTCATTTCTTAAATCTCATCACTTGTATTTCTGAGGTTGAAATAAGTCTTTGTACTTAGCTTTTATAGTGTATTTCATTGCTTTTTATGTACTAGTTTGGTAGAATTAATGTACAACTTCTACTTCTTCAATAAAAATACTTAACTTAAATAGGCATAGATCCAGGTTTGTTATTCATACACTATAAAATTGCACTATATTTACCATGTGCAATATTACCGGTCCAGGTCCACAACTGTAGGAAGCTTTTGTGGAGACCAGGTTATTTATCATTATATGGCGTCAACTAGTGGGCCCTATAAGAGTAGAGTTAAATATCCACTGCTGCTCCTATCTTGAGACACCCTGTACAAGTCTTATCCATGGCCGCATGCTGTTTGATATCATATGTACCTAGCTTCCTAGCTTGAGAAGATATACTTTATGCTTTTTTTTGTTGCTTTTAGCACCACTTGAGAAAATATTTAATGTCATGGATGGACAAATGCTGGTGGTATTTTGGACTATGTCTGGAATGACACATAATTTGCCACTTTAGTTAGCATGGCGATATTTTGTGCACATAATACTTTTCAAAAGTGTCCTTTTTTGCTCCTTTTTACAGTGTGATACTTTCAAATGAATTATTTGTATGACAACTGCATCATTTTCTATCAATAAATATCAAAACACTCATAGTTCCAAATTATAATTATTTTCTAAGTTTTGTCCCGAAAAAAGTCGGTGTTATTCGTGTAATAAACTACAAAATATACTTCATGCTTTGGTAAATATTCTAAAATTATTACATTGGCAACATTTGCTGGTGGTTGTTAACAGTAGGAACTAACAGCCAGATGTAGGTAACTCTAATTTACCGACTCATAAATACCGAATTTTACCGATTCGGTATTTATGAATCGGTAAATTAGAAGGAGGGAGATGTAGCAAAATTTTTATTTAGAATTACTGATTCGTTAACATTCGTTATTTACCGATTCGGTAAATACCGAATCGGTTTTGCCCATTGATTCCTATGGGCCTTGAAGCCGATTCGGTAAATACCGATTTTCACAAGGGTGCAGGGGGTGTCACTTTGACACCCTCTGGCACCCCCAAAACAGGCTCGGGTGCCATGTGGCAGGCATACATGCCCTAAGGGCAGGTCTGCCTGCCACATGGCATAGGTGTGCATGCACACATGTGCAGGCACACCGGAATCGGTATTTTACCATCAAATTGGATTTGATGGTAAAATACCGATTCGGTAAGGCCTCTGGGACTCTGAAGAGTCCCACCTACATCTGGGTGCCTCAGAATCGGTAAAATTACCGAATTTTTATTTTACCGAATCAGTAAAATTACCGAATCGGTAATTTTACCGATTCGGTAAAATAATGCCCCCTACATACCTGTCACCCATTTACCGATCGGTAATGGCCAAAATCGGCCGTTACCGCTCGGTAAATGGCCTCAAACGGCCACCTACATCTGTCCCTAAGTGGCATATTTATGTGAAAGCCATGCAGCGCAGCAAGTCGACTTACTGCGCTGCATGATAGGGAAAGGGCAGGAATGCACTGTATTTAAAAGAATGCAGCACATTCCTTCCTTTGTCCCTAGCACCGTTTGGCTGCCTAGCACCAACGCAGGCCCACATGCACCCTGATGCAAGGGTGCCTGTATTGCACAAACACAATCCTGCACAAGGGCAAGGATCCAGAGCACACTATGCGTAATTAAATATTGTTCATGTGTTCAAATATTCACTCCTTTGGGATAGATCAACCAAATGTGTTTTTTTTCCAAAAAGTTTTTATTATCATCAGTGTTCACCCCTTGGGAATCACTGTGCTTGTGGCTTAAGTGACAAGCACAGTGATTCCCAAGGGGTGAACACTGAAGATAATAAAAACTTTTTGAAAAAAAACACATTTGGTTGATCTATCCCAAAGGAGTGAATATTTGAACACATGAAAAATATTTAATTACGCATAGTGTGCTCTGGATCCTTGCCCAATCAGAATAAGATAGAGGTTTGTGTACCTCTTTTCTTCACAGAGGTTAAGGTTTTCCTCTGTCCAAGAAGCACCTACTTTGATACCAAGTTAACCAAATACTTTACCGTGATAAGTTGAGCGCCAAAAATTTCTGAACACTTAAAAAACCTATCCTTAGATTATTCAACAATCCTGCACAATGCAGCACACATAGAGAGGAAGTAACAAGGAGAAATAATGTCTATGTTATGTATATGTTATTGTATTTTTTTAGATTGAGGAAAAATGTTCCAATGCACTAATAATGCCCTTATGTGTTTATTTATAAACGTTTTTAATTGCTCTTTTATTGTGTGGATGATGGATTCGGTCACATGTTATGTACAGTGTTATTTTTAAATACTTTATTAAACATTATATTGGGTGAATACAAGGTGTGGTACTCAGGCAAAGGATCAGGTCTATGAGATTTGGATAAATGAGTAAATATATGTCAAATGGAATGATGCGTATTGAGTTTTTGTGGTATTTCATAATCCTGAAGGGAAAACATTGGCACTTTACAAATCTGGGAATGTGTCAAAACCCATGGGAGTTGCGTGGGAACACCCACACAATGGCCATGGAAATCCCCAGGTCAGAGTAATACAACGCAACAATTTGCGTTGTGTTGCATTCCTCCAGATATATGAAGGCACTCAGGGCCACGCAAGGTGGCCTTGCCTGGCTTCATAAATTGAATTATGGGCTTGCATCATGCTTGCACCAAGTTGTGTGGTGCAAGAGTGACACAACTCCCCTCATAAATATGCCCCTAGGTACCTTTTATAAAAATAGTGATGAAACACCACCTCTCCGCACTTTAAGAAAATATCGTGTAAGCAAATTTACCATTATACTCTACAGCAGAATTATAACCTCTGTATATTTAGATGTCTTTTAATACAAGGCCATGCGACTTTTGCTTGTTTGTAGGCAGCAAATGACTCAATTTTAAACTTTGCTGCATTTCAGATTCAATTATTGCCTCCTGTTTAAATTTTCCACTGCAATTATAAAGCCTCTATATACCCGACCTTATTCCACGGATTACTACGGATGTTAGGTCAGTACAAAGAATATTGGAGTTCTGCATTTCCTTCATATGAAACTCAAACGTAGAAAAACAAACACTTTCTGAAAGTCTCTTATTCACATTATATGAAATATCCCCAGGCATCAACCGGGGGCAGTCTCTGCAATGTTTTACCTCGAGTTTTTGCGCAATAATAGGTGGTGCCACAGGACTCAGAGTGACACCCAGGGCAGCGCAGAACAACTTTCTGGCAAAAAACATATTTTGCACTGAAAATTGATGAGAGCAGAGCAAAATGGCTTTGTGTTGCTAAGCACCAAAGCATCATCATTGCAAAGGAGGCGTAACAGGGCAGGAGGAACATAAACCCCTATTGATTTTAGCGCAGATCTACTAAAATAGCCAAATCGAAGGCAAAAGAACATGAGAGAGTAATTCAAAAAAATACTAACGAAAATAAAATAACTTTTTGTAATGTAATATGGTGCCCCTTGTAGTGTGCTCTAAATCCCATACACCAAGTTTGTGTTATATATAAAACAACAATTGAAAAAACGAGTAACTGAACTTAAATGCTGATGGACAGCTTGAGATGTGGTGTCTCTGAGATGTGACTCATGGTTTGTGGCTGTGATACAGGCATGACTTTAGTGATCTGAAAGGATTATTTAAAGCGGACATGCATCATGTTAAACCTTTACTGTCGGCAAAGACGAAACTCATTTAGCCTAGTGTTCATTAAATATGTTATTGCAGAAGTGTGTTGAACTTCAGGATTGCCTGTCTAAGAAAAAGTAATCTATGCGATGGTAGAGAACTACACCCTTAAAGACGTATGTCTGCCGCTAGAATGTGAGCTCTGTCCCTCCTTAGGAGTTGACCACACACTGAAGATATATTTGCTGAAGAGGCTGATATGATTGCACACTCAACCCGGAGAAATCAGAGATAGGGTGGAAAAAGATGAGGAGTGGGAACCAGCATATACTAAAGTAGTAATTTGAGTGGAAAGGTTGTGTTGAAATTCATAGCTAATTTAATATCCAGCTACCTTCTCACTGTAAAAATGACACTAAGAGCAAAGCACGCTTTGAGAACAATGGAACTCAAAATGTTTTCAAAAGCGTTTGACACTCTATCCATCATGATATTGTGTTGGATTTGACCCTGTCTGTAAGGTTACCTCCAAAAATGTTGCCTTCACCCCTCCTGTTTTCTGCAGCCATCTTTGGTGAATGTTAGGAATCATAAAATCTATTTTACCATTGATAATCGTTGCTAAAGTGCTTGGGCTCTCTCCTTTAAACATTGCATCATTGGCTTCTACCCAACTGGCATATTTTATTTACTTATAAGTCCTAAGTAAATTTGCATCACTTGTACCCTGGGTCTGAAAATTAAATGCTACAAGTGGGCCTGCAGCACTTTTTCTGCCATCCACTTAAGTAGCTCCTTTGAAACATGTATCAGACCTGCCATTGCAGCCTGTGTGCAGTTTTAAACTGCCATTTCAGTCTGGAAAAATAAACATTTTGCCAGGCATAATTTTTCCTTTTTCTTACGTAGATGTCACCCCTATAGGAGGTCCTAAACAGCCCAGTAGGGAAGGCGCTTTGCATTTAAAAAGCTAGTCATGTACTTTTAAGTTTTACCTGTCCTGGTAGTGAAAAGAACATTTGTTTTTTTCACTACAGCAATGCCCACCTTTCCTATCCCATAGGATAACATTAGATTATCTTCTTGCATTTAATGAGTGATATTCTTTGTTTTGGAACTGTTAGAAATGTTATGTTTGGTCTCTAGAGTATTCAACATTTGAAATCATCTTTCATTGTAAAGTCAAATTTTAAGTCACAATTTTGAAAATGACACTTTTAGAAAGTTGGCATTTTCTTGGCCTCTTCCTTTGGTGCCTGCAGCCTGTGACATGACTAGGTGACCAGTTGGCCTTTGTGTATTCCTCCTATAAAGTTTCACAAAGGGATATGGGGGTTTGTAGGATGAGCCATCTTGACAAGTAGGGTGGTGGAGAGCTGTCATCTACCACACTTACATTTCAAAGAAGCTGCCTCTCACAAGGGTCTTCACACTAGCCTTTTGTTACCCCATACAATCTGGGACCAGGGCAGAGGTGAAGTAAATTCCAGAACCATCCATGAGGGGAAAAGCTCCAGATGTTTCTTCTACTTCAGAGCTGGCAATGGGTAAAGAAATAGGACCCTCAGACTCACTCATCAGTACACTCTTGATATTGTGAATACTACAGACGAAGGGCTGCCCTGCTGCCAGGGGACTGCCGTTTTGCTTGAGGCCTGCACTGGTATCTGAGAAGGAAGACTGGCCTGGTCCCTTCATCCCAGTCAGAATGACTCTAAAGGGCAGCTAGCTGACGTCCTGTTAAGAGTTACAGTGACACAACAAGCTCCAGATGCCTCCAAGCAACTACCCAGCTGGACCTACCTAGACCTGCAACTGGATCTGCCTGAGCCTTCTAGAGTGAGTCCTATATTCCCAAGAAGAAGAACCTCCCTAGGACCTGGGCCCTTAGTTGGCATCAGTGTGACCTCCTATGAAGAACGGGATGAAATCCTGAAGTATTGGGCTCTTTACAACCTCAAACAGGCCCTTTCACATCAGACTTTGAGAAGGTATATTTTTTAGTAGAACTAACCTGGTCCATGTGTCCAGTCCCTGCTCCATTGCTTTCAGCCTTAAAGTGAGCTTTTCCCATTATAGCAGGTAACTGTGAAATAAGGTCCTTTATTGGCATCAAGTGGTTCTGGTAGCATTTATAAACCAAGAGACCCAAGGCTAAGTATTGCATGTATGTCATCCGAACCCCAAGATGGCAATGAATGACCATATAACATGTTACTCATTATGTATTTGTTATATTATATGCTTTATTAACTGATTTCAGAATTCTTTAAAATGAGGTTTAGCATTTGAGCATCCTCTGTTTGCTATGCAGTATTTGCTTGAGTCTATAGGTATGTCTGTCAATGTTTGGAATAATGTGTGTTTTTGTTGGGCTAATGTGTTAATATTTAAAAATGTGTTTTATGCATCAATGATTTTTACTGTAAGTCAAATTGTCAATGTAAAGCATACTAAGGAAATAAAAACCACATATTTCAAAATGAGGTTTTCATTTATAGTATATTGTCACTCCTGAGTAGTTTTACCAAGATATATATATATATATATATATATATATATCACAATAAAGATGCTGTCATCGGGGGCCCCCTCCCCTGCAGGGCGGTCATGGCAAATAGGAAAGACAGCGATTTCTGTAATCAACAATCCAACAAAGAAATGCACCAAAACCTGGTTCCTGGACAAAGGTGCTTTCTTTCAATTGGCGCAGGCAACCACGAAACAGAGGCCCCTGACGCGTTTCAGCAGTTGTTTTTTTGCAATTGCTTTTTTCAAAGGTGTATCCTCTTAAGTGCAATGTCCCAGATGAACCTGATCACATACCACACCATAAGATATATTGCAAGTCCCATAATGAATTCTGGTGAGACGGAGAACAATTCATGTGTGATCTCCATGATGTTATTTGTCTTCTGCCTCTCACTCACAATATAAGTGGTAAGTATGGCCAAATGGAGGGAAAAAGCTGGTGTAATTTAGTTGCACATTGTTGTCCCTCAATATCCATTAGTGCTGGGTCCAGGACCTGCCAAGCAAGGCATCAGCCTTCCTCAGCCCCCTTTCTCAAGTACCCCCACATAATCGCTGGCATTCCTTAGGCTTGTGGCAAGACGAGCGGGTCATGCCCCCCTTTACTTAAACCACAAAAAAGATGCTGTTGTCGGTTGCCCCCGACCTTGCAGGACAGTCATGGCAAATATGGAAGACAGCGATTTCTGTAATCAACAATCCAACAAAGAAATGCACCAAAACCCTGTTCCTGGACAAAGGTGCTTTATTTCAATTGGCACAGGCAACCATGTTACAGAGGCACCTGATGCATTTCAGCAGTTGCTTTTTTCAAATGTGTATCCTCTTAAGTGCAATGTCCCAGATGAACCCGATCACATACCACACCATAAAACATAGTGCAAGTCTCATAATGCATCCTGGTGAGACAAAGAACACTCCGTGTGTGATCTCTTTGATGTTATTTGTCTTCTGCCTCTCACTCTCAATATCAGCCAGTAAGTATGGCCCAATGGGGGGAAAAATCTGGTGTACTGTAATTGCACAATATTGCCCCTCAATATCCATTACCGCTGGGTCCTGGACCTGTCAAGCAAGGCATCAGCCTTCCTCGGCTCCCTTTCTCAAGTCCTTCCACATAATCGCCGGCATTCCTTAGGCTTGTGGCAAAACGAGCGGGTCATGCCCCCCTTTAATTAAACCACAAAAAAGATGCTGTCGTCGGGGGCCCCCAACCCTGCAGGGCGGTCATGGCAAATAGGGAAGACAGCGATTTCCGCAATCAACAATCCAACAAAGAAATGCGCCAAAACCCGCTTCCTGAACAAAGGTGCTTTATTTCAATTGGTGCAGGCAACCACGTGATAGAGGCACCTGACGCATTTCAGCAGTTGCTTTTTTCAAAGGTGTATTCTCTTAAGTGCAGTGTCCCAGATGTACCTGATCAGATACCACACAATAAGACATACTGCAAGTCCCATAATGCATCCTGGTGAGACAGAGAACAATCTGTGTGTTATCTCCATGATTTTATTTGTCTTCTGCCTCTCACTCTCAATATCAGCTGGTAAGTAGGTCCCAATGGGGGGAAAAAGCTGGTGTACTTTAATTGTACGTTGTTGTCCTTCAATATCCATTAGCACTGGGTCCAGGACCGGCCAAGCAAGGCATCAGCTTTCCTCAGCTCCCTTTCTCAAGTCCCGCCACATAATCGCCGGCATTCTTTAGTTTTGTGGCAAGACTAACACGTCACGCCCCCCTTTAATTAAACCACAAAAAAGATGCTGTCGTCGGGGGCCCCCAACCCTGCAGGGTTGTCATGGCAAATACGGAAGACAGCGATTTCCGTAATCAATTATCCAACAAAGAAATGTGCCAAAACCTGGTTCCTGTACAAAGGTGCTTTATTTCAATTGATGCAGGAAACCAAGTGACAGAGGTACCTGACGCATTTCAGCAGCTGCTTTTTTCAAAGGTGTATCCTCTTGTCGGGGGCCCCAACCCTGCAGGGAGGGCATGGCAAATATGGAAGACAGCAGGGCCCCTATGACAGCATCTTTTTTGTGGTTTAATTAAAGGGGGGCATGACACGCTCGTCTTGCCACAAGCAAGAGGGTCCCTTCGATCCAACTAGCTCACCAGGTACCTCCAGTGAGCGCCACAGAGCTGCGTTGCAGAGAGGTGTAAAAAGGTGCGTGGCCTGGACCACCTCTCTGCAACCCAGGCCTCTGGCAGTTACTGGAGGTACCTGGTGGACTAGTTGGCCCACAGGGGACCTGTTGGAGCCCCACTACCCCGGAGCTAATTTTAAAATGTGTGGGGGTCCTCAAAGGCCCCCCTGGGGCATTATTACATAGATACCTGGGTGGGCCAGGTCCCGGGGGCAGTGAAAAAAGAAAGTGTGCCAAAGTTATTGGGAAAAGAAAAACGCTTTTTGGATAAAAACAAGGTCTTAACTATGACAACCTACTGGCAACCGCCTGTAGGATATATATAGGATATATATATATATATATATATATATATATATATATATATATATATATATATATATATATATATATGTATATATATATGTATATATATATTCCAACAACCGCTCCCGGTTGGAGTTTGAAAATTCATGTTCCTCGTTTCCCGCCATTGGACTTCGCATCAAGAACCTCCGAAAAGAACCTCCGAAAAGGAAATCAACTAAAAGCATTTGTGAGGCGGCGAAGAGCAAGTTTGTGAGTAGAATCGAACATACTCACTAAAACTGGGACTGTTGATTTGAAAACGCACCGGTATACAGCAGCATAAGTCTAGATGCAAAACCTGAGTCGGCAGTCCCGCAGAAAGGAATAGCAGGAAACGCAGCGACCTGGGGTTTGGACGAGCTGTGAACTTGGACCATTGGCGGTAACGGAGTAGACGGCAAGCGGGATATCGAACGCTTGTGTCTACCTTTGGATGTTATCCATGCTGGGAGCAGCATCATAACTAAAGACAGGCACAGAAGATGGCGGCTCGGTTTGAAGCAAAACGCAAGGAAATGTCAGATCGCTTATTCTTCACTGACCCAACACCTGGAGTAAGCACTGAAGGACAGCAACAAGGAGAACATACTTTACTAACAAACGAAGTAAAAATTCAACAGTTGTTTGACAAACTTGATAAATTATACCGTAAGGAAGTGGCAAAGTGGTGGGAGGCTGAGTCGCTTCAAAAATATTTAGACGTCCAACGTGTTCCAAGGGGATTAAGAATATACACTATCCCCACGTTTGAGAACCCAGATCCTGAGATGCTGGACGAGTGGGCGTGCAATTCCAAAGACTGTTCAGCCACAATGATGCAAATCCTGATAAAATATGCTGTAAAGGACAGAGCAAAATTACTTGAACAGATTGATGAAGTATTATCGGAACTAGCTAAATTAACCACTCAAGAGAAGATTCAAGAATTCATGACGAAATTGGAAATACGTCTAAAGAAACTTGAGGATGAAATAACGGCAAAGAAGCAGCGAAAGTTTATAAGAGACTTTAAAGATTACCAATCTGGTAGAACCCTCACGTTTCATAAAAAGTACTATCACTTATTTCAAAAAGCAAGCGGTGAACAAACGGAAGCTGCTAAATCCAACACCACCGTGGAAGAAGACAGCACAGTTCCCGAAGAAAGCGATGCCTCAGATGGTAACCTCTCTGACGCTACCGGGAGCGCCCCAGGAACACCAATGCGAGGAGTGGGCAGAGGAAGGATTAATTTCTTGACACAATTCCAAATGCTAAATAAAGTCAAACAGAACCAACAAGGAGGCCAGGTGGACCAGGATTTTCACAGGGGCCGAGGACGAAACTTTCGAGGAAAAGCCGGAGGATTCAGAGGAACCAAAAAGCAAGGGGAAGAAAGAAAAGAAGATTCCAACGCACCCGCGCCCATGCAGACAAGAGCAAGAAAAAGGACAAGATGACGGTAGTCAACCTCTCCAAATGTGAGTTGAGCAACTCTGAAATTGACTTATTGGCCTTGGGTTTGTCATTCTGCCCCATGCGTAAATTAGATTATGTACAAACTCGCATAGATACATTTTGCTTTATTCGCAAATTGAAGCTCAAAAAATGGTTCAAATTCCACGCGCCTAATTCTATAGAAGATGACGAAAGAGACCCCACAGATAATCAGATTTTGCCTACTCCAGAAATGGTAAAAAATACATCAGATAGAACTGATGATGAGGATGTTGACAATGATGAACAGATACCTGATATATCTAGCAAAAGTGGCTTTAAACCCAAGTCTAGATTTGTGCCAGTAGTTCAAAGCGATGCTATTGATGTTTTTGAACGGAGTGTTACTAGAGATTTAAAAAACTTGAGATATAATACCAAAGTTCTAGCTAAGCACAATTTGACCAAAGAACAATGTAACGCACTTGACTCCCTTAGAAATGATGATTCTATTGTAATACGTCAATCTGATAAGGGAGGGAATGTTGTGGTATGGGGAAAAGCTGAATACTTATCAGAGGGGCTTAAACAGCTAAGTGACACACAATGTTATTGCAAAGCAACTGTTGAAGAGCTAAAAACTTCGTATGAGACATTCAATGAGATGTTAGTAAATTGGTATGAAAATGGTATACTGGAAAAGGGGGAGTACTTGAGCTTGAAATGCAAGTATCCAAAAACACTGGTCCTATACCTCCTACCTAAACTGCATAAAGATCCACTAGTTCCACCAGGTAGACCAATTGTGTCCTCTATAGGGTCACAACTAGAAGTAACATCTAGATATATAGATCACTACCTGAGACCTTTTGTAATGTCCCTACCAGCTTACCTTAGAGATACAATGCACTTCCTGAACCTAATTCATGATTTAGCCTGGGAACCAGACTACCTTCTAATTACGATGGATGTGACAAGCTTGTACACTTCCATCAAACATGAAACAGGTATCTTGGCAATTAGGCACTTCCTGAGAGCGAGATCCATCAATAATGTGACACACACAGAGATGTTAGCGGAAATGACACATTACTGCCTGACCAATAACTTTTTTTATTTTGATGACCAGCTGTACAGGCAGAGACAAGGGACGGCGATGGGCACTTGCTTCGCCCCCAGCTACGCAAATTTATTCATGGGCTGGTGGGAGGAGCAAGTGTCCAGTAGCCAAGGTGACCAGGGTGAAAGGGTGATACTATGGACCCGTTTCATAGATGACATTTTCTGCATTTGGAAAGGAGATGAGGCAAGTGCTAGAGAATACATCGCTAACCTTAATAACAACGAGGTAAATATCAAATTAACCTCACAGATTAGCAGAGAAAGAGTCATCTTCCTTGACACACAAGTGGAGGTCAGGAATAACAAACTAGTCACAAGCCTCCACAGAAAAGAGACTGCAGGGAACAGCCTATTGTTTGCCACCAGTGCACATCCATACACTCTTATCCAGAGCATCCCCTTTGGGGAGTTGTTAAGAGCTAAGAGGAACAACAGCAGTAACAGTGACTTTAAAACAGAGAAAAATGTAATGATAGACCGTTTCAAAGAAAGAGGATATTCAGAAAAAACTATCCGTCAAGCTGTTGAAAGGGTAGACAAAGTAGCTAGAACTGACCTACTAGTCCCCAAACAAAAACCTCTGAGTGAGGATGATGAAAAAGTAAGGTTCATTAC
The DNA here is from genome assembly GCF_964263255.1 of Lissotriton vulgaris. Classification (NCBI taxonomy): domain Eukaryota; kingdom Metazoa; phylum Chordata; class Amphibia; order Caudata; family Salamandridae; genus Lissotriton; species Lissotriton vulgaris. Next base: position 1,120,793,097 of record NC_141695.1, read on the forward strand.
CACATACTCAGGTCAAGCATACAGAGTGAGAAACATACTGATGAAAAATTGGCCAATTTTGACAACTGACAAGTTTCTGAGTAATTATGCGAAAGAACACCCACAGATTACTTATCGAAAGGGCAAATCCCTGAAGGATGATTTGAGCAAAAATATGGTCACACATAAAAAAACTGTATACAACAAGAATCTCACTGGCTTTGAATGCTGTATGAAGTGCAAAGCATGTAAGGGAAGCAATAATTGTAACAAAATCAGAGTGCCTAACAGTTCCAGATTTTTTAACATCAGGGGTCCATTTGACTGCAACAATGAATACTGTGTGTATTGCCTAATCTGTCCCTGTGGAAAATTCTACATTGGAAGTACCAAACACAGGGCCAAGATTAGGATACTAGAACACAAGCGAGCAATTAGGAACATCAATGAGCAGTACCCAGTCGCTCGTCACTTTAACTCACACCACAATCAAAATGACAACCTGTTGAAATATGTGGTGTTAGATGCAGTCAAAGAGAATGTGAGAGGAGGTGATAGGCTGCAACAATTGAGAATCTTGGAATCAAAATTCATTATTGATTTCGAGACACTACACCCTGTGGGGATGAATTGCAGTGAGGAACTGGCAGTTCACCTAAATAATCTGATTCAATTGTTTTTAAAACCACTAATTTTCTTTTTACATAGGGGAACAAGACTACAAACAACAACCGGCTTAATGATATAATTATGGCGGAATTGTCACAACTGTTTAGCCCACTGGGGCATCACCTGCACAACCACTAGAAAGTGAAATCTGGGACATTACATTAGCCCACTGGGGCGAGACTTAATCTTTATCGTTTAGATTGTTATTGTTTATATACTCAGTAATCAATGTGGTGCGTCAACACTACTCTAAGATGGCGGCCAAAACGGGTCCTATAGCTCGCCAACACGAGCCGACCCTCGAATTTGATTTCACTAATAAGTTACTTATAACCAGCCAAATATGGCTAGATTTATCATTAATTTTGTATTATACATTATTTGTATAAACACAGTATCATGACAATATATGTTTATTGTAAAGTACCACTCAAGTATGGCGGCCAAAATCGGCCGAGTGGATCTACTGTAGTCCCTCTTCTATGCACTTTGTTTTCACTATGTAAATAGCACCATGAAATGAACACAGTAACCGTGACCAAGCCTTAGTGGCGAAACGCGTCGGTAGGGAGCTGCCGATTCTGTGCCTTAAATAAATACATTTTGAAGCATCCAAAGGCAGCCTGTGCCGTTCTTCTGAGTGGGGGAATTCTGTTTATATATATATATATATATATATATATATATATATATATATATATATCTCCAAAATCAATTCCACACGATACAAACAGGAATGTCCAGGCCAGCTTTGCAGTTATCCAAGAGCTTTTATTTTAGCTCCTACTCAACGCGTTTCGAGGTACAACCTCTTGATCACGAGCCGTGATCAAGAGGTTGTACCTCGAAACGCGTTGAGTAGGAGCTAAAATAAAAGCTCTTGGATAACTGCAAAGCTGGCCTGGACATTCCTGTTTGTATCGTGTGGAATTGATTTTGGAGATTTGGGGAGTGGCTGCCCCGTCCAGGCCCTCCGCTGCAAGAGGCAGGGGTTCAGAGCCTGTAATTACGTTTGGATATATATATATATATATATATGTAATCCAACCTGTTGCCGGCAGCAGCCGTCAGCCAGCACACACGCACACAGACTCCTTCAATGATTAGCGCAAACCAGGCTTCTTTGTAGAGATATTTATTGCTGTTCAAATGGTGAAGGTGGCGCCAGTCATCAGACGCGTTTCGGACTTACGTCCTTGCTCACTGATGAGATATATATATATATATATATATATATATATATATATATATATATATATATATATATATACACACACACACACACATATATATATATATACATATATATATATATTACCTACTGGCGGTCGCCAGTAGGTATATATAGTTAGGATTTTTTCTCTATGGGATTTTTGAAAATTCTATGTCTAATAACTTTGGCGTTTGTGGACGGAATTGGCTGACATTTTCAGGAAAATGGAACATTTTGTTTCTGAGCAGCCCCTGACAATTTGGGGGGGGTTTCATCAAGGGGGGGCCGAGAAAAAAGGGGGGTCCCAAAACGCGTTTTTCCCATGTTAATTTCCATAGGGCGGTTGGCCTCACTTTTAGCTCGAACGGCTGAATGGATTTGCACGAAACTTGGCAAAATTGTAGGGACTGTTAGCCCGATGTGCCTTTGCTAGGTCTCAATATATGTGCTCCAGTGGATTTTGAGTAATTTAGGTTCAAAAAAAGATATATATCTGGGCGGAGCCTAACCACACATCTGATCTGATTGGCTGTCAGCACTTCATCCAAGAAGTGTTGGCAGCCATCTTGGGACCAATATACATGATAGCACCTCATTAAAAAGCATTGTAGTTAATAGAGGGTTTTAGGACTTTAGTTACATTATAAATCATTTGTTGATGGTACCATACTCGTTTTAGGAATTGTGGTGGGTTCTAAGGTAATTTTACCATGTGAAAAAACCTTCTGCTGTGATATCATGAATATTGTTTGAAAGAAAACTAATATCTCATGATTTTCCCACAGTGGTTTGGAAGGGGATCTATAAGCTAAACTGAAAGCATATTTTCTGTAAATTCACATTATCTTTCTCAGTCATGTGAAAATGAAGTCTGACATTCTCAGTAAAACATGTACATCCAACAAGGACAGAGACTGTCAGTTGATTCCTTTGTGTTCTACTGCAGCCTCCTAGAGTGTTCTGAAGAACAACTAGAGCGCTAACAGTCCTACTTATTACAAAGGTATGGCACACCTGAAGCCATCTTGATTGGAATAAAGTGGTAACTCTTAAAACATTTAATTTAAAAAGAAACAACATGAGGGGGTATATTTTGCCATAGAAAGTATGATTAGTGCTGCAGAATGAAAAATTAGGGCACATTTTGAGTGACTTCTCAAATCCTTTTCTATTTCATTAAAACATTCTGACATGCAGTCTCCCGAAATGGCCACCAGAGACAAAAGAGCCCAAATGTAGCCCAAATATCACCCAGATGTAGCCCAAGTATAGCCCAATGACAGAATGTCCTAGAGTGTTCTAAAGAACAACTAGAGCGCTAACAGTCCTACTTATTACAAAGGTATGGCACACCTGAAGCCATCTTGATTGGAATAAAGTGGTAACTCTTAAAACATTTAATTTAAAAAGAAACAACATGAGGGGGTATATTTTGCCATAGAAAGTATGATTAGTGCTGCAGAATGAAAAATTAGGGCACATTTTGAGTGACTTCTCAAATCCTTTTCTATTTCATTAAAACATTCTGACATGCAGTCTCCCAAAATGGCCACCAGAGACAAAAGAGCCCAAATGTAGCCCAAATATCACCCAGATGTAGCCCAAGTATAGCCCAATGACAGAATGTCCCAGAGTGTTCTAAAGAACAACTAGAGCGCTAACAGTCCTACTTATTACAAAGGTATAGCACACCTGGAGCCATTGTGATGGGAATAAAGTGGTAACTCTTAAAACATTTAATTTAAAAAGGAACAAAATGAGGGGGTATATTATGCAATAGAAGGTATTATTAGTGCTGCAGAAAGAAAAATGAGGGCACATTTTGAGTGACTTTTCAAATCCTCTTCTATTTCATTAAAAAATTCTGACATGCAGTCTCCCAAAATGGCCACCAGAGACACAAGAGCCCAAATGTAGCCCAAATATCACCCAGATGTAGCCCAAGTATAGCCCAATGACAGAATGTCCCAGAGTGTTCTAAAGAACAACTAGAGCGCTAACAGTCCTACTTATTACAAAGGTATGGCACACCTGAAGCCATCTTGATTGGAATAAAGTGGTAACTCTTAAAACATTTAATTTAAAAAGGAACAAAATGAGGGGGTATATTTTGCCATATGAATTATGATTAGTGCTGCAGAAAGAAAAATTAGGGCACATTTTGAGTGACGTCTCAAACCCTCTTCAATTTCATTAAAAAATTCTGACATACAGTCTCCCAAGATGGCCACCAGAGACAAAAGAGCCTAAATGTAGCCCAAATATCACCCAGATGTACCCCAAGTATAGCCCAATGACAGAATGTCCCAGAGTGTTCTAAAGAACAACTAGAGCGCTAACAGTCTTACTTATGACAAAAGTATGGCACACCAGAAGCCATCTTGATTGGAATGAAGTGGTAAGTCTGAAAACACTCAATTTAAAAAGGAACAACATGAGGGGGTTAATTTTGCCATAGAAAGTATGATTAGTGCTTCAGAAAGAAAAATTAGGAATCATTTTGAGTGACTTCTCAAATCCTCTTCTATTTCATTAAAAAAATTCTGACATGCAGACTGAAACATGCACTTTGAATACCAGCAGCAGACGTCCCTGGTGAGCAGTAGCTTTACTACAGTGATCTAATGTGCAACTAGAGTGCTAACATTCAGAATTTATGGCAAATGTGTGACATATCTGAATGCCTTCTTGATGGAACAAAAGTAAACAAGCATTGAAAATGTAATAGAACTCGCCCTCGTTTAAGTTAAAGCCATTCTGTTTGTAATGAGGTGGCTTTTTAGCTTTGCTTTTATTAGTGTTTTTTCAACTTTCATGTAAATAACATGCATCTGTATGCATATAAGTATATGTATGCATGCATTTATGTTTGTATTTATATAGATATACAGATGATATATGTTTATATATGTATGTATATATATATATTCACTGAAAAAACCATAGGCTATAGACCATATATAGTTAGGAATTAGCATTTACAAAACCTTGAAAATTCACTGAAAAAACCATAGGTTATAGACCATATACAGTTAGGAATTAGCATTTACAAAACCTTGAAAATTCACTGAAAAAACCATAGGTTATAGACCATATATAGTTAGGAATTCGCATTTACAAAACCTTATTTTACTCACACAAAACCATTGAAATTCCATATATAGTTAGTTGCACTAACTATATATCGCGCACCCGCAATCCACTGCTGATGATGTCACATATTACATCATTCATGACATGGTCAGTGACATCACTGATGACATCACTGATGACATCTCAAATGACATCACTGGTGACATCTCAAATGACATCACTGATGACATCACTGATGACATCTCATTTGACATTACTGATCACATCACTGATGATATCATTCATGTGATAATACGATGAACCTCTTCAGACTCTAATATAACCTTAGATACAATCAGTGTAAACAGACACTCACAGACTGTCACTCATCCATGGAGTTACTCACACACCTAGTCAGTCATGCAAATAATCAATCACACCTCCATTTCCTCAACTATACAGTTATACAAACTTTACTTATTCAAACATATAATAACACATATTTACTCTCTTATACAATCCCTAATACAAGTTCACAATGATCCATACAGCCACTCACACATTCACTGGCTCTTATGCACAGTTATTTATATATGTCAACTCTCACATGTACTGTGTTTTACATATGTACTTACTTTGACATGTAGCACTGAGATATCCATTCACTCACCAATACACTCATGCACACAGTCAACCGCCCATACAGCTGTTTCCACATGCACTTTTGAAACCATACATCTAGTGAATCAACTGCTCACACATCTATGCACAGAGTCATACACCTCCCAGCCACCCACACACACACTCAGTCTCCCATACAAATACTTGGGCAACCAATCAATAACCCATATAGTTACTCATATAGCTACTTATCAACACATGCAACAGTTTACAGAACAACAGACATAATGATGCACAAATTAAGACAGTTTAGTCACTAACCCATGCACTCAGTGAGACACATTTAATCACTCACTCATACAGTCATTCATGCACCTACTAAATCCTTCATCCAGACACTTATACATCCACTCATTCTTCAATATGTAAGACATATTTTAACTTTACAGAAACATACAGTCACTGGATGTTGTCATCAGTGATGTCATCAGTGATGTCATTTGAGATGTCATCAGTGATGTCATCAGTGATGTCACTGACCATGTCATGAATGATGTAATATGTGACATCATCAGCAGTGGATTGCGGGTGCGCGATATATAGTTAGTGCAACTAACTATATATGGAATTTCAATGGTTTTGTGTGAGTAAAATAAGGTTTTGTAAATGCGAATTCCTAACTATATATGGTCTATAACCTATGGTTTTTTCAGTGAATATATATATATATATATATATATATATATATATATATACGAGACATCACCCCCTCCAGAAGAAAAGAGCCGTGACCCAGAAGAGAGAGACAGTAGGAGCAATTTATTGCATCAGTGTCCCGGGCTAATGCATTTCGGCAATACCAGCCTTCCTCAGCGCCCCTCTCCAACTGCTCCTAGTGCTGCAACAAACATAGTACTGCCACGGTGTTGTTTGTAAGCTCCTTGTTCCGCGCCCTTGATGATGCTGTCGGCTTTCTTGTGTAGTCCTGCGTAGTGGAACTTCACATCCCATAATGCCACAATGTCAAACTTCATGAGAAATGAAAATGCTTCATGGGGTGATATTTCTTGGAGTGGAATGCGTGGAAGGCACAGCTACATAAGCACATTGGGAGGTGAGGCAATGAAAGCAAGTCCGTGCCCCCTCGAGTCCCCCTTCTGTATCGCCTGCTACCTCTCAGCCTGATACATGTCACGGTGCCAACACAGGAGTCCCGGTCAACCAAAAAAGGGATGTGAATATCCCCTTACCGCTTTCAATCAGGCGTCGTGGTGGGTACTGGACAGGATTGCTCCCGCAATCAAACAAAGAGATGCTCCACGGAGCTTGCCGGGAAGTCCAGACCGACTTGTGCAGGCGGGGTACACGTGAATGCACTCTGGCTAGCGCATGGATTTATGGCACATCACATCCTCCAGAAGAAAAGAGCCGTGACCCAGAAGAGAAAGACATATATATATGTATATATGGTTTTGTAAATGATAATTTTTAAATGTATTAATTGTTATATTTTTTATACCAATTTGCTACATTGTTTTAAAGTATTTATTTTTAGATATTTTATTTTTTAAATTACATTAAATATTTTTAATATAAATTGAAAAAAATTGTTTTTAAAAATAGTGAAATTGTAAAAATGTTTATTTATTTAATATGTTTTTAATTTATATATATTTTATATAGCAGGCATTGATATCCTATGGAAGGAAATTCAAGTTACTGGTAAGTACAGTTAAATTTACTTTTCAGGAATAGTAGTGAGCTGAAAGATGCAGCGCTGAGGTATCTCCTGATAACAGGTGAGTAAATTGGAATTCGTAGTTAGATTGATTTTTAAGGAATTTTTTTAAAGTTCCAAAACTCAACACTTCGAAAAATTTCTAAGTGAAACCAGTCAATGTTAGCCTATGGAAGGAAATTCAAGTTACTGTAACTACGATTAGAGTTACTTTTCAGGATCAGTAGTGGGCCGAAAGATGCAGCACTGAGGTCTCCTTGATAACAGGTGAGTAAATCGGAATTCGTAGTTCGGCTGATTTTAGAGGAATTTTTTAAAGTTCCAAAACTCTACACTTAAAAAAAATTCCAAGTGAAACCAGTCAATGTTAGCCTATAAAGGAAATTCAAGTTACTGTAAGTATGGTTAGAATTACTTTTCAGGATCAGTAGTGCGCTCAAAGATGCAGCACTGAAGTTTCTTGTGATAACAGGTGAGTAAATCGGAATTCGTAGTTCGGCTGATTTTACAGGAATATTTTGCTCAATAGTGGAGGGAGGGGGCGGGGCCTGAGGTAACATGTGTGCAAACACGCCCAGTGGCACGTTTTAGATTGGGGAATTAATTCCTTTTCAAATCTGAGGTCGCCTGTGAGCCAACTAGCCCACCAGGTACCTCCAGTATGCGCCAGGCAGCTGTGTTGCAGAGAGGGATTCAGAGCCCCCTTTTTACACTTCTCTGCAATGCAGCCCCCTGGCGCGTTTGCAGAGGGGGAACTAATTCCCCTTGCATACTGGAGGTCCCTGGGGGCCAACTAGCCCACCAGGAACCTCCAGTATGCGCTTGGAAAGGTACAGAGTGCAGTTCAGAGTACCGTACAGAGTACAGTACAGAGTGTTTCTACCCTTCCCCCTTTGTGTGTTTTGCACATTTGTTTCACTGCTTTCTTGTGCCTCGGTTCTACCGAGGCACAAGATGGCTGCCAACACTTCCTGGTTTGGAGTGTTGACAGACAGTTGACAGCCAATGACCATGCAGCTCGTGCTCGGGAAGGTACAGAGTACAGTACAGAGTACTGTACTTCGTCTCGAGATATCACTATGATTTTACTTTTGATTTTCTCAGGAACTACTGAATGGATTTACTGTCATGCACGCACCTGTTATGTCTCGGAAGTGCCCTGGATCCACGCTGCTAATCACCCTGCTTTCCCCTCGTCACCCTCCGGGTGCCAGGAAGTAACGCTAACACCCAAAAAGTAACTAAGAGGAACACAGGGGAACAAAACAAGGGTAGGAGGGGGAGAAAAAGACAGACACTCCACAGTCTTCGTCCACACTGGGGTATATGGGGTCTTCAGTATGACACTGCAGAAATATAAGAAACAATCATGAGAAGAAACCCCACCCTGTGTAGTCCCTGTAATGATATGTGCTGAGTGTCTAAATGTACCTTAGGGAAAGTGTAAGGCCCCACGAATCCAAAGGAACAAAAATAAAACGACAGGAACTCTAGTGAAAACTGGAACGGACTGTGTACTGAATGTCTGTACCTTTAAATCACAACAACACTTATTATTATCTGTTTTCCCCACATTAACCAAATCAAAACACCTTGTGGACAGTGCGCAAACACTCACCCTGCACACCTTCACGGTGCGCCTCAATATATACGAAGTACCCACAGAGGGGTTGAACAACACTCAAGGCTATGTGCCTGAAACATAAACGTGAACCTCCAATCCTCGAGGCAAAAACTCAGAAACAACTTAAAGATTCCACCGCTACCGCGGTAAACAATATTCAAACGGAATAACGCACAACAAAGTAACTCTTCCCGAAGCAAGCCGCTAAACGGAAGAACGAAAGCACCTACGAGATCTTGCACGCCAACCTTCTCCTAGCTCCTCGGACGCCGATGTGAACCCGGAACGGAATAACACACACTAACTGAACGCGAAGCACTTCCTGTAGGTCGGGGCGGGCTTATCACTCGAATACTACTCAGTAGCGCATGCGTGGTGCTAACGCATGCGCACTTGTATCTCTGACACTTCTTGCCAATAATAACCTGTCTGAACAACGAAACGTACTCTAGTCAGTCTTGCCGATCGTACTGCAGGCATGACAGAACACCCCCCCCACAACGCCCCCCACTGGTTTGGGCTTGTGGGGGTACCGCCTATGAAAAGCCCTTAGCAATCGGGGTGCATGGACGTGAGATGCGGGTTCCCAAGATCTTTCCTCCACACCAAACCCTTTCCAGTGTATCAAATACTGGAGACGGCTCCTCACTCTCCTGGAGTCCAGAACAGCACCCACTTCATATTCCACATCGGAATCAACCGGCACTGAAAGAGGTGTAAGAGGAAGGCGGGTACCAGGCAATACCTGTTTCAATAATGAGACGTGGAAGACAGGATGTATTTTCATCGACGGGGGCAGATTCAATTTGATGGCTACTGGATTCACAATCTTGAGTACAGAAAAGGGGCCAATATACTTGGGCTTTAATTTGCACGTTCCCTTCAAGGCTAAGTATTTGGTGGACAACCATACCTTGTCGTCTTGCTGGTACACGGGCCCTGTATGTCTATGTGCATCAGCAGACTTCTTATACTCTGTCTTGGCCCTGTCAAGATTGGTGTGTACGTTAGCATGAACCACCTGTAAATGTGCTACCAACTCTTGAACGGCCGGAATGGCACAAGGTCTCAATGGGGGGAAAGGCAGCACCTTAGGATGAAACCCATATGAAGCATAAAAGGGTGTATATAAGGTGGAAAAGTGATGGCTGTTGTTATAGGACAGTTCTGCCAACCAGATCAGTTCATCCCACTCTTTTTGTTCTTGTAACAGTTGACATCGCAAGAATTGCTCAAGACATTGATTGACACGTTCTGTTTGTCCATCGGTCTGTGGATGGTGACTAGACGATAGACGCACTTCGATTTGTAATGTCTTACATAGCTGTTTCCAGAAGTTGGAGATAAACTGTGACCCCCTGTCAGTAACCAAGACAGATGGAAGACCATGGAGACGAGCGATTTGTTGCAGAAACACCCCCGCCAACCCTGCAGAGGTAGGTAACCCTGGAAGCGGGATGAAGTGAGCTGCCTTGGTGAACATGTCTACTACTACTAGTAAAGCAGTATTGCCCCTGTGGGTTCTAGGCAATTCCACAATGAAATCCATGGATACAGATTGCCAAGGTGCTGTGGGTGTAGGAAGGGGCAATAACAAACCCACCGCCCCTTCATGGGAGGACTTGCTCTGTGCACAAACATGACAAGTTTGCACGAACTGTTGTACGTCTTTAGCCATATGGGACCACCAACAATGTCTCTTGATTAATTCTAATGTCCGTTTATATCCGGGATGACCTGCCACCCCATGATTATGGCACCAATCCATGACCTGTTGCTGTAAGGGTGCTGTGGGAATAAACACCCCTCCCTGTATGTACAGGAGATCGTCTGTGACAATGGCCTGATGTTGCTGTGCTAGGGCTCTAGCAGTGGATTCATTCTGTGCATGCTTAACCTGCGCTAAGAAGTCTTGTTCATTATGCAATACTCCAATTAATCTATTGGGAGCAATAATACAGGGAGGCGTCTCCGCTGGCGAGACTGAATCGAACCCCAGACGGGATAAGGCGTCTGCCTTCCCATTCTGTCTCCCTGCTCTGAAATGGATCTTAAAATCGTACTCATTAAAGAACTGAGTCCATCTCAACTGACGCATGGATAGAGCTCTGGCAGATTTAAGGTACTGGAGATTACGATGGTCAGACAAGACAGTAACTGTGTGATTCGTTCCTAGGAGATATTGTCTCCATTCTTCCAATACCTTTTTTATGGCCAAGAGTTCCCTCTCACCAACAGCATAGTTCACCTCCGCAGGTGTCAATTTGTGGGAATAATAAGCCACCGGATGTAATTCACCAGAGGATGCATCGACTTGAGAAAGTATCCCTCCCACAGCCACCTGGGATGCATCGACCTCAACAATATAGGGGCTGGAAGGATCGGGGTGTTTCAGAATAGGAGCCTGTGTAAAAGAAGTCTTAAGGAGGTGAAAAGCCTTATCTGCAGTCTCCGACCAATGAAACGGTACACCTTTCCTCAACAATCTCGTGATAGGAGCCACTAATTCTGAAAACTGATGAATAAAACGTCGGTAAAAATTAGCAAACCCAATGAATTGCTGGATTTCCTTCACAGTTTTGGGAGGGGGCCAATCAAGAACAGCTCTGACTTTATTCGGGTCCATACTCAGACCAGTAGAGGACACTATGAATCCTAAGAAGGCCACTTGATGGCGATGGAAGAAACACTTGTCCAATTTACAAAACAGATCGTTCTCCTGTAATAGTTGAAGAACCGACGTCACATGCTCCACATGTTCCTCTAGCGACTTTGAATAGATCAGTAGATCGTCAATATAGGCTATGACGTGCTTGTCCAGATGCTCCTTCAGCACCTCATTGATGAAGTATTGAAATGCTGAAGGAGCATTACACAAACCAAAGGGCATCACTAAATATTCATACAGCCCGTATTTAGTACAGAAAGCTGTCTTCCACTCATCGCCCTCTCTTACCCGGACCAGGTGATATGCTCCCCGCAGGTCCAATTTCGTAAACCATACAGCATCTCTCACCTGGTCGAGCAGAGAGGAGATGAGCGGTAAAGGATACTTGTTTTTTATGGTGATGTCATTCAATGAACGGTAGTCAATACAACAACGTAAACCCCCCTCCCGTTTAGGAATAAAAAATAAAGCAGAAGAGGCAGGGGATCTGGAGGGTCGTATCAACCCAAGTTCTAACATGTTGTCAAGATACTCTCTCAAGTACAGATTTTCTTTCTCCGTAAGGGAGTACACCCTGCTGGTAGGTATGCGTGCGCCAGGTTGGAGGTCAATTCGGCAATCATACGCCCTGTGAGGTGGTAAACAGGTTGCCTGTTTCTGATCGAAAACAGTATGAAACCTTTGATACTCCAGAGGTAGGGTGACATCAGGTTGTTCTTCCTGAGGTGTGATCATAAGGGACTCCGCCACCACGGGTACGGTTTTTTGTACGGGCGTGGCACAGAGTTTTTCAGCCGAAGAATGTGTATGAACATTCTCTAAAGGAGGTAATTGTTCGTCTGGTATCGGGAATGTAATACTAGTGGTCTTCCAATTTATGTAAGGGTTGTGAAGACGCAACCATGGAAGGCCTAGGACCACAGAGAACTGGGGAGATTCTATCAAATCAAACGTTAAACGTTCTTTATGTGTGGAATCGATACACATTTCTACAGGGATGCTGGCATGTGTGATGGGTCCAGATCTTAAAGGACTCCCATCTATGGTATACACTTCCTCGGGGGTCTCTTTGAGTTCAGTAGGAATGTTATTAGCAATAGCCCAACTATGATCCATAAAATTGCCTGAGGCGCCAGAATCAATCATTATCGACTGTGTTATTGACTGTGTCATCCAGGTTAGAATGGCTGTGACAAAAAAATGTCCTTTGTTGTTCACCAATGAGGAGACCATTTGAACCAAAGGACCCTGCGGTACGGTCTCTATTACCTTAGGGTCTTCTAGTTTTCCGACTTGCGGTGGGATTTAGGTTTGACAGGACATTCACGTACAAAATGCCCTGCTTTACCGCAATATAAACATAGTCGATTGACTCTCCGCCTTTGTCTTTCTGTCTCACTTAAGGGACCTTTTAGACTCCCTATCTGCATGGGTTCTGGTTCTTCTACCTTAGTATCAGTTTCAATTTTCTTTTCCTTAGGACTATATCTAGTGTATTCGTATCTTCCTCTATCTCTCCTTCTTTCGCCCAATCTGTGATCTAATTTAACCACAAGATCTATTAACTCAGGACAAGTTGAGGGAGGATCAACTACAAGAGCCAATTCATCTTTGAGGTCCTCTCGTAACCCTTTATAGAAAAGAGCACTTCTCTTATTCTCAGGCCAATCCGCCTCTACCACTAATCGATTGAAGGTGGTAATATAAGTGACTAAATCTTTAGACCCTTGTTTCAGATGTAAAAGCTCCGTATCGGCAGCATGAGTAAAGGTGTGTTTGTCGAACATTTTTCTCAATGCTTGTCTGAACGCTTCATAATTTAATAACATAGGGTCATCCTTTTCTATTAACGGGATAGTCCAATTAGCGGCTGACCCCCCAAGATATGACAGTACAAAAGCCACCTTGGCTTGGTCAGTGGGAAAACAGGCAGCCTTGCATAAAAAGTGTAACTGACATTGTGTCAGAAAAGCAGCGCATTTTGAAGGTTCCCCGTAGAACCTTTCAGGTGGAGCTAAAGGAATAGACTGGGGGGTGACAACCTGTACTACTGGGGTTGCATTGCTGGTCCCGGCTCTATCCCCTTCTTGAGTGCTCAAAGCAGCCAACCTGTCTGAGATGTTTTGGGTTTCTTTCTGGAGATTACCCACCATGCTAGCAACGTCCTGCAGTGTAAGTTCCATGACACCTAGGAGACACTGTACATAAAGGCTTCGCGTTCTGTCATGCACGCACCTGTTATGTCTCGGAAGTGCCCTGGATCCACGCTGCTAATCACCCTGCTTTCCCCTCGTCACCCTCCGGGTGCCAGGAAGTAACGCTAACACCCAAAAAGTAACTAAGAGGAACACAGGGGAACAAAACAAGGGTAGGAGGGGGAGAAAAAGACAGACACTCCACAGTCTTCGTCCACACTGGGGTATATGGGGTCTTCAGTATGACACTGCAGAAATATAAGAAACAATCATGAGAAGAAACCCCACCCTGTGTAGTCCCTGTAATGATATGTGCTGAGTGTCTAAATGTACCTTAGGGAAAGTGTAAGGCCCCACGAATCCAAAGGAACACAAATAAAACGACAGGAACTCTAGTGAAAACTGGAACGGACTGTGTACTGAATGTCTGTACCTTTAAATCACAACAACACTTATTATTATCTGTTTTCCCCACATTAACCAAATCAAAACACCTTGTGGACAGTGCGCAAACACTCACCCTGCACACCTTCACGGTGCGCCTCAATATATACGAAGTACCCACAGAGGGGTTGAACAACACTCAAGGCTATGTGCCTGAAACATAAACGTGAACCTCCAATCCTCGAGGCAAAAACTCAGAAACAACTTAAAGATTCCACCGCTACCGCGGTAAACAATATTCAAACGGAATAACGCACAACAAAGTAACTCTTCCCGAAGCAAGCCGCTAAACGGAAGAACGAAAGCACCTACGAGATCTTGCACGCCAACCTTCTCCTAGCTCCTCGGACGCCGATGTGAACCCGGAACGGAATAACACACACTAACTGAACGCGAAGCACTTCCTGTAGGTCGGGGCGGGCTTATCACTCGAATACTACTCAGTAGCGCATGCGTGGTGCTAACGCATGCGCACTTGTATCTCTGACACTTCTTGCCAATAATAACCTGTCTGAACAACGAAACGTACTCTAGTCAGTCATGCCGATCGTACTGCAGGCATGACATTAACACCATTTATCAAAAAGCACAATATGCGAACCGAACTCTACCTCTCTGCCAAATTTGATGTAATTCCGTTCAGGCGTTCGGGCTGTATCCCTGGTTAAAGGTCCCTATGGAAAATTGCGTGGGGAAAACACATTTTGGGACCCCCTTTTTTCTCGTCCCCCACTTGACGGTCCCACCCAAACTTTCAGGGAAGGAGCGGAGCGGAGCAGGCCATTTTCTTGGAGAAATTTGCAAAGATTCATCCACCGGAGCCAAAGTTATTTCAAATAGAATGTTGTGGATTTCCTAGGGAAACTAGGTCCTAACTATACCTACCTACTGGCGACCACCAGTAGGTAACATATATATATACATATATATATATATATATATATATATATATATATATATATATATATATATATATATATATATATATATATATATATATATATATATATATATATATATATATATATATATATATATATATATATACACATATATATATATACACATATATATATATATATATATATATATATATATATATATATATATATATATATATATATATATATATATATATATATATATATATCTCGCAGCTCCCACAACACCAGCCTGCCACACTCTCGAGCGGGGGTGTACCCGTCAATAATATTCAGCTCACAACATCCACAGGTTCTCACCCTGTTAAAGGATCGCAGCACTCATGGGGGTGGTTTACAATTAGTTTTTATTCGTAAACCTCACAGCATAGCAAAGACGCGTTTCGGCATCGGCCTTCGTCAATTTGTCATGACCGATGCGATCCTTTAACAGGGTGAGAACCTGTGGATGTTCTGAGCCGAATATTGCTGTTCGAGACTTTGTCAGGTGTTGGGCGCTGAGGAAGGCAAATGCGCCGAAATGCATTCGCCGCCACCAGACTGCTGTTTTCTTTTTCAATAAAGCCCCTCCACATATTTCCCCTCGTGGCTGCTGCTTCTCTTTTCTGTTGGGGAGAGACTTACCTGTACATGTTCTGCGCACAGCCAGAAGCGCATGCAGCAAGCCCCTGTCGTCTAGGGTCCGGACTTCTCTGGTCAGCTCCACAGCTACGTGCTACAGTTCCAGTTATGGATTCATCCGGAATCCGTCCTTCTCACAGGATGATCTGAGCGGTTGAGGTCGGAATATACCTCTCTCTGGGCATCATGCACCTGCTCGATGTTCTACCTGCCTGCAGGACTGACAGTTTGAGGGGACCCAAGGAGAGACTTTGTTCAAAAGAAACAATCCCGCATCAGCCTTTCAAACCCAGCTGCTTTTCTCCTCGCCTCCGATTAATTCCACCACTTTGGAACATCTTTCACCCTTCCCCACAACACCAGCCTGGATTGTATTTTCATGTTGCATTCTGGGGGTTGTGGTGCGCAGACATTAGCCGTACCGCAACAGGTGAGCGGAATCGCATGGGGGAGGAGCGGAATGGCGCCCTTATCAACGAGCGGCTGGCTGGCTGTTCGAGACTTTGTCAGGTGTTGGGCGCTGAGGAAGGCAAATGCGCCGAAATGCATTCGCCACCACCAGACTGCTGTTTTCTTTTTCAATAAAGCCCCTCCACATATTTCCCCTCGTGGCTGCTGCTTCTCTTTTCTGTTGGGGAGAGACTTACCTGTATATATATATATATATATATATGCGCTGCGGTATCCAGGATTGGGCTCCAGGCGAGAGTAAGCAGGGATTGTCTTATATATATATATATATATATATATATATATATATATATATATATATATATATATATATATATATATATATATATATATATATATATAAATCCAATCCTAATGTCATATGCAAGCCATCAGACAAAGGAGGAAATATTGTTTTAATGACCAGGGAATACTACTGCACAGAAGCATTACAACAGTTGAAAGACACTGCTGCTATACTAAAATTAGCAAAGAAGACTATAACACCAGCATTATCAAGTATCATGTTTTACTCAATAAATGGGTATCAGAGGGGATGTTGGATACCAATGAATTTAAGTTTTTGACATGTCAAGAGCTAATCACACCAACATTTTATCTTCTGCCAAAAATTCTTAAACATGCCACACTGCCCCAGAGAAGACCAATTATTTCATCTAAAGGCAGTTTGACATAGAATAAGTCACAGTATTTGGACCTCTTTTTGGTAGATCATGTCAAAACATTACCATCCTACATAAGGGACACATCTGAATTTATTTGAACTATCTTGGATATAGTCTGGGAACCTGATATGTTGATGATAGTACTAGATGTAACAGGGCTATACACTTGTATAGCACATGAGCATGGGATACAAGCAGTACAATATTTCCTCAATACTCATACTTTGAGATTGCTAAAACACAATATTATGTTGATTGAATTTCAGAAATGTTGTCTGTACAATAATATCTTCCTGTTCCACAAACAGTACTATAGGCAAAAGAGGGGGACAGCGATGGGAACCTGCTTCGCCCCCAGCTACGCAAATTTATTCATCGGCTGGTGGGAGAAGCAGGTGGCCTGGGCCGATGAGAATCAGCAATGGGTCTCATGAATAGTTGGGTGGCACCGGTATATTGACGACCTTTTTATTCTTTGGAAAGGCCCTAAACATGAGGCAGAAGCATACATTGAACAGTTGAACAATAATGATGTTAATTTACACTTCACTGGTACCATAAGTGACAGAGAGGTCGATTTTTTGGATCTAAAAGTTTTCATCCAAGATGACAAAATATGCACATCTTTATTTCGAACAGTGACTGCTGGGATTTCTACCTTAGAAGCCAGCAGTTGTCTTCCGAAACCTCTTATCAGCAGTATCCCATATGGGGAGTTACTGCGGTTAAAGAGGAACTGCACAGTTGAAACAGATTTTGAAAGTGTAGCACATGAGTCCATGAAAAGATTTGGATCAAGAGGGTATTCAGATGATACGCTAAAACTAGCCTATGATAGTGTCAAAGCCCAGCTCACCTGAGAGTCTGTTCAGTTCTGATGGAGGTTGAAGACAGTCCGACCCCACCCTGAAACTGCTTGTTCCAGCACACTAGTCTTAAACAGTGCACTAAGTTCCAGAAGCTCAAGGGAAGGGGGAAGTGGATAAAATAAAAAAAGAGAGACAACACTGTTCTTGCGTTTCCACTGTAGAAGAGCTGTTAAAATCTGCGGCTCTCTCTGACTTCTGTAGAAACTGATGCCTAATGAAACATAAGCAAAGAACAGATAAGTGCAACATATCCCTAAATGTGTTCCTGACTAAACCTTAATCTATTAGAAATTCTCTTCTAAAAGTACCTCTTGGATCCTGGTCTCAAGCTTCCAGGTTTGGAATGTGTTACTGTTCTGGGATGTGCTTTCTATTACTGTAAAACGTCTGTAAAATCAAATGAATATCATTAGCAGAATTACCAACGTCTAACATTCACCTTAATATAACTAAAGCCTAAATTCTTAATAGCAAACTCACTTTTCACACATTTCCAGACGTTTTATAAAACAAAATACTGTACTTTTACATTAAAATACAGCAGGTCATTTGTGCAAGTCCTTGATTTACTGTTTGCCTTGCTGTCAATGGTTTCCTCTGTTCGATTCTTAAAAAGTTCCATGTAAAACAATGTTTATTTCACAAAGTTCCACAAAGTATTCTTGTAACAAAGGGTTTGAACCACAAAGTTCGTGGGAGGTATCTTATTCAAAATTGTCTTTACATGAATCCATAAATCGTCGACAAAGTTCTTTCAGGTAATAAAAGGTTTTGCACTTACTTGTTGCTGAAAAGGGATACTGATCAGCCTAACCTTGACCTCTTTCTTTTTTGCAGGTCGGTTGCAGTGGACAGAAGAGGGGCTGAGGCAAGAAGTAGCCGGAAACCAGAAGAAGGAAGAGCCAGAAGCCGCACCCGTTGAAGTCAATGAAGGTCTGGAGAGAGCAGGAGTGCCAGCGCCGAAGGATCTGTTCTCAGGTAAGTGGGAGGTAGACGAGCACAAGCACTGGGTGAGGCTCAGGGGCTGCCTTTTATAGAAGGGCTGGGTGTGGTTTGAAGAGCTGGGTGTGGTTCAAAGAACTGGGTGTGGTTCAAAGAACTGGGTGTGGTTCTCACAAGCAGGTGTGCAGAGCTTCAGTTATTATGCTAATGAGTTGAAGTAACACATGGCCTAGGGAGGAGTGCTCTAAATAAGCCTTGGTAAAAGCAAGGTCCAATGTGCAAAAAAGACAGCAATGTCCAAACTTGTGAATACATTGAGCAACATACACAGAAGTCTTAGGGAGGATCTGAGATAACAAGAAAGGCTTTCATAGTATGTTTAAAGAGAGCTATTACAGAGACCACTAGTGCAATGAGAGGAGACATGCTCTTTGCTGTGCACAAACCCTAACAGATAGAGTCCTTAAAATTCCAAGACAAAGCCTATTTAAAGAACAGAGTAGAGCTAGCAATACAGAGGATTACACTCCTCGTTTTGTTACAACTTTTTCGAGAGATCTCTCATCCATCAAACTATTGTTCGTAATTGGAACATTTTAAAAAGTGATGGAGTAATTGGAAAGGATCTATCATGTTACCCTAAAATCACCTACAGAAGAAATAGATCACTGAAAGATCTCCTTGTCCATAGTCATTTTGACTCTGTGCCCAGGAAACCAAAACTTGGGAAACTTACAGGGTTTTTCCCGTGTCAACACTGTAAAGCCTGTAAAGCTAGTCCTAAAGCCATTTCCTATCAAATACCAGGAACAACCAGTCAGACGCTTAAACAGATTTTTGACTTGCACAAGTCCATTCTGTGTTTATTGCTTAGAGTGTCTGTGCAAACTTCAGTACATTGGAAGTTCAATCCATCCAGTAAAAAAACGGATACTCGAGCATGCCAGAGCCATCCAACATAATGACCCGAACTACCCCATTGCAAGACACTTCGCTCAAAAACACTAGAGTGACCGCAACCTTTTAAAGTTCTTTTGTCTAGATCAAGTTCCCATGAAAGATAGGGGTGGTAACAGAGAGTTACAATTGCGGAGTTTGGAATCTAGATTTATTATAGATCTCCAAACCAAGACCCCGCGAGGGCTTAACACTGAAGAGGAATTAGCCATAGTGGAGTGGTGTGGCTCACTGGTTACAGGTGGCAGACCCGAAAGCAGAGAATGGCCTGGGACCAGGGTTCAATTCCCGACGCGGCAGGGTCGTGGACCAGGGTCAGCGGACTCGATAATTCTCGCCTCGGTGCCTACTCTAACCAGGGATCACACTCGGCAACTCTGGGCATTAGCTTGCCTCATCTCTACAACGGCCCCCCACATTTGCCGGGGATGCCTGGTTTCACCTTGGAGATACCCAGTAGGGACCATCTCACAGGGATAGCCAGGACGGGTTCCCCAGCGGTCTACAGCGCCACGATGCCTAGGGCAGCAGTGCGCTTTACAAGACCACATACATTACATTACATTACATCTAGGATCATGATCAGACATTACTTGCTCTGCAGTATTTTTCAATTGCTAAACTTCATGTGAATCGATTTGAATCATAAACAGTACAATGAAATTTATAATTGTTAACTGATAACTATTTATTTTGAAATCATGTATGGTCAGAAATTGGTACATAAAAAATGCCCATCCAGGGCTTAATAACTTTCTGTTGTTAAAATGCAATGGTCATCACAACAATGTGGTAGAAATGTATTTAATTATAACACACTCTAAGACGGCCGCTGCAATCACATAATGACATGTAGTCCTTCTTCAATGTTAATTACTGAGAGGATGTGACATCATTTTGAATTACGAGTGTAACCTTATTTAGGAATGGTAAAATACACTAGACAAATGACAGTAGAAAAAGCCGCGATGCCGAAACGCGTCCTGTTTTTTGTTGGTACACGAGAATAAATCGTAGAAATCTGAGCCTTGGAGTGCGACCTATTCTTTTACTGCTATAAGAGAAAAAACAAGCGTTAATATATATATCTATATATATATATATATATATTCACTCCACGAAATCTTCAATTTGCTGAAGAAGACAGGACACCCATAAGCTCCAGTTAAAGAATTTATTCTGCAGGTGAAAAAATCTCCATGACGCGTTTCGCCATTACGGCTTGGTTATGCTCATCGTACAGTGTGTGTGGCCATTTTTAAAACCCAACACCCTCTGTGTTATTCGTGCATGTGTACAAACTTGTTTTGGCGGAAGACATCTTGTAATGTACATTGTTACATGGCATAGATTCAGTACATTAAATGTTTCTTGCAAAATAGTGAAATTACCGATAGAATATATACACAAACTTACTGTGATTTATGGTTGCTAAATACCACCCACAATTAATGTTGCACAAATCTCACATATATTGCCATGTAAATGTCTAACAACATACATAATACTTGCGGGATCATAAATAAAATATTGCATATCGTATCGGTTATGCAGCCTGTCATGAATTGAAAACAAATACTGTCAGTAATCTATTCCGTTTCTGACATCGAGAGCATTGTTCTGATTGGTTACTCCCGGCCCGCGTTTAGCAATGTAGTGCGGTATTGGTGGTGACGTATCCAGCATTCATTGTTGCTAAGAGACCATCCCAATGTTTGATCATATCATGATTCAGCACAAAACATCCTAGCCCCAGTGGACTGATATTGCAAAAAAACCTTAAAACATTTTAGTTGCGCCCAGGTGGGCTGAAATTGCAATATAATCAGCAGCGCATTGCGGGTGCCCTAGTTATAGTTAGCTGAACTAACTATAACGGGGGTAATTTCAATGGTTTTGTATGAGTGAAATGTCCAGCTAACTATTACATGTGTTAAACCTGTTTTCTTGTGACTCGGTTCTACCGAGGCACAAGATGGCCGCCAACACTTCCTGGTTTCGAGTGTTGACAGACAGTTGAAAGCCAATCAGCATGGAGCTCGCGCTCGTAATTGAACGGATCTCCGTCCGCGTGTGGAACTCTGTCTCTAGATATCGCTATGATTTTAATTGTGCCTCGTTAGCAGTTTCTAAATTAATTTGTTCTAAAAAATGTTCACTCCTTTCCTATAAATATAATTACTTACAAGAATATCCTGTTCTTAGCTTTTCTTAAATTTCGAAACCAGTCACTCCTTATGACCATAGGAAAAGAATCAGGCTATTATACTAAAATACTCTACTAAAACATGTAGAATATATGTATTCACCTTACTCATTCCAAAATAATAAATGTGTTTTAGTAAAATGCAAAAGATACTATTCATTGTCCAGAATAACACTGTGCATCTGTGTATATTTAGACATCATTATCACACTACTTTTTGAATACTTCATGTCTTTACTCTATCTCTATTCCTCATCTATAACTAAATCCAACCCTACTAATTACCTACCTCTTCAACTTTCGAACTAGCCTCTAGTATTTATCTGCAACCTTGCAGCTTGCGGTTCTTTATTTTTCTCACTGCTTATAACCTATAATTATGTAACATTCATTAACCTAGGCCTCTCAGTTTATTATCTAATTTGTATAATATTAATTTCCTTGTATTCTTCTACTAACCTTTCTTTATGCTGTTGTTTGGTATCTATTCTGTCAATCCTTGAATATCTTGTGTTTTTCACTAATATTCCTTCTTAATTCAACAGTGTTTCTAGTATTCCTTATTTAATGTGTTCTTTTCCCTTAAGACCTTGCTTATCACGAATTTTATCGTTTCTCATTTTATGTTACAGAAAATACATTGAGTGAATATATTCAATATTCTCTATAATGTCAGGTAAGTTTAGTCACTCAGTAACTTGTCATATGATTATTTGCCAGGAATATACCTTTGTCAACTATAAGGTATCAGTTAGGTTTCTTGTATGGTTTCTTATTCTCTCTATGCTCTTCAGATGCTGAACACGTCTGAGTCCGTCTGGCCTGAAGGAGTCACGACAGGAAAATCAACCGCTATGTAATGTGTGGGCTTCTTCCATCTCGGAAGCTGAATTCTAGTTGCAGGCACGATAACTAAGGTAAGTTTAACCAGGAACCTTCTTTAACTCTCTCAGAAATATTTGTGCTTTCTCTTCAGGAATATCTATTGTGCAATTGAAAACGGGTCTGAACTCAGGAACGTCGTAGATGAAGTTTGCACTTGTTAGGGAGCGCGCGCCTTACCAAGGATTCTCCACAGGTGTGTGCTATATGACTATACCACCACTGTGTCTTTCCTCGAGGCGGCCATCTTAGAATTCCTCTGTTCCACTAAAGCACTCCAAGTATGTTTCTTTGCGGATTCTTAATCTCTCCTGCAGCAGCTAGGGTTTAGATAAGCTATTATAATATCCACTGATTGATAAGGGTTCTGACAGGTACACCCAGTACATAATTTTTTGAAATATCTTTATAAGGTACAAACCATCTTTACACACTTACCTTCACGTCCAGGTATGTAAACCCATTTTAATTTATTAACTGTTCAATTAATTAAAATCATTACAGTAAGAAAGAATAAAACTGGTGAGTAAAACGATGATCACATTAAAACTATAAAGACTGCTGGTTAAAAAGTTTTTTTTGTTCAAGTAATATATCCCCTCTCCTCTGCACCCACTCGGACCGTCAGCCCCGGGTCTTTATCATAAGTCCTTGCACCAAGATTCTTAGATAGCTTCGGAGGCCTTGGTGGTTTTCTCCTACAGAGAACCATTGATGTGGTGCGATTTCTTTAGGGCGGATGGATAGAATCATGGCTCATTTGAGGGGAGGCTGCCTTGATCCCCTTATTGCACCACACTGGTGGCACTTGTTTTTTTGTGATCATTTGCTGTCTTTAAAGCCATTCTAATCAGATGAATGAATTTCCCAAGACTCGCCAAGGTCATCATTGTGGTTATTCTAGAAAAGCACAAGGCTGATGCTTCGTGGCATGTCTTGATCCCCTTGTAGATGCAGTCTGGGCGGAGAAGACGATGGCGTTGTTTTGTAAGTGAGGGGCAGCAGCATAAAAGGTGAAGCCAAGATTCTCTTGTGTAGGGGCACTGTCTGCAGCTTGTATTTTCTCCATTACGAGCCCATGTGGGGTTAAAGTCAGTGATTCCTGGAGTGCACAGTTTCATAGAGAGGATTTTAGTTCTGGCTAGTGGTGTCAGGGCCTCATTCAGGTAGGGTTGTGCCTTGCCTACCATGCAGGAACTATTCAGCGGGTCTAGGTGGGGGCTATAGCGTAGGGATTTAAGGTCCAGTTTGAATGAGATTTTCAGGACTTGTCTGTTTATGGCTTTTTTCCATGCATTTAGTGGAATTTCTGGCAGTGATATGCTCTTTTCCTCGATCTTTAGAATCTTGAGTGCTTTGCCAAGACTGGTGTGCCATGCTGATCTTGGCCCTTCGAAGATCTTAGGGAGTTTGTTGGGCCCCTTATAATCCTTAAGTATGATTTTATAATCTCCCCTTGGCACATCAAGTCTGGCCTAACCAGGCCTAGCTCCAATCTTAGTCTTGACTTCCTTGCCGACCTTGGAAAAGAAAAGACTGATTTATATGCTTTGGCTTGGATTGCGGTGAGAAGGGCATCCTGCGTCCTCGGAAAGGCCTTCATGGCCATAGCTGATGGCTGGCAGCAATTTTGCTTTTACGGCAGTTAATATTGGTCCGGACGTGGGGCTTATCAGATGTAAGCTCAGTTTCTTTAAAAGGAATATCACCTTATTGTCCTTGGACAACTGCTGTTTCAGATGGACATTTGCAATGGCCCGTTTTGTAAACCAAACCCCTAGGTAGTTATACTCTGCCACTGTACTGATCTGCAGATCTCCCATTCGCCACCTTCTCGTCCATGTTTTGTTACTTGAGCTCGTTTGAAGCACATTCCATCAACCATTTTTAGCAGTTACTTGAACTTACATTAAGCATATTAAATAATAAAACAATTATACATTATAAAATTACCATCTGTAGAAACACAAAAAAATACAGTTACAATATATCTTTTACAACACAAAATAATCTGTAAAGTATTACATTTGCCTTTTTTGCTGTTCTCAGAAAATATGGAATTTCACTAGAAACAGTGAGTTCAATAGTACTCCTCATATAACAGCGGGCAAAAAAAAGACAATAAATAAGATTATCTTTAAAAAAAACATTCAACATTCTCAATAACAACCTAAAAAATAGAAATAAAACATATCTTAAATGTTTTTCTCAGAGCAATTACTTATGTACATACGACACATCTCAAACAATCATAACATAACAAAACATTATGATTAATTTTCATACACTGTAAATAATATTACTTACAAATATATGCTGACAAAATATATAACAACAAGTCCTTTGTGGTTTAACATACTATTCCACACGGCCAAATAGTATGCATCAAATTATTAGTTTGCTAATTGTTCAATAGTAATCCTGAGCATCTGCCTGATCCAAAACCACCGACACCATTTGCTCCATCTACCAGTGCTCATCCCTCAGCCGACGCTATTCAACATCTACATGGCCACCCTCACACAAGTGACCCGCCATCACAACCTCAACATCATCTCCTACATCGACGACACCAGGCTCATCCTCTTCCTCACAAAGAATCCACATACCACCAAAAGCAACCTCCACGACACAATGAAGGACATCACCAAATACATAAAGAGCAGCTCTCTAAAAATGAAAACGCACAAAATGAAAGTAATCATCCTCAGACCCACCCCTTCAGCCTTGGAAGACTCCTGCTAGCTCACTACACTGTGGACACTACCAACACCTGCCAACCATATCCACAACCTAGGATTCATCCTAAACTCCTCCCTCTCCAGGCAAGTCTACACCGTCTCCTCGTACTGCCATAACACCCGCCACATGCTCGGCAACATTTACAAGTGGATCCTTACCAAAAGATTAAGAACAGTAACACAGTCCCTCATCAGCAGCATACTACACTGTGGCAAAACACTCTACACATGAATTCCAGCCAAACACCTACAACAACTACAACAAATCCAAAAGACCACCACCTGACTGATTATCAATGTTCCCTGCTGCAGCCATATCAGTCGCCACCTAATACACGTACACTGTCTCAATATCAACAAGAGGGTCCCCTTCAACCTCCTCACCCTCACTTACAACATCAGACTAATGTACCTTAACAGCAGTAATCCTAAAGAGGCCAAATTTTGAACTTAAAATTTTGGCTTTAAAAATATTAGGCAAGAATTTGGTAACTCTTTAGGCAAACGTTGCTTAAAAACTAATTGACTATCATTACAATGTATCCAACCTTTCAGACATTTTAAATCAACAGTATACTGTCCAGATTTTGTAGAAGGTCCATCATGAAAAATAATTGCAAAAGCTACAAAAGTTCTTCCTGATATTGAAACTTGCACAGCTACAACATTTTTAATTAAAGTTTCCAATTTTCTTCCATCAGCTCTACAACGTTGCAGCATTAAAATTACATAATGTCCATATCTTTGTATAAACAATGTTGATGACATTTCTGATTTACATTGGCTATACTCCATGTTTTGAGTTGCTACTCTAATTAGATTGTTAAAAGACACTGATTCACAGTCAGGTAAAGTCAAATATATGAATCTTTCAGTGTCTATGTTAGTGCTACATGTAAACAAATAATTTTGACAATCATATTGCCATTTATAAGAAAGGCCAAAAAGGTTTTCAATATCTATACCTTCATCTTCCAGTACACCAAGCATAAACATTAAAAATTCACCCTCCCAGGCTAAATCACCCGGTCAGCGGCGCTGGGAGGCTGAACTTGGGAGAACCTTGTCATCCAAAGAATGGGGGTACATCTACCACAGAGCCTCACACACTACACAAAACACCAAAGCAAGAGAAACTGCAGTCAAACTCGCCATATATTGGCACCTTACTCCAGCCCGATTACACCAAGGAAACCCGAAGCGCAGCGATCTTTGCTGGAGAGGGTGCGGGGAACGTGGTACCTTAACTCACATCCTCTGGGAGTGCCTCGAACTGGGAGACTTTTGGAACTTGGTCCTGGATGACATAGACTCCACTTTCGAAACTGAAGTCCCGAGATTCCCTGCATACACTGTGTTAGGCCTGCCCAATGCCTTAACGTTTCCCCTCAAATCACTGCGAGGTCGACAGATGGGCATCACTATGCAGGCAGCCACACAACACATCTTGTCACTATGGGGCACTACGACTAAACCTACACACACGGGATGGTTCCACAAACTGTGGTTCACCCTTGGGATGGAGCGTATCCACGCCACTCTCACCAGCTCCACAGACGCCTTTCGCAAAACGTGGCTTCCTTTGCTGACCCTCTTATCCAAGGAGTTCAATGAAATTACCTGCCCCAAATATCTTAGGGTTTTACGTCTCACTAGCACCACCGATGACTCCCGGTGACTCTACTCTTGGCATCGTCGTACTCCCGCGACACATTGCAGATGCCACTGACCTTCCTGGGCACACTGGTCGGGGTGGAGGGAAGGGGGATTTTGTGGGGAGGGGGTGGGGGTTTTTGGTTCGTGTTGTTGTTTCCATGTCAATCTTTTGCCCTTCCAAGCACGACGTCAAATCGCTCATTGAGCATATCTTCATTGCTTATTCTGCTGCACAAGGGAAGACATGCTTGTCTGTCCCGCCCGCAATGTATGCTCTGAGCTTACTTTTCTCACAGAGATGTCTTACTATATGCCTGTTAAAAATTTCAATAAAAACACTTTTGAAACTAAAAATTCCTGACAATCTTGCTGAATATTCTGCGTAAATTGACTAGAACCAGAACATATGTCCAAAACATTTTGAATATCAAAAACACTTTGTATTTTACTTTTATCACTACTACATTTCTCATAAGCAGAATACAACAATGAACAGAATCTTTTGTCCCGATTTTCGACAATTTGCTGTTGCAAACTTTCAAGAACAAAAACAGCATTAACAACTACATTAGCATAGCAGTTGACACCACAACTATTTTCAAACCGATAACCAACATTCTCTTCAACACTGTCCTTTTTCTTTTAGCTTGCAGGCGCAACTTCATCTTGTTTTTCTTCTTTCTCTACAGTTTCACTACAGATATTCTAAAATCTCCCTATTCTACCTACCACACGCTTTTCAAATACTGGATATTGACCTAAATTGGGTGCATATTCTTTTCTTAACCTAATATACTCTTTCACACAATTTGCATCTGCACTAACTTTTGTCTCATCAAAATCATTCAAGTACAATCCAGATAAAGTTCTGACTCGAGACAAAGCACCATATGCCATCCCCTCTTTAAACACGGTACTTCCAATATTCACTAAAGCACTATCTCCAAAT
This sequence comes from Lissotriton vulgaris, assembly GCF_964263255.1. Lineage (NCBI taxonomy): Eukaryota > Metazoa > Chordata > Amphibia > Caudata > Salamandridae > Lissotriton > Lissotriton vulgaris. The sequence continues at coordinate 1,120,821,220 of NC_141695.1, forward strand.
AAACCTTGAGATTTATGAATGGTCACCGCATATGCCAAACAGGAAACTGTTTTCTGCGTACATACAAATATTTTACAAGCAAAAACCGATATGAACAACAACTAAATTGTTGTACTTAAGAAATTTCATCAAATTTGATTTTCAAATATTATATCCCATCTCTATTTACATAATTAATAAAATCAACAATTTTACCCATTGCTCCATTTAATAAACCTTTTTCCACATTCAAATTACGTCATAACATTGCCCTACAGTTTACACATGCATACAAATTCTTTTCTAAACCTGCAGTTTTACTTATCAATTTCTCTAAAGAATCCAATTTCCTCTTCAACTTTTCATTCAAAATAATACTGGTTCCTTCATGTTCTATTTTATCAATAGCTTCCAATTTTATAATTTCTTCATTTTCTAACTTTAACATTTCTTCATTAAATATAGAACATTCAAGTAGTGTTGGCATTAAGCAGATTACAGATTGCTTTTCTGCAATTCTCATGTATATTTTCTCTGAGACAGTATTTTCATTTGGAAATAAATTCGAAAGTAATCGTCTCTGTAAAGCTTGTTTGCCATGTTGAGTCATTTTTCCAATTCTTATATCTTGAAGAATAGGTCAATAATTTGCATCATTTGCCTGTCGCATATTTGTAATAAGTTCCTTATACTCAAAATATGACCAAATGTTTACATTTCCAATGCTCACCAAAGACTTTCTGGTATCTTCATGCAACAGTGTTTTAAACACTGGCTGTCCTTTTACAGGAGTACGTTGTAGAAGATCTCCAAAAACTATGATGTTTTCTACTCCGAATAATACGTCATACTCTGTTTTAAGAATTTGCTGCATTCTTAAATGCACAAAAGCAAGCATTAAGTTTGATACCATGCTTACCTCATCAATATTGAGAAGTTTCATTTTCCTCAAGACCTTTGAAACTTCATAAGAAGCTTCTCCAGATAGCTTACGGTTCTCTAATGTATTTTCATGCTCTACTGGTAGCATTAATAAACTATATAAAGTAATTCCTTAATATTGTGGGCTGCTAATCCAGCTGGAGCAGTGACAACACAAGACAAATGCGACTCAGTTGTTTTCTGTAGAAAAGTTGTGATTACTTTAATTAAAAAACTTTTGCCTGTTCCAGCTTGTTCACTCATGTACATTCGTATAGGTTCAAATGATGAGCAAGAGCACTCTTTCTTCTCATGAAGTAATCCATGGTCCATCTGTTCTCTCACTTGCTCATATATTTCTTTCTGATCCAGATTTAGTTGTTCTTCCAAGTTTCCTAAGTTCTTGACCTTGATACATTGCTGTTTCTACCTCTTCCATAGCAGTTGCTGCCTCATTTTGAACAATTGGTTCTCCTAGTGGGTCCTGACTCAATGGAGCAGAACTTTGACTGTCTTGAGAACTGTCTCTAGCAATCTCAGCTGCAATTCTAGCTTCTTGCTTAATTTCGTCATTCAACATTTTCACGTAATTAGCAAAAACAGGACATTCTATAGTATCTTTACTTGCATTGAAGGAACCTTCATAGCTCTCGAAAGGTCCAAGTAATTCCAATTCTGAACGCCATGGCTTGAAAAGTTGCAAAAGAGCTAAATAGTAAAATTCCCTTTTGTCAGGTGTTTCACAACTCAGTTTACGGTGATTAATCAAATGTTCTTTTCTTTGTTTCACCAGACATCCTTCAGAGCTAATAACGGCATATATACCATTATTAATGTTTTCGATAATATTCCATTTAAAAATATAGTTTTGCAGCACCTAATAGAGACAAATGTTCTCAATATGATGACTTCTATTTGGATAATATGTATACAACATATTTGTTTTCACAATATCTGTACTTTCTGGATCTTTTTAAGCTAAATATTCAATTTCTTTTACAGATTTAAGAACTCGGTTTTGTGTTGCAGCAAGACCTAGACTCACCCAAATGATTCTTCTAGATTTGGAATAAAGACTTGCCAATGATAACCGATCCGAGCATTCATACGCTCCAATTTCTCGACGAGATAACAGCTGCAAACTGTAAGTATGTAACTTCTTACTTAGACTCTTCTCGTGGGAAATCTCTTCCCACATTTCTTTCAATTTGTCTTTTCTGATTTTGTTATGTAGGATGTTACATAATGTGCAACAGCAATGGAATTGTCTGCAACATATTGAATATCCATATTAGCATTTCACATGGACAAGATGACTGGGTTATAGTCATTTAAATATTTTGACTCTTCATTTCTTCTTAAGTTGTAGGTATTTTTTGGAGACTTTCTTGTGCTAGTATGTCACAAAGATGACTTAAAACTCTTCACTCTTCCTTTTGATATTACAGGTCGTGGAAATGCAAAACTGCATTTGGTGTAGAATTTGTCCTTAGGTTTGTACTTTTGACGAAAGTATTTCCCACAACAATGGCTTTGGAATCGTAAGACTTGTTGTCTTAAGTCCTTATCTTGAGTACTTTTGGGTATATCAGATGTAGCATATTCTTCAATAAAAGACAACACAGCATCATCTGAGTCCGTTCAAAATTTGGGAGCATCTTTGATCCATATTAGCATGTGTATGTGAGGAGCATGTCTTGTATTCAATATTTAGTATATTTGGATTTGCCTCTCGAAGAAATTGAAGTAAATCATCCTAAGCATATTCAGCACAGCTTAGAGTAATGAACCATGTAGGAGTTCCTAAGTTCCTTAGCATACATTTCAGTTCTCCATGATCACAGTACCAGTACTCATTAGTACCACGCTGACACGCCATGAGATTAATTAGCTGAGATTCCAAAACATTATCTTTCTGCAGTACTTTATGCATAAATTCCCTTGCCGAAACATTTTGCAGATGTACACCTGTTTTCAGTATATGGTTTACTGCATTAGAAAGTCCAGACAAATCACTCTCAAACAAAAGATGAAACAAATACGGAATACATTGTCGAAATCTTGGATCTTCTGCATATAATCTTGACGTCGGGTATTCAGATGCAGGAATCTGCACAGGTCGGTCATCATATCGACCTCCTTTTCCTGTGGGAAACAATTGAGGGAAACAACGAGCTTCCCAGCTTTTTCCCATACACTAATGGGACTTCCTTTTGCTTCTTTCATTTGGAATAACTCTATAGTATTCCCCATCACTTCTTTAGAATGCAGTGGATGAACACTGTAATGTTCGTAGATTTCTTCAGTTCTGGACACATCCACTTTTTCAATTTGTCCACATGGCAAGTCACTATTTTCTTTTACAGTTATTTCTTCTTCTCTCACATACACATTTCTGTAATATTGATTATTTTTTACCAGATACAACGTTGCCTTTTTCACTTTCCTAACATCCACTAATTCTTGCCAGATTTTCTTACTCTTAGTAGGAATGCCATTAACAAGAATAACTAAAGGTTCATCCTCTACATTTTCTACACCAATAGTTTCAATATTTTTCTTTAAATCTAGAGGCAAATATACAACTCTTCCCTTCAATCCTCTCTGTAAATCTGAAGGAGGCAATTGTCCTGTCTTAGGCTCCATATGAACAATAGCCTGAAATCAATGCACACATTGAATAAGAATAGACTCATAGGTATTTAAATCCATCAGTTCAGAAGGAATATGTACCAACTCAAGATTATTATGCACAGCTCTAGCAGGCATTTTGTTCTCGTCTAATTTGTTATAACAATATTTACAAATACGCCGATCAGAACTCAAATCAAAACAATTCTCAACCAACAAATAAGTTGCAAAATCCTTCCACTCGTTATTCTTTTCCTTTCAACTTTTTAAATACAAATCAACACTCCTGGTCTGATTTTTATAATGAGTTCGTCGACAACAGATACAAGAATCATTTGGCCTTTCACCTAAAATCACCTTAAACTTTATAATTTTTTGCTCAAAATGTTCTACACCTCAATGTTCTACATTCTCTTCCACATTTTCTTCTATTAATGTCTCAGTTTCTGCACTGTCTTCCTGAGGACCAAAGTAACTAACCTGAATTTCATCACAAACATTTGTTACATCTGATACAGATCCACGCAAAAGAGCACTGTTCAACTTTTTTAACATTAGTGCGGGACTTTTTGTATAATACAATATTCTCACTAATTTCCTCCTTTCAGAATGATGTACTTCTAACATCCTAAAATGGTGAAAAAGATTTCGACATACTTTTTTAGAAAGACAAGCCAGAGAATGCCCTTGCAAACCATTTTTTTCTCTCACTCTGCAAGGGTCTAGTCCTTGCAACATCTTAATCTTTTGTTTAACACTTTTCTTAGTATAGTTACGTAAGAAATTGCGTAAAAAATCAATAGATTCTTGCCGCACCTTGCAAATACTACTACAATTCTAAGTGTACACTGGAGCTTTAGGACGTCTCCCTAAAACTTCACCAGCTAACACCTCTTCTGCTTTTCTAGGAACAATCTTCTCTTTCTCAATAGGACAACCATTTCTAACCTCATAAGCACGACCACTACTGTCAACTGCATGCAACCAATCATTACTCTGAAGATAACTTTCTTCATTATAAAAAGGCTCAGAACTTGAACTATGTTTCCATTCACCCAAAAAAACTCACAAAAATTACTCCTGTTAATTAATCTTCTCCACTTACTTTTGGCCTCCATTAAATGGATTGGCTTATCTAGTGATCTAACTCTACTGATTACTAAAATAAACAATTTACTTTTCAATTCCAAAGCTTTCTCAACTACATTTTCTATAGCTTTCTTCTTCTTTAAAATACTGTTTTTTTCTTACATACCTTAATTTCTTTAATTAAATTTGACACAAATCTATTATAAAACATTTGTTTCCTAAATTCCATAAATTGGTTTTTCCTCCTTTTACTATACATAGTTTTCTCTGCACTTGATTTTCCATGATTGTTCTCTTTATTTTTATTTTTCGTTGCAGATACACTAATAACATTTTTCTGTTTCTGCACACTACTCTTAGTCTTCAATATTTTCCTCAAAAAAGTGTTCCTTGTCTTACCAGCACTTGTTTTCTCTTTGTTAACACATTCTTCTTCATGTAAATCTTGTTGATGACTTCTCTTCAAATAAACACCTTTGTTTCTGCGTTTGAAACTCAGTCGGCATCATATAGTTTTTTCAGTATCGATAAACAGAATCTATAATAAAAAAAATATGTATAACATTACAAAAATAAATATATCAAATATTCTATTATATTACTTACAAGAACAGAGGGAGGATTATGAGGACAAATGTGGGACTACAAAAATAAAAGCACTTAAAACAAAAGAGGAAGGAGTATGAAACAAGGGAAAATATAACCAAAAAGGGGAGTATAAACAGACACTGCAATATAACGAAATAAAGGAGGTATGAATAAACTAGAAAGTATAAATAGGTAAGGGACAGTATGAAGAGAAAAATGGAACTATGAGGAGAAGAAAGAGTATAACAAGAAAGAAAAGAGAGTAAGGGGACAGAGGGGGCACTATAAGAAGAGAGAGAAAGACTCTAAAGAAAAAAGAAGGAATATGTGAAAAGATACGCAACTATAAGAACAAAAAAGGAATACTAGCAAAGGACAGTATGTATAAGCACAGAGAGAACAGTACCAGAAGAAAGCACGAAGAATGTGAGGAAAAGTGGAGCAATAGGAAAACAATGGTAAACAAGAACAAAGGATAAAGTCTGAGGTGAAAAGAAGAAGGATAAACAGATGGAGGATTATAAAAAGTGAAAAGTGTATGACGAAAGATGCAGAAGTATGACAAGACAAACAAATATAAAGAGAGAGGTCAGTATGAAAAGACCAAGAAAATGAGGAAAGTGTTGCAGAGTGTATAAAGTGAATTAAGGAGCAGTAACAGATGTGAGCAAACAATATGAACAGATTAAAGACGTATAAACAGAGAGGACAGAAAATGAAAATAGAAAACAAATATGAAGAAACAGTGGAAAATATAAACACAGAAAGAAGGAATATAGGGCAAAAGGCAATATAAGAAAAACTCAGTAGTAAGAGGACACATTGAGAAGTAAGAGAAGAGAGAGGAGAATATGAAAACAGGGGGCAGTATCACAACAGGGGTAAAATGAGGAGAGGAATGTCACAATAAGAAAACACATCAATATTAGTAGAGAGTGCAAAGTATAAGAAAAGAGAAGAAATGTGAGAACAGACACAAGAGTATTAGAAGAAAAAGAAAAGTATGGGAAAACAATAGGGAGTACCTGCAAAGAACAGCAAGAATAAGAAGAAACATAGAATATAACAACAGAAGAGTATATATGAAGAAAGGCGAAGAAATGTAAAAAGACACAGAAACAAAAATATGGAGAAAAGACAAATATAAAGGAAGACTGATCGTATAAGCCGAGTGGGAGTACCAAGAGAAGACAGTAACAACTATGAAGACAGCAGTGAATATAAAGACAGGAGACAATATAAACAGTAACACAAATATGAAATATGAAATTATCGCCGATTTATCGGCAGGAAACTGCCGATAAAAAGGCAATAATCGGCTTGATAATTCGCCCTTGTTAATTCCCATAGAAGCCCATGTTAACACCAGAACATGGGCTTCTATGTGAAATTAACAAGGACGAATTATCAAGCCCATTATCGCCGTTTTATCAGCAGTTTCCTGCCGATAAAACGGCGATAATTTCATCACCGGACCTTGAAAATATGCCCCCTGGTACAAATATGACAATGAACATTTATAAAACCGCGATATTATCTAACTCCAAAATTAATATAGCAACAATTATCAATCATAACATCTTTTTTTTAAATTCATTTTAGATGTACAACTTCACGATGGATCATGTAACAATGACGACGGCAATAGCACAAGGTGAGCAAAGAAGCTTGTTTCTGAAACAACAAGTTATCTGTAAAAGGAGACAATCTATAGTATGCAGCAGGCGCACAAAACACACATTGGGCTAACAAGGCTTCAGCTAGGATGACATACCTTCCTGGGCCCACACACAGTTGCACCCGAGTACGTCACAGATCCTTTAAAGACATTTTGCTTGTTAATGAGGCTTTGATGATCCCCCCGCTTACAGACCCTGCAGCTCAACTCTTCTTTTTGTTTGAACTTAAGCCCCCCCTCGAAAATTTTGACTGTGGTTGCGCCTCTGGCTTCACGTACACCCCCCCTGTCGTGTGTGTGTCTCCCACATTTTAATGTCCTTTTTTCTCTTTCTCTTTCTTACTCTCTCACATTGTTTCTCCTTTTTTAAAGTTTTTGACGATACTATCTCCACTCTGCTGTATACAACCTTATCTGAATTCAAGCAGTTAACTGTCTTGATTACAGTGAATGCTTCTTCCACACGTAGAGCACCGTCTTTCAATCACCCCGATGGCACTAGGTGACAAAGAATTGAGGGCCATATTATCAAGCATTGTGATACATTATCGCCAATTTAATCGCCAGGAAACTGTCAATAAAGAGGCGATAATGGACTTGATATTATGCCCTTGTGAATTCCCATTGCAGCCCAGGTTCTTGTGTTAACCTGGGCAAAATCACAAGTGCATTTTACCAAGCCCATTATCGCCACTTTATTGACAGTTTCCTCCCAATAAAAGAGGCGATAATGTATCGCCCTTGTTTGATAATATGGCCCTTTCTTTCTGAAACAACAACAAATTATTTGTGAAAGGAAAGACTAGGTAGTCTGCAGAAGCTTCACAGTGGTATATGTGTTCAAGTCTATATCTGTGAAGGGCTCTATGGCTGGGTGAGTGTGTGTATGAGTATCTTGGTGAGTGAATGGATGCCTCAGCGGTACATGTGTGAGTAACTACATATGTAAAAGGCAAAAATATATAAGGGTTGGAGTGCTTAAATTAGTATATGTGAGACTAAGTGATTGTGAGAGTGCCTGTATTGATCAGTGTGTACTTTTATTAGTTATTGTATTAGAGTGCCAGTATGTGTTAGTATATATTTAAATATGTGAGGTGGTATGTATATAACTGTACAGGTGAGTAAATAAAAGTGTGATTGATTATTTCCATGACTGACTAGGTGTTTGAATAACTCTATCAATGAGAGGTGGTGTGTGAGTGTCTGTTTTTTTATATATGTATATGATAATGCTGTATTGATGGCTGACTGTCTGTATGAGTGACTGTATGGGTGAATGAATGGATGTATGTGCAGACCTAGGAATTAGTGAGTGGATGTGAACTAACTGGTATTGGTGTGTTCATGGTTTCAAAAATTATAGTCTGTATTTTAGAGTGGCTGTATCAAGTGTTATATTAAGGTCTGATGAGGTGCATCATATTTTCACGTGGATGATGTCATCAGTGATGTCGCTGACCATGTATTGAATGATGTAATATGCGATGTCATATGTCAAATGTCCAGCTAACTATAACGTCCCTTAAACCTATGTTTTTTTTTCTGAATTTCAAAGGTTTATCAAATGCTAAACCTGTGGCTTTTTCAGTGAATTTCACTGTTTTTTTAAGTGCTCATTTCACATTTTAATGTTTATAACACCTATATTTAAAAAGAAAAATGTGGAACTCTATTATACTTCTTTATTTTTTACTTTCAAAATGAAATAATGTTTTATATCTTCCCCCAAAAATATGTATATCTTTTTTTTTTCAAAAACTGCACTCCTATACCGGTAGTGTACCAAGCTCCATCACCACGCGAATCCTATCGCCATATTGCCAAACTCGTAAATGATGCTCATTTCGTATCTGAAGGGTTCGTGGCACCACGTCCAATGTAACATCATATACTTATGCGGTCGCACCAGCTGCTTCTTTGGTATCCGACGGGTACGCAATACCAAGCCGCGTGTTATGTCATGTACGAATGGTATCACACCTGCTGCACATTGAGCATGCAAAAATAACAGTTGAAGGACAGAATACAGAACAATGTCATACATTCACCCCAGTACAGAGATCTGAGCCTAAATCCATAGTTTTTTTGCACTCCACACCACCCCAGTTCAGACATGGCCATATGCAAATCAGCCTTGACCCTGTGCCTCATGGGAACAGTCTGTAGTGTAGTTCCTAGTTTCCCACTAGGCCCTGCGCATTGGAATAACATAAACAGTAGTATCGACGTGGAACTGCTTATATTCCAGGCCTCCACTGACTATGCTAAACTTAATTGGGTTGTGTTACCAACTAGCTCAGAGGTCACTGGAAACTTTCTTCTCTGCATAGGGAGTGATCAGCTTCCTTGGCACAGACAAGAAGGGATTCAGTTTTCCAACAACCGTGCAACATGACAACTTTGCTTCTCAGATCAAGAGTCAATCTCTAGGGTCGTGTGAAACAATAGACATGTATTTCACTCAGTCAGTCTAGTGCAGTTTACTTTCACGAGATGTAGAGAATAGAGAGACGGGCGTGTATCAATAAAGGGTTAACATTTATTGAACAGTCTTTCTTCTCGTACAAGAGAAATGTATTGCCACAATTGCAATAATTGTTATTATAAAAAGTACGTACAGTAAGATAAGTATTGTGAAATAGAACTGTAAAAGCATTGATATGGTTTCTTAGCCATACAATGGTTTAAAAGTAATAAAACATATATACAGTCATATATACATTAGGCTAACATACTCAACTGGTGCTTCTAACTAAGCCTACCCCAGTGTGCCTGACCTAAGCCTAACACGTGAAAAGGGGAGCAAGTAAGTAGCTTTAAGTTAAGTTGGTTTTGCCAAGGTTTGTTTCAAGAATTCTCGTCTAAGGGTTTAGTCAACACCATACCTCTGAATAGAATGATGGAGGATTGGTATCTCCTTCAGGGGTCTCTCTCGATATCCCAGTCACCCGCGAGGGTAAACCGGAAGCGCCGGGACTGGATTTCTCTGCACGAGAAAGGCAGCGGCTTTCTTCAGCGCGTCGAGGAAGGAGGGGGGACAGCGTCCGCGGGCAGCTGGAATCTGCTGGATGTCTTCGCAGAGGGACGTCTGTTCAGCTCCTTAAGCGTACTGCACCATAGTTCGCGCTGTAGCGGCGATAATGGTAATCAGCAGCTTCACCACCACAGGATAGCAGGCTGCAGAGAAAGAGTGCTAGATTTACCAACACAGGGTCATGCAGGCAGCCAGCATCAGTAGCTCGCAGCTCACAACAGCTCCTAACCAGGCAACAGGCTCGAATTGCTTAAGGCAACGTTGGTAATATTTATACCTGACAGGTGCCGGGTTTGACGCAAGTTTGCTGGACATAAGACGTCAATTAAAGATGTCACTAGGAAGTGATAGTTATCAGTTGCTCATTAGAGTTCCATTACTAATCAAAACATAGCAAGCGGGGATTTCCAGGTTTGCTAAGTTTTTATCTTGTTGAAGAACTCGGAGTGTTATCTAGGAATATCAGATAGTGACTACTGCTCTGTCATTGCACTAATTGGTCGCAAAGGAAGTGGCAGAGAGTCATGCTGGAATGTGGCTCTGTTCGTGTGAGGCCAGAGATGACTTTTCAGAAAATCGCACTTGAACGGTTATGCCAATATAGGGAATAAATGGATTTATAGCCGAATAGGGGCATAAGGTCACAGTATCGATCAGGAACCTAGATAAACACGCAACACCCACTCCACGGGTTAATGTCCATCAAAATTACTAAAACTAAGCAATTAGATGCATGTGTAACATTGCCCACCCCAAAATACATAAATGCATTCGAAATAGGCGTACTTGTAATACATGGAATTTAGGTACTGTACGTTTTTTAAAGCATAGTAATCATTCAAAAAATTATTGCATTTGAAATCAATGAACGATTATGCAAAAGGAATTACACATGAAGTATCTCTGACAGAAGAAAAGCGAGATAAATCATCACATAAAAATGCATTGTAATAACATGTGTGCTAGAGGCTGGTGTTATGTTGTTATGTCTCTAGATGTGTTTAGAAATAGAAGTGTGAAGCTTCTGTTCTCTAAGAATAGTTTTTACGTTAAGCAAAGAATTGTTCGTGCCAAAAAAGGTCAATATTAGAAAAATTGTCCAATTCAAAGAAAATTAGATTTCCAAAGCTCTTGGCAGTTTTTGTTGATCAAAACTGAAGGCCGAATTCAGAGTTCATGGGAACGCTGTGTGTCGGAAAGCTTCTCAAAAGTTATTTTTTTCTCTGTGGGTGAGAACATCGTATCAGACAGGCTCTCAAAGAATTGGTCTACAAAATCAGGTGATAGTTCAACCAAATTAGATAGCGCTGTAACTTGGCAGGTGTGAGAATGATTGCTGTCATCGAAGGCAGGACCAGCAATGCTCACAGAACGTTGTACCTGGATGATGTTGCTTTTGTCACTCGCTCCACTGTTACCACTTGGCTGTAGTACAGGAGTCTCCACGAATGCCGTCATCAGGATTGGTAGCCGCTGGGGACAACACAATGCGTGAGCCGTTATTGGACTGAGCAAAGTATCGACGTCCATTGGTACTGCTGATGGAAGTGAAAGACAGATGTCCAACACGCATTCATCGCCGCAAAGCATACACCGTAGCACAGGTAAAATGCAATTTTGCCATATCGGTCTGAATGAAAGGAACCAGGTCATGTTTAGATCTCTCAGCCTGGCCAATCCAAGGACGTTAGTTATCCTGTCCCGGTAGCGCATTGCTAGGATTGTCTCTTCCATTCCCATGGGAGCTATGTCTGAGCCGAGGCTTGCCATAACGTAGCAGGAGGGTCAAAAATAGAATCCCTGCGACGAGTCCCAAAAATAATGGTATGCCGCCAAAAATGGAGTGCACAAAATTAGGAAAGATTCCCAAAATTGCCTGGAAGGGTGTTAGCAGTCCCGTAAAGACTGTCTTAAATATGCCTGGGATGCTTGTAGCACTAGACATGTTAAGGAGTTGGCTGAACATTTCTACGAAATGCACGGGGCAATTTGTTGATAAAAGGTCATGAACCTCAGTAGCCGTCCTTGCGACTAGAAGATCATACGTCTCTTTAGATGACGTTATAGGCACGGTTGTCTGTAAAAGTACAGATTTCATTTTGCTTAATGTATCAATTCGTATAGAATAGAGATTCAGACGAGGCCAGAGGGGAGTCACTATGTCTGGAGGCCCGCTCGGAAACAATGCTTGCATACAACATTTGACCATGGACGTAACTTGTACTAGATAACTTTTCCCTGGCGTCAGGCCACAACATCTGTGATCCGTTCTAAGAATGTAACTCCCGTTTGCGAGTTGCATAAAGAAGGGCTCTATCTGAGTTGCAGGTGTGACTAGCTGGTGGCATGAAAGGTTGTTTGAATTTCCATCACATGCTCCGTGTAAATTAATACCCTGACACAAAAGAATACCGCTTAGTGAGTGTTTACAGTTGTCACCACTAAGAAATACATTTTTGTCGCTGTCACTATAGCAAGAATGAGTGTATGGTAATTTCCATTCGGATTTAACATATCCTTTACCCAATTGTTCATACTGGCCAGCAGGTATGTACTCAAGGCACTTTTTAAATCGGAAAGTTGTTATCGGAATTGTGATAATTCCGTGTATTATCCATTCAATGACAGGACTCTCTGACATTGTCAATGATAATCTCTCGAGTTTTTCGATGCTCAGGATTGTATAGTCTGCTCCTTTCTGTGCCAAACTGATCTGTTTATCAGTAAGGTTAAAACTGGAAAATAATGACGTCGTGTTGATTAAACGCCAAGGCACATAGCCTGAACGAAGATTTTGCAGCGTCCAGCCTAATTCTATAATAGAGCGTAATTGAGACTGGCCATGTTGTAACATTAGCAAATCTCTGTCTATCACATCAAAGGCAGAGGATACAATATTGTCCAACGAATATATTCTGGAAGACAGAGTCATTAACCCATTGTCTACCACAGAAAGTGATTTCTCCAAATTAATACGATCAATTTCTCGTATTTTTTCAGCAGTTTCAATTTGCTTTACTTTCCAAGCCTCGTTGTAAGCAGCATAGATACTGGTCGCTATGAAACGCTTTTGACGCTGTTTGCGTGGTCCAAGAATGAAATCGCGCAAATCAGCACCATCTTTTAGTAAAGACAAGTGTTGCTTAATTTCAGCCAGTGTGGACGAGGTTAGCCATTCTAGGCAGAGTTTCCCTACACTGTATGTTGTTATAATCCCTGGATGTTGTCTCTGGGAATATCTAGAGTCTAATCTGGTCATTTTTAACCCCTGTGTTTTGTTCAGGAATCTATCTTGACAGCTATTTGTGTCTGTAGGCCAGATTAACCACTTTTTCCAATCAGGATGTGTTCTGTTGAAATGTAAAATTTGAGACACGTCTAACTCAATATCTGTGGTTGCATTTTCAGGTATTGGCTTTGGTATAGACGGTGTTTTAAGATCTTTGATCTTAGCTAGGCCAAGACAAGATGTTTGGTGTATTGTGTCATTTAAAAATAACATTTGTTCAGGTATCATGCAGGTTCTAAAAAGTTCTTCAATGCCTTGCACCTGCCAATCTTTTGTACCCCAAATTGTTTTTGTTTCAATATTATTTTTCCAATAATCAAAACCAAATGTCATCATTTTGTCTTAAAATGCTTCTGAATATATCAATTTAGAATTTGTCAGCATTGTTTTCATTCCTGTTTTATCTAACAGTTTATAATAAAACGTTTCTGCATTACTGGTGTTAAACCCTGAGAAGTATTTGAATTTCTCAAAAAATGCTTTAGAACTGCTTTTAGGTGGTGTAGCACAATGTTCCCATTGATTATACATAAAAACATGTCTAGGCTGTGCAGATTTATGCAAGTAATGATCCCCATAATGGGTGTAACAGAATAACTGCTCATAACTAGATGAACCTTGTAAATAATCATGATCTGTGAATCTAGCTGACATTACTAAATCAGACATCATGTCATTAATACTGTTAAAGTCCCAATCATCAGAGAATGTACTTGGTCTCACAAAGTCACTTAAGGAAACCTTTAGTTGATGAGGATACTTCAGGATTTCGACCGGACCATAGATCTCATAGTCTGTTTTCTCCCATACTACCCCACCAGGTATTGGAATTGCTGTGACATTTACTGTTGACAGTTCTCTTTTCTTCACGTGGGATGATCTGTGTGGTTTCAGGACTAGGTTGATGTTCTGACTTGCTGTGTCCATTGTAATATATTTTCCTTCAATGAATTTTCCCAAACACAGTACCATGATGAGCCAAAGCAGGAGGAAAAATACACCTAGACCGAACCAGAACTCTAGCCAAGGGGAAATTAGGTAGATTTCCTTCAGTTGATGAAAGAGTTCTGTTGCTTTTTCTTTAAAAGACTTTTTTGTTTCTGGCATCACTTCGGGGTCATTTAAATCTTCAGAGAAGTTGTCGAAGTTGATGAAATAACCAGAGGCAGTTCTGTCAATTGATGGGATTGTTCTTTCAATCTGTCTCTCGGTAGCACTTTCTGATGCCACATCATTGTAGACTGGTGTTGTTTCTTGACGAACTGTTTCAATCTGTCTTCCAAGAGGCACGAGTTCCATGGCATTATTGCATAGTCCTTCATTGTGCACTGCAGGCTGATCGAATGTGATGAGTCTTTCAGTTTGAACCTCTTGGATTGTTGCAAGTTTGGGTATTCTGTTGTTTCTTGGGAGTCCACTGGGCCTACTGTTGATTATAGGCCACATGCTTGTGGTTTTACCAGATCGATAGACACAACTCTGTTCTCCTTTTTACCAGCAAGGGGCGGTAGCACAACTGATCTTGTTCCGGTGACTGCCAAGACAGGTACTGCTTTTCTGTAAGAAGGCCCAAATTCCTTCTTAACTGCGATCTTTTCTCTGACTAGATCCCCAATCTTTGGAATCCAGACAGGCCTTGCTGGAGCTGTTGCGCGTGGTGCCTCGTCAGTGGTACTTGGCTGTGGCTTTAACTTTATGTTGCTTAATGATTGTCTTGTTTCATTCAGTTCCTGTAAAACAGCCAAACGATCTTTTACATCAAAGTGCGTTGTTTCTTCTTGTACCACTGACATCTGACTATCGAGGTCCTGAACTCGCATTCTAATTCCGAACAATAGTTCGTATGGGCTGAAACCTTTTAGAGAATTTCTTGGCATGTTGTTAAGACTAGTCTGGACACTTATTAAATGTTTGACCCACCCAGCGCCTGAACCTAATACCTTCGCTGTTATAGATTGCTTTATGTCACGTTTTTTTCTTTCTACCACACTATTCCCTTCGGGGTGCGACGGACAAGAATACCGCAACCCAATTCCCATGCTGGCCATGGCCTCCTTATAGGCTCGAGAGCTGAAAGCAGGACCCTGGTCAGAATGGAACGTGGTAATTGCGTATGTGCCGATAAAGACTCGCAAATCTTTTATAACCGTTCTAGCGTCAGCCGAGCGCTGGAGGCCTCATTATTTTAAGTGCTTTTCGTCTTAACTGTTAATAGGACGCAGGATGGGGTGTAGGCAGCGTTACGCTCTTTCTGACTGGTAGCCGGTAGCAAGGTTCGCTACTGCGATCCCTATTATAGTTTTCACAGTTGTTTGCATATATTTGGTGTTCTACACTCATTCCCGGCCATCAGAATACTGATTGTAATTCAGTCAGTGATTCCTTGATCTCTCTGTGCCTTAGACCCAAACCCATGTGTGCGTCTGCTATTAAAAATATTCTCCTGTTCATGTTTGGAATTACTCTGTCCCCCACTCCAGGGATTCGAGCAAAAGGAACGGAGTTTGCATCGATTATGTATGCATAATTGAGTGGATAGTTTACGGGTAGTGCTGCACAGTCGCCTTTTACGGTCGTTTTTACTGCCAGCATGGTTTCCCCGTCTATGTATTTATCTGTACGCTTTTTTGTGGCTACGGAAGCCGGTTTAGTTGCTTCCGCTTTGGCTGTATTAGCCAATGAATTCCCTGCAACGTGAACGTCATCACGTTGAAGACTCTGTGCGTGAATCACGTGAGTCTTTTGTAGTTCTTTGTGTAAAAGAACTACTTGTTCCCAGAGCAATTTATGCTTTATTGTGGCACCTGTGTCATCTTTGTAGTCGTTTTCGATCCAACTCTGCAGTTTATTGTTGTAAGAGTTGACGCAGAAATGAGAATCGCACACTATAAGTGTCGGGAATTCACGTTCTGCATTTTCGAGCGCCATCTTTAAAGATCTGATTTCAGTTCTTTGAACCGAACAGTTTCTTACAGATTCAGTTTTTGTTACTTTCGGTCTGAATTTACCGCACAGCCAACGACCTTTAATGATCGCACATGCTGCATCGTAGGATTTTCTCTCTACGTTGAAATGCTGTACAAAGGTATCTGTATAGATTATACAGGCGTATTGTGGGAGAGGCAGAATTTCGATTGGCAGAGGATATTCTTCCTCATATTCTAAATCATTCAGTTCTTCAAATTGCGGGGCGAAATAGTATTTCACGTCTTCCGCTCCTAGAGAATCTATGCACTGTATCCATTTCGGGTCCAGTGACACTGTAGGCAGGTTTACTGGGCTGAATAGCGCCTCGAAGGCGGATTCCGCTGTAAGGATATTAATCCGTTTGCCGTGTGCTAGTTCTCGTTCATTTGCTAATGCGATTTGCACTGCGTTCACAGTTCTTTCTGTGCGACTGAAAGCTTTTTCTGCTTGTGTGTACAAGTGAGATTTAATTGAAATTGGTACCTTTTCTCCCTCATTAGAGGTTAGGTACGTGAATCCGCATCTTCCTGGGATGACTCGGATTACAAGATCGATCGTGTTGTCACGCGTATCTAATTTTGTTTTTGTTAACATGTCTGTTTGCAGTGATCTCAAAATTTCTGTGTGTTTTTGAGTCCAATTGATTTGTTTTAAATCTGGTTTTATTAGTTCGTAGAGAGGTTTAACCCTCTCTGCGTAATTTAGGATGTAAGTTCTTCCGAAATTCAGAAAACCTAGTATGGATTGTAAATTCTTCAGCGTTTTTGGAGCTTGGAGTACAGCGCACTTCTCTAAGAAGTTGTCCGCTAGGCTTTTCCCTTCACTTGATAATTCGTACCCTAAAAATAGTACTGTCAGATGGGCAATTCGGGACTTTTTAAAGTTGAATTTGTAACCCTCTGCTGCGAACCCAAGTATAATGGTGTTCACTCTTTTCAAGTGAGTATCCAAGTCGTCGTCTGTGAGATAAATATCATCTACGTAAGATAATGCTTCATCATCATACATTTGTAGTAACTCTGTTACCCTAGCTGAGAATAGTCCTGGGCTGTTCTTGAACCCCTGTGGGAGTCGACAGAATTTTTTCTGTGACCCAAATGCGGAGAAAGCGGTCAAATATCTGCTTTCCGGTGCAATGTTTTGACAAAAGAAACCATTAGATATGTCTAATGTCGTTTTATATTTTTTCCTAACTATGTTATTCATTAGGGCTGCACTATGCGAGTTTTGTACTGCAAAAGTTTTGCAACATGTATTAAGATGTCTGTAGTCCAAAACTAGACGATATGAATTGTCTGGCTTGGAGACAGGAAACAAAGGATTGTTCATTTGAGAGGTGCATGTTTCAATCACCCCCTGGTACTCAAGTTGATCTAAGATCTCCCTGACTTGTTTTTTAGCTTCTTGCTTTATGGGATACTGCCGTTGGGCAGTTGGTTCACTTTTTAGTTGGATTTTGTGAGGAGGTGAATCCTCATCCCATCCTACATGATTTTATATAATGCAGGTGCCTGGGCTACTGCCCATTTCCTTGCATATGTAGATTTTTTGTGAATCGGTATGTGATTCGAGAAGGCAGGCATAATCACTTCTTCGCCACGAGGGCACTCCCTGACAAACTCTGGGGGCCAATCTTTTTCAGCTAACAGAATACCATAGCCTTTTGAGAGCTTATCCCAAAATAGACCCTTAATTTTCCTAGTCTTATCACCCTCTATACGCAATGTTATTTCGTATATTTTATGGGGCTCGCTAAGTCTGGCGTCGGCAGTTTCAACCTGAATGTATTCATTCGTGTCCACTGTCTCCAGATGACTCATCAAGATCTTGCGCGCTATACTGATTTCTGCTGCACTGTCCAACATTGTCAATGCCCACTCCCCGTTTTTCAACTGTGTCCTCAGTATTCTCGGCATGGTTAATTACTCTAATGCTGGCTACCTTCTTTGTCTGAAATTGAGATTTCTTATTTTGAGCAGGTTCCTTGTCTTTGGACTTGGTGTGCTCTCCTGGGTCTGACCGTCCTCTTCTTTCCGAATTCTGTGGAAAAGATCGAGAGGGACGTGTATCAATACTTTGATATCTATCAGGTTTTTTTAGATTATCCCTATTTCTAAGGTTATATCTTTTCTCAGAGGGCTCCCGTTGGGGAGACTGGCGTTCTCGAGTCGGAGTTCTTTCCCTCCGTCGAGGAGACCTTCCTCTGGACTGGAAAACTTTTTCCTTGGGAGTGGATTGTTTATTTCCATCCCAGCTCTTTTTAGGAGTATTTAAATTATTTTTAATAAATAATTTTTCAGGATTTTCGAGCAGTTGGGGCTTTACCGGTTTCCCACCCAAGCTGTCTCTACCTAATTCTTCATAGCATTTTTCTATGATTTTTGCAAGCTCAACAGGATCTTTTATATCTGTTTCCTTCAACTTCTGGCGAATCGCCACAGATGCTGCTTCTCCTCTAATGTTGGCTAATAATATAGCCGTGACCTGCTTGAAGTCTTTCAGTAATTTCATACCTAGATTTAAAGCGGGCTCTGGACCGAATTCATTTTGAATCTGTTTTAGCACTTCTGGTATTACCGCCATAGACGGAACACCGTGTGTTTTTGTGTAAATGGAAGCAAAGACTGTACCCCAAGTGTCACAGTCCTCCACGTGTGGTGCGATTCCCATAGGAAGGCAGATGGTCAAGATTCTGTGTTTCTCTATAGGGGTAGTATCAGGAAATACTGCCTCTATTTGAGTGATTTTCTGTGCTAACCAGAAAGGAATTTGTTCCCGTTTTACGGGTGTTTTACCAAGACATGACTGTATGTTCTGTGGTGTAATTTTATTTGTGTTCCCCTGATGAGGGGTCAGCTGTGGTATATTAACAGCTGGCTGGACTGTTGCAGTCCGCATTACATATTGGACTAATTGCCTATGTATTTTTATTAATGTATTTAGCTGTACTAACAGCTCTTCTCTAGACATTTTTGCAATGTCAGGATGTGGTGTGTAGCTGGCTAGAACCGGCCACGTGGCTCCTGGTCTACCTAGTGGACCGAGCCTGGTTATGTGATCATTGTGTTTTAGGGCGCCATTAAACCAGAGCAGGTGCTCTTGAAATTTAAGTGGAATTTCAATCTCCTCGAAAGGAGCGTACTCTTCCGGAGGTTTCTTTATTTTGTAATAGTGAAACTCTTTTGTTATAGCGTTTACCGCTGGAAAGTTTATCCATGAATAGAATACCTCTGTCTGCCGATACTCGTGAGCCTCTATCACGAAAATTACTGTACCACCCTGAGGTGTCAGTCCGTTTACTATAAGTTTTGAAGTTATAGATTTTCTTAAATGTGCCGCTATGATTATTGCATCCGGGTCTGTGTATTCGGGACCTTGCTGAGTCGCATCTGCTGCGGCCCCAGAGGTTCCGTTTTCTTCTGGCATTGTTAAAATGCGAGGTATGCAGAGTAGGTCTCCAAGGAGACAAAGATTAGATGCACAATATTTTGGAACACTGTATCCTTCAACGTTGAATAAACCAGAGCTTTACATAGGAATCTCTTCCTACTAAGGTCGGGCGGATTTTAACCTTTCACCCACTCCAGACGTCTATTGGAGTATTTACGGGAGAAAGGGGTCTGTGTGAAATATGCACGACTGAGTTACTCTAACTGTCTTGCGTTAGTTTATCGCCTTACCAAACGTTGGGCGCCATGTAGTGTAGTTCCTAGTTTCCCACTAGGCCCTGCGCATTGGAATAACATAAACAGTAGTATCGACGAGGAACTGCTTATATTCCAGGCCTCCACTGACTATGCTAAACTTAATTGGGTTGTGTTACCAACTAGCTCAGAGGTCACTGGAAACTTTCTTCTCTGCATAGGGAGTGATCAGGTTCCTTGGC
The DNA here is from genome assembly GCF_964263255.1 of Lissotriton vulgaris. Lineage (NCBI taxonomy): Eukaryota > Metazoa > Chordata > Amphibia > Caudata > Salamandridae > Lissotriton > Lissotriton vulgaris. Next base: position 1,120,841,285 of record NC_141695.1, read on the forward strand.
ACAGACAAGAAGGGATTCAGTTTTCCAACAACCGTGCAACATGACAACTTTGCTCCTCAGATCAAGAGTCAATCTCTAGGGTCGTGTGAAACAATAGACATGTATTTCACTCAGTCAGTCTAGTGCAGTTTACTTTCACGAGATGTAGAGAATAGAGAGACGGGCGTGTATCAATAAAGGGTTAACATTTATTGAACAGTCTTTCTTCTCGTACAAGAGAAATGTATTGCCACAATTGCAATAATTGTTATTATAAAAAGTACGTACAGTAAGATAAGTATTGCGAAATAGAACTGTAAAAGCATTGATATGGTTTCTTAGCCATACAATGGTTTAAAAGTAATAAAACATATATACAGTCATATATACATTAGGCTAACATACTCAACTGGTGCTTCTAACTAAGCCTACCCCAGTGTGCCTGACCTAAGCCTAACACGTGAAAAGGGGAGCAAGTAAGTAGCTTTAAGTTAAGTTGGTTTTGCCAAGGTTTGTTTCAAGAATTCTCGTCTAAGGGTTTAGTCAACACCATACCTCTGAATAGAATGATGGAGGATTGGTATCTCCTTCAGGGGTCTCTCTCGATATCCCAGTCACCCGCGAGGGTAAACCGGAAGCGCCGGGACTGGATTTCTCTGCATGAGAAAGGCAGCGGCTTTCTTCAGCGCATCGAGGAAGGAGGGGGGACAGCGTCCGCGGGCAGCTGGAATCTGCTGGATGTCTTCGCAGAGGGACGTCTGTTCAGCTCCTTAAGCGTACTGCACCATAGTTCGCGCTGTAGCGGCGATAATGGTAATCAGCAGCTTCACCACCACAGGATAGCAGGCTGCAGCGACAGAGTGCTAGATTTACCAACACAGGGTCATGCAGGCAGCCAGCATCAGTAGCTCGCAGCTCACAACAGCTCCTAACCGGGCAACAGGCTCGAATTGCTTAAGGCAACGTTGGTAATATTTATACCTGACAGGTGCCGGGTTTGACGCAAGTTTGCTGGACATAAGACGTCAATTAAAGATGTCACTAGGAAGTGATAGTTATCAGTTGCTCATTAGAGTTCCATTACTAATCAAAACATAGCAAGCGGGGATTTCCAGGTTTGCTAAGTTTTTATCTTGTTGAAGAACTCGGAGTGTTATCTAGGAATATCAGATAGTGACTACTGCTCTGTCATTACACTAATTGGTCGCAAAGGAAGTGGCAGAGAGTCATACTGGAATGTGGCTCTGTTCGTGTGAGGCCAGAGATGACTTTTCAGAAAATCGCACTTGAACGGTTATGCCAATATAGGGAATAAATGGATTTATAGCCGAATAGGGGCATAAGGTCACAGTATCGATCAGGAACCTAGATAAACACGCAACAAGTCCAGCCCGAACTGCCAAGCCATGTCTTTCCTGGACCGGAATCAAGCATCCTAGGACCGGTTTCTGGCTATCAACCGTCTTCAACCAGGATAGCTTGACTGCAGTGGTGTGGAGAGCATGGGACTCACGTCTGAGCATACCATCCCACTCGGGGTGACAAATGCAAAAATAACAGTTGATGGACATAATGCAGAACAATGTCATACATTCACCCCAGTACGGAGATCTGGTTTCAAGAGGACCTCTTCCAGCCCCTGCATGCCATCTGCTGCCAGTCATTTGAGACAGCCATTGTTCCAAGTTGCTGGAAGAAGGCTGTGGTATCTCCGCTTTTGAAAAAACCTACGCTCGACCCTGCTTGCCTTTCTAATTACCGGCCAATTTCCCTGCTCCCTTTTCCGGTTAAAATTATGGAAAAATTGGTTACCCGCGCTCTGTCCGGCTTCTTAGAAGGGAACACCTGGTTGGATGAGACGCAATTCGGCTTTCGCCCAGCGCATGGGACGGAATCCGCGCTGGTGACCGTGCTAGACAATCTGCGGGCGCGAGTCGACAGTGGTCGGGCAGCATTCTTGGTGCTGCTCGACATGTCGGCCGCGTTCGACACGGTCAGCCATCCCACCCTGATCTCTAGGCTGGAAGAATGCGGGGTCAAAGACAAGGCCAGGGATTGGTTAATCTCCTACTTGGACTGCCGTCAGCAACGGGTTTCGCTACCCCCCTTCAGTTCAGAGGAGCGGAGAGTGGGACAAGGAGTACCCCAGGGCTCAGCCATCAGCCCTATACTCTTTAATATCTACCTCCGCCCTCTAGTCCAGCTCATTAAATCCTTTGGTATCTCCGCATTTAATTATGCGGATGATACCCAGCTGGTCTTCTCTCTGGAGGGACAGGATGCAGTCACACTGGAGACTTTTCACCGGTGCATGCAGGCGACAGCGGAATGGCTCCGTCTGAACTCGTTACAGTTCAACGGTACAAAGACAGAGGTCTTACACTGTTCTACCGATCGAGTTCCTCGAGATCTCCCAGTCGACTTCTGGCCTCCGTCCTTCTCAGAGACGATGTCTGCGGCACAATCAGCGCGCAATTTAGGCGTTACTTTTGGGCCTAACCTGCAGTTGGATCTACATGTAAACAAGACCACCTCTACATGTATGATGCTGATTCGTATGCTGCGCAAGGTCCTTCCTCTCCTCCCTGAGCAAGCCAGACCAGAAGTAGTGCGTTGTACCATCCTAAGTCGACTTGACTATTGTAACGCACTACTTCTGGAGGCCCCGGTAACACTTCTGGGCAAGTTGCAAAGGGTGCAAAATGTCGCTGCCAAACTCGCCCTTTCTCGCCCCTACCATAGCTCTTCTACGGCAGCACTGCGAGAACTTCATTGGCTGCCAGTCCATCTGCGGGTGCGCTACAAAGCAGCGTGTATTGTGTTCAGGGCTATTCATGGCCTGGGCCCCATCTCTTTGCGGCGAATGTTTGCCTGGTATCGTCCATCTAGAGCTCTACGCTCCTCGTCGTCCAGGCTACTGGTAGTCCCGCGATTCCAGAGAGTGAGGATGGGTGGCCGCTCGTTAAGAGTAGCGGCAGCCAAACTCTGGAACTCTCTGCCTATATCCTTGAGAAGCCTTGAAGATCTCTTAGCTTTTAGAAAGGCTCTGAAAACTCATCTTTTTCCCAGGATAGGCTGAGCTACTGTTTTCGCTGGATTATGGGTCAAAGCGCCAGGATGCCCTTGGTGGTGACAGGTCGCGCTATACAAGTATGCCACAATACAAATACAACAGTCCAGCCCGAACTGCCAAGCCATGTCTTTCCTGGACCGGAATCAAGCATCCTAGGACCGGTTTCTGGCTATCAGCCATCTTCAGCCAGGATAGCTTGACTCCAGTGGTGTGGAGAGCATGGGACTTACGTCTGAGCATACCCATCCCACTCGGGGTGACAAATGCAAAAATAACAGTTGATGGACAGAATGCAGAACAATATCATACATTCACCCCAGTACAGAGATCTGGGCCTAAATCCATCGTTTTTTTCACTCCACACCACCCCAGTTCAGACATGGCCATATGCAAATCAGCCTTGACCCTGTGCCTCATGGGAACAGTCCAGCCCGAACTGCCAAGCCATGTCTTTCCTGGACCAGAATAAAGCATCCTAGGACCGGTTTCTGGCTATCAGCCGTCTTCAGCCAGGATAGCTTGACTCCAGTGGTGTGGAGAGCATGGGACTCACGTCTGAGCATACCCATCCCACTCGGGGTGACAAATGCAAAAATAACAGTGGATGGACAGAATGCAGAACGATGTCATACATTCACCCTAGTACAGAGATCTGGGCCTAAATTCATCGTTTTTTTGCACTCCACTCCACCCCAGTTCAGACATGGCCATATGCAAATCAGCCTTGACCCTGTGCCTCATGGGAACAGTCCAGCCCGAACTGCCAAGCCATGTATTTCCTGGAACGGAATCAAGCATCCTAGGACCGGTTTCTGGCTATCAGCCTTCTTCAGCCAGGATAGCTAGAGTGTGAGACGCTAAATAAAATTCACCGTGAAATGCAAAATGGGCCTCAACTTGTTGTCTCTATAAAAAGGATTTGACAGCGTTCTATGTGGATTCATTGGGGTAAGGCGAAACCCCGTCGAGGCCCGCCAGAAAGAAGCGGCGCGGGCTCAGTTCGCCATTGTTGTTGCGATATATATATATATATATATATATATATATATATATATATATATATATATATATATATATATATATATATATATTCACTTAAAAAACCATAGGTTTCAGTCCTTATATAGTTAGGAATTAGCATTTTAAAAACCTTGCAAATTCACTTGAAAAACCATAGGTTTCAGGCCTTATATAGTTAGGAATTAGCATTTAAGAAACCATTGAAATTGCTCCTATACAGTTAGTTGTACTAACTATATTTCGCGCACCCGCAATCCACTGCTGATGATGTCACATATTACATCATTTATGACATGGTCAGTGACATCACTGATGACATCACTGATGACATCTCAAATTACATCACTGATGACATCACTGATGACATCTCATTTGACATCACTGATGACATCACTGATGACATCATCCAGTGACTGTGTGTTTCTGTAAAGTTTAAATATGTTTTACATATTGAAGAATGAGTGGATGTATAAGTGCCTGGATGAAGGATTTAGTAGGTGCGTGACTGACTGTCATAGTCATAGTCATAATTTCTTGTATAGTGCACATTTCACAGAAGTCTCAAGGCGCTTAGCAACAAACGACAACCAAGTGTAGAGGCGGGAATGGAGAAAAATTAATTGGGAAAGAGCCAGGTTTCTAAGCCCTTACGAAAAGCCTGATGATTGAAAAGAGACAGCAGATGTGCAGGTATCTTGTTCCATAGTTGGGGGGCTAAGTAAGAGAAAGCTCTACATCTGACTGTATGAGTGAGTGATTAAATGTGTCTTACTAAATGCATGGGTTAGTGACTAAACTGTCTGAATTTATGTAATTATTTATTTATTTTATAAAACTTATAGAGCGCACAAATGCCCAAGGGCGTCTCGTCTGAATGTGTGCATCAGTATGTCTGTTGTTGTGTAAGCTGCTGCATGTGTTGATCAGTATCTATCCCCTTAGGTGCTGCGCACATTCGGTGGTCGACGGCACCACTACCTCCGTAGTGCTGCCGTCGGACGTTGAACGTTCGAACCTCACCTGCGCAATGGAACGTCCAGCACTGGAGCTGGACGTTCCATAGCAGCTATGAGGTTAAATGAGTGGCTATATGGGTAATTGATTGGTTGCCCAAGTATTTGAATGGGAGACTGAGTGTGTGTGTGGGTGGGTGGCTGGGAGGTGTGTGACTCTGTGCATAGATGTGTGAGCAGTTGATTCACTAGGTGTATGAGTTCCAGAGTGCATGTTGAAACAGCTATATGGGCGGTTGACTGTGTGCATGGGTGTGTTGGTGAGTGAATGGATATCTCAGTGCTACATGTCCAAGTAAGTACATATGTAAAACACAGTGCATGTGATAGTTGGCATATATAAATGACTATACGTGAGAGCCAGTGAATGTGCGAGTGGCTGTATGGATCATTGTGTACTTGTATCAGTGATTGTATAATTGATTAAGTATGTGTTAGTATATGTTTGAATAAGTAAGGTGTTGTGTGTATAGTTGAGGAAATGGAAGTATGATTGATTCTTTGCATGACTAACTAGGTGTGTGAGTAACTCCATGGATGAGTGGCAGTATGTGAGTGTCTGTATAGGTGTATGAGTGCATATGATAGTGTTGTATTGATGAGTGACTGTATGTATGAGTGATTCTATGGGTAGACCTAGGAATCAGTGAGTGTGTATGTAGTAATTGATATTGGTGTGTCAATGGTTTCAAGAATGGTAGTTTGTATTTAACAGTGGGTATATCAAAGGTTATATTAGAGTGTGAGGAGGTGCATCGTATTATCACATGAATGATATCATCAGTGATGTGATCAGTGATGTCAAATGAGATGTCATCCGTGATGTCATCAGTGATGTCATTTGAGATGTCATCAGTGATGTCATCAATGATGTCACTGGCCATGTCATGAATGATGTAATATATGACATCATCAGAAGTGGATTGCGGGTGCGCGAAATATAGTTAGTACAACTAACTATATAGGAGCAATTTCAATGGTTTTTTAAATGCTAATTTCTAACTATATAAGGCCCGAAACCTATGTTTTTTTAAGTGAATTTGTAAGGTTTTTAAAATGCTAATTCCTAACTATATAAGGCCTGACACCTATGGTTTTTAAGTGAATTTGCAAGGTTTTTTTAATGCTAATTCCTAACTATATAAGGCCTGAAACCGATGGTTTTTAAGTGAATTTGCATGGTTTTTTAAATGCTAATTCCTAACTATATGAGGCTTGAAACCAATGGTTTTTTTCAGTGAATTTGCAAGGTTTTTTAAATGCTAATTCCAAACTATATCAGGCGTGAAACCTATAATTTTTTTTCAATAAATTTCAAAGGTTTTGTAAATGCTAATTCTATTAGCGGATAATGTATATATATGTTATTATCCTTCTGGGACCACCTGAGCAGCCATCTTTTTTCTCAGGAGAAGTGAGGCACAAGAGAGCACAAAACAAGAGTGGAAAACGCGAAAAGGGGGCAGGGTTGAGACCCCCTGATCCCCTAGCCCTTCTCAGGGGGTCCCAGAAGGACCACCAAGTGCAAAAATGTTTATTTTTTTTTAAATCGCGGGGTATCCCACGATGTTTTCGAATTTTCTTTTTCTTTTTTTGCCCTTGGGGGTCCTTTTGGGACCCCCTGAGAAGGGCTAGAGGGTTGGGGGGTCTCTACCCTGCCCCCTTTTCATGTTTTCCACTCTTGTTTTGGGCTCTCTTTTGCCTCAGTTCTCCTGAAAAACAAGATGGTGGCCAACACTTCCTGGTTGGGACAGTTTGGAATGTTGACAGTCAACTGCCAGCCAATCAGAAACTCGCTTGCGCACTTGAGGCTACGCGCACGTATGCGTACGGTACGCGCACGTACCCGTACGGTGCGCTTACGGTGAGTGCATATAGATATATAATTTGCTCAAATTCAATTTTCTCAACAACTACTGTAGGGATTTTCACCAACTATAGAAAAGGCACTACTGCATACCTGTCCCTACCATTTTTCCAAGTTTGGTGTAAATCCGTTCAGCCGTTCGGGCTGTAGCCGTGTCTGAAGGTCCCATAGAAAATGCCATTTGAAAAATTCAATTTCAATTTTCTCAAGAACTACTGGAGGGATTTTCACCAAACATACCAAAGGCACATCTGCATACCAGGCCCTACCATTTTGCCAAGTGTGGTGTAATTCCATTCAGCCGTTCGGGCTGTAGCCGTGTCTAAAGGTCCCTATGGAAATTAACAGGGGGAAAACATGTTTTGGGAGCCCCTTTTCGGCCCCTGCTTGACGAATCCCCCCGAAACTTTAAGGGAAGGAGCGGAGCGGAGCTGGCCAAAATTCTGGAAAATTACACACAGATTTCTCAATCGGCACCAACGTTATTCCCAATAGAATGTTGAGTGCATATAGTTATATAATTTGCTCAAATTCAATTTCTCAACAACTACTGGAGGGATTTTCACCAAATATAGAAAAGTTACTACTGCATACCTGTCCCTACCATTTTGCCAAGTTTGGTGTAACTCCGTTCAGCCGTTCGGGCTGTAGCAGTGTCTAAAGGTCCCGTAGAAAATGCCATTTAAAAAAATTCAAATTCAATTTTCTCAAGAACTACTGGAGGGATTTTCACCAAACATACAAAAGGCACTGCTGCATACCAGTCCCTACGATTTTGCCAAATCTGGTGTAATTCCGTTCAGCCGTTCGAGCTGTAGCCTTGTCAGAATGTCCCTATGGAAATTAACATGGGGAAAACATGTTTTGGGACCCCCCTTTTTTCTCGGCCCCCGCTTGACGAATCCCCCGGAAAATTACAGGCAGATCCCTCAATCGGCGCCAAAGTTATTCCCAATAGAATATTCTGAATTTCCTATGGTAACTAGGTCCTAACTATATATACCTACTAGTAGTGTGACTAGATGAGACCTTTCTTGTGGAGAATAAACCGTACTTGCTTCTACTTTACCGCTACTATATTCATTTTGAAGACACTTTGTCACACCAGGCCTATTTTTTTGTCCTGGTCCGACTATGCAAATGATCCAACCCCCCTACATCCGAAGATGAGTTTAATGCGCTGATCATAGCAGTCTTTAGCCATCTCAATTGTTCTAGGAGTGTTAGAGAGGGACATGTGTGGACTAAGTAGTGTGCCCCCTCTTCAGTCATGTATTGACTCCTCCTCATGTAAAGTGCTCCGACACCCTGTGTTGCGTTAGGATAGTGCAATATAAAAACACAATGAATACATAAGTAAAACAAATATGCATGAACAGAAGTTTTGAGGCTTCATTCTTTCATAGATGTGTTACCTACTAAAAGACGGGGGATGGATGAACCAATGGTCAAGTAGGATTTCCCTACAAAAACCTTGAAAAATGGGAACCGTGGTCTGACACCGGGGCACTGCTTGGCGTGTGGGGTAAATGCATCAAACATATCTTTCTCTTCTAGGAAGACAAAGTCCTTCGGTCGAATTTCAGACATTTCTAAAAAGACTTTGTAGAATGCACCCGTGTTGTGTTCTCACCCCATGACGCCAACAGATTGGCAGGGGAGTACCAACTGGAAACCCATTTAAATAAACAGAAGCCGCAAATGAACGACATCAATCACAAGGGGCGCCTATAAATTGTCTCCTGCTTAGAAGGTTTGAACACCGGCTTCTGATTGGAGGGCTCCAATGTTGGCCAGCTTTTACAGGGCATAATATGTCAAGTGCACTGCATGTCTTCCTCCGTGCTGGGACTGTATCTCCTCCTGCCGGGAAAGCATTCACAAAACCAAAACAAAGAGGAGAAGGCAGATGAACCATTCTGGCCTGTGTCCATTATGAGAATATTCACAGCAGGAATCCAGCCTTTTCTCGTTGCCAAGAACATTATCCTAAAGGCAGGGAATTTAATGAAACTCAACACAAGGGAAAATTCCAGAAAGAAACAACTCAGCCTTTTCAATGACATAGTCTATTGTAAAAGGATACATTATTTTCTTTCTGTAGGCAGACGCAGAGCACTTTTTTATCTATGGCGTTGGCTTTCATTGAAATTGGTTAAGGCAATCCATAACATGGTACTGGAAGTTACAAATGTGATGTGTTTAACTAACATCTAACAATTATACATCTCTGACCATTTGAAAAGGGCAATCCAGAAACAGTGTACTCTAGGGCAACTTTAATAGCATGTTTTATTATTTTCCTACAAAAGTTACATTTTTACCTCAAAATGTGTCACCAATTCACCCAGGTGTCAACCTCAAGATTCCAGATACTACTCATCTGTTACCTATCGCCTGCAGACTTCCAATGGCTAAATTCTGGTCCCCATAATATTTAGTCTCTACAGAACAAAGCCCATGGGATTCTTACATAGCAACGGTTGCACCCAGATCCATCAGTAGACTGATGAGTAACAAACAACTTTGCCTGGAGGTTTTCGCAGTTCATTACATTCATCAACCCAAGCCTGTTAATCAGAATTCAGTGTCTAGTGCCTACCTAAACATCAACCTAATGTTTAATGATAGTAACAATAAATTACACATTCAAATTCAACTCTCTGAAATGAACTTCATAGGTTCGTACTGCACCTGATACCGAATACAAAATCTCTTGGTTTCGCCCCTACACAGACCTATGCTTCAAAGAATACACCTTCAAGAAAATGAAGTAGGAAATGAAACCATAGTACCGAAAAAGCAACGTCAAAGCAACATTCTAAGGCTTAGTACTATTACACCAAAATGGAATCAAAGCCCTGCTCTGATATTTCCCTGGCACCACACCGACTGCCCTGAAGGGCAACACACATGTGGCAGCACATATCATGAAAGGCCAAAAAGTTCAAACATATCACGCCAACCTTAATGGAAGGTGTTCTACCACAATATTTGTACTTAAAATCAGCCTGACAAAATACTGTATCTGTGGTATCTAGCAGCAACATTGCATCAAGGTAAGTCGATATTGAGTTAAAAAGATTACATTTACGCTTTCCTACTGTTAGAAATGGGGTAGCAGGGTGCAGAGCTGGCGGGCCAAACTCCAGAGGACATGTGCAAAGCATCCATGCAGTACACACAGGCGACACACGAGGCACACCACAAAAAGAGACCACACCAGGTTAGGTAAGAATAACGTTTGTATTGTGTCAAACCTATGATAGTAACCCCAATAGTCTCTATACTGTGCCAACTGGCGCCAAGGCAATATTTACAAGGGGATTATATACATGGCAGGGCCAATATTGCCGCTGCCAGAACCATTGCGAAGGACAAAGGAAAAAAAAGTATGTCCATCAGTCACCATCCTGCTGTAAAAACATCATGGCATCACAGTATACAGTAGTTCAGGGGAATAAACAACACTAACAACAACAAATACATTTGTAAAGCACGCTACATACCCGTGCGGTTCTCAAGGCGCTAGAGGGTGGGGGGAGGCTGCTACTAATCGAAGAGCCAGGTCTTGAGAAGTCTTCTTTAGGCCAGCAGGTCTTGGGTCTGTCCTAGGTTGGTGGGGATAGTGTTCCAGGTCTTGGCGGCGAGGTAGGAGAAGGATCTGCCGCCGGCGGTGGTTTTCTGGATGTGAGGAGCTGTGGCGAGGGCGAGGTTGGCAGAGCGGAGGCTGCGGGTGGGGGTGTAGAAGCTGAGTCGGTTGTTGAGGTATCCTGGTCCGGCGTTGTGGAGGGCCTTTTGTGCGTGGATGAGGAGTTTGAAGGTGATCCTCTTGTCGACGGAGAGCCAGTGCAGGTCTCTCAGGTGGGGTGTGATGTGGCTGCGTCGTGGGACGTCCAGGATCAGTCGTGATGCGGCGTTCTGAATGCGTTGCAGCCGCCTCAGGAGCTTGGTTGTTGTTCCTGCGTAGAGGGCGTTCCCGTAGTCTAGTCTGCTGGTGACGAGAGCATGGGTGACGGTCTTTCGCATGTCGGAGGGGATCCATTTGACGATTCTGCGGATCATTCGGAGGGTGTTGAAGCAGGACGCGGAGACTGCGTTGACTTGCTTGGTCAAGGATAGGGCAGAGTCTAGGATGATCCCCAGGTTGCGTCCGTGGTCGGTGGGTTCTGGGCCTGATCCTAGTGATGTTGGCCACCAGGAGTTGTCCCAGGCTGAGGGGGTGGAGCTGAGGATGAGGACCTCCGTCTTGTCTGAATTCAGCTTCAGTCTGCTGTGCTTCATCCATTCAGTGACGGCCTTCATTCCTCTGTGGAGGTTGGCTTTGGCGGTGAGGGGATCTTCGGTGAGGGATATGATCAGCTGGGTGTCGTCGGCGTAGGAGACGATGTTGAGGTTATGTTGTCGTGCGACGAGAGCGAGTGGTGCCATGTAGATGTTGATGTTGAACAGCGTCGGGCTGAGGGAGGATCCCTGTGGGACGCCGCAGATGATCTCGGTGGTCTTGGAGCGGAAGGGTTGGAGGCTGACACTCTGGGTTCTGCCGGAGAGGAAGGATGTGGTCCAGGCTAGAGCCTTCTCTTGGATTCCGGCATCATGGAGGCGTGCTGTTAGGGTGCGGTGGCAGACCCTGTCAAAGGCTGCTGATAGGTCGAGAAGGATGAGGGCGGCTGTTTCTCCTTCGTCCATCAGGATCCTGATGTCGTCAGTGGCGGCGATAAGGGCGGTCTCGGTGCTGTGGTTGCTGCGGAAGCCGGACTGGGATGGGTCCAGGATGTTGTTGTCTTCGAGGTAGCGGGTCAGCTGTCTGTTGACAATCTTCTCTGTGACTTTCGCCGGGAAGTCGAGCAGGGAGATGAGCCAGAAGTTCTTGAGGTCCTTGGGGTCCGCCTTGGGTTTTTTCAGTAGGGCATTGATCTCGGCGTGCTTTCAGCTCTCCTGGAAGGTTGCTGCCTCGAAGGAGGTGTTGATTGTTTTCCTGAGATGGGGTGCGATGGTTGCGCTGACTTTGTTGAAAACGTGGTGAGGGCATGGGTTGGATGGGGATCCAGAGTGGATGGAAATCATGGTCTTGATGGTGTCTTTGTCGCTGACGTTGGACCAGGTGGTTTGGCGACTGGTGCGGGTGGAGGTCGCAGGGGTGGTGGTCTCGGTGCTGGTTGTGGGGGTGTTGGAGTTGAAGCTGTCGTGGATGTAGGTGATCTTGCGGTGGAAGAAGGTGGCCAGTGAAGGTAGGATGTCGTTGGAGTTGGAGCTGGGGTTGGAGAGTTATTGATTGTCACTTTCCTGAGGCTCAGCCAGGAAAGCTAGCTTATAAACTGTAATTTTTAAAATACTGTATTCAAAATCACTGATTTAGCTGTTGTTTTTTGTGCACTTATCTCGCGCCGTGTTTGCCTTCACCCGCAGAGCCATCGCGAACCCTACAGCCGAATAGGTGCTGTACAGGGACTCACGCGGCCCAGACGCCATATTGGGACGAGTTTGGGGTAGCGGTATAGTTGTTATCAGTCTCCCGCCCCCCCAGGCTACTTAAGCCGCGATGAAAACTCGCGCGCTTGCTCGTTTTGATTGTCACTTTCCTGAGGCTCAGCCGGGAAAGCCAGGTTTATAAACTGTAATTTTTAAAATACTGTTTTTAAAATCACTGATTTAGCTGTTGTTTTTTGTGCACTTATCTCGCATAGTGTTTGCCTTCACCCGCAGTGCCATCGCGATCCCTGCAGCCGAATAGGTGCTGTACAGGGACTCACGCGGCCCAGACGCCATATTGGTACGTGTTTGGGGTAGCGGTATAGTTGTTATCAGTCTCCCACCCTCCACTCTCCTCTCCACTCTTTATGGCCGCCATTAAACGCCCGTGCAGTGGACGGGCGCAGCGGGCGCGCCAAAGGCAAGCCCGTCTGCGCCCGTCCATGGCAGAGGGGGGCCAGGGGCCACGACCCCTGCTCCTTCCCTGGAACTAAGGAAGTATTACAGCTCAGTGTCTCTTCACAAACTACGGACCTCTGTAACAACAAGTTGCTGTCACTCTTTCCACCCCCTGGAGCTACCCCATGTCTGCCCTCACTGCAATATAGAGCTCATCATCCCGCGAAGCAAGGATGACATGCTGGATTTCAAAATGTTCCTTTTAAACTGCAGGTCCTTGCCCAAACATAGCCTGGAAATGTCTTTGTTGTTGGATGAATATACGCGGGACGTAGTCTTGACTGAAACATGGCTAACTCAAGACTCCGAGCCCTCCCACCAGGCTATCAGATTACCCTCATAGACCGTGCTCACGGGAAAGGCGGTGGACTCACAATTATTTATAAGGACATATATACGTGTCGCTGCTCCTTGGAGACCATTGCTGATTGCGAAAGTATGCCCTTCATTATTGAATTTGAATGAATGAATGAATGAAAATTGCACTTATATAGCGCTATCTACCCGGAGGCCTCGTAGCGCTTGTGACTGAAAGCTTAGTTAACGCAGGCTCGGGCAGATCAGCAGAGTTTAGCATACAAGTGAGTTTTCAGAGCTTTCCTGAAGGCGAGATGATTAGTGGTTTCTCGCAGGGGTAAAGGAAGAGTATTCCAAAGTTTAGCCGCAGTGTGTGAAAAAGAGCGGCCTCCCCAGCGGGCTTTCTTGATTCTGGTCAAGGTAGCCAATTGGAGGGTACCGGATCGGAGGGCGCGGGGTGGAACATAGGGAGTGACCAGGGGCTGTAAGATTGCAGGGCCTTGGCGATAGAAGGCTTTGTGTAGAATACACATGGCCTTGAATTGAACTCTGGCCGCTATGGGGAGCCAGTGAAGTTCCCTTAGGGCATTCCTTGCTGACTGCCAGCGAGGGAGATTGTAGAGCAGCCGGGCCGCACTGTTTTGGGCGACTTGGAGCTTCTGGGTGACAAAGGATGGGGCTCCCATATAGAGGGCATTCCCATAGTCCAGGCGAGATAGTACGAGGGCCTGGACCAGGATCCTCCTTGCTTGAAATGGAAGCAGAGGGAGCACCTTTCGCAGCATCCTCATCAATCCAAAACAGGTAGCGGCTGTTTTTATGGCCTGGGCTGAGAAGTTCAAGGCGGTGTCAAGCCAGATCCCCAAGCTTTTTATTTGGGGCTTGGGGGCAGGAGGTGGGCCGAAACATGGTGGCCAGATGGATGCGAAGACAGAGGGCGAAGGATTACCCAATAGCATGACATCTGTCTTCTCCCCATTTAGCTTTAAACAGGAAGATTGCATCCATCTGGCAACAGCCTCTAGACAGGGGCCTAAGGTGTTGGACGATCCCTCCGAGTGGTCTAACGAGACCACCAGTTGGGTATCGTCTGCGTAGGTGACAATACGCACACCGAAGGGTTGGACTATCCTGTCTAGGGGTTCCATGTAGGTGTTAAACAGGGTGGGGCTCAGGGATGAGCCCTGAGGAACCCCACACCTGAGTGGGTGTTTAGGCGACACCACCTCGCCCTCGAAAACCTGGAAAAAGCGGTCAGCCAGGAAGGAAGTCAGTCATTCCAGGGCCGCGCCCGACACGCCCATGTACGCCAGACGTTGTTGTAGCGTGACATGGTTTACCGTGTCGAACGCGGCGCTGAGGTCTAATAAGATAATGGCGACTTTTCCTCCCCGGTCTAACACTGCTCTTGCCTCCTCTGTTAACGCCAGAAGGGCGGTTTCAGTCCCATGTAAAGGGCGAAACCCTGTCTGGGAGGCACGTAGAAGGCTATTTGATTCCAAATAGCTCATCAAGGTGTTATTTACGTGCCTCTCCAGCAGTTTGCTTAGCCAGGGAAGCAAGCAGACAGGACGGTAATTCGCCAAGTTGGACTGGTCAAGATTGGGCTTCTTCAACAAAGCCCTCACCATCGCACATTTCCATGAAGGAGGTACGACTTTAGAGGAGATGGAGGTGTTGAGCACGTCCAATATGACCGGGCGAATCACGTCCATAGCTTTGCTGAGGGTCTGAGGGGGTGCAGGGTCATTAGGGGAGCCAGAGGTAGTTTTGGAAATAAGTTTATCTAGGACTGGAATATCCAAGAGTGGGATTGTGTCAAGCCTACAGGGGGCAGAACCCTCAGGGACTGTGGGAATAGGGGGTACCAAATCGTTATTGACAATCCCAAAGGAGGAGTATATAGTCTGGATTTTACCAGAAAAGAAAGCAGCTAAATCATTGCAACGGTTTTGGGCATCGTCCGTAGAGGGGCATTCTGCAGGGGGGGAAATGATTGACTTAACAATTTTAAAAATTTCCCCTAATGACAGCTTCACAGGCATTCTTATTTATTCCCCCCCTGGGCCACTCAGACAGTTTCACACAGACCTACCCTCCGCTGTGGCAGAACTGGTCTCTTCCCTCTCCAATGTTACGTTGCTTGGCGACCTTAATATACATTTCGATAATACTTTGGACAACGTTGCCGTAGAGTTGACGGCGAGCCTGGCTGCAGTCCAGCTGGAACAACTTGTCCATCCCCCACTCACGTTAAAGGCCATCTTCTGGACCCTGTATTTAGTAACTGCATGCACCTTAAAGTAGGCGCCATCAGTCGTCTCCCCTGGACTGATCACTTTTTGATTCCCCTCACTTGGACCACACACAAACCCCGACCCAGGACCCCTACCCCACGGAAAATGAGAAACTGACCCAGACTCCCTTTGGACCAGTGGACTAGCATTCTTACAATTTCTAGACCCTCATTCACTCATGACCCCCCCTCCAACAACAAGGAGTATGACAATTGGATTACGAAGTCACTTGACTCCATACTTCCCCTCCGTAATACAAGCCTAAAACGGCAGCGACAAACAGTGCCCTGGAATTCAGAAGAGCTCAGAGGCAAAAAACGTCTATGTAAGAAGCTGGAAAGGAAGTGGCGCATGGGTTATGCCGCCACGGACAAAGCTATATACAGGGAGGCTATTAGAGCCTATAAATCTGAAAGAAAAGTAACACAATCGGCTTATTATAGTGAGAAAATCATGTCGGTCAGATCCAAACCTAAAGAGATGTTCCAAATATTAAATAGCCTGACCAGGCTTCCACCACCCTCGGCTGCCAACTACAATCAACTCTCAAGATGCAATGACTTAGCGGAATTCTTTTTTCAAAAAATAAATAATATTTACTTATCCTTCTCAGATATGGATTTAGATCCCTCCTTCCAAGAACCATATTACCTCATAGAAGCTGAGGACTTCCACCAAAACACTTTAGATCATTTTCCTCAGTTAGATTTAGAAACACCCTCTGATGCACCAAATAAAGTCAGGCTCCCCATGTGACCCCGGCCCCCGAGCACGCTGGTTTCAGCTGGCCAGGTCATTATTCCCACGATCATGGAGCTACTTAATTCCTCCATAGTGACTAGCACTGTACCGCCCACCTGGAAACAAGCCATGGTGCGAGCACTCCTGAAGAAGCCCACCCTTGACCCCGGCAATCTTAACAACTACTGCCCGATCTCTCTGCTCCCATGGGTGAGCAAAATCCTCGAGAAACACATTAACATCTACCTAACCATGTTTCTCGAGAGCAACCATCTACTTGATGTCACCCAGACGGACCTCCGTCCCAAACAAGGGACGGAAACTGCCTTGTCGGCGGTTACAGAGGAAGCTAAGCGGATCTTGGATCAGGGGGTATCAGTGGCAGTTATCCTCCTTGATCTCAGTGCAGCGTTTGACACGGTGAACCACAAAATCCTCTTGCGCCGCCTCTATAGTCCAGGAGTATCAGAAGAAGCTTTGCCCTGGTTCAAGTCCTTTCTAAGTGATAGGACTTTTCAAATCTTTGAAGGAGCCTCTGTCTCCTCAAGCAAGCCCTTGGGCTGTGGGGTACCGCAGGGCTCATCCTTGAGCCCTACGCTATTCAATGCATACATGAGACCGCTGGCTGAGATCGTTCTCCCATATGGCATTAAGATCATCACATATGCGGATGATACTCAGCTAGTGGTCTCTCTCACGCAAAAGAACTGCCACCAACCCCAGACCAGTCTAGCAACTTGCTTGGAACAGGTCAAGAATTGGATGACGAAGTCGTGCTTCAAGCTCAATGGGGACAAAACCGAGCTTATGCTCCTCGGCCCACCAGCTTCCCCCACCATGGATTTATTATGGCCCAACAGCTTGGGCACGCCTCCCACACCCAAAGGCAACATAAAAAGTCTGGGGGTGTGGCTGGACAAATCCCTGACTTTCAACACCCAAGCAACTAAATTGTCAGCAACTTGCTTTGGTCTCATCAGGATGATGAAGGAAATCCTTCCGTTGCTACCTTTTGAGGCCAAGCAAGTAGTTATGCAAGGTCTAATCCAATCCCGCCTCGACTTCAGTAACACCCTGTATTTAGGGGCGCCTGAATATTGTCTGCAAAAACTTCAGCGGATTCAGAACTGTGCAGCACGCACATTGCTCAGTCTTCCACGCAGAACTTCGGCGGAGCCGTGTCTGAGAACTTTGCACTGGCTCCCTGTCAGGAAGAGAATTAAATTCAAGTCCATGTGCATCTCCCATCAAGCATACTGGAAATCTGGCCCAGCAATCAGTCATTCTCTGATTACCCCTTACCGCCCCAACAAACAGCTTCGTTCCTCTCATGCCTTCTTGGCGACAGTCCCCCAGATTAGGAGATCCAGAGCTGGAGGTCGGTCTTTTATTTTACAACGCAGCCAAGTTATGGACCTCACTCCCCCTCCATTTAAGACCCAATCCTAACTTGATGAGCTTCCGCAAACAACTCAAAACCTTTCTCTTCAATAAATTAGACTAATCCCCGGGCTGACCACACTTTGAGGCACTAACCTAGTTCTTAGCACCTGGACGCCTCATGGCAGCAGTTGCGCTTAATAAAACCCCTTTTCATTGTTCTTTCGAGTTGTGTGCGTTTTTGTCTAGGCGGTCCTTGAAAGCGGTCCTCTTGGCGGTTCTGATGAGTTGGTGGTGTCTGCTTTTGGCTTTCCTGTGGGCTGTGTAGCTGTCTGGTGTACAGTTGTGGAGCCATTTCTTCTCCAGCTTCTGACAGGTGTGCTTAGAGGTCCGGAGGTCTTCGGTGAACCATGCAGCTTTCTTGTTGGTGTGATTAGTTGCGGAGGTCTTGAGTGGGGGGAGGGTGTTGGCGCAGTCATTGATCCACTGTTTGAGGTTGATGGTGGTGGTGTTGGGGTTGGTGGGGTCGGCGGGTGGTCTCAGGGCGAGGGTGGTGGTCAGTTTGTCCTTGGTGACTTTGCCCCAGCAGCAACATGGCAACTGTTGGGTGCAGTGGTGTGTGGTGGGTTTCCTGAAGGTGAAGTGGACGCATCTGTGGTCGGTCCAGTGGGGTTCAGTGGTGTGGCTAAAGGAGACGTGGGGACTTACGGAGAAGATGGGGTCCAGTGTGTGTCCGGCGGCATGGGTGGGTGTCGTCATGAGCTGTTTGAGTCCGAGGTTGGCGAGGTTGTCGATCAGGGCGGAGGAGTTGGCGTCGGTGTTGCTCTCGAGGTGGAAGTTCAGGTCCCCGAGGAGGATGTAGTTTGTGGAGGCGAGGGCATGGGTGCTGATGAGGTCGGTGATGGTGTCGCTAAACTGTGGTCGTGGTCCGTTGGTCTGTAGACGAGTGTTCCTCTGAGGGTGGTGTTGGGGTCGGTGTGGATCAGGAAGTGAATGTGCTCAGCGGAGATGTAATGTAATGTATAGGCATTTATATAGCGCACTACTTACCCGGAGGGTCCCAAGGCGCTTCGACCGCTGCGAAACCCTTCCTGGCTTCCCTGAGAGATGGTCCCTTAATGGGTATCTCCAGGGTGAGACCAGGCATCCCCGGCGGTCTGGTGGGGCCGTTAGTGAAGATGAGGCAAGCTAATGCCCAGAGTTGCCGAGTGTGATCGCTGATCAGAGTGGGCACCGAGGCGAGAGAATTATCGAGTCCGTTGACCCTGGTCCAGAAACCTGCCGCGCCGGGAATCGAACCCTGGTCCCGGGCCGTCCTCTGCTCTCGGGTCTGCCGCTTCTAACCAGTGAGCCACACTACTTCATGATGAGGGTGTCGTCGGTGTTGGTCGAGACTCTGAGGGTGTCCTTGTGGATGATGAAGATTCCCCCTCCCACTCCGTTGGTGCGGTCTCTGCGGGAGATCTTGTACCTCTCTGGGATGGCTATGGCGATGTCTGGTGCCAAGGTGGAGTTCAGCCAGGTCTCCGTCAGGAGGACGACGTCGGGGGTGGTTGAGTCTAGGAGGTCCCAGAGTTCGATGGCGTGCTCGCGAGCGGAGCTGATGTTGAGGAGGATGCATCTGAGGTGGTTTGGTTCTCTGGTTGATGGTTTGGCGGGCCGGATGCTGCTGAAGCTGCAGTTCCGGCAGGAGAAGGGCCCTTGGGAGTTCTTCGGGGTGGCCTGGTAGCAGGAGTGGTCTCGTCCGGTGTTCAGTGCGTGGAGGGTGCTGGAATCGTAGTGCAGTCTGGTGTCGTGGCGACTTCGGGGTCCAGGGGTTCTGACGCTGGGTGCGGTCCAGGCGCGGACAGGCACAGATGGGCTTGCCTTTGGCGCGCCTTCGGCGCACAGTCGGCGTGCCCGCTGCACGCGTCCAATGCGCGGTCAGGCGGCGGTCGCCATTAAGGCGTGGAGGGAGGAGGAACGGCAGAGGCGGGAGCGGGGCGGCGAGGGGTCGTGGCCGCGAGGGAAGCGGCGGGAAAACAATGACACAGAAGGCAAGAGGGGGGTGGGGGGTGGCGGAGTGCTGAAAACTGGAGAAATAAGCAGACAAAAAATACAAGTGGCAAGTTTACTACAGTGATTAAGAACAACCGCAGTCAGAGTGCTGGTCAAAGCACAGGAGGCTCAAACCCTTTTGGTGGCAGCAGCGGGGGAGAACGCGAACAGAGGGAGCTGTTGGCGGCAGGGGGAGCGACCCAGCCCTTGGACAAGGTCGAGGTCAGTAGCATTAGGACACATCGGCATCAGACCTGAAAGGAAGAAAAACCAGTTTGCAGGTCCCTAGGCATAAAAGCGTAAGCATGAGGTATAAACATCACTCAACCGTGTAGGCAATCTGAAAGAACCATTATCATGAAGCAGGAAACTGGGTAGGCATGAGCAGGCGAGCATTGGACATCTGCACACTGCAATAGGCATAAAAGCATTATCATCAAACATGAACCTGTGGGCATAAACATTAGGCAGAAACCGCCTGCATAACCACCATAGACTGGGGCAGTAAAGATCTGCGCCTGAAGTGTCAACCATGTTCATGTGGAGCACAAACACCGAATAAATCACTCTGGGCCTACAGATAAGGCATCATCATTAGCCTGAAACAGGAACATAAGGGATCCGGTGTACCCTAGAACAGCCTTCGCACATGGTCTCTCTGTAGCCGGAAAACACTAGGCCCAACCTTCACTAGCATGTATGCATTATCTCAAGTAAGCCTGAAAACATTATGCGTAACATCAGCAATAAAAGGGTTAGGGGAGGAAACACTAGGCATCAACCTTTGGGCATATAAGCGCATTAGGCATCATACTGGCATCGGTCACATTAGGCAGAGTCCTTTGGGCATGGGGCCTAAAACATTTCCAGTAGTGCGCGCCTCGGGGCCCCAACCATGCAGATAAATTTGTGGCGCCCCTGCGCCTGGGGGAGCCCCGGCTCGGGGACTCTCAAAACCGAAGCCGCTCAACCGATGCAGCTGCCCACTGTCCTGCATGGCAGCTGTGCGGAGTATCCCGTTACCAGTAGAGCTGGGGTCCCCTCTGGGACTCTGGGGTCAAGAAGTGATGCTCAAATGTCTCCCCAAAGACAGATCGTGGCTGCCCTCTACCACTCGGTCAGCCGGTTGTGTCACAGATCAAGGAGGAAAGGCGGGACTGCTCTGGCCTTCAAGGAGAACCTGCAACTCACCCTCCTTCACGGAAATGGCCCATGAGGCCCCCACTCACCAGGATTCCTGCGGGGCTGCCAAGTCATTGTTTTGGTCCGGCGGGGCTCTACCACCCAGCACAGGAGCTCCGCCAGAAGCAGCACCTTCGGGGAGGTTCTTCTGCGTCTTCCTCCGGTCTCGGCGCTGTCTTCCTGGCGGCAGGCTCGGACTTCTCTCTCCCAAACGGGAGCCCCGCCTATGCCAGCACCTCGCCGCAATTCACTCGGGCCACCTCCTGGGACCCGGGGCTTCCAGGATGATCCTGCTTCTTCTCGGGGCTCTCCTCCACTCACGGAGAGCCCCCACCCACTTCCGGAGCGACAACTTCGGCGATGTGGGGACGTTGGCCAGTGCAGGGTAGGCTCCCAGCTGGCTCTGCGGCAGACACGGGGCTCCTTCGTTACTTTGGGAGCCCCCTCTTCCTCCTTCTGTCTTCCTGTTGCGGGCGGGACTTCGCCTGAGGTGCTCCCACCTGCCAATCACAGCACGGCTCCCCTGACATCATGGGGAAGCCCGCGCAGCGGTCCCAGGCTGCGTCGGTGATAGCGGGGAGTTTCTCGGTTCCTCAATGAGAGGTAGACTCTCTCCAAATTAGTATAAAAACCACAGGGTAGGCTCCCACTGGTTTAAATAAACACACTAACATGGGGTGGGCACCCGCTGTGAAAGTACAGAACACAGGGGGCACACACGCAGGGTAGGCTCCTGCTGATCTCAATTATTTGCTGGAAACTTTTTAAAAATAGTAAGCCTCACCTTGGAGAAACGCCGCAACTTCACCTGTTCCCAGCACAGCAGATTACGTGCTGACGCTGTGGGACAGAATGTTGTCAGCCGCCATATTGTGGGGAGGAAAGGGTTGCGCTGCAGCTGCTGGCGCCTCCTACCCTCCCAGGGTATTTAATCACCGTTCCGAGCACGCTGACTCTCAGTTGTGTCTTACCCCTGAGGCGGAAGCCGGGGGCTTAGCTCTTCAATCTTTTAAAAGTGTGCATTATACGTTTGTTTTGTGACATTTTGATTTTTCTTTGCTGGAAACTTTTTAAAATAGTAAGCCTCATCTTGGAGAAACGCCGCAACTTCACCTGCTCCCAGCGCAGCAGATTACGTGCTGACGCTGCGGGACAGACTGTTGTCAGCCGCCATATTGGGGGGAGGAAAGGGTTCCGCTGCAGCTGCTTGCCGCCTTCCACCCTCCTCCACATTGGATAAATGGATGTTGTCATCCCGTCCGCACAGCGGGTGGGCGCAGCGGGCGCGCCGGCAGCGCGCCAAAGGCAACCCGTCTGCGCCTGTACGCGCCAGGACCAGGCCGAGGGCCACAACCCCTGACCCCGACAAGACGTCGGAGCTGACTACGTATTCACATGCTGAACTCATGCTGCGCAGGTCAGTTCTTTGTAGTACCTGTCTGCAGTATGATCCAGAGCTTATTCCACATACTAAAATCATCAGCTGCCCCAGTTGTAATGCCAGTCTACCTTTTATCAATAACATAGCCAGCCCTAACAACGGTACCAACAACAAGACCAAGAAAATAATACTAGCACTCATTAACGCCCGATCTTTGGGCAGGCATAGACAGGACATCGTTGACTTGATCCAAGATTGGAATATAGATTTATTATTTATTACGGAAACGTGGATGGACGGAGCGTCTCATCCGGACTTAGCGGTGGCTGTACCTCAGGGATATAATGTACATCAACTGGACAGACAGGGAAAGAAAAGAGGGGGCCTGGCAATATTCACCCGAAATATCTTTTCGGTCAGAATATTTCCCATACCCTCTACAGCATGCAAAGCTTTTCAATTCGCTATTAAGCTGACTCCTTCATACAATCTTAAAGGAGCCCTCATATACAGACCGCCTGGTCCCCGTTCTGATTTTCTGTCCAACCAAAACTCTCTGATTGAATCTTTGGCAATCGAAGAATCCTTCATGGTCTTGGGTGACCTAAATTTTCATTTAGAAAAAACTGATGATATTGAAACTCAAACCCTAATAGCTGACTTGGAAACCTTAGAGCTTGCACAATTGGTAAAAGCACCTACACACGAGGCCGACCACACCTTGGATGGCATTTTCTCTAATTTAAAAGAGATTAAAATTGAAGATGTCCTTCCTCTCACCTGGTCTGACTATCAGATTTTTTGTGCCATCTCCATCAGCTACCTTCCCATAACTAGACAGGTTCCTCCAAGTCAAGAGCCTTTCAAAGTCTGGAAGGATATAGACAACGCAGCACTTAGAGCACTTTTAGCCAGTACTCGCCCATCCATCTCCGTAGACGCTAATACAGCTGCAAAACAATTCTCAGTCTGGATAGGTAGTGCGATGGACATTCTGGTGCCCTCCAAGACCATATCGAGAAATAGGACGGTGCCTTCCGCACCCTGGTTAACGGAGGATCTCCGCCAACAAAAGCAAGCTTGTAGGAAGCAAGAAAGATACTGGCGAAGGTCGTATGACCAGGATAGTAAACGGCAATATAAGGAGACATTGGTCAGCTATAAAAAGATGATTAATGAGGCAAAAAAGAAGTTCTTTGGGGAACAAATTAATAACGCAAAGAACTCTAGCAAACAACTATATGAGGTAGTGAAACAACTGGCGGGGATATCCCCTGACTTGTTCCCTCGTCCCTCTAAGGCCTTCTGCGACTCCTTGGCTAGTTTCTTTTTCGCCAAAGTAAAGGACATCTACTCAGAGTTTTCTGCCAAGGACGAGCTCGCTATCTCCATCACCCACATCATACCCCCTGTTTGCTTACTAACTCAATTTAAGGAAATGATGCAAGAACAACTAACAGAGATTATGAAACTCATCAAAACAGGGTCTGCGTTGGACCCTTGCCTTCCCAAAGTGTTTCCTCCGGTAATGGACTCTGTAAGGGAAGTTATCACACAAGTTTGTAATGTGATGTTCGAGTCAGGGATCTATCCGGACATGCTGAAGAATACCCTTCTAAAACCTCTTCTCAAAAAACCTGGTCTAGATAAAGAGGTTCTGAAGAATTACAGACCAATAGCTAGCTTGCCTTTTCTAGCCAAGGTGGTCGAGAGAGCAATGAATGGTCAACTGTCCGAATACATCGAACAAAACAACCTGCTCGACGACTCACAGTTTGGGTTCCATAAACTTCACGGTACGGAGACTGCCCTTATCAAAGCTGATGATGATATCAGAGTCATCAGAGACCAGGGGCGGACAGCTGTGCTTAAACTGCTGGACTTATCTGCGGCTTTCGACATGGTCAATCACTCCATCTTGATTGACCGTGTGAGAAATCTGGGCATTCAATCTAGAGCAAGGGACCTGCTTTCCTCCTTTCTATCTGGCAGAACACAGGCTGTAATGCTGGGACGATTTAAGTCGGCTGAATTGGCTCTGCCTTGCGGGGTCCCTCAAGGCTCATCCCTAAGTCCGACACTTTTTAACATTTATGTGTCGGACTTAGCTAAAGTTATTAAAATCTACAGGATGAGCCTTACCACCTATGCCGATGACACCCAGCTAGTGCTCGCCATCAACAACGATGGAGAAGAGGTAGCTGCACGCTTCCAAGAAGGTATGTTAGCAATTAAGGATTGGATGTCCGGCAACTGCCTTAGGCTAAATTCCGAAAAGACAGAAGTGGTCATCTTCGGGAAAATCTCCCCGATGTGGTCGCCAATCTGGTGGCCGCCATCACTAGGAGCTCTACCAATTCCCGCCCCAAGGGTCAGGAACTTGGGAGTTATCTTTGATGAAAAACTGAATTTTGTCACCCATGCAAATCAAACAGCGTCTACTGCATTTCATAAGCTTAGGCTTATAAAAAAATATACCCGTTCCTTCCTGAAAGTGCAGGAAAAACTGTGGTGAGCGCATTGGTACTTTCCTCACTGGACTATTGTAATGGCCTATTTGCCAATGCACAGCTCGGGTGGTCACCAAATTACAAATGATTCAGAATGCAGCGGCTAGACTGCTTTCTAGGACCCCCAAATTTAAACCGATTAGGCAAATAATTAGGAATTACCACAGTTGATGATTAAAAATCGGATTAAATTTAAAACTCTATGCCTAACATTCAAAGCGCTTCACAAACAAGGGCCGGAGTTTCTTAAAGAGGAGCTCCTTGTTTATCGTCCCACTAGGCAACTAAGATCTACTACACAGCAGCATCTAGTGATACCGCGCACAAGGACTGTGACTTGGGGAGACAGACGGTTTACTGTCACAGCAGCTAAACTTTGGAACTCCCTACCGTTAGCGATCAGATCAACTCAATCTCTTCTCCAGTTCAGGAAGTCGCTGAAGACATGGTTGTTTGACCAGCAAACTGCCCTCTCCTTGGCACCCACTGACAGACTCCTATCATTCCTTTTTAGAGACACTAACTGAATTCATAGCGCCAAGACGCCCAAGGGCAATCGTTGCGCTTTACAAATTGCAATATTAAATAAATAAATAAATAAATAAATAAATAAATAAGTGTTGTGGGAAAATTTGCATAAAGCAAGGTTGGCACCCGCAATGATGTCCAGACAGCAGAGCGTCATCACGCGGGGTGGGCATCCGCTTTCATTTAAATCTTCATCAGGGCGCGAACACGCGGGGTAGGTACCCGCTATTCTCCTGAACCCAGGGGGTCCCATACACTGGGATTCCTTCCCAGCCCAGCGCTGCACACACCAGCTCTTCTCTTCCCCCTGGGCAGTACCTCCAAAGCGATTGTGCAGGGAGGCAGGCAGGGGGTACAGGTACTGCAGCTTGGGAAATATAGTGATTCTCTTCCCCTAGGACTCCACAGGTAGCACTCACGATGCGCATTTCCCACCAGCAGCCTCAGGGACCAAAGGTCGCGATCCTCACCTCCTGGGAGTACAGTCCAGCCCCATTTAGCGCTCTTCTTCTTTCAGGGGCCAGGTAGCAGAGCAGGAGGCACTACTGGGCAAGGTCAGAAGTCAATGGGCACTCATTACCTGTACAGACGCTTAAGGCTGCTCTGTAGCGGTCGCTCTTATTGAAACGCTTTTAAATCTTTTAAAACTATAATACTGCAACTGTTCAATTGAATTTCCCCTATGTCAGCCCCCCCCCCTCGAGCCATATTTTGCACACCTTAGGGGCCGATATTATTGTTTAGGACACGCTAGCACCTTAATCATTCTTCCCCGCTTCCCAGGTGGGGCTTGGCCGTCCTCGAGGCTAAGTTCACCGGGTCCCGGGTTGCTGTCATTGGCGGCCATCTTAGGTTGGGCGCTATTGGATGAGCGCTCTAGTCGCTCTACTTAAGGTAGGGCTCTCCACCAAATCGGGAGATTACCTGTACAGACGCTTAAGGCTGCTCTTGAGCGGTCGCTCTTATTGAAACGCTTTTAAATCTTTTAAAACTATAATACTGCAACTGTTCAATTGAATTTCTCCTTGTGTCCGTCTCCCCCCCTCGGGCCACATTTTGCACACCTTAGGGGCCGATATTATTGTTTAGGACACGCTAGCACCTTAATCATTCTTCCCCGCTTCCCAGGTGGGGCTTGGCCGTCCTCGAGGCTAAGTTCACCAGGTCCCGGGTTGCTGTCATTGGCGGCCATCTTAGGTTGGGCGCTATTGGACGAGCGCTCTAGTCGCTCTACTTAAGGAAGGGCTCTCCACCAAATCGGGAGATTACCTGTACAGAGGCTTAAGGCTGCTCTTGAGCGGTCGCTCCTATTGAAACGCTTTTAAATCTTTTAAAACTATAATACTGCAACTGTTCAATTGAATTTCCCCTTGTGTCCGTCCCCCCCCCTCGAGCCACATTTTGCACACCTTAGGGGCCGATATTATTGTTTAGGGCACGCTAGCACCTTAATCATTCTTCCCCGCTTCCCAGGTGGGGCTTGGCCGTCCTCGAGGCTAAGTTCACCGGGTCCCGGGTTGCTGTCATTGGCGGCAATCTTAGGTTGGGCGCTATTGGACGAGCGCTCTAGTCGCTCTACTTAAACGGTCAGTCATGCTTCCGCGCAGCAGACGCGGGCAGTGGACGCGCCGGACCGGCGCCGGAGGTGCGCCAGAGGTAAGCCCGTTTGCGCCCGTTCGGCCTCGGACGGGCCCAGGGACCAGAACCTCTGACCGATCTTCTAGCTGTTTACAGACTTACTCCCGCCTGACTCTCCTTGCACTTAAGAGTGTCCTGCCGCCCTCTTGTACTCATTCTATAAACCTAGCGGCATGTCATCCCTCCTGTCAACACTGCCCGTTTAGAACTACGGAAGCGGATATTAACACAATGAAAGCAGAAGGCATCTTGAAAATGGCTTTGGTCAACTGCCGCTCATTACCTAAACATGCTACTGAAATTTCCTTGCTAATTCAAGATCTTGGACTTGACATCCTCTTTTTAACTGAAACGTGGTTGGGATCCACGTCTGGCCCAGATATCGTCCAGGCTCTTCCTACGGGATATCTGATCTAACGCAGGGACACACAACTTAAAGTTGGAGGAGGGATAGCCATAGTATGTAGGGAGCACTTAATCTGTCGTATGATCGACAGCTCCATCCCTGACTGTGAAAGTGCACAATTTGCCATCAATGTATCCCCGGAAGTGTCATTTTCTGGACTCTTAATCTACCGTCCACCTGGCGCTATTGGACAATTTCAGGAAGGAATTATCGAATCAACTATAGAGTTGGCTAGCAGGGTCTCAAATTTCATAGCACTGGGAGACCTGAATCTTCATTTCAATAATCCCTCAGATACTATTGCCACTGAATTAACTAAGGATCTTGTGGCATGTGAACTGAATCTGATAGTCTCACATCCCACCCACTCTAAAGGGAACCTTCTAGACCCTATATTTTCAAACATTGTGGACTTAACATCAGCCGAGCCATACCCTATTCCTTGGACAGATCATATGCTCATTCCCTTCATATGGAATACGCCCATACCTGGTCCAGCAAAACTGCCCAGTAAAACTCTGAGTAGGCGGTGGACAAAATTAGACATGAATGAATGGGTAGAGGCACTGAACACAAGCGAACCCCAGGCCAATCAGGACATTGGCAGGGCTAATGTGGAATTTAACCAATGGATTGAATCATCATTGGATAAGGTGCTTCCAAAAATAAACATCTCCAAAAAGAAAGGCTCCACTAAACAACCTTGGTTTACTTCTGAGCTAAGGTCACTAAAACAAGAATGTAAACGGTTGGAGAGACAGTGGCGAAAACATTTTGAGGAAGAGAAAAAAAACAAATATAGACTCTCTCTAAAAAAATATAAATCTGCTCTTAACGTGGCCAAATCCATCTTTTTCGCAGAAAAAATAGAGATCTCTGCCAATGCCCCAAGAGAGATGTTTAAGATAGCTAACTCTCTGTTAAAAGCCCCCGACCCGCAATCACCACCACTCTGTACGGAGGAGGCTGATGCTCACTGCAACAACCTGGCAAATTTTTTTGCGGAAAAAATTCAAAAGATCCTCCTGTCCCTCCCTCCTCTATCTTTGGAAGAACCGATCCTTCCTTTGCCAGATGATACTGATATCATTCTGCCTTGCCTTTCTTTCTTTTCCCCCCTCAGTACTGAACTTTTACCCTCGCTTTTCAACTCTGTAAAAAGCGGGTCTCCGCTAGACCCAGCCCCTATGAATATTCTAAAGCTGGCCCTGCCTAATATCAGTACACACATCATCCATCTAGTTAATACCTCACTTGAATCAGGAAGGGTACCCCAAGACTGGAAATTGGCCATGGTTAGGGCCCTGTTAAAAAAGCCTCATCTCGACCCCCAGGGACTTTTCCAATTATCGTCCCATTTCCCTGCTCCCTGGCATTAGTAAACTTGCCGAGAAATGGGTAAATAAACAATTAGCATCCTTTCTGGAGACCCATAACCTGCTCCATCCAACCCAACCGGGTTCCGGAGAGGACAGGGAACGGAGACGGCACTGTTGAGGGTGGTAGAGGATTCCAGGAGGATTCTGAACGCAGGTGGCAGCGCGGCCATTATCCTCCTGGACCTCAGTGCCGCCTTCGACACGGTGAACCACCGTGTCCTCCTGTCTCGTCTCAGAAAGCTGGGCGTCAAAGGCAGGGCACTCATGTGGCTGGAGTCCTTTCTTGGCGATAGATCTTTTAAGGTCTTTTCAGAAAATAGCTGCTCTCCATCAATGCCATTACAGTGTGGGGTGCCACAGGGTTCCTCCCTTAGCCCCACACTGTTTAATGTTTATATGGCGCCCCTGGCGGAAGTAGTAGCTCCCTTTGGGATCCAACTGGTAAGCTATGCTGACGACACCCAGCTAGTTGTCTCTCTCAATCAGGTGGAATCCCCCCCCCTCCAGGCTTTGCCGTTGCCTGGAGGCAGTAGCAAACTGGATGGACTTGTCCCACCTGAAATTGAATGGAGGAAAAACAGAGCTGATGCTTCTAGGAAAACGAGCCATATTCAACAACGTGACACATTGGCCCTCCTGTATGGGTCCAGGACCCACTCCAAAGACCGAGATAAAGAGTCTCGGGTTTTGGTTGGACGCAGAGTTGTCATTTAAGACCCAGGCAAGGAAGACAGTGGCCACCTGCTTCGGACTGCTGAAAACAATTCGGAAAATCCTTCCTCAGCTACCCGAAACAGCAAAGAAAACCATAGTCCAGTCCCTTATTTTATCCAGGCTGGATTATGGAAATGCGCTCTATCTTGGAGCCCTAGTGTCGGTTATCCGGCAACTTCAGGTTGTCCAGAATTCCGCAGCATGGCTACTCACGGGCACTAGCCATCGTACATCAGCCAGGCCCGCACTCTGCACCTTGCACTGGCTCCCCATAAAGGAGCGAATCCATTTTAAGACACTCTGCACGGTCCATAAAACACTCTATGGGAGTGGCCCCCCCCATTCTAGATGACATGATCAGACCATACAAACCCACCAGGAATCTTCGCTCGAACCAACAAAACCTGCTGATAGCTCCTAGGATCAGCAGAGCCCGCACAGGAGGTCGTCTGTTCTCGCACAATGCGGCTGGGTTGTGGAATGCTCTTCCTCCACCTCTTCGACAAGAGCCTAACCTTCTTGTCTTCCGGAAAAAGTTAAAAACTCTTCTGTTTCCAAAAACTAGATAACTCAGATCTGCATTTTTAATTCATCTCTGTCTGGTCAGTCTTAAGCGCTGGGATGCTCCCGAGTGGCCATGCGCTATAGAAGAACCTTTTAATAATAATTTAATAATCAGGACAGGGCGGTAGGTCCTAGAAACCAACCTCCTCTGTAACGTTGCACTCCTCCGGATACAGCCACCTTTACTCCGGCAGTGGGGCTCTCACTAGTCCTGTGGACCGCAGAGGGGTTTCAATTGGGCACAGGGTCCAGCACACAGGCCAGGTGGAGGTACCTCCTGGCAGTAGGTCCCCTCTCTGTCAGGTCCATGCTCCCGCCTGAGCACATGGTGGCACAGCCCCCCTACTTATACGCCCCTCATCCCCTCCTACCAGACAGTACCAGAAGCTTCTAGAAGCATCTGGGGAAACTGGTTCTAACTAGTCCAGGGGAGGAATAGAGCGCTCTGGGTGCCAGGTTTACCTCCGAAAGCGGGGATGGCTGGGAACCGAATAATTAGACTGCTAACCCACCGCAGTCAGGTGGCACCACACACAGCCATGGCATCCATTTTAAAAGCGACATATCACCAGGGTGCCTCCTTATGATAGGGGAATTATAGGTGCGTACACCATTGCATCACATTTAACATGGCATCTCACACCACACATGGCCTATACATTTCTCTGCGATGGGGGAGACATCCTCAAATAGCGGGATGAAAAGTGAAAAATTTCAGGAAAAAGGGCCAAGTCCAACACCTACATATACTTATATTGATGGCATGTTAGTAATCAATATCATGAATTTAATGATTTGTCAGATAGATTTTAAAACCACAATTTTGTGGCATATATTTCCAATCCAGTAATTGTCATCCCAGCAGGCATCATCTTCAAGATATACTGTGTCACTTATTCTGCAATATGATGCAGCTCCTTTTTACACCTGGAAAATAAATTAACTGTTTCAGGTGACAGTTGCATAATGAAACATGAAGGGGCCCCTCTGCAAAGCACATGGAGGCCCCCCTCCGGTGGCCTGGCCCACCACCTACCACTTTGCCCCACCGCCCAAACATCTGGTATAGTTTGATTTGAAACCTCCAAAATGTAATGAAATGCCTATATATTGTCTTGCTCAAAGTTCCAATGAGAAAGTGGGAAACAGTCTTAACTTATAAGCTACGACATTTGTAACAATACTGTCAAAAGCAGATTATTTATCTGAGGCACCCGCTGTGAAAGTAAAGAACACAGGGGCCACACACGCGGGGTAGGCTCCCGCTGATCTCAATAAGCACTGTGTTGCGGGGAAATTTGCATAAAGCGGGGTAGGCACCCCCAAGCAATCAGAACAATGCCAAGGAGCGATCCTATTGTCTCAGGAACTGCCTATGGGTGAAGAAAAAAGAACAACAATAAAGGGCCTGAATTCGAATTGACATTAATGGACAATAACTTCAAAGTTTTTAAGACAAACCCAAACCTGCAATTCCATAGACTTAACTGACATATAAATGAGAAGTACACAAGATATTACTTAGTATCCTATGAATTTGAACTGAAATGGACTGGTGAATTATCTGCATGCCACACGCATGCAATTGTCAAGGGTTGTGCATGACAATAATGTGAACTGAGGAAGCAATTTCAATTTCTACCTTCATGTCTTTATTAGTAAGCATTACAAAAGAAGCAGGCAAACGAAGCATAGGATGAAAACAGTTTGGATGCTTCAGAACATTGATGCAGATATTTGTCTGATTTAAATGATCATTTCTGTAGTGTAAACAATGCTAAATACAGGATTTAAGGCACATGTATTACAAACAAGTGCAAGCAACAGCATAAAAACACTGCATGTAGAATAAAAACAAACTATATCAGCAAGTACCCAATGACAGAATCTATACAAACTGTAGTTGGTAAAGCAAACAAAAAGTGGAAATACTTTCAAAGTGCATAATAAAGCAATCACCAGTCCAGCAATATAGAAAAATCAAGTATGTTTTGTGAAACAATCCAACTTTCTTTTTACATCAAGGTGAAAATACTTTCAAATTGTATGATAAAAATATAAAAACAAGTCCAGCAGTATCAAAAATGAAGCCAGCTTAATCAAACAATTCCCTCTTTGGTGTGTGCATAAAAGCCCAAATATTTCAAAGCAACTGATAAACAATAACAACTGCAGCACCATACAATAATCAAACCAGTTTAGACTAACAATTCCCTTTTTGAAGGCTCAAATGTTTCAAAGTGACTGGCAATACAGTACAGCAGGCAGCAGCATACAAAAATCAAACCTATTTAGTCAATCTAATTTCCCTTTTGTTTGTGCATGAAGGCATAAATATTTCAAAGTGCCTTCTAAAGTAATTACAATTTAGCAGCATAAACATCAAACCCGTCCAGTCAAACAATGCCCCTTTTATTTGTGCACATAGGTGCAGATATTTCAATTTGAGTGGTAAAAACGATAACAAGTTTAGCAGCATGAACATTAAACCAGTCCAGAAAAAAGTATGTCCTTTTAGTTTGTGCATAAAGGCAGAAATTGTCAAGAGACTGACAACACAATAACAAGCTCAGCATCAAAATAAACAAAGCTGTTTACTCAATCAATCAATCAATCAATCCACTTTATTCGATTTTTGTTAAAATCATAAAAGTACATGAATACAATTACAGACACAACAACACATCCTTTAAAAAACATTAAAACCATCTCAAAGAACAGTAATTCAGTAGGAATTTAAAAAGGCGAAAATCCGTGGTATTAATCCATAAAACATTACCATTGTGAATTATACACTATCTAAACCAAGATATCTTTTTTTCCTCAAACGGACAGCAGCAACAAGAAAACAAGCAACATTGAAGGTATCCCAGGGGTTGCTCAACATTTGAAGATAGAGTAAGGCCGGTCATACTTGTAAAAAACCCTTACCCCTCAATAGTGGCATTATGAACTTTCTCCTAATAGAATTGTAATAATCACAGAACATCAAAAAATTTAAAGTATTCTGTATGGAAACGTTATCACAATGGCAGGGTTCAGCCTCCTCTGGCTTACCCCACCCCTGAAAATCACACAAAACCAAGTAGATCAAATTGAAATGGAATCTTGTCAGGAGACAACGATGAAAAGGTTTAGAAACCGTTATCAGGTAAGGTTCAATTGACATGGTGGTTTTAGTCAAACAATGACCCCTTACTAAAGGTTTCTGTAACTCCCGCTCTTCCCTTTACTCAAACTATGCCCCTTTTGTCTGTGCAAAAGAAAGTGTCAAGAGGGGGCATATATGTCAGGTTAAACTGAATAAATGTGTTCTTGCCTCTATAAAAGCATGTTCAGAATATTGAGGTAGCCTAAATATAAGCACACAATAATTAAAGTATGATCTACTGCCAGAATTCCATATTACTTACTGCTTCTTTATGGGATTCAAAGGACAGATACATCTAGAAAATCAAACTATGAGTAGGAACAATACTTGCAGGAGCCGGATGACATTAATTGCAGAGCTTGAAGGCTGGTACAGCAGAAAACAATACAGAACAAGCATTTGCAATGCAATAGGTCTCGCATTTGCGAGAGTTTAAGCTATTGACACTGCAAATGTCAATGTCTTTTATTTATGTTTTTTAAAAGTCAATACGTGAATAAAAGGCATTGTCATTTACAATGTCAACTGCCCAAATTCTCGCAAATGTGAGCCCTATTGCACTGCAAATGCTTGTTTCTATAGGGCTTTACCCCTTCTCAACTCTGCTTTAAAGCGCTGAGTGCGGAAAGAAGACATAAGGCAGAGAAGGACATGAGAGGGCAGTAGGCACCAGACATAGGGCGAGTGTACAGCATATGGGAGGTGGGCACCTGCTAATGTGTAAAGGTGAGTAATTGTGCAGTGCTTAAACACCCTAACGTTGTGTGAAAGCACTGCAGAGGGGAAGAAAGGAAATGTGGGTTGAGGGTGAGAATGGGAGAGAGAGTCACGTGTCACAAATAAAAGGGGATCGGGTAAGCCCGGGAGTAAGAGATGCTTTGGGAATATAACCAGGAAATGACACAATACGGCAATATTTTAATTTAAGATAAGGTTTTGGCTCCTTTAAAAGGGGAGAAGTTGAACTAGCCAGTATAGCTGGGGTCACAGGGTGATAGTGTGCCCCCCTCCACCCACACACACACACGAGTCATCTTTAAACTCACCCCTAGAGTGTGATTACAAAGGCTGCTCTGGAGCCTAGGCTGGCCTCTGGTGTGCGCGAACAAGGGTGCACAGACTGATGGGTCCTTCTCTGGTCTCATTAGGCATCTTTACACGATTCCCCCCAGATGCAAGACTTCAGCGTGACACTGTTGAGTCAGAATACCTGCTCTGCTTATCAGGCCAACGCCAGCACACAGGGTACCAAGTCACCATAAAGTGCCCAACACTTGGTATGCCAGAAACACTCTACTCCCTGGGGCTGAATCTCAGGGCTGTGTACTGAGTGTTAAATGTATACTCGTGACCTGTGAACGGTGAGAACATTAATAATTTCGAGTGAGTGAGTACTTTATATATACGAACAGGTGATAATTTGCCTTAATCGTCCCTGATTGGTAGTCGGTGTAATATCACATGGACCTCACAGCTCAGAGAGTTCAATGTCAAATGAAATATTTCCAACCACTGCACAGAGTGAACTTATCGCACTCGGCATTGCGTGTATGTAACATGCGCATCACACGCAAATACAGCAGAGCCGAAATCTTACCCCAAACAATCAGTGAAAGTGGGATGAAGAAGAACAGTCCAGTGTATGCGTGTAGAAACTCCAGGGCGATCTGGATCCGTGGAGCCGAGGGGGGCGGGGGAGGGAAACTGAAAGCCAGCAGTGAATCCCGCTGCGGCCGCACCGGAAGTCAGGCAAGGTCGCCTTGTGACGGGGCGTGGCCGCGTTCGGACCGGAAGAGGAGGCAGGAGGCGTAAATCCGTCTTGCGGCCCGGGGCTCCTGTGAGCGGTGGAGAGCCCCGGGGCCGCCAGCAGGAGTATGCGGAAGTGTTGCGGGGCTCCCTTGACCAAGTGGGAGCCCCTGGAAAGGAGCGTGCTGCGAGTGGAGTCCCCCGAGATTGGCCCGGTAAGTTCCAAAGGGCTGGGGGGGCCTCAGTGCTCTCGTGTGTGTATGTGTGAGGGGGGTGTCTCTGCATGTATGTATGTGCGTGCGTGCATGGGCGCTCGTGTGTGTGTGTATGCATTGTGCGTGGGTGTATGTGTGTGTGCACGCATGCGTGAGTGTGGCTGTGTGTGATTGAGAGTGAATGGCAGGCAGGGGATGTGCACGGCGACGTGCGCGCCCCCGAGGAGGAATCTGAGACAGCGAGGCGTGTGGGTGATCGCTGTCTCACATTCTCCCAGACACGCCAGCAAAAGATGTCGAGCAGACAAAGCATGCTTTGCATGCTTTTTAGGTCTGCTCGACCTAAAAAGTGGACACAAGGCTGAAGGCCGCTTACACCAGGAAAAGTGAATAGCAAATTAGACTGGTGGCTGAAGGCTGCTACTGCTTGGATCACTGAATTGGAGAGATGTACTGGACTGAAAAAATCTTCGCCTCTTTGCCTTTCTACGTGCAAACTCTTCTTCTGTTAGAGCTTTCACATTTAATTTTTTAGCCAGATCACTCTCAATTCTTAAATTTGCAAGTCCTAACATCCTTTCCTGTGTCACTGTGCTTCAGAGATAGTTCTCGATTAAGTTTAACTTTGAAATTTACCTTTCTGCACTAGCTACAGTGACTATAATTGTAAGAAAACGTTTCAGTGTTGGTGCAACATCCGAAGCACTGGGCAGAATTGCATGGTTTCTCAAAAATAAAAGGTCAGCCAGATCCTTTATTGTGCCACCTCAGATAAGTTGCAATTATTCTTTCAACACTGCTTTGAAAGCAATGTGTTGTTGTAGAAACTCTAGGGACAAGTCTTCTTTGAAATGAGCTGCCAGGGTCATGGCTGCTTCAAACAACCTATCCTCACTAGCTCTGAGAATTTCTGAAGGCATCATGAAATTAAAGAATTGGATTATGGTGTTGATACCAGCAAATCGAGTTTTTATCTGATTACCAACAATGTCTATGTTAACATAAAACACAGCCACCTTAAAATTACCTTCGGGATTGCATAACCTTTGGTCGTCACAGAGTTCATCAACATGCTTATTTTTGCATCGTGGAAGTTATTGTGTAAAATGCAATTGAATTCCCCATGCAGCTGCAAGTGAAGATCTGAGCTTTTAACATCTTCAAACTGTTCTCTGAAACCAGCAAACATATTAGCTGTGCTACTCAACATATGTGATGCTTGTAAAAGATCCATATCTTTAGAGTGAAGCAGTTTGGACACAATATTTATTGTCTCTAGGTCTTTGGACTGGATTACAAGCATTACCACAAACTCAAAAGTCTCTGTGCACTTCCTAAGACCCTGAGCTTCTGTTCGCTCATCAACCTTTTTAGACTGCAGTAAAATGGTAGTGAGCGCTTTCATGATGTCCATAAAATGACAGAACATGGAGAACATCATGTCTGAATGACCAACGTGTTGGACAGGGTCTCTTCAGTGTTGGCTTTGATGAGTTGTGCTCTCTTTTGTAATTGTAAGGAGTTTCCACCGTTTGATGTTTTGGCTGAAAAGTAAATAAACCTTCTGTTGAATGTCATAACATTCTGCAATTTCAGGAATGTGTATACAGGCATCATTCAACACTTAAATTTGAATATGAGCAGCACAGTGTACAGACTGCATTGGGTTCTTTCTGTCATAATTCTTGTTTGCACTCCACTATATATACCACTCATTGTTCTGGGACCGTCATATCCCTGACCTATACATTTATTAAGCACTTGGCCTTTGTCTTCTATAAGGTTTACAACTTCTGTTGCTATCCCATCAGCATTTTGGTCTATAATTTTAAAGAAACCAACAAAGCATTCATTAATTTTGACTTTGGTTGGCATCTCTTCAGTAGTAAGGCGCAGTGCTACACATCGGATAACTAGGCTTAATTGGTCTTCTTTTTTAAATGACCTGCGTTGTGTCCATTATAACAGAGTAAATGGTGCATTTTTGCCATTTCACTTACTATCTCATTTTGTACTTTATTTGAAAGTATTTTAATAAGCTCATTTTGAATAGCAGTACTCAAGTATTTAACTAGACTTTCTTTTGTAATCAGGTGGTTTAAAACAGGAATATATTAGGCCAACGTTCAATGAAATCCAAAATGTTCCCATCATCTTTTTCTTACAGTTTTTCTCTATTTCCTTGAAAAGTAAATTGCAAGTTGACAACTGAAGTGCAACATTGATGATCCTCCTCACAATCTGTGTCCAATAGTTCACCTGCTCTTTGTAGTCTGATTCCAGTTGTGTATTGATCGTTGCATCCTGCCTCCATCTTCCATGTACAGCACAAGCTGCTAAATGTAAACGTGTTGTTGGAAGTGGGGGTCCTTATCACTTACTGCCACCACCAAATGCTGGAGGCTGGAGTCCCGACCCCTCGCTTCAACGTTAGGCTAAGTAAGGACACTGTCTGAGATTGCCCGCTCACCCCCTTAGTAGTTTGGCATGAGCAGCTAGGCTTATCTCCAAGGCATGAGTGTACAGTATGTGCAACCACGCTCATAGCAACCCAATGATGCCACCACAAATAAACTCCAAACAAGTTTTTTTAAAATGAGTATAAACTTTATATAAGAGGTTATACAATATGACCACACGATACAGAATCAACATACAAGAATGGGTAGTATTCTTTCCGGTGAATTGGTAGTTTATAATTCCAACCACCATTTCTAAACCAACATTCAAGCTCACTTCTAACTGTTTTCAAAAGGTTAGGCCAGTCGTATTGCTAGAATCACACACGTTGCAAAAGCAAACAAAGACTGCAATTCGTAACGATATTCTCTTGTACTGTGCAACAGAAATACGATGCCATACGTAGTGCCACAGTCATGTACTTTGCAATAGAATGAATAGTGCAATGCGCATCACTACCAGCATGCCCTGTACCAGGAAGAAACAAAGCAATGCGTCACGCTACAATCCGGTAATGTGCAATGAAGAAATAATACACTGCGCCGCGTTATAATCAGATACTGTGCAATGAAGAATTAATGCAATGTGCCATGTTACAATCAGGTAATATGCAAGGGAAAAATAATGCACTGCGTAGCGCACCAAGCATGTAGTTCGTAAGGCACAAATGAGGTCATGCATCATACGACAGCTCGATAGTTCATTAGCAGCAATAATGCAAAGTGTAATATGACAGTTTAGGTGCTCCGTTACAGTGCCCCCAATATGGATCAACGATGACACAAAAGTACTGCTTCCCACTCCGGCCCCAGGACTGCCCCTCCTTGGATCAGCACGGGCTGAGACCTAAGCCAAAGCAACATACTCACGCAACGGACACAAGCGAGAGGCTTAGAGAGTGTCCCTTCTGGGCCCGCACCCCACCGCAAGTGGTGATCCACGTTACCTGGGGGGTGTGACCCCACTCTCCTCTCCGACGTCAGCCACTTTGGCATTGATCCAGAACTCCATCACGTTGTGCAGCGAGCTCAGGCCGGCGGCTCAGCTCCTCCAGGGCTGCCAGGCGGGGCCGCTGTGATTTTCCTCCGAGGGCCCAATACCTTGGCCGTCCTTCCGGCGGTCTCAGTGACACTGAGACCCGCCCTCAGCACTGTGGAGACTTTACTTCAAATTTGGTGCACACCCTACCCAGGTACTCCTCCCCAGCGGCTCAGGTTGCACCTCGACAAGCACACTGTGCATCGGAGACGCGCCTCTCCTCTAGTGCTCATGATGACCGGGCCCTCTTCACCAGAGCCTCTGCTTCCACCTCAACACGCACCCTGGGTGTTTGAGGTTCTCCTCTTCTCCCGGTGCACACGATGTCCAGACGCTCCTCACCAACGACATGGCTGCACCATGACACGCACTCCTCTCGTCCAAGTCTCACCTCTTCTCCCGGTGCACACAATGACCAGGCG
Organism: Lissotriton vulgaris; assembly: GCF_964263255.1. Lineage (NCBI taxonomy): Eukaryota > Metazoa > Chordata > Amphibia > Caudata > Salamandridae > Lissotriton > Lissotriton vulgaris. The sequence goes on from NC_141695.1 coordinate 1,120,880,254, forward strand.
CTCCTCACCAACGCCCTGGCTGCACCACGACACACATACTGCGCGTCTGAGACTCACTTCTTCTTTCAGTGCACACGATGTCCAAGCGCTCTTCACCAACGCCCTGGCTGCACCACGACACACGCTCTGCGTGTCCGAGTCTCACTTCTTCTTTTGGTGCATACAATGCCCAGGTGCTCCTCACTAACGCCCTGGCCTGCACCACGACACGCACTCTGCACGTCTAAGTCTTACTTCATCTCCCCGTGCACACCACGACCAGGCGCTCCTCACCAATGCCTTGGCCTGCACCATGACACGCACCCAGCGCATCCCAGACTCAGAATTAGTCCTGCATGCCCACGATCACAAGGCACAACTTCTGAGGGTCTCAAGCTGCAAAAGCATGCAAACACTGCGTTGCTTGGGACTTCCCCAGAAACTTTTATGATCATGTATTTGCAAACATGGAGCCAGCTCACCTCAGGCCCTTGGGGTTACAAGACACAGCACAAAGCACAGTCTTCATCAAGCAGGGGGACCCAGCACCTCCAAGCATAGTCCCAACAACCTCTCCTTTGGTTAGAACAGCAAACTGCAGACCAGCCCCAGATCAGGAAGCAAGGATTGGTATTTCCACAGCAGTCTCTTCAGTTGCTCCTTCTTTAGCAGAGGTTACAGATGACCACAGAATGGGTCCAAACCTTTTCACTCTCAATCCTTTTCTGTTTTATTCAAATGTTCAGGGGTTTCAGCTTTCATAGTTATACCCCTTAATGTCTTTGAAGTTCGTTTGTGCTTAAGGGTCCCTGACCCCTCCCTAAATCAGTTCTGGGTGTCTCCATTCCAGTGTCACCTCTCTCCCTTTGATACTGGGGGTTTGCATCCTTAATCAGGAGATGGGTCAATCCCAGCTCCTCCCTGGGTCAAGACCTCTCCCAGCTCCTCTCACCTTTCAGATCCAGACAGACAGTCCACATTTCAGCAGAGACACACAGAAATGCCTAAAGCACAAAATTCAGCCACTTTCTAAAAGAGTGGTTTCTGAACACACAGTGGCAAATCCACCTTCACAGAAAGATGTGTTATGACACTGTGAGTTCATACATACTAAATATCACCTCTCCATTATAAACTTACAGTAAACTATGCTAACAAACACCCAGCACCCCCCATTCTGTCCTATGGGCAGGTGGCCTTTCAGCAGTGAAAAATTAAATGGAGTGTTTTTCACTGTCAGGACATAACACACACCTTAGTATATATCCTGTCATTTACCTACACTGGACCCTGCCCAGGGTTTACCCGGGACCTACCACAGGGGTGCCCAATGTGTTTGTAAAAGGGAAAGTCAGGCCTGACAAGTGGCTGCACTTGTCAGGACAACATGCTTACTTAGTCTTCTGCACGCAGGCTCTACACTGCAGGCCTGAGTTCCCTTCTCCACGCGCCTTTGCATTACTAGCCCTGGCGCACACAGTGCACATCGCAAGGGACTTTACTAGTAAGGTAAACATACCAATCATGGCCAACCAATTACCATTACATTTTACATAGGGAACACTTGTAGTTTGTCACTGATCAGCAGTGGCAAGATACCCAAAGCATCTAGATTGCAAAGGAGGCAGAGGCAAAATGTCAGGGGTAATCAGGCCAAGATAGGATGACAGTTTTTCTATCGCCAAAGAGCGAACAAGATTCATAGAATGTACTGTCGATTTTAAAGAGTAGCACAACCACAGTCTTGGAGTCTTATCTTCTGTACTATTTTCCTTGTATGAGTAGTACTTTGTGGAAAAGCACTGTTATATTTCATATAGGTACCCTAATATAGGCCCGGGTAACATCATACCCTTTCAGCTACATCACCTCCCCTAAACTACACAGTAATGAGCTGTTAGATCTGGTATCATTGGAGTGGGTCTCCCTTCCCCTCTAGTCTTCCTGTCTGTTATGTTGGCTGGATTTAGATGTTCTGGACGCCGTGCCATGGCTAATTAGTGCCACAGCGCGAATGCTCTCTGTATATAAATGACTGTATGAATAAGGATAACCATAATGCCTACATATGTGTAGCCTGTTTCAATAGTGAGTTAACCTCCCTTTCACTGTCTCTACTGCGAAACGATCCGTTCTCATAGGCCAGGATGGGCTAGTTAATGGTTACTTTCTATCATCCTATCAGGCTCTAGGAACCTGATAGGAACTTCGAGTTTGATATGTTTATGCTCAGGTCATTGAGGGACACCTTTTAGTGAGGTTTGTTTATATATCACATTTTGAAATGCCTTTCCTGAAAACGCTGTAGTTTCTTGCCTAAGTTTTACTGCAGGCTGTTGCGAGTATGTGTATTGGCCGTCTGCTTTTAGAGCAACAGGGCCAGCTGGGTCAGACTTGGCTGGAGAGAGAGATCAGTATTCAGAGCATGGGGAGGGGTGACTCTTTGATCCGAGCAGGGCCGTGCCTGTCAAGGTGAATGATGGCTCCTCCTCCCACTGGGTGTCTTATAGCAGACCCCCTCATTCTGAAAGGGCAGGATGTCGCCTCGTAAACCTAGTGCTTCCCGAACTGGTTCTGACTGGAGTCAGTGATTTGCGACCTTAGAAAACAAAGACTTGTTAGGTATAAAAGGCTGTGCTGGAACTTTGTCCAAGTGTGTTCATTCTGGGTGTCAAGATAAAACTCTGTCCGAGTGAACAGAGGAAAGGACTTTGGAACTTTCACCAAGCTTGCCAAAGAAACTACCCTCGGGCCTAAATCACGAGCTCCTCCTGCAGAAGTCTCAGGGGCATTAGACTTCACCCCGTAAGCCATTGGAATTCCTGTGCGAGGAATTCTACTTGCAGGTGAGGCCTCTGTCAAGAAATCTGGAGCCTCCAGTTCTACTGTGAAGACCACGAACTGGGCACCTTCGACACTTTTGCTGATCCTGTGTGGGCCGCTGCAGCTAAGAGAGAGCTGCCGCTGCTGAAAGTCCGCCTGAATCTAAACCTTTGAATCTTTTGCTAAACCTCTGTAGGCCGCTGCAGCTAATAGAGAGCTGCCGCTGCGGAGAGCCAGCCTAAATCTGAACCTTTGAATCTTTTGCTAAACCTGTGTGAGCTGCTGCAGCTAAGACAGAGCTGCCGTCTAAATCTGCACCCTCAACTCATCTGCTGAATCATTGTGTGGGCTGCTGCCACTGAGAGAGACTTGCTGCCGGTAGGAGCCCGCCGGAATCTGCCCCTTGGAGCCTTTTACTGAATCTGTGTGGACCACTACAACTAAGAGAGAGCTGTAGCCGCTGAGTGTCCACCATTGTGCCAGCCTGGCTGGGACCATCCCCTGTCGTCTGGGCCACCGCAGCTGAGAGAACGCTGCTACCGCTGAGTGCCTGCATCCTTGCCAACCTTTGCATCATTATGGCTCATCCTGTAGGCTGCCTCAGCTAAGAGAGAGCTGCTGCCGCTGAGTGCCCGCACCGTTTGGCAACTTATGCATCATCGTGATTTGTCCCGTGGGCTGCCGCAGCCAGGTAAGAGCTATAGCCGCTGAGTGCCCGCAGCCTTTGCCCCTTTGCCTCATCGTGATTTGTCCTGTGGACCGCCACAGCTAAGAGAGAGCTGTAGCCGCTGAGCGCCCGCACCTTTGACAACTTTGCATCCTTGGGATTTGTCCTGTGGGCCACCGCACCTGAGAGAGAGCTGCTGCGGCTGTGTGCCCACACCTTGTTCACCCTTGTCGAGGATTGTCGCTATCATCTCGTGGCCCGCCGCAGCTAAGAGAGAGCTGCTGCCGCTGTGAGCCCACCACGGGGCTGCACGAGGAGAGTCATTGCCACCACCAGCCCGGGCCACTGCAGCCGTGTGCTGCTGCCGCTGAACGCCTGCCTTTCCCAGAGTTCCCGAATCATTGTGGGTGCACGCTGCGGACCTCAACCTCCAAGACTTGTGGTCGCTGGAAGTCCGCCTGTCACCATCTCCGCTTCTTCGAGAAGCCATGTGCTGTGTCCCCTTTCAACAACAGGTATCTGGTGCGCTACGGGTCACAGAGGCCTTGGCCCTGAACTCAGTCAGCGTCACACTTCAATGAATACATTATTGTCTTTTTGAGTCCCTACGGGTTGACCTGAATTGTAGTTGTTGAAAGACTTTGAGAGTTTTGAGTTAAACTGTTAGATAAAGATATTATTTTTCTAAACCTACCTGAGTTGTGTCCTTTTGTGGTGTCAATGCTGCCTTATTGTACAAGGTCATAAATGCTTCATGCACTGCCTCCGAGATAGGCCTAACTGCTCATGCTACGTTACCACTGGGTTGAGCAGGGGTTGTCAACAATAGCTAATTCAAGAAGCAAGGGGCAAAGGAACCCAAGATACCTTTCTGTATTAATACAGCACCTCTTGCTAGTATTAGTTAGAGGGAACAGAGACTCCCAGGCCGACACACTGACCAGAGACGCTGAGGTTCCTGCACGCAGACACTCTAGCTGACAGTGGTCTAAACATTCCTTGCGGGGTGTCCAACTCGAGACCAGGATGGGGACCCACACTCTCTTGCTTCAGGTAATGGGGTTAGACTAAACATAGATGGATTCTTGCCTTCACACCTACTCATATGATATGTACACTTAGGTACATCTAGATAGGCATCGTAGGAGTATGCACACTTTCTTTTAGCATGCATTTTATATCCATGTATGTGTTCATGGCTATTGTAAAATGATAGAACTGTACTATTGTTTTATATTCACTGTACTGCTGATCATATATCTCTGCTACTGTTTAACAGTTGTTGCAGCACATTTTTTTACACTAGAAGAACAACTGTGCAATAAATATTTACTGTAACACACCCAATTGCTTCTTCTGTATAACTCCCTGAGACGAAGTGCATGAGCACGAGTGACTGAGCGAAAGGTAGTACATTGTGTCCACGATCCTGGGGGATCAGGGTTGTCATGTTCTAAGGTTGCCAGAAACCATTTCTCTCTGCGATAAGAGGAGATTATAATGGCACTGTGAGCTAGCTAATGCAAACAGGCTAACATAAGTGGTGGGGGTGCTCAGAGTTAGTCTGCCACCAATTCTACAGTTTATGTTATCCAAAAGTGCAGGTCCTGTATGGGTAATATAGGAACTACACTACAGCACCTTATTTATTATGTCATGGGAAGATTTCTCTAGGCTTGCATGGGCCACTTCTAATTGCAAACCTTCATAACTCGGTATCATGCCAGGTTTTGTCTAAAAACTTCCCTCTATCACTTGGGCACAAATCCTTGCAAACTGACAATTCCTTGATTCTAGTTCTTCTAAATGCAATTCCACATCCTCACTCATAAAACCATCACTTTATTCTTCAATGTTTGGCAATTCTAGTGAAACAAGTTGCACATTTGTAGGTTTTTTACTTTCTTTGGCCACTAGTAGCAGCGGTGACACATCAAGTGCACTTACAATTTCAGCACTTCCTTCACTTGTTCGTATTGGTAGACTCAGAGATTCATCTGCTGATTGTGTATTCTCAGTTTCTGAACGTTTTTCTTTCACTGGTAGCAGTGTAAGCCTAAGTGGTGTACTTGCAATTTCTCTGACTCCTTCTGTAATAGATGGAGGCACTCCTGACACAGCCTTTTTTACTTTTGCTTTCTATGTTTACTCTAGTTGTTGTTCCCTGCAGTGCTGCCACAATTGGTGCTTCAATGCTAAAAGGTACATTTGTGGTTTGATCTGAGAACTGTAATGTTTGGTCATGTGGTGGGACAATCGGGATTGCGGCAATGCTGCTTTGTCCCCTGTTGATGATGCAGCTGCATCGCCTTTTGGTAATAATGCATGAGATGATGATGCACCATGATCACCTGTACACCTAAACATAGAGTCAATTTTCATGAATTTGCCTTTAAACTGTTCTTGTTTTGATTTAATTATGCAGCTTTTAAGCACTGCTTAAATACTTTCTTGGCTGTTTGCTCATTTCTTTGCATAAAATGTAATTGTAGAAAGGCAATGTTGTAGTAGAGTGCACAACTATGTAGGATGCAGTAAGAACATTTTGTTGACACCACCAAGATTGTAATTGTGGGTTTTGTTCCACCAATACTGCCTAGAAGCAGGACAAATACAAAGCATTATTACTAAACACTACGGTAGCTTAAACATGCTATACCAACTATTGATGTAAAGAGTTGGAGCAAGGGATACTTGAAGACAGGTACTAGTGGAATGAATGCAAGAAGGTGAGTACTCAAGGGAAGGATGCAAGAAGGAAATAGTAGAAGGGATGGGATTAAGGAGGTAATCACTTAAAAGTTAAATGAGGATGGTAAGAGCCAAGAATGCAGGAGTTGAAGGCAGATTCAAGAAGGCATGAACTGAATGGAGAGCTCCAAGGAGACAGGAGCTAAAGGACAGAGCCAAGTAGACAGGGGATGGAGTGGTCTTTAATGTATTGTATTGTTATATTTAAAGAGGGCCTATTACTCCTATGTGGAGCACTGAAACACTTGTGCTTGCCTACAGTAGTAGCAAGCTACAATATATGTAGAGTGTGCGGTTGGAAGGGTGTTGTATTTATTTTGATGCTATGTTGGAAGTGTTCCCATTCCATGTTGTGCACGAGGACCACTGACAGGTGTGTGCAGCTTATTGTGCAATAGGATGCAGCGCTTAGCAATCTGATGGAATAAGAGGTGAGAGATATGCGCACCATTTTGTTTTTCATCTCTCTGCAGGTCCATTTATGGTATTTCTTTTGTTCATAAATTTGGTGATTACTGCATGGAGTCCTCCATTCTGAAAATACTGTGTCTACTGTTTAAAGTTAATGATCCTGAGTAGGCATAGATTAAAGGGTAGAGAATAGAGGAGATATGGACTTTGGTAAAAGCATCCCATATTTAATTGTCATTGCAAGGTGTCAAGAAACAGTCACCTGTAGCTATTTGGGTCAGATTGTAACAATCTCTGTGCTGCATCATATGTCTACAGAAGGTTCAGCTGCCTGGCCATGCACTTACTCAAGGTGAGGATGAATATAGAGTGTGTGAGTGCTGCACTACACGAGATGAGTGAGTTCATGATGAGTGTGTGAGTGCTACTTCGAAGGTGGTACAAATCCCCAGCCACAAATATTTTAGTGAATAGGAATTTGCACCAAAAAATGGCTGAGTGCTTGTAATGCTTGAAATGGAAATATAAAAGCGTAAGTACTCTATCATCTAGAGTGACTGTTTTCAACTGAGAAAATCTGGCACTGTCCCATTATAAGTCGAGCACCACCAGTGCTGAGAAGTGCAGGTACTCTCCCATTAAATATAGTGTGCCAGTGCTGAGAAGTGCAGGTACTCTTCCATTAAAAGTAGTGCACCAGTGCAGAGAAGTACAGGCACTCTCCCTTTCAAATTTTAGAAGTGCAGGCTCTCAGTACCAGATAGCACCTGCTCATTTAAAGCACTGGTTACTTGGGACTACACATGAACCACCCAGTCATGGAACCACCCATAGTACACCCCCTTGATGCAAAGTCATGCAAAGCGCAAGTTGCTCTTATCACTGCCTCCTAAAGAAATGCCTGGATTGCAAACTGTAGAAAACAGATGAAGATGGCTCAGGCTTCCTATTAGAAAATAATTTCTTTAACTCTCTCTCTCTTTACTGCTTTGCAGGCAGGAGAAACGTTGATGGAATTAGAAACTCTTTAACGTTAACGTCTTATTGAAAGTTAACATAACGGTAATGGTAAATAGAGGATAGAAGCGTGATTCATGCTGACCCTCTCAATCTCAAGAAGTATTAGCTATTAGGAGGGTACCATGACAGAGGCAGCTCTGAAAACCCCAAATTACTGGCAGCAACCAGCAGCCCTATGGAACTGATTGTCATCATTAATACCAACGGCTGAGAAAAATGCCTGGAGTGTATTTCAAATGTAACAAAGCCAGGCAGTGTTGTGTTTCATAATTACCACGCATTTGACCTCAGGATTCCAGGGCATTGTGCTGGGCTAACATTATTTACATTCTGTTACTCCCTGCAAGAGTGCCCAATTTCATACAACTCATTTAACAAGTTTTCAGGTAAATAACGTAGGAGATGGAAATTATTACCTCCTATGCAAATTATAAATATGTTTAATAAAAGACAAGGATTTCATTATAATTTTGGCTTTGATACGCTGTTCATCTTGTTGTACCATTCTTGATGACATTAAGTGATAATATTTGCTATTTTGACATTAGACGGTCTACGAAAGAGGAAGTTAGTGCAATCAATAGTGTGTGGTACTTCGTACTATTGCTAATTTCTCTTACATGGTTATGGTAGAGAAGTGTAGTACACATTTGAAAAAATGCCAGACTGCAGACTGCCCACTCCCCATGTCACATACCCACAAACCACAAGCTGGCATTTGGAAAAGGCTTTTTGCGTTCAACCAGCTTTGAATTCTGTGAATTTCAGTCAATTCATAATTTGTCGACCTTTAATTACCTAAAGCTGTGTGGATGAAGTAGATCTGTAGCTGTAGTGTAGGTTTCTGCATCCTGATACTCTTTCACTAAGGTAATTTTTCACACTGAGAGAATGTGATGAGAGCACACTTGTAATACAAAGAGAAACGATGTACTGTGCATGTAGCATTTCCTATAATCACCACAAAAACACTTATGCAGAGTTTAATCATTCTGTACCTTTGTTACAATTTGTTGTTTTTGCTGAACTTAATACACAAAATGTATTTTCCATGGACCTGGATGTGCCTGTCCACTTGGTAATTAGGGCCATCATAAGCACAGTTGGCACCAGGAACAACTTAACGATTTCGGGGGCAAACTGCCAATTATATTTTGGGGACCACTGTTAGAACAGTTTTGAATTCATGATTATATTTCAGCTCTTTCATGCCCTCTTTGGCCGAGTCACAGACAGTGCACAGAAACACTAGTCCAAATTCTAAATCTGTTTACATGTAATATCAACGGATAGTGATGTGTGTTTTCAATATTGTAACAAAGCAGCTGCTAGCTAATATTGCAAATAATCTCTGTGACACTCTCCAAATTCTCATGTGTGTGAGGTATTCGATAAAAAAAACTAATTCATGGATGTTGCATGAAATGCAACATTCCTCTACAAAATGTCTGTAGTAGACACACATATCACCAATATCGTAAAAAAAGCAAAGGTGAGTGGTATTTAAAACAATCTCTTCAAGACTAATTCAATGCCATCAGGCCAAGACTGTAGAAAAGCCATGGTCTTATCAGGGGGCCCCTGAAACTCTGAGGCCCTGGGCTGGTGCTCCCTTTTCCAATGCCTTAAAACGTCTCTGGTTGGTGTCTGTCTTTAATGGATGCAAAAATCTCCCATCCAGTAATGGCAGCAATTGTGACCTGGGGAAAGTAAAGGAGGCCCTGGCAAAAGACGATCCCAAGGATATGGCTCTGCAAACCTGATACGTGGCAAAGCATTTAGAATCAGGCCTGGGCCCTGGCATGGAACAAGAGCTGAGAATTTACTGTGTGTGAAAGGAAGTGTGAGGGAAGATAGCAGCCTATTACGAAATGGTGGCCATGTAAATGCAAGCAGGCAAAGGGGCACCAAAACCCATGCACCTAAATAATTTGAAAAGATGTCTTGCAGCCCCTCGCATTGGATCGCAACTTGGAAAAACAAAGGCATGTACATTTTAGTAAGAAGCATCCAAATCTGCTCAAGAGGCACATGATTTCTAACAAATAGTAGCTAGTTATAAGCTTGCTTTTACAATATGTGCAAACATGAAAGTCCATAGGTCGCACACTGCTCCACCCACCAGCAGGTATACCCCTGAGCATCATGGTAAATGCAGTTCTTTGAAGCCACACGAGCTGACGAGCTCAGGTTGCGCACCTGCGCTCCGTGAGAGGTACCAGACCCGATAATATTTGGCAGCCTGCACAGCAAACCCCGAAGAACTGCCTAAACTCTGGTGATGAAGTATAACAAAAAACACAGTTGATGGACAGAATGCAGAACAATGTCTTACATTCACCCCAGTACAAAGATCTGAGCCTAAATCCATCGTTTTTTTGCACTCCACATCACCCTAGGTCAGACAATGGCTATATGCAAATCAGCCTTGACCCTGTGCCTCATGGGAACAGTCCAGCCCGAACTACCAAGCCATGTCTTTCCTAGACCGGAATCAAGCATCCAAGGACCGGTTTCTGGCTATCAACCTTCTTCAGCCTGGATAGCTTGACTCCAGTGATGTGGAGAGCCTGGGACTCACGTCTGAGCATACCCAGCCCACTCGGGGTGAAAATTGCAAAAAACACAGTTGATGGACAGAATGCAGAACAATGTCTTACATTCACCCCAGTACAAAGATCTGGGCCTAAATCCATCGTTTTTTTGCACTCCACACCACCCTAGGTCAGACAATGGCTATATGCAAATCAGCCTTGACCCTGTGCCTCATGGGAACAGTCCAGCCCGAACTACCAAGCCATGTCTTTCCTAGACCTGAATCAAGCATCCAAGGACCGGTTTCTGGCTATCAGCCTTCTTCAGCCTGGATAGCTTGACTCCAGTGATGTGGAGAGCCTGAGACTCACGTCTGAGCATACCCATCCCACTCAGGGTGAAAATTGCAAAACCACCCCCTTTTGTACCGCTATTGGCCGCCATAAGTGTGGCAGGGTATGCTTAGACGTGAGTCCCTTGCTCACTTTGCCACTGGATTCAAGCAAGCTGGGCTGAAGACGGCTGGAATGCCAGAAAACGGTCCTCGGAAGCTTGTTTCCGGTCCAGGGAAGACATTGCTTGGCAGTTTGGGCTGGACTGTTCCCATGAGGCACAGGGTCAGACTGATTTGCATATAGCTATGTCTGAACTGGGGTGGCAGAGTGGGCTAAAGAACGGTGATGGATTAAGCCCAGATCTTTTGACTGGGTGTGAGTGTTTGATTGATTCAGATGCTCCGTCCATCACCACCCCCTTTTGTACCGATGAAGTATAACAATCCTGAAACACCAGTGTCCAGAGTTGGCCTGCAACTTTGCATTTATACTTGAGATTCTACAAAAAGCGCACACGCTTAAAAGAACTGCATTTACCATGATTCTCATGGGGTATACCCGCTGGTGGGTGGAGCAGTGTGCGACCTATAGACTTTCACTTAATATGGCTCCCTTGAGCCACACGAGCTGACGAGCTCAGGTTACGCACCTGCGCGCCATGAGAGGTACCAGACCCGATAATACTTGGCAGCCTGCAAAGCAAACCCCGAAAAACTGCCTAAACTCTGCTGATGAAGGATAACAATCCTGAAACACCGGTGTCGAGAGTTGCCCTGCAACTTTGCATTTATACTTGAGATTCTACGAAAAGCGCACACGCTTCAAAGAACTGCATTTACCATGATGCTCATGGGGTATACCCGCTGGTCAGGGGCGGCTGGTGACATTTTAAAGTGGTGGGGCGCAAACTGATTTGAGAATGCGGGCCCAGGCCACTCAGGCTGGCGGCGACCCCACCCACGTATACAAAACTCAAAGAAATGTATTCACACACGCATACACACAAACACATCCATTCGCAACACTCTCCACCAAACATTCATGCATACACGCAAGCTCGCACCAAACACTTTAAAATAAAAGAACAACACACACTCTTGCCTTGCTGCCGGTCATGGTCCGCGCCACCTCTGGGCTCTACTCCCCACACGTCACAGGCTCACAGCGCCCCTGGCCAATCCTGGCGCCAGGTGTACAGGTACCTTCTCGCCCGCAGCACGCCCATTAGGACTCCTAATGGTTATGCGCAACGTCGCAAAAACACAAGTGCGCATGAGTGGGCACGGGTAAAAATTCACCCTCCGTCCCCACTCATGCGCACTTGTGTTGCCGCCTGTACAATCATGTCAATCAATCAACATGACGCCAGACCGCCAGGCAGGGCGGTCTGACGTCATGTTGATTCATCGACATGATTGTCACAAACGCCGAGGGAGCTGCGGGCGGCTTCGGGTAGGGGGGGGCCACGCCCCCACGCCCCAATGGACGAACCACGCCTGCCGCTGGTGGGTGGAGCAGTGGACTTTCAATATGTGCAAACATGTTTTTTTCCAATACACTCCATTCCCATATAACAGGTCTCCATCTGAGAAAGTCTATATTGAAGCATTTTAGGATGTTCAGAGTAAAGCTGGAGATGATATTGATAACGTGGTTAGTTGTTAAAGAAAAAAGTAAGATTGCAATCACCTTCCTTTCTCTTTTGACAATTAATGTAAAAGAATTTTAGAAGGGAGTAAAGCAAACTATATTAAGGGGTCTCTTATGCAGGGTGATGAACGCATCCTTTTTTCCACAGAGAGGTTATTGTGATGATGAATCCCTGATCTTCAAAAATGTAGACAGATTTTGCACATTTATTGAATAATTAACATCAAGACTGAGAGGAGTAAGAGACGTATGTGCCCTCACATTATAGACACTGTTGTCTACAAAAAATATAAATTTTAAACTCGAGCACCTCGTTATTTTCAACATGGTTGGCAATTCTGTTTTAGCATAGCAGTATGCTGAAAAAAATCTAAATCGATATTCAACTCCATGAACTTTCACTCATGGTTCAAAATAGGGGAAGTACCAGATAATATTCAGAGATAGACACATATCTATACTATGGAGATCAAATAGGTGTGGCACTGGAGGTGGCACACCTCCGCCCATTCACAGATTGGCTTTGCCCCTTGGTTCTCCTGAGGCCATCACCAACCTAAGCCTCCGATAACAATTCAGAGAAGCGAGAAAGAAAGTCCTGAGTCGGCTTTGGGATTGAAACCAGGGGCGCAAATAGATCTGAACTTCGGGCGGGGCTACCACTTCCGGCCAGGGCTGGCCCTAGCACTGGTGGCATACGGTGCCACAGTCTTTTTGGTGCCTCCTCCCCCATATGCCCCTTCTCCATGAATTCCCTCACTACCATTCACCAACAATGCACCTCATCTCTCTGAAAACATTTCAGTTTTTTAATAGCGCTACTTATAGTTTACACACACCCAGTTCTGTGGGCAGGAGTGCCCATGTGAGGGCACGATGAGTGATGCAACAGTGTGAGTGTAGGGTAAGAGGAGTGACTGCAGGGTGAGAGAGGTGACCATATGAATTTAGGTGCACATGTAAGTGCAGAGTGGGACAAAAGAATGCATGGTTAGTGATGGGCTTGTTTGAGTGAGATTGCAGGTTGAGCAGTGAGGGGGACAGGTGAGTGAAGTGTCACATGAGTGCAGGGTGAGTAGTGTGCTCGTTTGACTGCAGGGTGAGCTGGGCAAGTGCATAGTGATCACTGTGAGTACAGGGTGAGCAGGTGAATGGTGTGAGTGCATGATGAGCAGTGTGAGTGCATTGTGATTGCTCTGAGTGCAAGGTGAGCACTTGAAGTAACTGAGCATGGTATTGACGGCGGTATAGGCTTTCATATATATTTTAAACTGTTGCTATTATTCGGGGATCGAGTGTGTAGGAAATAAATGATGTGCTGAACTGCAAAAAACTTCCAGTCTCATGATTAGGGTTGCTAGCTCGTTATTTTGATGTCCTAGGTGAGACAAAAATAAACATCATCTAAAGGTCTATTTTCAGCACTTATCTGTGCATACTTCGAACAGCAAATATAAATAGAAAGCACTTTTAATTGTGTTGTAGGGCTACCTGAATGATCTATGACTGATAACTCAAGGGAACAAAGACAGAAAAGTCACATTACAAATGAATACATACTTTTTTATTCCTAACCCTATTTAGTGTCAAGAGGAGGTCTTTCCAGGACATGGTTGGCATTTTTCTTTTGGCAACCCTACTTTATATTCCTTTTCATAAAATGCATTCTCAAACTACAGCAGTAAATGTAAATTTAAAATGTAAGGATTAGGCAGAGTGGAAGCCTTGGGGATACTCGTACCAGAAAAACAACTAAGCCCCGGTAACCAGTTTACAAAGGTATGTAAATATGCGAATGGTCTTTAAAGACCTGTGAAAAACTCTGGTGTCTCTGGCCTGGAGGCAGTTGCCTTCATTTCCCTTTTAGCTGGGCCTGGCAGATCAGGTCACCTGTACCCACCGCCCGTGGCACGCACCATTTTAATTTATGGGGGAGGACTGTTATGAGGCAACTGGTGCCACCAACGCTGACGAGAAAGTGTAGGGCTGTCTGTGTGTGCTACAACTACTGCGCTGATGAGGCCCCTGGAGGCTGGAACACAGTGGCTGTGGGGCCTATATTACGGTTTATGCCCAGCCCCATGATGCATGTGACTGACATGTCCGTTATGATTCCCAACCCACCCCACCTTCTGAGATTCTCCGACAGACTCATCTGAAGCCTGGCCTGCAGCTTCAGTGGCAGGCTCCAGTGGGTGGCAGAAAACCGGGAAAGGCTAGCCAGGGGCTAGCAATATTTAAATTATGGCCGCACGGTCCCCCTCAGCTGCCTCGGATGGATACCTCACCTCACGTGCACTTTTAATTACACAATGCGCATGACAATAACAAACCCCACCCTCTGCCCCATACTAAGGTTGAAGACCGTGCAGATGCGAGGCATCTTTATACCGTGCACCATTTAATTTATGATGAGGCCACAGCGAGGTTCAATGACGGCAAGCGTAATGTAAGTTACATAACCTTTCACATCCCAGACGGATGTGTGTAGTACTTGCTGACTATGTGGCCACGGAGGGGGGCCCTAGAGTGCGAGGGCCTGTGTTACACCCCTGTCAGGTGGCTGGTGCAAATAAGAAGCAAGGACATTGGCAGACTGAAAACACAAATCCATGCTCCTAGGTGCAGGAACAATGTCCCCGTTAACATCAGAACCGTCTCAACCTGTAATTTTGAAAGGCGCTGAAGACTCACTTCTTCAGAGAACACCATGGGCATCATTTAGGGGTTATTGAAGCAGTGCTGCATTAATATTTACAAAACATGCCAAAGATGTTCTAAAATGTTGGCATGTATACAGACACAGTTGGAACATTCTTGCTCAGAAGACACATGCCTGAAGAACTCTACAACTTAACACAGAGAACACACACTAGAAAATGCAGTACTAGATGTATGTATGTATGTATGTATGTATAGGCATTTATATAGCGCACTACTTACCCGGAGGGTCCCAAGGCGCTTCGACCGCTGCGAAACCCTTCCTGGCTTCCCTGAGAGATGGTCCCTTAATGGGTATCTCCAGGGTGAGACCAGGCATCCCCGGCGGTCTGGTGGGGAAGGCTCAGAGGGCCAGATTTACTAATTTTTCACACAAAGCAGTGCAGCAAACAAATTCACTGCATTATTCAAGTAGGGAAACATCGCAGAGCCATGTCTATTATGATTGCCGTGCTGCTGCTGTTGTCAACCCCTTCCCTATTGCCCTAACATGGCAACCTTGTGCAACACACAAACTTAAACCATGGTGTAAAGACAAGTGTGCATTGTCTAGTTAGTACAACATTTGTATTAGAAGCACACTTGTGCAATAACATTTCCGATGCCTAGGCAAACACAGAAGGAACCCATGTATTTTAAGTTTGTTGTGCACTGCAGCACACAGGACATGCATCTGTTTTTTTCAATAAATGACATATTTTTCTCTAGTATATGCCTTCTTGAAGTAGACATTATTTTGTGACGGAAAGCCCAGTCTGAAAATTACAAAAAACAATTTGATGGACAGAATGTAGATCAATGTCTTACATTCACCCCAGTACAAGGATCTGGGCCTAAATCCATCCTTTTTTGCACTCCACACCACCCTGGGTCAGATAATGGCTTTATGCAAATCAGTTCTGACCCTGTGCCCCATGGGAACAGTCCAGTCCGAACTACAACAGCCATATCTTTCCCAGACCGGAATCAAGCATCCGCGGACCGGACCGGTTTTGAGGTAATTACACCTCTCATCAGCCCGGCTAGCTTGACTCCAGTGGCGTGGAGGCTCTGGGACCCACGTCTGAGCTACCCCAGTACACTCAGGGAGAAAATTACAAAAAACAATTTGATGGACAGAATGTAGATCAATGTCTTACATTCACCCCAGTACAAGGATCTGGGCCTAAATCCATCCTTTTTTGCACTCCACACCACCCTGGGTCAGATAATGGCTTTATGCAAATCAGCTCTGACCCTGTGCCCCATGGGAACAGTCCAGTCCGAACTACAACAGCCATATCTTTCCCAGACCGGAATCAAGCATCCGAGGACCGGACCAGCTTTCTTAGGGGGCGCAGAGCTATAGTCAAAACATATGGGTGTTTTTTTTCTGATCCAGGCCAGGAATCCCCCCCCCCCCCCCCCACGACGTAGAGCAATGCAAAGCAGAGCAAACTTAGTTCTGTCATCATTTATGCTGTGAAGTGTAAATGACATGCTTGGCTTTGCATCATTTTACATCATTTTGCGATGATATAAAGGCTTAGCAAATCTGAGCCATAGAACTCTGAAAAAGAAGAGACAGCCCAGCCTAGGGAACTCTAACTGGAAGCAGAGGGAATTGGAGTGGACTAGGGGGCCTTAGAACTATGGAATGGAGCACATAAGCACACTAGCAATGTTTAAATTAGCTGGAGGGGACTCCAGCTAAAAAGAGTAGTTAGTAGCTCATAACACATTATTGACAGAGGGAAACATCCATTACAACACAGTCATTACAATGCAATACCTTCATAACTCGGCTGTTACAACACAGCAGCCTTTACATTGCAAGCCATTACAATGCAACAATTACAACATATGCCACTACAACACATGCCATTACAAGGCATTATAAGGTAAGTTATTGGTATTTTTAAGTTTTAGGGTGGGTATGGGTTTTGGGGTACATGGGAATAGTAATTTTTACCCCTACACTATCCAACACTTACCCTACTGTTGCAGTCACTGGAGTGGGAATAGTATTTTTTACCGCTACACTATCCATACTTACCAAAAAGAGGTACAGGTAGTCAACTTCTTATTGAAGACATGGTCTCCTTACTTAGCAAGGGATTCAATTTTAACCCATACGAAAGAGATGATCTCTGCAAAACCAAAATTGATCTTTTTAAATGTATCAGAGGTTTGAAGCGTAAGAAACATTTTGCCAATACCCCCGGAGATAACACCGCCATTAGAGATACCAATAATCGATGGCTACTAAGTGTAAAAACCATTAGAGAGATCAAGGATACACATCTACTCATGACACTTAGTGACATGGATAACCAACCCTACATGGCCGAACAGCTTCTACACGAACTAGACATTAATGTGACACCACGGAGGCCAGTAATCTCAAATGTAGATCCAAATGGTCTCCCACTTTACCAGGTGAAAATCCAGTTGACACCTTTTACAATTTGGTACTGGAAGACATTGATAAACATGAAATTAGACTATACAAGCATAAACACAGGGGCAGGGACAACCTCACCAGGAACGAACGCATGGCCCTTCGAACTCTTTCCTCTGATCACGACATAATAGTGAGAGAGGCTGACAAAGGTGGAAACGTCATCATTATGGACAGAATAGACTACCACAATGAGATTTTATCTCAACTCAATGATCCTACATGTTATATACATATTGGGAACAACCCTACAAATACTTTGACAAGTCTGATCAATAACCGCCTTAAAAATTGGCACACTGCAGGTATATTGAATGACGAGGAGGTTCTCTATATGAAAGTTGACAGGCCAACCTCACCATGGCTATATACACTCCCCAAAATTCATAAACCATCCACCTTCTCCCCCGAAAGACCCATAGTGTAGGGTATAGGTGGACCCACAGAGAGACTGGCTGAATATGTTGACCTTTTTCTAAACTCCATGGTCAAAAACCTTCCATAATTCATCCAGGATACGAAGCACATTCTGAGCATCCTCAATGAAATTCAATGGCAACCAGGCATGATCATGGCAACTCTCGATGTGGTGTCCCTGTACACTTCTATCAAACCCGACACAGGCCTAGAGGCCGTGACCAAATATCTGGACATGAGACCCGCCACAATGTGGCAACGCACGAACATGTTAATCTCCATGATGGACGTCATACTCAAAAACAACTATTTCATGTATGACAAAAAATGGTATAAGCAAATGAAAGGAATGGCCATGGGCTTAAGGTTCTCTCCTTCTTTTGCTAACCTCTACATGGACTCACAAGAAGCAACTTGGATCGAGGGCAAACAAGGAGCTCGCTGGATAAAATCCATTTTTTACTGGGGTTGCTATATAGGCAACTGTCTTCTCCTCTGTGCCGGAACACAGGCAGAACTAGAGGAATTCTGTAATCACCTTAACACCAACGATATGGACACGAAGTTTATATGTAACTACAGCATATCACTGATTACTTTCTTAGATCTGGAACCTTATGTTAAAGACAATTCTCTTCAAAGCAGATTGTACTGTAAAGAGACAGCCTGCAATGCTATACTCTGAGCAGACAGCTATCACCCTCCTCACCAGATTGAAGCCATCCCGTATGGTGAACTAGTTAGAGCACGCAGAAACGTTAGCGATGATACCAAATTTCTGAAATGTATCTCTTATATGAAAGACAGATTCCACAGACGAGGCTATAATTCCAGAATCCTTAACAAGGCTGCCAACAGAATTAGAAAAGTTGATCGAGAGAGTACCCTGCGACCCAAAACTCAAACAGAACCCTGCACTGCACAAACAAGACTAATAATTGACTGCAAAGACCTTAGCGTAGTAATCAGAAACAGCATCAATAGACATTGGAACATCTTAATAGCGGACAAAACACTCAGGACAAACATCAGCCCTAGACCTCTTATCACATACAGACGTGGAAGAACTCTACGTTCCAGATTAGGTCCCACTGTGCCAATCTCAACCAACACTACCTCCTGGCTCACAACACATACCAAGGGGTTTCACAAATGTGGATGATGTGGTGTTTGTAAATGGGCCCGCAACGGTGTCAAGAGCTTTACAAGTTACCACAGACGCAACTACGAAATCAATGTAAACATTAACTGCAGCACAAATTTGTAGTGTATGTACTTGAATGCACCTGCCACAGCCAGAATGCGGTACAAAAGGGGGTGGTGATAGACGGAGCATCTGAATCAATCAAACACTCACACCCAGTCAAAAGATCTGGGTTTAATCCATCACCGTTCTTTAGCCCACTCTGCCACCCCAGTTCAGACATGGCTACATGCACATCAGTCTGACCCTGTGCCTCATGGTAACAGTCCAGACTAAACTACCAAGTCATGTCTTCCCTGGACAGGAAACAAGCTTCCTAGGACCGGTTTCTGGCATTCCAGCCGTCTTCAGCCCGGCTTGCTTGAATCCAGTGGCAAAGTGAGCAAGGGACTCACGTCTGAGCATACCCTGACACACTTATGGCGGCCAAAAGCGGTACAAAAGGGGGTGGTGATGGACGGAGCATCTGAATCAATCAAACACTCACACCCAGTCAAAAGATCTGGGTTTAATCCATCACCGTTCTTTAGCTCACTCTGCCACCCCAGTTCAGACATGGCTATATGCAAATCGGTCTGACCCTGTGCCTCATGGGAACAGTCCAGCCCGAACTGCCAAGCCATGTCTTCCCTGGACCAGAAACAAGCTTCCAAGGACCGGTTTCTGGCATTACAGCCGTCTTCAGCCCGGCTTCCTTGAATCCAGTGGCAAAGTGAGCAAGGGACTCACGTCTGAGCATACCCTGCCACACTTATGGCAGCCAAAAGCGGTCCAAAAGGGGGTGGTGATGGACGAATCATCTGCATCAATCAAACACTCACACCCAGTCAAAAGATCTGGGTATAATCCATCACCATTCTTTAGCCCACTCTGCCACCCCAGTTCAGACATGGCTATATGCAAATCAGTCTGACCCTGTGCCTCATGGGAACAGTCCAGCCCGAACTGCCAAGCCATGTCTTCCCTGGACCGGAAACAAGCTTCCAAGGACCGGTTTCTGGCATTCCAGCCATCTTCAGCCCGGCTTGCTTGAATCCAGTGGCAAAGTGAGCAAGGGACTCACGTCTGAGCATACCCTTCCACACTTATGGTGGCCAAAAGCGGTACAAAAGGGTGTGGTGACTGACGGAGCCTCTGAATCAATCAAACACTCACACCCAGTCAAAAGATTTGGGTTTAACCATCACCGTTCTTTAGCCCACTCTGCCACCCCATTTCAGAAATGGCTATATGCAAATCAGTCTGACCCTGTGCCTCATGAGAACAGTCCAGCCCGAACTGCCAAGCCATGTCTTCCCTGGACCGGAAACAAGCTTCCAAGGACCGGTTTCTGGCATTACAGCCGTCTTCAGCCCGGCTTCCTTGAATCCAGTTGCAAAGTGAGCAAGGGACTCACGTCTGAGCATACCCTGCCACACTTATGGCGTCCAAAAGCGGTCCAAAAGGGGGTGGTGATGGACGGAGCATCTGAATAAATCAAACACTCACACCCAGTCAAAAGATCTGTGTTTAATCCATCACCGTTCTTTAGCCCACTCTGCTACCCCAGTTCAGACATGGCTATATGCAAATCAGTCTGACCCTTTGCCTCATGGGAACAGTCCAGCCCGAACTGCCAAGCCATGTCTTCCTTGGACCGGAAACAAGCTTCCAAGGACCAGTTTCTGGCATTACAGACGTCTTCAGCCCGGCTTGCTTGAATCCAGTGGCAAAGGGAGCAAGGGACTCACGTCTGAGCATACCCTGCCACACTTATGGCGGCCAAAAGCGGTTCAAAAGGGGGTGGTGATGGACGGAGCATCTGAATCAATCAAACACTCACACCCAATCAAAAGATCTGGGTTTAATCCATCACCGTTCTCTATCCTACTCTGCTACCCCAGTTCAGACATGGCTATATGCAAATCAGTCTGACCCTGTGCCTCATGGGAACAGTCCAGCCCGAACTGCCAAGCCATGTCTTCCCTGGACCGGAAACAAGCTTCCAAGGACCGGTTTCTGGCATTACAGCCGTCTTCAGCCTGGCTTGCTTGAATCCAGTGGCAAAGTGAGCAAGGGACTCACGTCCGAGCATACCCTGCCACACTTATGGCGCCCAAAAGTGGTACAAAAGGGGGTGGTGATGGACGGAGCATCTGAATCAATCAAACACTCACACCCAGTCAAAAGATCTGGGTTTAATCGATCACCCGTTCTTTAGCCCACTCTGTCACCCCAGTTCAGACATGGCTATATGCAAATCAGTCTGACCCTGTGCCTCATGGGAACAGTCCAGCCCGATCTGCCAAGCCATGTCTTCCCTGGACCGGAAACAAGCTTCCAAGGACCGGTTTCTGGCATTCCAGCCATCTGTCATGCCCCTTTTTAAATCGCACATCCGCTCCATGCTCGGTCTCCAAATCTCCGAGGCGAGATGAGCACTGACAGGACCTGGCACCCAGAGGTAACTTTTTTCCCACCCTGTCACGTTCTGCTGACCCCAGACTGCGGCCTCGCACAAGCGCTGACACTCACACTCCCTTCTCTTACAGGTCTCTGCTGAACACGGACTTACCCACTCGTGTTCCGTATTCGCATCTAAAATCTGCTCTACCTGTGGCCTTCCTTTAACCCGTACACTGGGTCGGAATTATCACAGGTACTAAGGTGAGTTCCGACAACACCAGTAGCTTTAAAACTTTTCTTTGTAATTGTTTGCCCATAACAATCCATGTGTATTACTTGTACACTCATGACAGCTTCCCGCCCCTTATCTCTCAGTTCCAGATTTATGCACCCGCAGCCTTCCTTTAACCGGGTCGGAATTATCACCCGTACAACGTGAGTTCCGAAACACCTGTAGCTTTGAAACTTTTCCAAACAATTGTTTGCCCATTAGCAATCCACATGTGTTACCCATACACTCATGACGGCTTCCTGCCCCTTATCTCTCCGTTTCAGATTTACACACCACGCCATAACAGGTAAAACGTCTTGACATTGATGTCTTCACTCTCTTCACTTTGGCGTGCATTACTTGAATCACTTTTTCCTTCACTGCGCCCCTTTACATTCGTTTGTACATGTATTTACTCTGCACCGACCAGGATCATGTTTTAGTTAGTCTGCATTTACCACATGCAGTATTCTGTTATCGCATGATGCATGACAAATGTGCACTCCATTGTTCGCCGTTTTTCGTAATGGTAATTTTTAGATATCTATCTTGATTCTAAATATGTTACTTACAAGATGTGTTGATTTAACCTTGTTTAAACCTTTTGTAACTATCAGGTCAACACTTGTCCAATCCAATATGTTTGATCTCAAATTGTTACTTTTCATTTCACTCTTGATACCGTAAGGAAATATTTAAATTTTGCTTTCACTAGTCTTAAACATGCTGCATTTAGTTGTGTGACTCTTCGAATTTCCATTTGCCTTAAAACAACAAAATAAGAATGACTTTACGCGGACCTTTTGGTAAAATAACTGCATTAATCGTCTTCTGGTATTAGACCTTTTTAATTATTATAAAAAGTCACTTACATTCCTTGAGATATAAGCATTCTCTTCTAACATAGTATTTACCTGCATCTAGGTTTTTATCCATGATTTGTTTTGTTTTTTCTTCCCATGATCATCACTGTGTGCAGACAGGTAGCGCATTCCATTTGCAACCACCTCACTCCATCACCACAATTTTTTTATTTTAGGCTAACTAGGTTTTCCACTATTAATCAGGGTGTCTTGTGTGATCACCCTTCTGTGTCTGTCAGGGCACACAATGCACATGTATATATTGTGGCTTTATATATCTATATTTGTTTTAATTTCATTGTATCATTTACAGCCCTGAAGAGTCACAGGCATTGACCTGGTGACTAAACAAGTGTCTGCTGGCGTTGTTTTTTCCTTCTAAAGAATACCATCTACATAAACAACTTACATTGAATTACAGGTGTCAACTTTCTTATGAATAATTTTGCTGTAACTATACTGTTTAATCTATACGTGTGACCAGTACCTGTTGTATATTTTGCAGTGTTAAGGACTCATGCCCTTAACTCACACAGAGGTTTAGGGTCTTCCTCTGCACTGGTAGCACCGTACACACATTTGCTTCAAACCAACCACAACATCATTTCTCATTTCCTGCTTCAGCGCTATTGTCCTGCTCCCTCTCAAACCCTTCGCAGGAGCCTACTTACCCTACTGTTGCACTCACTGGAGTAGGAATAGTAATTTGTACCCCTACACTATCCAACACTTACCCTACTGTTGCCCTAAAAGTATTATGCATTGTAATTATATGCGTTGTAATGGTATGCGTTGTAATGGAATGCGTTGTAAATGTAGTTTCTAAAAATGCATGGTGATGGCATGCGTTGTACAACCATGCATTGTGATGGATGATGAGATGTAAAAACTATGTTGTAAAATTTTGCTTTGTAACTCGTCCTATTCATGTTTTCCACCTGTCTATCCTAAATGTTGCCCTAAGACTTATTTTTGCGTAAGTGGGTGATGTGTGATGTTTTTATAATAACAAAACCCAAAAGGTTAGGATTGTGGCATTAGGTTCCGGAATCTAATGCATGCCTCCCAGGCCTTATTCTAGGGTCCCGAGTCTCCTTTCTCTAACACTGGTATGTGAGAATATTGTGGTCAAACTATCTATGTTGAAAAAGCATCAGATTCAGTGACTCTACTACCATTACCTTGATAGGTTAAGTTTATACAAGTGAAAATAAATTAACAGTTCTTAAATCCACATCTTCAAACCTTGATAATATGGTAGTGATATGTTTTGGTGGTGGGTATTTAGGGTGATATAATGCCCCAACACTCTAACAGGAGGGTGGAGAGAGGAGGCGGAATAAGTTAACTTTTATTCTTTTTAAGAGTTTTAGCTCCATAGGGCCCATGTTTTTCTCCTCGATCTGTGGGAGGTCCACTAAACAGAATCCCTATCAGAGACTCATTATGAAGAGTCTGTCATTCAGTGCAAAGATACTGATGGAGCATGGATGTTATCTGACGACTACCTTTATCAATTCTCATTAGTAAAAGATCATTACAACAATAATTTCTTGATGCAGGTATGTTAACCTGCTAAGTCAAAATATGTGGGAGTTCATGATGCATCGTAAAAGCATGCAGAGTGTTCTAACACGATGACAGCAAAATGAAAACAGAGAGAAACAATGAGAACTACACATAACTCAATTTACGTGTTGTGAGAAAATAAAATATATGTTAACATGGGGATTTTCGTGTGATTAGTATTTAAATGTGAATCAAGTATAAAATATATACTTGCATCATGAGGGTATTGTAACCAATTGCTTATTTAGAACGAATTGACCTAATGGAAGAGTGAGCTTCTGTAACGTTTCTACAATAATACAATGTACTTTATAGTTACACGTTAATGATTTGTTTTGAAAATAGCAACGTGCAAATAACGCTTTTAATGAAATTGTTAGTTCTACCTAATGTTGATATGTAAATCTTAAAGAAAACTATAACTGAATAAATGCAGAAAATCGAAATGCATTTATAAAATGCGAGCTTTGTAATAATATTAAACTGTAGTAATTCAGCTAATTTTCATGTAGGCTTCAAATGCTTTCCCTTTCATATGCCAATGTAAGTTCATATGAAGCAGTCACTTTAGCCACTATGAGAACTTTCTGTGAAGTTTAATATCTGTACCAGTAAACAATGGACTCAGTTCTCACTAAGATGCATATTTAATAGAAATTTAACAATATTATTACAACCCAGGTAAAGGGGCATGGGAACAGATGGACTGCGAGCAAAGTAAAGTTCCACCAACTTCCGTGGAAATGATGAAATAGTAATACAATTGAACTTAATGAATCTAATGAAAATTTGCAAAAGGAATACTTAATTCTTCTGGATTTTTGTGATTCACTGATCACCCCACAACAGCCCACTGTGAGCGACAAATGAGAAATACATGGACTGATGGAATTGATACTTTAAGGGGGGGTAAACCTGGAACTATTTAAGGTATGATTGCCCCATTGGAGGGGGAGTCGGGCTGGCTGTCATTTTTCCTTTCCCTGCCTGGCATGCTGTCCGACTGACTTTTGATCCCAATTGACTTTCTTATGCCCCTTTCTATCCACACTGGGTGGAAAAGTCTTTCATGAACTGAACTATTCCTAACTGCGACCATGAAGCCTGTACTTTGCCGGCTGGTAAAGTTAAACAGTAATATGACCTTTCAGATGAAGGGCTAGCTGACTACTTCTGTGGCATGAGCTGCTGCAGTTCAGACTTGGCGAGATCTAAATGAAGAAGTACTTAAAACACCAGCTTTACTTTGGTTTGTATGATTGATAACTGAATCTCGAAAACTTATTTTGTTTCTCTCCACAGACAAATTTCCAGCTGTCTAATAATGATCTGTACTGTATTGTGATGCTACTTGTACTAATGATTTTTCATTAAATCTGATTTGAAATGCATTTTCTTGATCTGTCCATCCAAAATGAGGCATTAGATAAATGTTTGTCATGAGTTATCTTTATCGATTCTTTCTCATTCTTTTAGTCATATTTCTTGTCTTAAGGCGTTTGTACCTGTGGCTGAGAAAGGTTATGAAGTGGGTTTTGAGATAACAATTATTTTATTCCTGGTCTTCATAGAATAATTGTTACATGTTCTCTAAGTATTCTAGTCCCTGTCAGCTCAAAAAAAAGATCCATTGGAGGACCATGGTTTGTGGTAACCTGGGTGACAATTGAAAATATTGTGAGTTCATGGGATGTTGATGAAATGGGCCTGGAGATTGAAAGACTGTTATAAGGGTAAAGAGAAAAATTGATATTCTTCACGCTACATCAATACCAAGGGCTGGAATCTCTGTATCTAGCTGGCATTTCCTCAAGATTCACATTTATGAAAAGAAAGATTATCAAAATAGTCACATCTAGCCCTGATCACTCTAACAAGAAAGCAATCATACACCTAACCAGAGATTGTATATAGATGGATTTGTTAAAGCCTCACACTCTTCCTCTTCAGCTGCAAATTGTTTCAGAAGAATACTCACTAGAAGAAGCCAATATCTATGAAGAGGGAGCAAGATGACAATAAGGTGCAAGTCACCTCCTGGCATCCCATGTTGTACTGAACCTCTATACAAGGCTACTCAGTCTTTCTTACCATACCATCAGCGCACAGTTGAGAGACATTAGTTCTAAAATGGTGCTTTAGTAATGCGTTTAAGCTGCTGCAAAATTGTTTTTATGTACAAAATGACACACATTCTGATTGTGCATACCCCAAAATGTGAAGGAATCCTTATTAATCCTGCAAACAGAGATGTTGAGCCTACATGTATATAAGGAAAAACCTGCATACAAAATGTTAATGAAATACTGTAGTTAAAAAAGGTTGTACTAAGCTAATATTCTTAAATGCACATATTTAGCTTAAGTCTCAAAGGCTTTTTCTATTGACTCTTGCTCACTCATTTAATACATGTGTATTCTAATATTTTCTCTATCACCTGCAGCCTGCTCAGAATGTGTTGACTTTAGACCTATGTTAAAATTAGTTCAATCATCACATGTTAGGTCATTGACTATAATACAATGAGACATTGCCCGTTTTTGTTATAATAAATAATTATTTAGACATTTATAAATGCTTTATCAGAATAGATTTGCTAGTTTGCCACTGCATCTCTGAAAACTCTTTTCTTCATATTGAAACTCATGGCACATCTTCTAGCTTAGGTAAAAAGGTTCTCATGTGAATTGTCCTCCATGTAACCTTTGAAACAGTGTTACGCTACTGTACTGACGTAAATGTTTACCTTGGGAATTAAGTGAAGAGACATCTGAAGTTGGCAACAGCATCAGATGAGCAGATCCCATTTGCTGGATGAGCCAACACCTAACATAGTACCGATGCAATATTTTAATGAATGTATAATAAAGAATGTTGCACTTGAAGTTCGACTGAGGGGGAGTCTCTAGACCCATTACTACTTCCTTGCAACTCTTTTCCTGGAAAGTTGATCGTTTTGGTTTATTACCAAAAACTACTGCTAAAGGTGACTTCCAATCCAATAACTTTATTTCAGCTGTTGCGGCCATAAAAGTATCACATGCATACAGTACAATACAGACTTTGTAAAACAATCACATTTAAAATAACATCCCGTAGAGACATGTGGTTTTTACTTTTTAAAGTCCAAACTTCCGAATACTCCGGTGGTAAAAGAAGTCCACGAAAGTGCATGTGTGTTAAATGTAAAAAAAACTGGTAACCGTCAAACTAAAAGCAGGTACCTAGGATTGGTAGAATCAGCCTAACCCACAGTGGTTGAATCAGGGCCTTAAAAGTGCCGGTGCCTGAAATGCAAAAAAAAACGAAGTTTGATAACAAATTCCCAAAAGCTGGTTCAACTCAGACCATCTAGTGCAAATAATAAAACAGGATTAAAAAAGCAATAAACACAGATAAGAAAATATCTGAGAACTGTAACAACAAGAATCTATACCGTAAGATTTAAATAATATATATATATAGTTTTTTCCAGCCAAAGGCAATGAAAGTTTTGCACATTAAAATTTTTCAGTTAGCTATACTAATCATGCTATATACACATATTAGGTAAATTTGAGCTAAAATTCTACATACAATGTATATAAAAGCCACAGGTAAAAGGTGACATTCTTTTTATCTAAGGACTTTACCCTGATTGATGTAACTGCAGAGATCTCTCCATTATTGATGGTTGCTACTGTAGATGTGGGGATACTCAGCTGAGTTTCCAGAATGACTCTTATGGGAAGCTCATCTTTTATTCTCACTCTTGCTATTTTCCGAAAAGAACTCTATATTGATAGTACTTAGAAAAGGTCCATTAGCTAGTTTAGTGATGCTTTCATTTATGGAGCACTGTGCATTGATTTATGCTGTTGTGAATTAATCTTTTATTGATATTTCTATAAACCTACTAATCTGAATAAAGATGACAAAAACAATAATAATCCTTTAAGAGAAATAAAGGTGTAGAAACTTCACAAACCTCTCATTGACTGAACATTTAAATTCGATTGTCGATGATAAATGCATATTTTAAGTTTTGGTCCAGCTCCAGTCACACTTCACAGCGGTAAAGGTCCATTGACCTTGTCAAAAGCCATCTGGATTTACCGCCAACAACGTCTTTAAGTTGGGTGTTTTAAACTTGGACCCATACTTGGCTAATCCTCAGGCTCGAGCACAGTGCAGCAGACAAGAAAGCAGTGTGGCAGGAAGTCAATGGCGTGAGGATGTCATGGAGTCAAGAGATACTTTCTGGGGGGAAATTGAGGAGAAATGCTAGGAGGAGAAGAGGTCTGTAAAGAAGTACACCAGGATGCAGATGTCTGACGTGATGTCTAATGGTACTTGGTTATCATCTCTGACTCACTTCCAGGGAGCATCATAAATCATGATCCACATCATGCATGCTGTTTGTCATTCAGTTCTATAGACCACAATCATAGGGATAGGTAAGAGAGAGATAAGGATAACACCTAGGTAGGATCATTCCACAATGTATAAGCATTACAGTTGTGTAGGAACAAACGTAGCAAAACATGATTGTATCTTAGCAACTTACAGCATCTGGTTGCTATCTCCTTTGGATTCTGGAGTGTGGAATTCAAGGGCAG
The DNA here is from genome assembly GCF_964263255.1 of Lissotriton vulgaris. Classification (NCBI taxonomy): domain Eukaryota; kingdom Metazoa; phylum Chordata; class Amphibia; order Caudata; family Salamandridae; genus Lissotriton; species Lissotriton vulgaris. Next base: position 1,120,908,893 of record NC_141695.1, read on the forward strand.
AGAGCAGGCAGTTGCAGAAGTGGAAAGACTTCAGGGGTTGTTTTACAGGACCAATACATCTGTTAAACCCTCCCTCACGCGTCTTTGGATTATTCAAAAGTGCTGACGAGATAGGATTCCATTTACCAGTGGTGGAAGGCATAGAAATTGGTGAAATTTTTGTTTGCTTAATTTAATGTGAAGACAACCCCTGAGGTCCTTCTCCTTTAGCAACTGCCTGCTTGCTGCCCCTGGATTCCACACTCCAGAATCCAACATGTATCTCATAACACATTTACATGTTCATTAGCTGAGCAGTCAAACTGTGTAGGTCATTTTTCCCACTGCCTTCGATCCCTTCCAAAATCAAAGCTCCCAGGGGTCGGGATAATGCAAACTTAGCTGTACACATTGGCCATCTTGGTGACACAGCCTGGTAAGTATGTTTATCTCATTGCATCCCCCACACTGTCTCCTCTCCTCAATTGATTCTACCTACCCTGTAGGAGCCCCAGGTTGTAATTCCACTGATATGTCAGTTTCAGACTATGCTGGACATGGCAGAGACAAGTTTGGCCAACATCAGTGGTCCCTTCTTTCTCAGATGTTTCACTCCCAGATGTCTCTACTGCATATTACTCTCCCACAGGGCCTCCTCGAATGCAGTGTAAGGATGCAAGGTGAACAGAGTACCTGTACAGCTATTGTTTGCAAGCAGGACATCTATTAACAACATGAGTAAGTGAAATGTGGTCTGCTGTCCATGGATTGGGCCCTCTTCTACAATAACAGAAGATTATCTTGCTTGGAAACTGACATATAACAACATCAAATTATGTAGGGAATGCGGGACTGTATATCAGTGTTGAATTTAAAATGACACAGATTTAACGATTTAGTACATTAAGGCAAAGTACCTGGTCAGCCAGAGGTATGAGGTGCTCTTACTATCTGACCAAAGAATAAACCTAAATATTCAAGAAGCAGCCGGAATGTTCACAAGGTGGTAACATTTGCCTGATAGATATTGCTCTAGCAGCTGATCCTCAAGGCAGAAGGAAGCCACAGTCGAAGTCCTCCTTTGTAGTGGGACCAGCCAGGACTTCACCTTCTTTTTCACTTAGGAAGACCTTCCCAGAAAGCTGGTCATAATCCACTCTGCTCTAAACCTCTGGTGATGTCATGCCTAGTCTCCATTTTACCAATCGAGCCAGCTATTTATCACTGAACAGACACAATTAAGGGTATTTGAGAAAAACAAGTGTCACTGAAACCCTTCACTACAAAGTTGGAGCGGCACTCAGCAATAAGATGATTACAGAAGGTCAAATCACAGCACGATGGCCTTGGAGTGTCACCTCTGCAGGTTAGATAGCACAAAAATGTCTGACCTGTTTTTTTTTACTTTCCACAATGTTACTTTTCAATTACACATAGTTAAAGTAATATTAGAAAGAGCTGCTTAATTGGGCACCACAAACATTCAAAATGCCTTTAAAGTAAAAAAAAAAAAGCTATCGTGAGTGAATCCTTTCGCTTCTCTACATGTTTCACATATTCTCCTTTTATAGTGAGATTATTTGGGGTGCTAAACTTCTAGTCTCCATTAGGAATTTTCCGAAATGCATCATGCAGATGTAATATTATATCCACATGACATAGTATTGCAAATGCAGATAAAGAGTAAATGAAAATGTGATATTTCCATATGTCACTTTATGTATACAGATGCATATGCACAGTTGTCACATTAAAGCTTCGGAGGTCATTTGGGCTTTGTCAGAGGAGTAGTTCCACCATAAATTGATGGGGTTCCTCATCTGTTTCACACACACTTCCCGGCCATCCTCGCCACGTCTTAAAGGGTGAATGGCATGGTTTTATGTAGCTACAATTTTCTACTGTAGAATGTTTCAACCATGGGATTTACTGGAGCTTGAAATCATCATCAGAGGCTGAACACATTCCCTCGGCAAAGACAGCAAAATCTGGAACCTGTTTGGACCTTCTGCAAGGATCTGGGGGCAGATTTATGAGGCAGTTGCGCCTCTTTGCGCCGCAATTGCGTCACTTTATTTGACGCAACTGCGGCGCAAACAATGCACCCTATTTACAACGTGACGCATCTAGGAGATGCGTCACGTTGTAAAGGACCGGTTTCGGGCTTCCAGCCCTCAAATGCTGTGTTACACACATATTTTACTGGGAGAACCTATGAGTGGGTATAATGTGTAGGAAAGTTTGTCTTTCTAGTGATTCACAAGCACTGTGTGAGCATGCAGACCAACAGATTCATTTCAGTTACGTACCAGGCAGACAGATGTCTTCATAGCCACCAGCATTGAGTTATGCTGCTGATTTCGAAGAAGAGCCTGCCTAAGACAATTGTTTAATTACCGTAAATGGGAATCCGCTGTGGCCTCAATTTAACTCACAAATATTTACTTGAGCACGCGCTTTGTAAAGTTCATTACATTTGCTGCTTCATCAGGCACTCCAGAGTATATAATACTTCATCTGACGGTCCTTTCTCTTTTGACTTGACGGTTACTGATTGTTCTGAATTATTACAAAACATTTAAGATACATATTGTCAATGCTTTTTGGATAGTATGTAGCTTTCGTAAGATCTGCACCAGTGTTTGATACGTCACTCGCTTTGCATTCTGCACCTGTGTTGGTGTGTGTCTAATATGTTCTGTATCTGATCTCTTTTTCCCACATCCTTACATAATTCTTGGTACGGGTTCTCTGCTGTGACCTTGCATGTTTGCAATGCTTGGACTTTGCCTATTGGCAATGGTAGGATGTTGTATCTACCTTTTCGTCAATGACATCGTTTTATTTTTCCATTTGATTGTGACTATGAACATTTATGGTCTTGGTATTGACATTTCATCATAGGCTTTGACAATCAGTCACCTGATGAATTTGTGTGACGTGAATGCATTTTTTTGCATTTTTGTTGTTCTTAAATTCTTTTCTTTTAAATGCGCATTGTGTCAAAATGGTTGTCTCCAATATGCAGTCACCTCTTTCTGGTTTTTTACATACATCATTATGAATATCCATGAAATCAGTGATAAAGCACGAGCATCTTTTACAACTCAGTTGAGTGGCCTATGTGGTTTGTTTGTCAGAATAGTGCATGCAGAAATATTGTTTAACGCAAGTAGTGCATCCTACATATTGTTTACACAAATATTGCCCCATTGAATAGGCATTTTCCATTATCAACTCCAGACTGATGATATTTTTTTAAATCGATATTTCACAGTCTCAAAATTCATATGTAATAGCTTTGCCCTTAAACATAGCAATGTATTCTGTGAAATCGTATGACTTTTTACACTCCTCAGCACACTTATGATGCATCAGCAATTCCTTAACGCTGGGCATCAAAGTTAATTTACAAATCATGAAGATTTCCAGCTTCTCCTTCTATCCCTCTTCAACCAAGACATCTGGAAGATCTGATAATTTGCTTGATACTTCTATTACTTTTCTGTTAAAGCATCCATTTCTCTCTAAAACACTTTCTAAGTGACTGCCACCATCAAGTAAATTGCAAAAACAACAGTTGATGGACAGAATGCAGAACAATGGCATACATTCACCCCAGTACAGAGATCTGGGCCTAAATCCATCGTGTTTTTGCTCACCATGTCTTTCCAGTTTGAACCTAGCCATATGCAAATCAGTCTTGACCCTGAGCTGCATGGGAACAGTCCAGCCCGAATTGCCAAGCTGGGTCCTCCCTGGACTGGGAACATGCATCCTAGGACCGGTTTTGGGCTTTCAGCCCTCATCAGCCAGGATAGCTTGATTCCAGTGGCATGGAGAGCACAGGACTCATGTCTGAGCATACCCGTCCCACTCGAGGTGACAATCGCAAAAACAACAGTTGATGGACAGAATGCAGAACAATGTCATACATTCACCCCAGTACAGAGATCTGGGTCTAAAGCCATAGTTTTTTTGCTCACCATGCCTTTCCAGTTTGAACCCAGGCATATGCAAATTAGTCTTAACCATGTGCCCCATGGGAACAGTTCAGCCCGAACTGCAAAGACAGGTCCTCCCTGGACTGGAAACAAGCATCCTAGGACCAGTTTCGGGCTTCCAGCCCTCAACAGCCAGACTAACTTGATTCCAGCGGCATGGAGAGCACGGGACTCACGTCTGAGCATACCCGTCCCACTCGGGGTGACAATTGCAAAAACAACAGTTGATGGACAGAATGCAGAACAATGTCATACATTTACCCCAGTACAGAGATCTGGGCAACATTCCGTACATCATCTTGTGTGTTTTGCTGTTCACCCTATGTACCTAAGGGTATGTTCAGACGTGGGTCCCGTGCTCACTATACCACTGGAGTCAAGCTATCCTGGCTGATGAAGGCTGATAGCCAGAAACCGGTCCTAGGATGCTTGATTCCGGTCCAGGGAAGACATGGCTTGGCAGATCGGCTGGACTTTTCCCATGAGACACAGGGTCAAGACTGATTTGCATATGGCCATGTCTGAACTGGGTTGGCTCGAAGAGCAAAATAACGATGGATTAAACTCAGATCTGTGACTGGGGGTGAATGTTTTGCCATTGTGCAACATTCCGTCCATCATCTTGTGTGTTTTGCTGTTCATCCTATGTGGGAAGGGTATGCCCAGACGTGGGTCCCGTGCTCACTACGCCACTGGAGTCAAGCTATCCTGGATGATGAAGGCTGATAGCCATAAACCGGTCCTAGGATGCTTGATTCCGGTCCAGGGAAGACATGGCTTGGCAGTTCGGGCTGGACTGTTCCCATGAGGAACAGGGTCAAGACTGATTTGCATATGGCCATGTCTGAACTGGGGTGGCTTGGTGAGCACAATAACGATGGATTAAACCCAGATATGTGACTGGGGGTGAATGTTTTGGCATTGTGCAACATTCCGCCCATCATCTTGTGTGCTTTGCTGGTTATCAAGTAAAACTACCATATTAACAAACTTTTTCAGATAACTTATTCACTCATTCTTGTCAAACTAAATCCTGAGACATGACCTACAATGGGTCCAGAGCATCTGGGCCAAGTACCCCTTCAGCACTTGATTCTCAGTGGTAGCAAAGGTCTAGCAGTCCAAGGCTTCTCAGGGAGGAGGTAGGTGCAAGCTGATGAATGTCCCACCAGATACTGAATGTTATGACAAAAGTAGAATTTTTATACAAAGTGCTACGTGAAATATGACATACACAGCCAATAGCTACAGTCTTCCAAATGCCTGCTCAGCTTTTATCTCTGCACATTGAAAGGAACCTCTATGGCAGTGGTTCCATTCAATACAGAAAAAGTTTTTGGGAAGGCTAATCCCCAGACTTTTTCAATATTTTGCTTTATTGTTTTTCAGAAACAGACTCCTAAAGTAGGAGTTTCTCTCAGAAAAACACAAAAAGCTAACGATCCCACATCTAGGAAAAGCATCAGCAGCTAAAGGGTTAACATATATTTATGCCTGTAGTATGTATCAACACTATTATAACTTACATAAGAGATTTCAATAAGGCAGACTGACTTGCTGTCATGCTGATAGTTATCTCCAAGAGAGTGTTGATAATTTGTTACTATTCCTCACCATGGTGGTGACAGATAGGGAAAAAAGACATTACACTGTCCACTAATATTAGGACAGGTATTGTAAAATTCTTCCTCCAGCAGCCCCTTATCCGTCAGGCTATTGGAGGAAGTTTTCCTCGACAGAGTTAAAAGGGACCCTGACAACATAAAACTTAAAGCCGTCCAATCTTCAATGAGGTGGGCAGACCTAGGGTTTCACGGACAGGGTTCTCTGTTGCATTAGGATGGAGCACCCTTTCCACCAAAATCTGATTCAGGCCCATTGTCTGGAACTTCAATATCACAGAGGCACAGTAGGAATGTGAAGCAGTATGCCTTGTGTTAGACCTGGCACCATTGGCGTGGGTCTCCCTTTCATTTTTAGCTGTTGCCTTCTGGGATTTTGCTATGTTATTGCTGGTCTAGATGCTTTGGGCACTTTGCCACTGCCAATCAGGGGAAAAGTGCAAGTGCTCCCTATTGTAAAGTATTGTGATGGATTAGTGATGCCATGATTGGCTTATTTTGTTTAGTTGTCAGACCCTAGTACAGTGCACCGCGTGTGCCCAGGGCCTGTGAATCAAATGTTGCTGGTGGTCTTGCAGTACTGTTTTTGCCACCCACCTGAGCAGCTTGTAACCTATGGCCCAGGCCTGCCATTACAGAGCCTTGGTACAGCCTGGGGCTGCCAAGTCGACTTGGCAATTGTACACACTTGCAAGGCCCCAAACCTTCCCTTTTTTACATGTTAATCACCTGTAAGGTAGGCCCAAGGGCAGGGTGCATTGTATTTAAAACGTAGAACATGCCCTGATGTGTGTGGCATGTCCTGATAGTGAATTAGAGCCAATTTCGTGTTTCACTATTGCAAGGCTACCGTTCCCATAGGCCAGAATGGGCATCTTATAATCCTAAATTATTTAAAGAACTAGGTAGAAATTCGAGTTTAGTATGCCTGAACTCAAAATGATAAAATACATCTTTTAGTGAAGTTGGTTTTAACATTCTGTGTTTGAAAATACCACTTTTAGAAAGTAGGTATTTTTATCACCTGACCATCCAAGCCTGCCTCTGCTAGGTTGTGTATTCCATGTATGGTTTGTGAGTGACAGGGCTAGGGTGGATCCAGGAGACAGGGTGAGTCAGCACAAGGCTGAATAGACATATCTGCCTTCCACAATGCTTGTTCCACCTCCTCTGGTGTGTCTGATGACCCTGGCACACACTAGCAAAGGAAGAAGTTGTGCACTGGCAGAATGCACCCAAAACTGGTTTGGACTAGGTACAGACACTCTCTGCTTTCAGAGACAATGGATTTATGAGTATAAAATGGGGGACCTAAACCCCAGAACTTTAGATCACTTCTGGTTATCAAGACAACCCTTTGCTGAGGAAAAGAACCAGAGAAGCTGAAGGAGGAACCTACCCCTGTGCTGTGTGTTTGGGGGTTGGCCTGCAGTGGTTGCTTCATTGCCCAAGAAAGGAGAAAAAGGAATGAGTGTGCTTTCATCATCTTGAAGAAGAATCTCCAAGGGCTTGAGCTGTGCTTGCCTCCTGCTTGAAATCTCAGGGACACATGACTTCACCACCAGCTCCCCCCTGAATTCCTTTGCTGGGAATTGAAGGGCCTGCTGTTGGGCTGGGCCTTCTAACAGACTGCGTGTCACTTGGAGCTGGAAGCGCAACTCAAAGAAGAGTAGCGTGTCGCAGCCACAGCAGTTGCCGTCGCATCGCTGATGTAGTGTGCCGCTGCTGCCGCTGTCGCCATCACATCACCGAAGCACGTCTCATCAAAGGAGAAGTGTGCCGCCGCCACAGAGGTCGCCGTCGCATCACAGGGCCTGTCGCGGCTCAGAAGCTCATCGAGTCACCGCATGGCCGTCGGGCGTGCACGCAATGTATCTACGTTGTCGCACCGTAACCAAGACGCCATTTTTGACGCATCACACCGGAGCGTCATCACATCAAATCGCAGTAAGAAACTGACTCATCACCTTTCCACACAGTAAGGAAGTGAGCATCAACTCTCTGCACAGCAGTAAGGAACCGACGCATCCACTCCCCTCAGTGTAAGAAATCGACGCATCACCTTCCCTGCAACCCTTTTGTTTGTTTTGCGTTATGCATCCCAGGTACTGTGAGAGTAAAGTTTCACATTTACAATCTAAAGTGAACTAAGCTATTTCTACCATTTTAAAGACTTATTTGGATTACAGTTTAGTGGACTTTTGTCGTACGGTCTTGTGTTAAGTCTAGTAAAGATTGCTTATTTTTCTAAACTGGTGTGGTGTCCATTTGTAGTGTTTTCACTGTATGACTGTAAGTGTTCACAAATGCTTTACTCACTGCCTCTGAGATGAGCCTGTCTGCTCGTGCCAAGCTACCAAGGGGGTGAGCAGGGGTTATTTTAGGAGTGTAGCCTCTTGCCCTGACTAGAAGCAAGGGTCCCTATTTGGTCAGAGGTACCTACCTCTGCCAACTAGAGACACCCAATTCTAACACCTTTTGAAAGGTAGCCAACAGGGAATGTGTTGTGAGGGGCGGAGCCCTCCATCTGTCCAACTAGGTCTTGACTTCATCCCACATAGATACAGTAGATGACTATGGCCCAAGGCTGTGCTGAAAACTGACTTGTGCAACATCCAGAAGCTTGTGCACTGATAAACTGCTTGTGTTTCACAGATGTTGCACTTTAGTCTGCTTATCCAGGAAAGATCCACTCGAAATCCATTTATAATTGTTCAGGTGAGACGGGTAAAGGGTATGTTTTTTCAGGAGTAGTTTTATATATGAGGTTTTCAAGTGTATTTAATTTACTCTTGGAGGAGGGTTTGAGCTGCTAACAAGGTTAGTCAGAAGGTCACGACCATCTTAGAGACTACTATGTGCTGCAAGGTCAGGAAGATATCTCGAATTTCAGAACGAAGCAAGAAGATTGAAGAATCAGAATAGCCTCAAGGCCCCTTGCACCACCATAACGTCACTTTTTGTCATATTCCGTGGCGCAGGAACCTGCACGATATTTATCAGGCAGCTTATTTTGGCTTATTGCTGCCTGTAAATATTGTTCCCTATACACAATTGTTTGCGTTAAAGGGGCGTGCAATGGGTGTTGCTGAAGGCGTTCCCAGTAAAATCCATGGCTTTAACACTGCCCCAGATTTATGAGAAATGGTAAATCTGAGGCAGCCCTGATAAATAGGAGCTTAGAGGGAAGAACATAGGACCCAGGTTGCCCTCCACTCACAGTGTTTTCAACAAAAATAACCTGGTCCTAATCTAAATAGGCAATACTTTTATCATCAACTGAGATAGTCACTAATACAGAATTTGCTTAAATCTGATAGGCTCCTTCCAACTGAAAGTAAGAAAAGTTGCAAAGAATGATGTATCCCTAGCTTTCTGATAATCTTTATTCTGTGCTGGGTACCAACTCCTATTAAAACCTACACTCAACAGTTGTGCTTCGTTTTAATATATGAGAAGCCAACATGTTTTGTTGCCTGTCAGTCTTGGTCGGCAACTTCTTCAGGGCTGGGGGTTACCTTTGCCACACATTTCTGGAATCTTCCAGTGTTTAAATCTATTCAAAATATGATCCCCTTTATGTAGGCCGGTCGCTTTATGTCAACCTAAAAACATATCATGACAGGAATGAGTACTTAGGTGAATGGCCAGTGGCCCACTGATTAGCTCATGGTCAGCATCTTAAATGTTTATTAAGATGCACCCTCTGCACATGCACTAACATCACAGCGCGGCTTTGTATAATAGTATATGGCAGTTGCCTCGCATTTTGCATGTCTAGCCCTGATTCGCATTTAAAACAACAGTGCGCTTATGATGTTATCGAAATTATCCCCGTTTGTTTTATAGCGCTGAACCCACACCGTCACTTCTCTTACCGTCACCTGTATACCGCGGTTCACCTAAGTACTGATTCCTGTCATGAGATGTTTTTAGGTTGACATAAAGCGACCGCCCTACATAAAGGGGATCATATTTTGAATGCGGGCATACGAATATCTCCAGGTATGCCATCGTACACCTTTATGAAGGTAAACACGGCTTGTCCCTTGCACAGTTGGTATACCACATGATTGTTTATGACAAGGGCTATATATTTAACAGTGTCACTCTATGTTTTTATCTTTGTTGGTGTGTCTCTATGTGTCTATAGATTTAAACACTGGAAGATTCCAGAAATGTGTGGCAAAGGTAACCCCCAGCCCTGAAGAAGTTGCCAACCAAGACTGACAGGCAACAAAACATGTTGGCTTCTCATATATTAAAACGAAGCGCAACTGTTGAGTGTAGGTTTTAATAGGAGTAGGTACCCATCACAGAATAAAGATTATCAGATACCTAGGGATACCTAACCCAGGTTTTAGTATTGGTAGAGTGCCGGATAGCGGCTCTCACACCCTAGGGGGTTGAGGTGCACATGCATGTAATTAGGTATTACCACTATTTGAGTTGTTTATAATTCTTTTCCGTTTACATCATTCTTTGCAACTTTTCTTACTTCGGTTTGGAAGGAGCCGATGATGATAAGAGGAACAAACTGACGAGTACCAGTCAGCAGTTCCCTGGTGGTTGCTCCCGTGAGGTCCCTTCCTCCCTTTCACTCATTTTTTCTATATCTTTCCTACAGCTAGTAGAGTGCCTGCATGATACTCGAGCAGGCGCACATAGACACATAGTGGGTTTTTTAGAAGATATAAAGGAGTCACACTCTGTTGATAGAACAAATATCACTATCAGATTTAAGCAAATTCTGTATTAGTGACTATCTCAGTTGATGATAAAAGTATTGCCTATTCAGATTAGGACCAGGTTATTTTTGTTGAAATCTGAGGCAGTGCCAAAAACCTACGCCTCCCCATGGGAGGAGCAAGGACAGCCGAACGAGTAGAAATATCTTTATTACTCCTCGTTTTTCCCTTTTCTATCAGCACACATAGAAAGAGGAAAAAGCCTCTTGTGATTGTTTTTGTGCAGGAAGGTTTCCCTACCAGCACAAAAACAATCATCCGGTGAACACAGGCACCATTGCACCATGGTGCAAAGGTGCCTGTGTTGGTGCACAGCAGCCATTGTTTGCCAGCGCATGGGAAAAGGATCCTTTCCTTTTGCCGTAGGGCAGTGCAGCAGGAAGGACTGCGGTGCTGCCCTACTGCAAAACTAATAAATGAGGCCCCAAGTACCTTATCAATCTCCTGTGTATGTTATATTAGTCGTGATATACCTTAGAGGTCTAAATATATGCCAGCTCTAATCTGATGAGGCTTTTCCACCCCAAACCCTTTCTTTTGATGGTTGGGGAACTTCACTCTTAAGCCTTCATAACTTTTCTCTTCAAAAGGTATTCACACCAAATGTGTGTTCTTTTTTGCCACTTATTTGGAATTCAAAAGGTACCCAGGTTTGTGTTTTTCCCTGGAGGGAACAGAAAAAAAGCTGAAAAGTTGCTACATTTTTTTTTAAGTGGTAAAAACGTGGGTGAAAGAAAGTGTATATTCTTTTTTCTAACAATGTCAACAGTTACACTTTTGCACTGCTAAGTTCACTACCATTCCATCTTTTTTATAACAGTTTTTGCATTTCTGCTAAATTGCAGTCCATTTTCCTTTTTGTGTTTTCAACCTACATGCAGTTTGAGATTAAAACAGATGTGAAGGGCATACGTAAAGTGTGAACTCAGAAAGATACACATTTTTGAGAACTAGACAAAAGTCTGAATTCAGCAAGAGATGGTTTTTGTAGATAACTTATAGTTTCCTCAAATAAAAGAGTTATTCAAATCAAAATAATAAAAATATAGGAAAAATTGGAATAGCTGACAATATTTTCAACTGTAATGTTGTGCCACAGTGGCCAATTTGCAAAATCAATGTACGATTGTGCCTGAAAAATCTTTCTAGTTGCCAGGGAATATAGTGTTTATTGGTTGTTCAAAAACTAGTGAAGCCCAGAGCCAACAACTGAGCTGTGGTTTATAATGACATTTCATTGTGTACCAACCATGCATCAATTATAAGATAAATGTAATGTATGACAAAATGGGTAAGAAGAAAAATGTTGAATTTTAGAAATGTGCACTAGGTACTGATTTTAGGAATAGCATTATGTGTATAACCCGAATCCTGGGTTACTAATACTATCATGTGATTCAGAAGACAATGTGAAAAAGTTATCTTTCTTGCAAACTGGTTCACATTTGGAAACCAATAAAAAGAGAAAATCAATTCATAATAACAAATGTTTTATTTAAAAGTACTTTTTATTGAAATTTTCAGAAGAGTAAATAGAAACAATGAAAAGAGACGTAGCAGCCACATGGCTTCATACATACAGTTGAGCAGTTTCGAATATTACAGAGTACCCTCAGTGGGCATCCTCACATAGTCCTGGATAATACAATTGAGCCAATAAACCAGACCCTTTATGGACCTTTTGTGCTCTGTGTGGCATCCATCTTTCTGAGTTGTGTTCCAGGGCTCTGTGTTGGCCCTAAAGAAGGAGGGATAGAAATACAGAGGGAGGGGCAGTAAAAAAGGGAGGAATACAGAGAAAGATATAAAGAGAAAAGTAAAGGGGAGAAGGATAGCGGTTCCTCTCTGGTTCAAGTATAGGTGAGATTCTCCGGTAATGTATATATTTCCAACTAACTATGGACGTGAGGGGTGCCCATTCGCAGTGGCCATGCTTACACTGCAGTGCTGTCATCATTGTTCATGGCGCCCATATATCTTTGGGTTGAGCTTGTGCAGGCATCAGTTCCCAGTAGTCGGACAGTTGGTTGTGGCAGAACCCTGCGTTCTTGAGCCACTCCATTGCTCTTGGACTGTTCCTGCGGCCCCAACAAATAGCTACCCTTCTCTTTGCCAGGAGTAATAACATGGCCACCAATTTCTTATGCTTTGCAGGTACTCCACGCACATTACCCAACAGAGCCACCAGGGAAAAACAGTCTATTGCTTGGTCTACCAGCAAGGCCAGCACCTCAAATTTGCTTTTCCAGTGTCTTGCCACCTCCGGACACTCCCAGGCCAGATGCAGGAAGGAAGCCTCTGGGGTCCAATAACGCACACACCTTGCATCCTCACTCAAACCGGCCCTATGCAACCAGGCAGGGGTTCTGTACAGTCTGTGGATAAACCTAAAATGAATAAGACACAGTCTATAATTGGGTGACATGTATTTGATTTGCCCGCAGCAATATGCCCATGTACCCTCCTCTAACATGCCTCTCAGGATCTTTTCCCACTCATGCTGCTCCGGGGGTGTACATATAGGAGATGTGCGCTGCATACCCGAATAAAGCTGAGTAATAAGATTCCACAGCGAGGTATTCACTAGAAATTCCTCCAGTACTAGGAATGTTGGCGGGGCAACAGGGAATGATTCATGTAGTGTTGGTACTACTCAGTTGGTAGTATGTGAACCTGTCCACCATCCCTCTGTTATCTTCGCCCAGCGCTTCATCTATGGTAGCAAATACCCCATTACGAAATGCCTCTCCCACTGCCGCAGTCTGTGCCCCACTCCCGCCTCTGTAGTGAAGGGCAATTCTGGGTATTTAATGAGTGAGATCGAGGGGGTGAATGTGATTTCCAATCGCGCTCTGCACCTGAGTTCTCGCCATGCCCACACCATGCAGCCCACAGTATCCACTCTGGCAGGTGGTCTCCTTGGGGGTACAAACAAAGCCATGTGTAAAGGTGTTGGGTCCGCCCTGTCACTTTCAGGGGTGGTGTGCCCCATAAAAAGGGTTGGGAACACCCAGTGATAATCAAATTTTGCTTGGGCACAGTTATAATAGAGCTCCATATCTGGAGCCGCCATCCCACACTGTTCAAATGGCAGCATCAGGATCTCCCGGGGCTATCTGCCAGCCCAAGCCAGCATTATCAAATTGGAGCGTTATCGGCGTCTAAATGCAGCCGTGAGGGGAAGTGGCAGGTTAGTGAAGATATACAAAAACTTGGGGAGGACTACCATCGTGGTGATGGCCAGACGACCTGCTGGGATAAGGGGAGTGCTTTTCACTTGTTTAGTCTACTCTCCAGTCACTCCATGTGCTTCTCATAGTTGTGGCTCCAGAGTTCATCTCCATTCCGACTCAGCCAGATCCCCAAGTATTTCACAGTGGATTTCCTCCACTGAAGTGTGAATTCTGACTGAAAGGGGTTAGTGGCCTGGGTAAGTGTGAAGATTATTGACTTTCCCCAGCTGATGGATACACCTGATACTCCCTTAAAACGGAACACCTCCCAGTTGAGTGGGTCTAAATTCTTGGATGGGTGATGGACATATAGGGTCACATCATCCGCATACATCAAAACCAAAATCCCCTTGGAGTAAAATCAAGTCCTCGTCGGGTATGATGCTGCCGGAGCCTGGCCACGAGCAGCTCAGTCGCTACCGCAAATAATAGGTGGGAGAGGGGACACCCCTGTTGCGTACCTTGGGCCACCGAGATGGCAGAGGATACCTGCCAATTGACTGTCAGCCTTGCCGCTTGGGCTGAGTACAATAACGCAAATATTTTAAGGAAGAGGGGACTGATACCTATACGGAAGAGGAGTGCGAACAGTTAAGGCCACTCCAAAGTATAAAAAGCTTTGGTTGCATCCATGAACACAGCCGCAGCGGGAAGAGAGCTGTCAATCACCTGCATGGTCGTAAAAAAAGTGCGCAGATTGTGGGATGTACACTGCCTGGGCACAAAACCGCACTGGTCAGGCCAGAGCATCACCGGTAACAGGGGGAGCAGGCATGACGCCAATGGTTTGGCTAGTATCTTATCCAGATTGATCATGGATAAAGGTCTGTAGGAGTCCAATAGCTGTGGGTCCTTATCAGGTTTGAGGATAGTGATGATTAGCGCAACTCACAGAGAGGGGGGCAATATACCCAGTTCAAAGGATTCCTCATACATGTTGAGGAGGTGGAATCCAGGAGCGGCGCATATTCCTTAAAGAATGAAGCAGTGAGCTTGTCCAGCCCGGGAGCCTTTTCTCCACATAATAACAAATGTTAACAAATTCTATGTTCCCTCACTTCTCCTAATAAAAATGGAACCCCACTTGTTTGGTTGGGCTAAGTGTTCTGTGACACAAAAGGATAAACACTGCAACGTTGAAACATGATCATCAAGAAAACTTGATTCAGCCAACAAAGACCATAAAACCACATAAAACAATAAAGGCTAAAATCACAATCAATGCATGGCGGTTAAGGAAAACAGACCAGCAATCCCTGTACAAATTCCAAATTATGAATATATAAAACCATCTAAAACCTTCAATAGAAACAATCGAACAGGGCATCAATAACGATGCAGCAAGAATGCGGAGTCTATGTTATAAACAAAAAGCATATGAAGTACAAATAGTATTGTGTAGAGCCATAAAGTGCAAATATCTATAAAACGACCCATAATTAAAACATGTAGAGTTCCTAGAAAGCATGAAGACAAAAGGAGCACATTATTCCTTAAACAGCTTCTTCCTCTGTCTTAGTGCTCCAGTAAGAAAAATGGCAACTCCAAAACAGATCAGGGGTGAAGACAGCATTTGTGGTATGTCAAAGTGGCCCTCACTTGTGCAAAATTGCAATTGTTTAGCAGCAGGAGAATTTATTTTTCATTCTTTCATACATGGGCTAGATCCATCCATTTCAATAATCCTCGGAGGGGATTTTAACTGCCAATTTGAACCTCTGGGTAGTCTAGAACTGGGTGACTTAGACGAGGTAGATGCACTATGGCATATCCCGGATCCGAATATTGCCCCTGTCAGAGCATGGACACCTCTTGTGCTCCAAATAAAATGTTTTTCACTTGCGACATCCCTGCGGGCGTGCAATGGGAGACTGGACCCCGATCGCCCAGCAATGGCAACTTTTAACCGGGCAAATAAAACAACCATCATCGACTATCTAATGGTGGACGTTAAAAATTGGGACAATCTGAAAGAATTAAGGGTCATTCAAAGACAGGATAGTGACCACAATGCCCTGGTAGTAACCTTTAAACCAGGGTCATTTGGATTAAACACCCCTGGCCACATACCTGCCACGATGACACTTCCTCTCACGCTGACTAATAACAGAAGGAGGGTTAAGTGGCCCCACCTTCTAGAGTCAACCTCGAAGCTTGCCAAAATGTACCAACTCGCTATCCCTTTTATAGAGCAGATGGGTGATTCGCCTGGTTGGCAGCAGGCATTAGATGCGCACAAACAGCTAGTTGAGGTACTAGGGGATGTGTTCTACCCCATAAGCAGAATTAAGAAGCATGTTCCTAAAACACACCCCTGGTTTAATGATGCATGCAGGAACTCAAAAAAGGAGCTCCTTGCGGCAATCAAGGCAAAAGATAGAGAGAACATCAGGACAGCTAGACTGACTTATAAAAAGGAGCTGGCTAGGGGTAAAAGAGAATGGGAAGAAGACAGGTGGGAAGAACTCAGAGGTGCCCTTGTGACAAAAGATGCCAAACTATTCTGGGCACTAGTAAATTCCGGTGTAAAAGATGGCGAGGGGATTTCTCTACCAAATATCCCCCCCAGTGTGGGAGGCGCATTTCTCTGCACTTTACACTAGCCCTGTGACCAGCTATAGTGACCATTTAGATAGGTCTGGGATGCTAGAGTTAGAAGGCCCCTCCTGGATCTCTCCTGCCCAGGACCCCCCGCACGAGTGTCGGCTGCGGGGGGCCTCGGGCCTGGGACACCAGAAAGATCTTAGAGGCACTGAGACGAGGATGGCACCCAGAAGTGGCAAGAGTATTTCAGCCAAGGAGGTGGAGTCTGCAATCATTAAACAACTGCCTAACAAAGCACCAGGCCTCGATAGGGTACCAGGTGACCTTTTCCGTTCTCAGCCAAAGATCTGGGCTCCGTACCTAACCGTATTATTTAATGCAGTCCTATTGGGGGCAAAGATACCTGACACCTGGGTGGGGGCCGAGATCGTCCCCATTTTCAAGAAGGGGTGCCCTTTGGAGCCGTCAAATTATAGACCGATCAGTCTCTTGGATACTTCCCAGAAACTGATGGTCCGGATACTCCTGGATGGAATTCTGGGATGGGCGGAGGAGCATGAAGTAATGACTACCCTTCAGGCCGGCTTTAGAACAGGGATCTCGACCACGGACCAACTTTTCAGGCTGCAGGTTCTTTTCTGGAAGACCGTAAGTTTCGAGGGTGGCAGCCTCTACCTGGTCTTCGTGGACCTGCGAGCCGCTTTCGATCCTGTGCTGAGGGAGAGTCTATGGAGGGTCTTAAAAGATCTTGGCCTTCCTCCCTATCTATTAGAGGCCTTGAAGCGGTTTCATGCAGGGAACTATGCCCGGGTGAGGTGCGGGAAGAAAGGGGAATTATCTGCACGTTTCCCTGTAACTCGAGGCGTACGCCAGGGCTGCGCCCTGGCACCTACGCTCTTTAGTCTCTATATAAATGGCCTGGTGGGGGAACTAGACAGAGTCAGGGATAGCGATGCCCCCATGTTGGCGTCAGGTCGGGTGCCTGCTCGGATGTTCGCAGACGACACCTTATTGTTGTCGAGAACATCAACGGGCATCCAGCGGGTTTTGGATGGCTTTGTTTTATTTTGCGCCTCGCGGGGACTCGAGATCAATTTAGAGAAAACAAAATTTATGATCTTCGGTCCCCCGAAACGCACCCGCCCTAGCCCTACATTAAACGGTACCCTGCTCGAAAGGGTGAGAACTTTTGTATACCTGGGGGTTACCTTGACTGAGGACTTTGGTTGGGGCCCTCAGGTAGCCAAATCTACCCTAAAGCTCTCACAGATACTAGGGGGCATAGGTAAGTTCCAGAGGACAACGCAATTTAAGCCAGTCTCCCCAGCGCTTGAAATTTACAGTGTTCAAGTTAGACCTGCTGTAACTTATGGTGCCGAACTTTGGGGACATTCGAGTATAGCAAGTCTTCTCAGGGTTGAACGGGCCTTTATGAGGAACCTGATTGGTCTACCCCAAAGCACCCCCCTCATACCCTTGAGATTTGACCTAGGTGTGGAGCCCATCTCTGAACTACTAGCGGCCCAACCCCTCCTGTATTGGAGAAGGCTCTGGACAGTACCTGAGCTTGCGGATTACAGAGCTGAGTTCACTGCTGTCTGGGGGTCGTTGAAGAGTAAGAAAATACCCTGGTTGCTCCACATTAAATCTATTGCCTATTTAATCGGAATGCCCCAAATATGGGAGACCCCGGCGGAGAGCTGCCCAGTGGGGCGGAGAACTGAGCTGCTGGCCTCTTTGAGGCACTATAACCTAAGTTTGCTGCACCGCTCGCCAAGTATGGGCAGGTTGTCTTCGGAATTTTTACAGGTAAAATTTGTGCCCAGGAGGGAGGAATTTTTGTACCTTATAGAACCCCCACATGCAAGAAAACTATACACACAATTAAGGCACGGTTGCCTGCCAATTGGGACACTGACCTGCAAATGGACAAGCCAAGAGGAGGGAATCTGCCCTGCGTGCAGCAATAGTAAAGAAGACATTGCCCATGTTTTGTTCTTTTGCCCTGCTTATAGCTCAATTCGGAGAGCTTGGCTGATACCACTCTGTAGGAATCTGGGACTTAAACATTGTGCTCAAGCTGTTAGAATTTTAAAATATGATACATCCCCCCTCATTGTGTTCGCGGTTTCCCGTTTTTTGTATGGCATGTGGCGCAGAAGGTCCACTTTGATTAATTGCGTTTAATTATAATGATGGCCATTTTTCGTTAACAGATTGTTTAATAATGTTTTAACTGCTCGTTCTTAATTATTTATGTATTTTATTGTATGTACCTATTTTATCTGTGCTTTTATGGTCGTCGACCGAAATAAAGTTATCAAAGTAAAAGTAAAAGTAAAAGTAAGTAAAGAATTTATTTTTTCCATAAGTTACAGTAAAATTCACAGAAAAAAATAAAATGTTGGACTTCTTGTTCAGAAAAAGGAGCACGGGGTCAAGGCTGTAGGGCCTTTGGCTTTACAAAACCTCTAGGAACAGCTAAGCACCAATAAATAAATCTAAATCTTGTTAGGAGAAAATTGTGTTGGGGATTATTAATATAAGACCAGTAGGATTGTCCTGAGGGCCCTACATTCAGTATTATGTATTGTCTTATCGTGAGTTTGGTGAGTTTGCTATCTTCCCTTGCCCTCACCCTCCTAGCCAAGAGCGTATTTTTAAAATCACTCAGCTATCTAGGGCACAGCTGCCTATGGTTGATGAACAGCTTCGGCACCCAAAACTCTTTAGGTGCTCCAGGACTTAGCTCAGCCAAGGAATATTCAAGGACCCCTTTAGCCCCATACAGTCCTCTAAACAGCCTGATTTAGAGTAGGAATGGGGCTTCACCACATTTTAAGGTACCGCATTAAGGAGGCCATTGCAATAGGATCCTCATGTGTCATGAGAGTGGGAGTGCAGGTGGGGACAGCAAGAAGGCTGCAGAGAAATGTATTCTCCCCTGCCTGCAGTTCGATAACTTTTTTTATAACCCCAAACATTTCAACCATAGGTTTCCATTTTGTTGTAAATCTTAAGTAGGGCAGGTATAGGTTTGGCTTCTAGTCTATTAGCGAAGTCCAAAGTAGCTACTGCCGCTCTAACCGAAGTATTCTTTTTAGCCGCTCTTCTTGCCACACAGGACCCCCTTTCATCTTTCATCAACAGCACCCCCAGATAGGGTAAGTAGACACTTTAGTCAATTCTGCCCCCCTACAGAAGAACTTGTGCCTAGAAAGCTTAGTACTGCCTGTTGTCATAACGTGTGATTTAGAGAAGTTAATTGAAATGTCAAGAGAGACTATAAAATTACTGCAAGTGTTTGAAAGGCTTTGCAGACCCACAGTTGTCCAGGCAAGGAACACCGCATCATCGGCATAAAGCAGAGTTTAGTACCGGCCCTGGGGATGTCTTTACAAGTAGCTGACAAGACATCCCCTAACTTATTAATGTATGGAGTGAACAGAACAGGGGCCAAGATACAACCCTGTTTTGCCCCTCTCTTAACCACCCAGGAGGCTGAGAGTGAGGTGTTTCCAATATATATAGCTGAGGCTGTCAGATTGGAATGTGGCCTGTATAGAAAGACCACCAAGTCAGCATCCATGGCCATGTCTATTAGGATGGGTAAAAACTTCGATCTGTTGACATGATTTAAAGCAGAAGTTAGATCCATAAAGGCCGTCTTGACACATCAACTTTCCCTGTAAAAAAAATGACCAGTTTTGGCAATAGGGGTATCTGCCACATTGGAACCTGAGTTCAGCCGCCGCCCAGGTATACATAACAAACCCAGATATTTCTCAAAATCTGACACCTGGGGAGTCCATGGTGGTTTAACTTGCATGGATTCCACTATATTTTCTTATCCACAACATCAATCTTTAGTTGCAATCACTCATTTTCCTCATATTTCTGTGACAGAAACTTCCAGAATCAGCATGGATCAGCAAAAATCCTACCACCCAGCATACTCATGCTATGCTCGATAGAAATGGTACTCTACTTATGTGACTAGCCCAGTGCCCATGACAGGAATGACAAACCAAGGAGCGCACACAGTTCGGGTGAAGTTCGCATGGTAAGAAAACATTGTGGGAATCATGCAAAGCACATTATCATGGTCTCTTCTAGATGTTTAGCTTTGAGAAATGCCTGGGTTTGAATGTTTCCCTAGGTGGCGGCCAACTCCAGATCCAAATACCACAGCAATCCACATCAACAATGTGGATCAATTTTAATTGTTAAAATGTGATGGTGCCACATTCTTTTGGGGGGCATTTCTAGTCCTGGCTGCTAGTCCAGGGGGGCAGCAACATTTTATTTCTCTGAATGGGGGAGTTGAGCACTAGTCCTTGCGCAGTGGTTTGCTCCACGCCCAAAAATAAATTACTTGAGTCTACTGGCCTTTTTACGCTCCCAGGAAAGAAAGACTGTATTCCCCGTTCTGAGGTGGGGGCATGGCCCAATGCCACGGTGCACAGTAAATGCACGGCGCATCCACAGAGCCAGAACAGGGGGAGAGCATTCACCTACATCGCGGCCAAGACCTGAAACGAGCTCCCTATCAACATCAGACGCGCCCCCTCCTGGAACACCTTCAGGAAGGCTCTCAAGACCTGGCTCTTCGATTAAACGGAACTGCTTCAACAAACGTGAGTTAAGAACGTAAATGCGTCGACATTTCTAGTCTTGCACGGGTAATTGAGAAGGGGGAAAACCCCGTAGAACACCATTTTTAGTGGGCTTGTGATAGCCGTTGGCTTTGTGAGCCGCCTTTGTACCTTATTTACCCCGAGAGAAAAACGTAACCTCTGTGTGCCATAATTGAATAACTCCAGTAACCTATGTTGTCGCATACAGATTACGATGTAAACTAGAGAACTTAATAGAATGTATAAACGGAATTGAAATAGCCTTGAGGAAGCCCTGGCGCCAATCGCCACAGAGGGCGAAACACGTGTCGGCTGTCAATGCTCAAATTTGCACCAAATAAAACATTTGTCCTTTCTAAAACTGGAGCGACCTTATCATTTGAAGTGGCATCTTGAATTACAGGATTCAACCTCTAAATAATATGTTTATAATAATGGAAAACATACTCTCCTCTCCTTAAAACTGTTCAATTCCTAATACTCTAAAGGTCCAGAGTTTTGGGTATGTTTCCCTTGCCTTCATAAAATCTCGTGAAAACAGATATAGCTCTGGAATCCTTGGACCTTTTTCTTTCATTTGCCTTTTTCTTTCATTTGCCATTACTGTGTTTATGGAGTTGCACGCCGCACAGCATCCTTCTGCTTTGAGGCCGCAGAGCTTTGCAGGGTATGTGTCCTGTGTGGGTTTCTTCCCGGCAGCAGTTTCTCAGTTGAAGCTTGATGAGTTTCTTCCTGGCAGCAGTTTTTCAATAGAATCACAATCCATGAGGTTGCTGCTTGTAGGGTCTCTATAATACTGCAGGCACGGAAGATTAGGGTTTGGTAATTTAGTAGTTCATGCCAGATTGTATTCGCTTGTTTAATGTCTACTCTTACAAGTGTTTAGTCTTTATATTGCCCGAGGTAAAATGGCATTTTATCATTTTCTGTTTCTTTCCACAGTTTTACTCTCTGTTTCGGGTTAGAAAACGAAGAACAGAGCAGTTCCAACAATTATGCTTGCGTGCCTGTTGCTTGCCTGCTAGATTCAATTTTCATCAGGCTTCTTTATTCAGGCTTCGTTCCTCTGCTTGTCCTGTTGATTGGCCGGGTGGATTTGTTTTTTTTTCTACAACCAATTTTTTTTTACTTCCATCGTGCTCGTCTAATCTCTTGACAGCCTGTACAATTATGGAGTCTGAGGTTGCTTCGGGAAGCGATCTACACCTTCGTCACTTCAAGAAGAGGCTACAGCTGCTGCCTTAGAGACATGCTCTTGACAGCCTCTGCTCTGCCATGCATCTCCTATAATGCTAGAGTTGAAGTGATTTAGGGAAGGCTTCCACCCCAATTAATAGAATGCAAATGATGTGGAAGTATTGTGGTGAAGGACATTGTCAGAGTAAGACAAGACCAGGATAATAATATAGTCAGACAAAGAGCAAGCTGATGGACGAGCATGCATGAAGAGACTTCCCATACTCTCAGACTCTTTCGTCGAGATAGCTGAGAGTTGCAGTTTCAGCACACATTTATTAAAGTTAATGCTTATGTTTTAGTCTGGAATCTGCCACGATTAATAATTTGCGAGCCTAGGTTTAGCAGAGATCTGAACCAGAGCCCGCACAACACTGTAAATTGCACAGAAAACGACAAAATAATTACAGCTTTATCTTATAGTCCAGCAACTTGGAAAAGTCCTTATTTACTTTTTACATCCAGTGCACTTGAGATTTTACAACAAGGAATATGTTGATAGCTTTAAAGAAAGCAAATAGTTATCGATTTGGTGAAAGAAAAATATATGGGCAAAGTATGTGAAAATCAAATAAGGCCTTTTCCATATGTGCAAGCTTAGTGAAAAATTACACAAGAAACCTGAGCTTCAATGCACATTGACACATCTACTCAGTTTTACATTTAAAATTGACATAAATGAAAATAAATATGTTTTGATATACTGGAGTATTGTGCTTAGGTTTATATACTCTTCCCCTGCATGTACATTAATGATCACGATTGTGACATAATTTTGAACAATAAGACAGTTGGAATAATTCCTCAAGGGACAATTGTAATTTGTTATTGATCATACCCAGTCCCTAGGGGATAATTGGGTGGCTCAATATGGTTTAGATTGATATTGTCCAGTCCTACATACTGTACATCTTTTGGATACATTATGGGCATTTTGAACACTGCAAATATTGTACTAAAGACAAAGCTATACTAATTTCAGTGTGTAAGGTGTTTTACTTACAAAGTTGACATGTGACGGGTGCGGGTCGATTTACATGAAGGTGGTGATGGAGCAGTGAGTTGACAGACATGGTAAATGAGATGAAAGAGTAGACACCACATCTATGTGTCGACCCAGTCCAACAGACAGGTGCCAGTCACAAGGCAGTGTGGGGAAGGACAGTCCAAACAGTCAATGCAGTGGGGAAGAGGGTTGCCATCAGGGCTGGCTCAGTGACTGGCGTTTGGCTGGTGCTTTGCCTCCAGAGACTCCCAGGCTCTTCTTTGAACACCTCCTTGGTCGATTGGTGGGGGGGACCCTGCTGCATGGCCAGCGGCATCTGAGGACTCACCCCTCTCTGTTGCTGCAGGGGAGGATGGTGCACTGTCATCCTGCAGCACAACAGAGGGGGGCAGAGGTGTTGTTTGGGACGCAGGCCTGTCCCTCAGTAACGCCACTTGCTGGCCCATGAGGTCCACCATTTGTTCAAGGCGGATGTCGGTCCCTGGACCTGTTCGTAGGCCCTGATGACTATGGTGAAGTGGTCCAGGGATGGTGTCCCAACCTCCTGAGGTCTGGGGGTGACCCTGGCCCTCCCAACTGCCCTGCTACCACGGACCTGTTGCCTCACCACTGTTGGTCCACGCACCCTCTCCCTGCCGTCCACAGTTGTTGGTGTGGGCTGGTCATCCCCTGGGACAGGGGGGGTGCTGCAGGTGGCACTAGTGGTGGTGGTGGCAGTGGTGGCGGTGGTGGAGGCACAGGTCGTAACTGCAGGGATCTGCTGTGCAGGAGACGTGGTGGTGGGGTGGATGGGGGCCTGGGACCTGTTGCTCCCTGGCACACCAGATGGGCCAGCCTGGAGCTCATCGTCCAGAGAATCCTGGGAGTCTACACCTGAGAGTCCATGTGCCGGGGTGGAGACTGGTTCTGCTGGTCCTTGTTGTTATACTCAGCAGTGAGTTCTTGGTCCCCTGTGGATTAGATGGGGAATGGACAGTGTTGTGCACTGTGCAAGACTTCTGTTAGCTGTGTGTCACCCACTGTCTGTACACTACACAATTGACTGATCTTCACTATTTTTTTATTACATGATGCAGAGGTACATAAATTACTCGTACATGTCAGGTATCAATGCATTGCATGCAATTGGTGCCTTGTGTAGTGATGCAGGTCTCCCACCCACAAACAGCCAGCCCAGTGAAGATGGTTATCTCCTGTAACTTTGTTTCATGAAGAATGCAATGGCTTCCAGGTGCTCCTGGCTGGGATGGAGTGCTCCATGCTGCTGGGGTGTGGGACAGGGGGCCTGGTGGGAGTAGTAGTACAGCCCCCCCACACACACACACACAAACACCCTCACTGTGAAAATGGCTACCAACCTGTACGTTTGTTTTGTGAAGAATGAAATGGCTTCCAGGTGCTCCTGGGTGGGATGGAGGGCTCCATGCTGCTGGGATGTGGAACAGGGGGCATGGTGGGAATAGGTGTAGAGGTCTCCCTCCCACATACTGGCCTCCAAAGCAAGATGACTACCTACCTGTAAGGTGAGGGTGAACAATGCTGTGGCTTCCAGGTACTCCTGGGTGGTGTGGGGAGAGTGCTCCATGCTGCTGGGGTGTGGGACAGGGAGCATGGTGGGAGTAGGAGTAGAGGCCTCCATCCCACATACAGGCCTCCCAGTGAAGATGGCTACCTACCTGTAAGTTTGTTTGGTGTACTGCAATAGCTTCAAAGTGTTTGTGGGAGGGAGGGAGTGATCCATGGTGCTGGTGTGTGGGACAGGGGGCCTGGTGGGAGCAGTAGTGCAGGCCTCCCTCCCACAACACCCTCACTGTGAAAATGGCTACCTACCTGTAAGTTTTTTTCATGAAGAATGCAATGGCTTCCAGGTGCTCCTGTGTGGATGGAGGGCTCCATGCTGCTGAGGTGTGTAACAGGGGGCATGGTAGGAGTAGGAGTACAGGCCTTCCACCCACATACAGGCCCCCAAGCAAGATGGCTACCTACCTGTAAGGTGAGGGTGAACAATGCAATGACCTCCAGGTGCTCCTAGGTGACGTGGGGGAGGGTTCCATGCTGCTGGAGTGTGGGACAGGGGGCATGGTGGAAATAGGAGTCCATGCCTCCCTGTCACATACAGGCCTCCCACTTAAGATGGCTACCTAACGTAAACGTTTGTTTGGTGTACTGCAATGGCTTCAACATGCTTGTGGGAGGGAGGGAGTGCTCCATGCTGCTAGGGTGTGGAACAGGGGGCATGATGGGAGTAGTAGCGCAGGCCTCCATCCCACAAACACCCTCACAGTGAAAATGGCTCCCTACCTGTAAGTTTGTTTGGTGAAGAATGCAATGGCTTCCAGGTGCTCCTGGGTGGGATGGAGGGCTCCATGCTGCTGGGATGTGGGACAGGGGGCATGGTGGGAGTAGGAGTACAGGACTCCCTCCCACATACAGGCCTCTCAAGCAAGATGGCTACCTACCTGTAAGGTGAGGGTGAACAATGCAATGGCTTCCAGGTGCTCCTGGGTGGTATGGGGGAGGGCTCTATGCTGCTGGGCTGTGGGACAGGGGGCATGGTGGGAGTAGGAGTACAGGACTCCCTCCCACATACAGGCCTACCAAGCAAGATGGCTACTTACCTGTAGGTGAGGGGGAACAATGCAATGGCTTCTAGGTGCTCCTGGGTGGTGTGGGAGAGTGCTCCATGCTGCTGGGGTGTGGGACAGGGGAAATGGTGGGAGTAGTAGTGCAGGCCTCTCTCCCACAAACACCCTCACTGTGAAAATGGTACCTACCTGTAAGTTTGTTTGGTGAAGAATGCAATGGCTTCCAGGTGCTCCTGGGTGGGATGGAGGGCTCCATGCTGCTGGGGTGTGGGACAGGGGGCATGGTGGGAGTAGTAGTGCAGGCCTCCCTCCCACAAACACCCTCACTGTGAAAATGGCTACCTACCTGTAAGTTTGTTTGGTGAAGAATGCAATGGCTTCCAGGTTCTCCTGGGTGGGATGAAGGGCTCGATGCTGCTGGGGTGTGGGACAGGGGGTATGGTGGGATTTGGAGTTCAGGCCTCCCTCCCACATACAGGCCTCCCAAGCAAGATGTCTACCTACCTGTAAGGTGAGGGTGAAGAATGCAATAGCTTCCAGGAACTCCTGGGTGGGATGGAGGGCTCCATGCTGCTGGGATGTGAGACGGGGGCATGGTGGGAGTAGGAGTACAAGCCTCCCTCCCACATACAGGCCTTCCAGTGAAGATGGCTACCTACCTGTAAGTTTGGTGTACTGCAATCATGGTTGTCCCCAGGGGGGGCAAGGAGGGGCGCTTGCCCCCCCTCCCCCCGGAGCACCCCTCCTTGACCCCCCTGCGGACGCCCATGTAAACCATGACTTCAAGACGGGGTTCTCACTCTCTTTCCTCTCCTTTTTTTTATTTGCTTCCCTGTGAAATGGATCCAAAAAAGAAACCCTTTTGCTGGAAATGTCGTATTTTTCTGACATTTTAATTCCAAAGTGCTGCATTGTGAATAAAAGGCTAAAAATATGAACAATAGATAAATAACTAAATAAAGTAAGACAGAGTGGTAGCAAACTGCCCAAACTGATTTAATTCACACCGAAGCGCATTAGCGCCACTTTTACAGAGTTTGCCAGTGAAGCGCTATTTTTGTTTTCTTGTCTTTGTTTTCCCTGGACTTGGAAATTGTGCACCAATCCTGGAGGTACTGCAATTTGTGGATTGGAAAACAAAATGTGTACTGCGGCTCTGCGTCCAGGGATTTGGTCTTTTTACCATACTGCTTATGTTTTGTAAGGATATAACCAATGGATTTTAAAATGGGTCCATTCAGGGTCCTGAAGTCATGTCCTTAACTTTTCAGGCAAAATCACTCACTGATTTCTGAATAGTGAGTGTAAAAGCATTAAGGTAACCATGTTGTTCCTGCTTACATTTCCCATGGTTTGCTAAATGTTGCATTCCCTATAAGTGTTTGCTTTTTCCAGGATGTTGTTACTTTTTTTTGTAGGCCGCATACTGCTCTTGTCTA
This sequence comes from Lissotriton vulgaris, assembly GCF_964263255.1. Taxonomy (NCBI): domain Eukaryota; kingdom Metazoa; phylum Chordata; class Amphibia; order Caudata; family Salamandridae; genus Lissotriton; species Lissotriton vulgaris. Next base: position 1,120,935,926 of record NC_141695.1, read on the forward strand.
GTGCGTAATTTAAATTGGACCGCATCCAGGTGTTTATAGTGGGCAACAATTGGGTTGTAGTTGAAGACAGTGGGAGTTTTTCTCAGTGGGGCAGTACGGTGTTCAGTGGGGGAGAGGATGTGGCACTATGGTCAGAGCTGCTGAACTGGGAACCAGGTTCAGCCTTAATAACCAGTCCACCAGACCACTCTCCTGCGAGAGCACAAACACATGCTAGACCTTAGAAGGCTTCACAACACCTTAGAAGCCCTTGTGTCTTCGCACCAGCAGGTGGACCCTAGCATAACAAGTGTAGGTTAACCATCAAGGCTTGTCCACCACTATCCATACTGAAGCTCACCTCCAGTCTTGCGAGCAGAACTTTGAAGCAGCACGCCCTTGAACAATAGTGACTCTGTCACTGATGTCACAGAACGCTTGAGAAGGGCCAGCTCTAGGGCGGTGCAACCAGTGTGACCGCACCGGGTCCTGACTTTAGGTGGTGGCATCATGTTTGCAAGTATATTATGGTTTTAAAAACACTTGCTGCCTCCTTCCTGGCCTCCAGCAATTTTCAGCAACAATAAAAATGTCATGATGACTCTGGTGATTAATGTTCTTCCTAGAGAGAGATCAGAATTTTGTCTAGTGGAAGTTTTGACTCATGGGAAGGTAGCTCAGAGGGTTAATGTAGCGGCTGCAAAGAACATGTGCCATGCAGATCGCAAAGTGCACATAATGTAAATAGGTCAGTGGGCTACTGCTTTTGTCAGAGAGATCCTTTTGCTACTTGCAGTTTATAAGTTAAAATCCTAACTTAGAAAAGTGAGCTATTAACTGTAGTAGCTGCAACTCACCAGGGATTGACAATGCAGGACTTGCACGCACACCAACTTAAGTTCACAAACTTCACAGTCTCCCTGCTTCATTTACAATCACTTTTAACATGTGCTCCCTGCTGTGGGGCCTCTGGAATTAATTATGCAGCAAAGGATGACAAAATGATGCCGTAGTGTTGACTAAATTATGCATTAAAAATAAGGCTGCAGCGTAATGAAGTATATTTTCAGATATTTTACTATTTTGATGTGTGTACACATGCTAACAGTCTCTGGAAAGATTTTGCCTTATTAGTACCATTTGCAACATACAAACGCAGCAGTGAGAAAGGTGGCCAGTCAACCTTTACCGGAGTACGAGGACGGTGCAACAGGTACATGGCAGGCTCTGACCAGAAAAGCTGGTCAAACCCTTACCGTTTCACTCCTGGAAGCATTGGCTGCGAAATCTAAGCGCATATATGAGAAGGGAATCCACTCTCACACTTAGAGAAACACCTTAGCAAGTGTAACACATAGCCTGGGTTACACTCCTTTTTTAACTTGCACTACACACTACTTTTAAAAGGTCCTGAGGAAAGCCAGATTTAATTTAAGGCACTGGCTGAAACATGTCGACCACCTGATGTCTGTAGGGGGTAGTAACTCGCCTCCCTAAACATCCCCAAGCCTTATTTTAACTGCTGACGGGGGGCCCAGTTATTAAAATGTAATTTACCCTCCGGTACTGGGACCCTTGCCAAGCCGTTTTAACTCACGTTTCACTTCACACTTCACACTGCACTCTCGGTAAAATACCAGCTCCGCTGTAATCAGGCATCGTAGCACACACAGGACACATTAGGTGTCACTGGGTGGGCCCTATGATGAAGCATGCCACCAACTAGGTTGGTGGGTGAGGGCTTCATCAACTCACCAACGAGGTGCCCATGACAAATCTAATCAGAGTCTAATCAATATTGGTCATATTAAGCCAGTCTCTTTTGATAAATACAACCTTTGCAATAGGCCATCCACTCCGCAGCAACACAAGTCACATTTTTTATTAACTTTTGATATGTTTGAGCTACAAACAATTTATTAGTTTAAATGGGCAGATCATGCAGCAAATTTTTCATTATGAGGCAACTATGGCAGAGCCATAATTTTAGAGAAAACATTTGTAAACTAGGGTATTTTGCCATTCATGTTTGAACTCTGTTGTGGAAAAAGGGAGAAGTGCTGATGACTGAAACTCCATGGCTCGGAGACAAATGGCTTGTGTTTCCACATTTTATCGTACTTGGTACATTCGGTGATTAGAAGCATATCCCACTTTGTGAATATATTTTAATGTCAATAACTCATTATAACCTTAAATAGTCATGTGTATCCATTGGTTGATTAACCAGTTTGTTGCTTCGAATGTTCTGCGCCAGTGCTGAACGTTCGAAGAAACGGGTGCGGCCGCGTCGGCCAGCGGTCGTGCGCAGCACTGGCAAGGTAGTGCTCGCGATGACCGCTGGCTGACGGCAGCACTAAAGGGGTTAAACTGGGCAGTGAAATGCCAAACAAATACTACAAATTGGGATGGCTGCGCATTCTGGCCACACCTCTGGCTCCACCCACAGATCCAATCCTTGGGTTATTCCCGCCCTGTGATTCTCCGCCCACTGTTCTCCTACTTTTTTCCCCCACTTAGACCACTGTGTAAGACTCAGCATCCCTGGACCTGTGATGTGCCGCCGCTGCGGGCGCCGCATGTGCCACACATTTACGGTGCAGGGCTTCCGCATAAGGGAGCTGGCCATTATTGTATCCCTAAACATGTGCACGTTGTCAGTTTGACATTGACTACGCGTAGAGGGGCTCTAGGTTTCTTAAAAAAAATATAGCTAACATTTGGACCTATACATTTTATTTTGTATAAATTAATTGAATGTGTGTAAAATTTTGCAATGCCTGGGGAATTCTAGTAAAGGGAGCACCCCTTGGCGAATCACTAGCGTGGGTAATTGCTGTATTATTTATTACTGACTTTGACTTTGTGCTTTAACTTTGAATAAAATTTATCATGAATTCTAGCGCCAATAAGGCAATATTGGTAAATATGTGCGCTACAAATAATCCCTAACATACACTGTGCATACAGTATATTTAATCTGGTGCTTTAATCATAGGCTGTTTTAAAGTATTCGGTGCTGAAGACAGCCTTGATTGGTGTTGGATCGAGGGCAAGGAAGTCTGCACACCTAGCAGACAGAGATAAAGCAGCTTGTCAGAAAGTTTAGCATTTTCCCTACAGGCGGTGTTTGTTGGCCTGTGGCAGGGTCCACATGTCCTGTATTCCTGTCATTTAATTGAGTCTATCCCAGTTGTGCGCCCCAGTGTTTCTTGTGCCCCACCTGGCACACATCATGTCGGAGGATGGTGATGACATTAACATTTTGCCCCCCCTTGGAAAAAAGTCTGCGGACGCCCATGCAATCGCAGGGCTTGTTGGAGGGAGTGAGTGCTCCATGCTGCTGGGGTGTGGGACAGGGGGCATGGTGGGAGTAGTAGTGCAGGCCTCCCTCCCACAAACACCCTCACTGTGAAAATGGCTACCTACCTGTACGTTTGTTTGGTGAACAATGCAATGGCTTCAAAGTGCTTGTGGGAGGGAGGGACGGAGGGAGGGAGGGAGGGCTCCATGTTGCTGGGGTGTGGGACAGGGGGCATGGTGGGAGTAGTATTGCAGGCTGTCTGTGCTCATGCTCCCATGGTTATATTACTAGCTACGTTTAGGGTACATGGGAGTGGGTATCTGTTGGACCTGTGAGACAGGTTTTTGTGGGTGTGTGGTGCAGATTGATGTGATTTGTCTGGTGTGGTATGTGTTTTTCGATGTGCAAAACAGTACATATCAGTGTGTTGGTTGACATTTGTTGTACTTACCAGCCTCCACTCCCCCGGATACTCCTGTGAGACCCCCAGGATGCAGTATGGCAAGCACCTTCTCCTCCCATGGTGTACATGTCTTCTGTGGGATGGGAGGGCCACTGCCAGTCCGGTTAGCCAGCTCCCAGTTCTTGCTCCTCCTCTCTTTGACAACCCTCTTGAGATCATGCCACCGCTTTATGATCTCCTTCTTGGATCGTGGGGTGGACCCTACTGCATTGACCCTTTGGACTATCCTTTGCCACATTTTGGTCTTTGTGGCTAACGAAGTCTGTTGGACCAGGCTACCAAACAGTTGTGGTTCCACTCTGACTATCTCATTCATCATGACTGTCAACTCACTCTCTGTGAATTTGGGCCTTTTCTATGATGCCGTGGTGGGTGGTGTTTGAAGTGTTTGTGGGTGCAGAGGTGTGGGTGGTGGGTGTGGTGTTTTTGTGTGAGGTGTGTTATGTGCTGGGGGATTGTTGGTGCTGGTGTGATGGTGGTGGTGGTGGGTGTGCTGTGTTCTCTTGTTTCTACTGTCATATCTGGTGGAAGCCCTTCTCTTCTGGAGTGTTGCAAAGGATTGTGGTCAGTGAAGGGGCTGGTCTTATACACAGCTGTGTAGGTGTGTCCAAATGGGGTTTTGCTGTCAGGTGTGTTGTGGGGGTTGTCCTGGGAATTGAATGTTGCTGTTTGGCATATTTAATTTTCCTTTGGATGTGTTTTGTGTATTAGGGCGGCATTGCTACTTTGGTTTGTGCAATTTTTGGCATTGCTGCGGTGTTTTTGCATCGTCCGCCATGTTTTTCATGTATCGTCTGCTGCGGTGGCTATGCTGCAGCTCTTCCGCTGTCTCTCACATTCACTCCTGTATGTGACCGCGGCGGTCGGAAACAGCGGATCGTTCCGTGGGACCATCGGGGATATGCTAATTTCCTGTGCGGAGTCTCCGCTATGCTTGCGGCAGGTTGTAGCTTTTCCGCTGCGTTTCCGACCGCCGCAGTCAGTTTTTGGACATCACTGCCCGCGTTGCGCGGTTTTTGTTAGCCTGGTACTGCAGCGGTTGGTCTTTTTTGGCAGTTGTCCCTAATTTGACCGCCAGTTTCTCCACGGTCCCGGCGGGCGGTTGTTTCCAGCCTCCATGGCGGTCAGGGTGGTTTTCCGACCATCATCCTAATGGGGGCCTTACTTTGTTCGTTGTATCTTTTTTGGGGCTTTTCTGTCATCTGTTGGTTTTCTGTAGAGTTTCCTGTAGTGGTAACAGAAAATAGAAAGACGCTATTCATTAATTTTTAGATTATGTATGGTAATTCTTATTATTTTTACTGTTAGTAATATTGAGTTTAGTTTAGTTTACTTACTTTTCATAGAGTTGATAATTGAGTATATGTTAATTTTCTTCTATGTGTAGTTCAATTCCTGTGGAGTTTCTTCTTCTTTAGTTTTCTTTTGTTTGGGTGTGGAATAGGTATGAAGTTTAACTGTTTATACAGTGTTTCGGATGTTGCAATTTATATATTATTGGTTAATTTGAATTTGGAGTGTTTCTATTGGTTAGTTTGTATTTTTTTTTATGTTGGTAGGTAGTTTCCAAATAAGGAAAACGCGAATTAGTAGTAAGTTATGTATAATTTATTATATTTATCTAAATACTTTTATTATATATTATGTTATATAATTGGATTGTAAAAGTTATAATAATATAAGTGTATAAGAGTGGACACACCTGGCGTGTACCCCGTTCAATAGGAAATTAGTGGGACAGACCCCATTTACATGGATACGAGCTTGGGAGCCTGGTAGAGAAGACAAATCATATGACAGAATCCCTCCCCTATTCCCACCTGTTGAAGAATAAGGAAAATGCTAATTAGTAGTAAGTTATGTATAATTTATTATATTTATTTAAATACTTTTTATTATATATTATGTTATATAATTGGATTGTAAAAGTTATATATAATATAATTCATGTTTATTGTAGTAATGTTGTTAATAACATTTTTGTGTTTTTATTGTTGTGTTAATTTATTTTTTCATGTAGTAAAACTGTTATTGTTAATTATTATTTATTTTTTTGTTTTTAGTAATTAATTTAAATTTATGTTGTTTTTATTTTTATATTTATTATCATTTAATATTGTCGATATTTTAAAATGTACGATATTAGTGTTGTCGATAATTTTTTGTACGATATTTTTTACCCAGTGAATGTTTTTTAATGGAGGTCGGTATTTTAGTATTTCGATATGTGTGTTAGCGATATTTGTGATATCGATATTTATGTACCTCGATATTGTATATTCAATATTTTTATTACTTCTTAAATAAGTATAGGATGTCGATATTAATATCATCGATATTTTTGTATTGATATAATTGTAGTTCGATAATATGTTTTTTGATGTTTTGGCAGTGATTCTAAATCAGGTGGGCCTCAAAACCACTTCCCTATTGCCAACCCCAGATCTGGGAATCACAATGTATAAGTCGCACCAGGGGGCTCTATCACAAGGCAAATAGCAATGGGGACAGTGGACACACCTGGCGTGTACCCCGTTCATTAGGAAATTAGTGGGACAGAACCCCATTTACATGGATACGAGCTTGGGAGCCTGGTAGAGAAGACAAATCATATGACAGAATCCCTCCCCCATTCCCACCTGTTGGAGAACTCTGTCCATAAAATCCCATGACACTGTGCCGAAAGTATTGGTGAAATCAATAACAGAAGGGCCAGGGTGCAATTCGGGTCATGCGCCTGAGACAGCAGTGAATGGCATGTGCTGTGACCCGGAATGAATCCACACTGATCTGGAAGGACAAGGTGCGCCAGACCTAACCCCGTTGCCAGAACCTTTGCATATATCTTAATGTCAACATTAATAAGGGAGATCGGGAGACACGTTCAACACTGGTCTCTAGGGAGGCACTGCTTGGGCAGGACAACAATTGTTGCACAGTCTAGCTCGGATGGAGGGGACCCATGCTGTAGTGCTGCTACATAAAAGTTCAGAATATGGGGGCATAGAATAGTGCAGAATCACTTGAAGTATTCAGTAGGATACCCATTAGGGCCAGCCGTCTTACCAGCTTGTAGTCTTGACACAGCAGAGCTCACCTCCTCTAGTGTGAGATCCTGGTCAAATTCTTGGGCCAGAGCACTGGGTATGGATGGCAATGGTGTGCTATCCAGAAGAGGGTTCACAACCTCAGCAGGTGGTGGGGGTTGTGATTACAACCCCGGGTAGAAATCAGCAAACATCTGAGTGATAGCTGAAAGTTCCTCCTGTATGCCTCCAGCGGAATCCGGAATCAACTGGACTACCCAGTCAGAGATACCATGTTGCCACTCAATTCAATAACTTACCCAACTTATCCCTGGATGCATGTATAGAGGCCATTCAACAATGCTTGGCTTCCTTAACACCTTGGCTGCTGCAGTAATTTCCCCTCTGTGCTGCAATTCCTTGAATCCTATTATTCATGACAAGCTGAGCTCGTCATCAGCACAGCTCAACTGTGCCTCATGACGAGCTGAGCTCGTCATGAGCATGGAAGGGGTTAAGGGACACCAGTGGCAGCTCCGCCCGGGCTATGAGCAGATGATAACACGTGCTCTCGCCATCACCTTGATGTAAGGTCACCTCTAAGTGCAATACTTGACCTTCGAGAGCGGTCAATATAGCCTTTAAGGTGGACCCTCAAGGAGGGTCTACTAGATGCCCACAGCACTTAAAAAACTCATGCAGTTCTTCTTCAACAAAATCACCACACTCTGGGCTTTGTAAGGGCCAGGCACTGAATCTCCAGGCAGGGCACCGGGCATCTCGTTGGATTCCCCAAGACAGCGGAAGAGGAGCATGATCGGAAATTCCATGTGGGAGGTTGCTTACAGATTGCACCAAAAAGGGATCCACCACCGATACCCATAGTGAGTCAATGCGGTACTCCGTTGTGTGTGCTGTGAATTGGTGGCTGTAGCTGCGCTGGACCAAATGCATGAGCGCCAGATATTGCAGAGGCCTAACCAGTTAGCCCAGGAGGACAAACAGACCACTGGGAATGTCTACCCACAAACACGGGGCAGTTGAGGTATCCAGATCAGGATCAGCGACTGCATAAAAGTTGTGTGCCCAGCAGGTGGTTTGCCTGCAAGATGACAACCACTGGCCTATGTCACCTGATAAACCGAAGTTCTGCAGAGCATTTAATTTGGTCCAGCAGGCTGTTTACATTCCAGGAGAGCACTGTTAGTCTATTGGGGGTCATGAGGTTCACTGAAAGTATAGGGTGGTCGCCCCGAAAACAGGCAGGGTCTAGCATGAGAGCTTGGGGACCTGCGGTGCCATGCCATACATATGTGATGGTAATTATGTGTATGTTTGCCGTATACAACCTGGGAAGGGAACACCATTAGTACAAATAAGACATCAAACAGGGCCCGAGGACCCAACTGGAAACCCCAACACCCCACACCCACACTTAACGCCGGGAAGCATCTGTCATCCTCAAAAAACAACGCACATCAGCTGAAATCTGGGAATTTGTCAGTGGCTGTAAGGCCCCCATATATAAGGATCTAGTGCCTGACAGCGAACATTAGCATAGGAAAACTGAACTACTGAAAATGCACAGTGGGCAATGGCTTTGAGGGCTGGATGACGAGCCTCGCCCCCAAATGCCCCCCAAGGGAAGACAGGCCAGCCAATGTCAGTTTCAACCCTCCACAGTCATCTTCACAGCAGCAGAAGGCCACAGATCGGAGGGGACCCAACTTGCATGCAAACTAGAGCCTTGTGGGAGTCTGGAGGAGGGAACTCCAGTGCAACCCACTGACTCAAGAGTCATGGGAGAAAGAAATCATTGGAGGCAGCCTGCAGAGCCAGCAGTAGACTTTGGGCCAAGAGCCAAACCTGGAGAGCGTTGGAGCAGGACCCTTGACCAGCCATCCTCCCTCATGAAGCGAAGAAAAAAGAATGGAGAAACAAAGTCAGAGAAATGCAAGAGTCAAAATGTCAAAATGATGAGGGGAGGCTAGAAGACAATCTCTGTCCAGCCCCATTTGATTGAAACATCACCGGAGTACCCGACAAGTGTCTGTCTGATGACGGGGAGGCGGACTGTGAGGCAGCCCCTGCTGGGGCAGACTCAGGACCCTCCTCGACCCCCGGCTGCTCAGCCTGGGACCTGCAGGATCGAGAGTGGCCACCCGTCCCCTTCAATGGGACTGTAAATGGGTGTGCTCCACTGGATTCTAGGGGCCAACACAAATCGGGGGACGTCCGTCTCAGCAGCCTTTGCTCCATTGCCCACTCCTAGGCTTAAATTGGAGATTCAAAGAAGAGAGTTTGTGATTGAAAGAGAACCTTGAGGCAGGCCAGGAACAGCAGCATGTAGCAAAGATCCAGGGCACAGAGTTTTTTTTCATCTTTGCAAAGGAGCATCGCCGCTGCTGAACTGCCTTGGTGTAGTCCAGGAAAATGAGAATCTTGGAGTTAGAGAACCTCAAATCTGGCTTGGAACGGGCCTCATGTAGGATTGCATCCCAGTCTTTGAAGTTAAGCAGCTGAGAGATGTGAGATGTGGTGGGAGGCAAAGGAGATGTGTAATTGAGGTGGTGGTATTCACGTGGGCACTAAGGTCTGAGTGAAGGGTTGAGGGGGATGATGGATATAAGAGTGTTTCTGAGTTATGGTGTATGAGATAAGTGATTTGAATAGGTAACTGAGGAGGGAGGGCCACTGAGTTATTGGTTGGCGCACTACTAAGGGTGAGACATTAGAGTGCCTACCCAGTAGATATTATGGGCAACTATATTGAGGGTAACTGAATGAGGTGAGTGTTTTGTATTATTTAGGTGGGGCGTACGCCAGAGTGACTGAGAAACAAGACAAATAACTGAGTTGAGTGACTGTGGAAAGATTGAATATAAAACATTGAGGTGCATAGTATGGTGGGTGACTAAAGTGGGGGTGAGTGCAATGTCTGACCAAATCGGTGAGTAATTGACAATGGTGAAAGACTTGCGAATAGCTGATATGTACATTTGTTTAACAGTAAAAGCAATGTCACCTTTTTATAACCTTTCATCTTCCTAGAAAGAAGAGAGATGCAAACGAGCACTATGATCCAGTCATGGATGTTGCATAGCTTCAGCTTCAAGTATAGTGTTTCTTAGCCCAGACGAAGCTCGTGCCAACAAAATTTCAAACTAGTGTTACCTAACACTTTTTCTCTATTGCCGCAGCTCGTGTGCAGCCATATTTGATTTCATTTTGGCTGCATAGGCAAAATGATCCACTCACCCACTGCCCCTTAAGCCCACATATATTCCTTTCAATGGCTCACCACCACAAATACCAGTGTATCATTCCCTCCTGTTACAAAATAAATTGATCTGTCTCCCTCAGACTAAGGTGAATCATGCTGCATGCTTCCCTCCACCCTCACTCTCTTCATCTATATTGTCAACATTCCATAATGCAAACATGCATGTGGTACACCACTAGCTAACAGAACCACAAAAACACTGTTGCTCATTTTTGTAGCATATTAATACAGTCGGGAAACATCCATTACAATGCAGTCATTACAACAACCTACCTTTACAACGTAACTGTTACAACGCAATTCCCTTTACATCGCATGCCATTACAATGCATGCCATTACAATGCATGTCACTACAACGCATGCCATTACAGCGCATACCATTACAGTGCATGCCATTAATGCATTATAAGGTAAGTCATGGAGATTTTTTTTGTATGGGGCTTGGGGTACATGGGAATAGTATTTTTTACCCCTACATAATCCACCACTTTCCCTACTGTTGCACTCACTGGAGTGGGAATAGTAATTTTTACCCTTACAATATCCAACACTTACCCTACTGTTGTCCTAAAAGTATGATGCCTTGTAATGGTATCCGTTGTAATGGTATGCATTGTAATGGAATGAGTTGTAATGGTAGTTTTTAAAAATAAGTTGGAAAAGCATGCACTGTAAAATCATGCAATGTAATGGTAGTTGTGATGTAAAGACTGCGTTGTAAAAGCATGTGTTGTAATTGCATGCATTGTAACGTCATATATTCATACAGTCATATACTTGGCTAGGTTTTTTGACCATTAAGAGGTAGGATTTCTCAGGTTTCTAAAACATTAAGTTGCTGGCTCACTAAAAATGGCACACTGGTGAAGGTTACTGTCAATAATCTGATGGTGCAATTGTATGCCTAGCTCTACAATAGATAACTGAGCATCAACTCCATAACCTCCACAAACTATGCATGTTTTATAGGTTTAGTGTGGGTTATCAGACCCTCAGATGTGTAGCTTGAACAGTTTTGTCTTATCACTCCAGAGGATGGAGCTGTGCAGGAACACCATGCTACACCTTCAGATCCTTGAAGCACTTGGAAAAATACGGGTGGTGATGTACCTAAATAGCTGGTCTGGTTGCTCTTCTGTAGGTGGTGGAAAAAAGGCATTTCAAGATACTGTGGAGCTTCCATAAAGTTATTGATAAATATTAGGGGGTGTGAACTTTGCATAACTTGCCTTCACAAAATTATTCAAGATTACCAAAAAATGACATGGAATTTTACTTTATTTTTATATATAATTAATTTGTAAGACACATTTCCGATTAGAAAATAGTATGAAATGCAATCTGTGTCACACAAGCCCACAGTCATTTTGTTTACTTGATCCGGACTATTTCCCTGTCTCCTAGGCCATCCACCTCTATACTTCCTATTCTTGTGCACCTCCCCCTTTTTTCAGGCTTATTTTCACTTTTTGTCCCTTAGACTTTTCCATGCTTTTATTTTTCATTATTGAAACCCTGTCTTCTGTCTGTTTTCATTTCTTGTTTTTTATCACCCCCGACTCATTCACACCTTTCACAGAGGCAGGCACAAGCGGATAACTTTATGGCATATTTTTTCTAAGAAGAAGGTGGCAGCACGTATATTTGTGGTGCAGTGCTGCATATCCCTGATGTTCTGAGCAGGCAGCAGGCAATGAAGGGATATTTATTTTTAGAGCTCAAGAGGCTCTAGGTGAAAAATTGGTAAAAAATATGTCACATTACAAGGGGTGGCTCGGACTCAGTGGCAGGTCCAGCATTGCTGGGTCAATGTGATAGAGCGAGAACAGGACCTGCTGGACCTGCTTGGAGCAGAGGTCGTTGCACCAACACGTAAGTGATAATTAAAAGTTTAAATGATATTTTTATTACTTTGCAGGCAGTTTTATCTGTAGCTTGGGAGCAAAAATCTTACTCCAAAATCCAGGACACCCCAAAATTTAAAATACCCAAAATATATTTAAATTGCACAAAAAGGCATCCTACCAACCATCAATTTAGCAGAATAACAACGATATGAATATAAGAAACTTGCAACTTGCACTACTCAATAATTGAGTTCTGAATCTTAGCAAAATGTTAAAGTTGTGTTACAAATATCTTAATATGAAGTGGTACAGAATAAATGTCAAGACTCAAATGTAGAGATTTACTGAGTAGTCAAAATCTGAAGTCATTCTAAGTCTCAAAATGAGTAGTCAAATGAGAAACGAAATCAGGGGGCATCCCTAGCACAACAGGAAAGTCTTCTGGTTCATCCCTGAAATCAAGCAGTTCTTCTTCACACATATTGCATAACACATCAGGAAAACAGCAACTTCATTATGGTATCATCAAAAGTAACAACACTTTTAGCAAATCAGAAATGTTAACGTCATTACTTTATAACATAAGTACTATCGCATTTTAGGAAAACACCTAGCATTTTCTGTGCTACTGTTATCCACAGATTTGGTTAACAAAATTTGAAACATTTGAACAATATAATTTCAAATTAATAAATTAGACTAGTCTACACAGTGGAACTACAGTGGAAGGGCCTTGGAGTTGCAACAACTTAGGACCACTCGCTTGTTCACTTAAAGCATTAAAATGCCCAGGGACTGGAAGGGTGCATCAGCGTCTCTGCTGCAGAAAAATCTAATCCTGATCCAACAGTTCTTTCAAATTATAGACCAATTTTGCTATTACCTTTACTTGCGAAAATGTAAGAAAGGTTTTTTAATAAACAACTATCTGCCTTTCTTGAATCTTTCTGCATCTTGGATATCTCACAATTGGTCTTTAGAGAGCTTCACAGCACTGAGATCATGTTATTGACTGTGTCAGATAACATCAGGCGCTCCCTTGATGTTGGAACTCCGGTCATGTTGGTATTGTTGGAATTATCAGCAGCATTTGACACGGTTTCCCATTCTAATCTTACCTGCAGCATGCACGAGGCAAGGCTATAGAGCAGGGCGCAACATTCGCTCATGGACTTCCTTTGTCCCCAGAACTGATGTATATGGACAAGGGAGTCTCCCAGGGATCGTGTCTGAGCCCTACTTTGTTTATCATCGATATATTATATTTTAAAGAGACAAGGGAACCCATAGGGTCAGAGAGGGACCTTGGGTGTGGGTAATTATAAGAACTGAAGAACACAGTTGGTATCAGCGACGGCTCGTGGAGGGAGTTACGGTGGGGCAGGAGGGTGGGGAGGGGGAGGGGCAGGGTGGAGGTTGCTAAAAACCGGCATATGGATAATTGCAGGTAAGTAAACAATTTAATTAATAAAACGAATTTCGTAGTGCGCCTTGCATCGCAAAATGCAATGCAGTGCGAGCTACGAAATTCGTTTTATTAATTAAATTGTTTACTTACCTGCAATTATCCATATGCCGGTTTTTAGCAACCTCCACCCTGCCCCTCCCCCTCCCCACCCTCCTGCCCCACCGTAACTCCCTCCACGAGCCGTCGCTGGTTGGTATTATATTTTTGTGTTAATGTGATTTCATTTGTGATTGCTGATAGGGAACTCTGTGTCTTTATAATTATCATTGATATAGCACCATTATCCCAAATCGTTAGAGCCCGCAGTATGGAGATCGTGTCATATGCAGATGGACAGGCAACTACTGTTCGCCTTTGGTCCTGATCCTGACAAGGTGAAGAGTACATTTTTAACAGCATGATGGAAGTCTCTGTCCAGATGAGTAACAACTGTCTCCAATTAAACAGTGAGAAGACAGAGATCATACTTTTTGGTAGAGCCACTGAGATACGGTCAGTAGATTGGTGGGCCATACCACTTGGTTTGGCGCCTACACCTAAGCAGGTAGTGAAAAATCTTGCCATGATTCTGGATCAATCCCTCTCCATGAAAGATTAAGTCAGCTCCATCTGCGGCACATGTTTTGCACCCTTGTGGCTTTTAAAAAAAGCCCTGCGTCAGCTTCCAGACTCCGCCAGGCAGACTCTTGTCCAGGCTCTTATGACTGGTCGCCTCAACTATGGGAACGCCCTGCTGATCTCAGTAAATGATACCCCGCTTTCAAAACTGCAGGTGGTCCAGAGTACTGCAGCGTGACTAATCTCTAACCTTTCTTCGCGCTCACCTTCTTCACCCATCCTTAGAAAGCTTAATTAGTTTCCTATTAGGAAGCGTGTCATCTTTCAAATTTGCTCTTTGCACACAAACCTCTTTTTAATTTGCAGCTTGCTCATCTGTCGTCCTAGCTACATCCTTATCTTCCTTCTAGATATCTGAGATTGACGGACAAGGCGCTTTGGTGATTCCTTGCATCCGCACCTCAAGATACGGGGGGCAGATCTTTCTCCTACACTGCCCCCATCACTGGAACAAACTTTCTTTTGGCCTTTGTTCTTGCACAGACATCCCTTACTTCAAGAAGGGGCTTAAGACTAGGCTGTTTTAGTCTTTCTTTTCCTCCTCTCATGCAGTGCAGGGCCAAGATGCTCCTTCGGGAGTGAGTTGCGCGCAAAAACAAATGATTAAATAAATAATACATACATCAAACAAATAAAGCTTTATGTTCATAACAGAGAAAAACTCATTACATCATTTTGACTTCTCTCTGCAGACCTTTTGGGGAGAGAAAATGCCCAGGGTGACAAGATAGGAGAGGGTGAATACAAGAGAGAATTACAGAAACAACATCCACTTTCTCCATAATGGAGCTAACTCATAAATGTTGCACAACCAAATTACGCTAAAAAAACCACTTCTATAAATCATATTTAACTTGTTACAACTGTAACTATGTTTGCGCATCATTTGCATATTGGATCCACCATAAAAATATTTTTACTTATTAATAGTTATTGCAGAGAAATATAGATTTGGGAAAACGCTTGTGCAGTAGCCCTAGGTTTGATTCTGCCTGTGTTCCAAAACATCTCTGGATAATAGATATTGAACGTCAATTGTGTGAATTGACCTTGGTAAATAAAATGAGAAAATAACTTCACTCATAAATGTGAAAATACATTATCGGAGAGTTATATACAAATCCAAGGTTAACCAGATTTGCCTGCAATGATGTGGACTGAAGTTATAACTCACAATTGTTTTCTCTGATTACTAGAGCAAGTGACATTTTAAGACATGGGCAACGTGGACGATTGCCCATTCCTTCCACCTTCCAATCCCCTCCCCCTACCCGGGAAATTGAACCTTTTCTCTATTTGACCTCTGTCTATTCTATTTTGCTACCTAAATCTCTCTCCTTCTCTGTCTACCTCTACTTCTGACTCTGTCAACACAGTGTCATCTTCTAGCTCAGAATAATTTGATTGAGTTTCCAAAAAACACAGTGTCATCTTAAGGATTGTTAGGGTCCAGGGCAAGACATATTTCAACTATTTGTGTGCGACCTTGTCAAATATCAGCATATAATGTTGTATAATTTGGCATCATGCAGTCTTTATTTAACAGGGAATGGGTAATAACTTTCAAAGTTGTCCCATTGAAATGCCCCAGAATCTATAGGAAAACACTGCTGAGAGAATTAAGGCCAAGACAGAGCCAGTCTTTGCATGATTTTAGGCTGTCTTATTTCTATATAAGGATAATGAAGTTTAACATGCATATTATAAACCAACCTTGGTCAATGGGAGTAGAACGATGAATGTCAATAGAGGTTCATTGTGATGACAAAGTGTTTGCTGCAACAAAGTTAAATGAGGAACAAAGTACAATTATTAACCATAGATAAACCAGACGCACGTGAACGGTATTCTAACCCTGAATTTAGTCCTAGAAGATCAAAGTGATCTGACACCATGATGGGCATTCTAAGTCACGTGAGATCACAGCTCATGTTGATGATCTTACAAGAATTTCGACAGGATGGCCTTCGCTCTAAGATGTCGGCCCCTATGAAAGTTTGTTCTTGTGGTTAATTTCATAAGTATTTGGCTAGGCAGCTTCGGATAAGGTTGCTTAAGCTATAAAGAGAAAATCCAATGAGGTTGCTATCTTATGGTCAGACTCTCATCGATGATATATATATTACAATGACAACAAAATCCAAGCAAGAAAAGTTATATAAAAAAAAGACAAAGTTACAGTTTCAATGAAAAGGAGAAATCTACTTCAACATAAAATAGAACAGCTATTAACATTTTTATTTGGACCTTTGAAAAAGTGTATGCAATGATTAGAACTAAGCATGGGTGAAATTTGCGAATTCGCGTTCTGCGAATTCGTGCAAAATCGAATTCGTAATCCGCAAAATTTGCGAATTCGTGCGAATTCGTGCGAATTTGCGGATTTTTGGTTTTTGCGTGTTCGCAGGGTTTTTTGCGTGTTCGCAGGGTTTTTTGCATGTTCGCGGGGCTTTTTGCGTGTTCGTGGGCCGCTTGCATGGCGAAGTTACCCATGCGGTCATGTATGGGCACAGCACCCTCTGGTTCACCACTGCCACCCTCTGGTTCAACCCTGCCACCCTCTGGTTCACCACTACCACCCTCTGGTTCAGCACTGCCACTCTCTGGTTCACCCCTGCCACCCTCTGGTTCAGCACTGTCAACCTCTGGTTCACCACTGCCACCCTCTGGATCACGACTGCCACCCTCCGGTTCATCACAGCACCTCTGGTTCACCACTGCCACCCTCTGGTTAACCACTGTCACCCTCTGGTTCACCCCTGCCACCCTCTGGTTCACCCCTGCCACCCTCTGGTTCAGCACTGTCACCCTCTGGTTGATAACTGCCACCCTCTGGTTTGCCACTGCCACCCTCTCTGTCATCACTGTCCCCCTCTGGTTTATCACAGCACCCTCTGGTTGATCACTGTCACCCTCTGGTTGATCACTGCTATCCTCAGGTTCATCCCTGCCACCCTCTGGTTCATCACTGCCACCCTCTGGTTTGCCACTGCCACCCTCTGGATCATCACTGTTCCTCTCTGGTTTATCACAGCACCCTCTGGTTCATCACTGCCACCCTCTGGTTCAACCCTGTCACCCTCTGGTTCACCCCTGCCACCCTCTGGTTCAGCACTGCCACCCTCTGGTTCAGCACTGTCACCCTCTGGTTCACCCCTGCCACCCTCTGGTTCATCACTGTCACCCTCTGGTTCATCACTGCCACCCTCTGGTTCAAGACTGCCACCCTCTACCGAGACCTTTCGTGACGCAGCGGCAGTACAAAAGATGTGCCATGGTTCTGGGTATTAACAACGTGACGATTCTGAGAGATGCGTCACGTTGTAAAGCCCTGCGGCATCAGGAGGTGTTCCGGCACAGGGAAGGGCGTTCCTGCACAGGAACGCCTCCTAAAAGTGTCTGAGTGAAATCTACAAGATTTCACTCAGTCACTTTTAGGCCAATCCTGCATCAAAACCTGCGCCTGCTTGAAGCAGGTGCAAGGCTTGATGCATCATTGGGGAGATAGGGCCCCCCAGAGCATTGCTGGAGCTGCGTCACAAGCGCGACACAGCTCCAGCAATGCGCTGCTTTTACGGCACAGATGCGTGACACATCTGTGCCGTTTTTGCCACATGGTGCGCCGCATTGTAAATGTGGCGCACCATGGGTGGCTGAGCTGCGGCGCACAATAACTGGCGCATCCCTGGGGATGCACTAGTTATTGTAAATCTGCCCCTATACATTTAGCCAACGAGGGAGCACTTACTGATTAGACCGTAGAAAGTACTCCAGTTGAGTAGAGGTATTGCACAAAAAAGTGGCATCTTCGTGGACAAACACGCAGGCGGTATTCATTCTGCACCCTGTTAGACTCGTTTTTTGTGACCTTCTGCCCTCTGTTAGACTCGTTTTTCCCTTGTTTTTCTGCCCTTCTGCCCTCTGTTAGACTCCTTTTTCCCTTGGTTTTCTGCCCTTCTGCCCCCTGTTAGACTCGTTTTTTGTGCCGTTCTGCCCTCTGTTAGACTCGTTTTTGTGCCTTTCTGCCCCGTTAAACTCTTTTTTGTGCCCTTCTGCCCTCTGTTAGACTCGTTTTTCTCTTGTTTTTCTGCCCTTCTGTCCTCTGTTAGACTGGTTTTTTGTGCCCTTCTGCCCTCTCTTAGACTCGTGTTTCCCTTGTTTTTCTGCCCTTCTGCCCTTTGTTAGACTGCTTTTTGTGCCTTTCTGCCCTCTGCATCACCACATCATCACTCAGCGCTACCCCAGCATCACTCAGAACCACCACATTATCACTCAGCACCACCACATTATCACTCAGCACCACCAGAGCACCACTCAGCAGTACCACAGCATCACTCAGCACCACCGCAGCATCACTCAGCACCACCACAGCACCACTCAGTGCTACCACAGCATCACTCAGCACCACCACAGCATCACTCAGCACTGCCACATCATCACTCAACACCACCACAGCACCACTCAGCACTACCACAGCATCACTCAGCACCACCACAGCATCACTCAACACCACCACAGCACCACTCAGCACCACCACAGCATCACTCAGCACCCCCACAGCACCACTCAGCACCACCACAGCACCACTCAGCACCACCACAGCACCACTCAGCACCACCACAGTACCACTCAGCACCACCACGGCATCACTCAGTGCCACCACAACATCACTCAGCGCCACCACATTATCACTCAGCACCACCACAGCACCACTCAGCACCACCACAGCATCACTCAGCACCACCACAGCATCACTCAGCACCACCACAGCACCACCACAGCACCACTCAGCACCACCACAGCATCACTCAGCACCCCCACAGCACCACTCAGCACCACCACAGCACCACTCAGCACCACCACAGCACCACTCAGCACCACCACAGTACCACTCAGCACCACCACAGCATCACTCAGCACCACCTCAGCACCACCACAGCACCACTCAGCACCGCCACAGCATCCCTCAGCACCACCACTGCATCGCTCAGTACTACCACAGCACCACTCAGCACCACCCCAGCATCACTCAGCACATTCCAGTATCACTCAGCACCACCACAGCACCACTCAGCATCACAGCACCACTCAGCACCACCACAGCACCACTCACCGCCACCCCAGCATCAATCTGCACATACATTCAACAACAACTGGTTCAAATATGTTCTCTCAATGTTTCAAACTTTATTACAAATGTCACAAAAAGATGTTAAGATTTCACTTCTGTTCTTGGATTTTCGTCACAATAAAATACACTGAACATAATCTTCACAAAAGTTATTTACAAAAGTTTAAGCTATTGCCATTATAAATTAAAATCACTTTTATTTAAGTATTAATTATTTAAAAAAAATGAAAAGCCATTGTAATTTGTAATATCAATACAGCTAAGTCATATAAACACAAAACATGTTGCATTACAAATGCTATAGGTGTCACATTTGCGAAAGTTATAACTATTGGCATTGTAAATAACAAAGCTATTAATTTAGCTATTTTCAAAACCAACACATAAATAAAAAAAATTGTAATTTGCAAGACCAATAGCTCAAACTTTCCTAATGCGAGACCTATTGCATTGCAAATGCTTGTTTTTATATCTGTCAGTGCTTCCTGTTGAGGTTTAATTTTCGTGACAGGCGCCTCATTGCCTACTTGTAACTATTCTCTGACCCTGCTTCAAGGGTCAGAGCAGGGTCAGAGAATAGTTGCAAGTAGGCAACGAGATGCCAGGAAGCACTTACAGGTTTACAGCAGCAGGTGCCCAAGTTGAAGTTAATTTCTTTGTAACCCTTTTGTGATAGGTTGCAAAAAATTTGCTTCAAATTTTGCACCTGTTGCTGTAACCCTGTAAGTGCTTGGATGAAAACTCGTCCCCGCTGATTCGCGGATTTTACCCAATTTCGCAAGATTCGCAGATCGCGAAATCGTGGAAAATCCGCAAATTCCACGAGCGGAACGAATTGCCCATGCTTAATTAGAAGGGGATTTGGCACTGCACAAAAGGCACAATCTATGCTAATGTCCATTGTACATACTGTAGAAATTAATAGGATGTTCATGCACCCCAATCTAACTTAACTGTACATGCACTGTATTTTTAGGGGTAAACAGGTGGCACTCGGCATCAAGAACAAGTATTAGATGTTTCAACAAAAGCAACTTGGTCACTGCAACAACAATGGCCTCATGGACACTGGTGTTGCTACTCCAATTCAAAAAGACATTCTAGTGTAAAAGAAAAAAGAAGTTGATGGGCATGTAATAGTGAAGCCGGCTCAATGATGCTGCTGGAGGACATCGGATACTTTGCAAACTTGCTTTCAGTGGGAAGGGCCTTCTGAGGCAAACGGTCACTGCTACAGCACCATCTTTCTCCATTATATCAAAGAGGAAAGTTGAGCTACTCTCATGCCATAGAGACCTGCCCTTGGAGAATAATATACTGCTGAAACTGAAGAACAATAAAGAGCTTTCAATTATTTTATGAAAAAGCATGATTAGGAAAGCCTAGTACTACTTATGTTTAAATAAGTGGGAACACAAGGAAATAAACTTTTAAGTACTGTGGGAGTGCAAAACTACAAGCGGTAAAGAGCACAAAAACCAAGTGAGAGACTAACTGTTCACGAAGAAGAGAATAGAGAGAAAGAAAGAGAGTAAAACAGTATTTCCCAGCCAAAAGCATAAATAGACTGGCAATGTTGTGAGATTCCCTTGAGGTAGTTCGGGGTTCAAGACTGGGACCTGGAACACAAAACAATAACGTGAAATGTCAGAGAAGGGACCTCTTTTTTGGCAGATTCTTTCATAATGGTAACAAGAAAGCACTTGGTTGATTTCAGAACTCAGAGCTTAAGAACTGAAATAACAAACATGTAAAGTGTCCAAGAAGATATTTTTGAGGAGAAAGCAGAGTTCAGTTTTGAACTAGCCTGGAAGAAACCTCTTTGTGGAACCTTTCAAGCTAAGATCATCGACTTAATAGCGGCTTCCAAGAAAACAAGTCAGGAAATCAAATTGCGGGCCATATTTGCAGATTGAACGTGAGGTTATTTGTTCACCATTGTGAGTTGCTGGATAATAAGCAACTGGAAAAGATAGGACTTCCTTCTACCAGCTCAAATCTACGTTTTCTACTATACAGTTGACAGTCGCAAGTGTTTCCAACTTACTTCCCTACACTCTTCTCTTGTAGACCCAGAAAAGGAGGGTATTTTCTAAAAGTAAACCTATGCTAGAAAGGGCCGTAGTGGGCCATAGGCGTTTCCACAGTGGGCCGGAGGGGTGGGGGCCTGTTTTGTACCCATGGGGGATGGTTTTGTTACTGGGGGACGGTTTTGCAGCAGTGATGCAATATCGGCCCATTGTAACAAAAGAGGTAGCTGTGCTTCTCACCAACACCCCCCCTCCGCTTCCAGAGCCGGTCGAACAGCAATTTGCCAGGGATGGTTATTGTTCCCAGTCCGGCCGTGATGCTGAATGCTAGAGCCCTGTATTTATTAACCTCACAATTAGGGCAGGAAAAAATCTTTTTACAGATATCAAAGTAGTGCTAGTCTTGAGTGGCCAATTTCATCATAACCCTGTATAGCACACACACGTGTTGACCTGCCTGAGCTCACCAACCTTCATTTCACTATGCACTTTGTGGCCGTAAAAACTACTACATCTAGTTGAGAGGTGTGCAAAAAAAGGTTTGTCTGCTTCCTCTTGCTAGCCTGTTGTCAGGTTTCATGTTGGACCTGTGTTAATGTGAAACTCTTGCTGATGTTATCAGTCCTTGCCACCTGATGGCTCACTGAAGACTTTGAAATAAGTCCAACATGAAACCTTGTAAATACATTTTGATTGTTATTATTTTTTTATATATTTCTTTTTTATTCAAGCAGAAAAGTTGATACAACAAATAATACAAATAATACATAAAAAAGGACTTTATTCGGTTATATTATCATAGATAACCATAAAAGTTCATAAAAATACAACAAATATAACAACAATTATTACACAATTAATAGACATATTACATATATTAAAATGCCATGGCTCAGATGCTAATAAAATCAGATGATAATTGTTTTCCGTGAGTAAAAACATTTTTAAGAAAGGCAATACGGACGCCACAGAGAATATGTCATCTAACTTCTGAATTGCTAAAAAGGCAGGCAGTCATTGCCTTATGTTAGGATACCTTAAAATGGGCATAATCCACCTTTTCCTTGGTACTGAATAAAATTTACAAAAAAATAAAATGTGAATATCAGATTGGGTGGACAGATCGTCACAAGGACATTTACAGATACCACTTGTCCAGTTATTAGCAATAGGAAAACTCAGGAGCCTAAAAAGGATACCAAATCTAAAACGTATAATTAGGAACCTGTTATGATCCCTCATCTGCAAGGTTAAATAAGGTTGTATAACCTGCTGGGTAAGTATCAATTGGTGAGAGATCACAGATTTTTTGTGAACGCTCCGTTATCTCCCGACATTGCACTAAATAAGTCATACATAGCTTTTTCAGCTCTTTTCTCGGGATCTGATACATTGATAGAGGGTCGTCAAAATACTCAGGATGATCAATGTTAACAAAAAATGACTTAATGTATCTAAGCCATTTCACCCGATGGAGACAATCCAATTTCAGGACGTCTCCCAAAATTAGGCGATTGAGATGGCATTGTTCTGTGGTCCACACCCTATGCCACAGAAGGACCGGTTGGACCTTGATGATATCTTCTTGGTAAAGTAAACCCAGTTCAGTATGACAATTGTATGTTGACGTACTTTCGGGTATGGATAAAGGATATCTAAGAAAGCCATTTTCAGTTAACTGTAGAGTTGAGACGTTAGCATCCCCCCAGATAGCCGCACCGTAAGTTGCAACTGCAACACAGCTAACTTTGTATATACACAGGAGCTCCTTTACTGGTTTATTCCCCAGCTTTTTACTAAACAGTTTAAGGGCCATTATTGAATTGGCAAATAGTAAATTTCTACTTTTATCTGCACTGCCCCACTGTCCAGTACTGTCAAAGAGAATTCCTAAATACGGGAATGTTTGAGTATGGTCTAGTGGTTTGGAGTTGATGTCCATAGTTCTTTTTTCAAATTGGCTCCTCTACCACAATTCCTACTAAAAGTTTTAGTACAATTAACCTTCAGGTCCAAATTAGTCATGAAGATGGTGAATGACGATATCATTGTTTGCATAGCTAAAGGGGTCCTTGCCATCAGGACAGCATCATCTGCATAAATAAGTGCAGGTATTGGTCGATTTTGTACCATAGGCATATCTTGACAGTCTTGCAGCAAGATTTTCTCCAGATCATTAATATAGATGGTAAATAAGAAAGGGGCAAGGACGCATCCTTGCCTCACTCCCCTCGCTATATTAAACATTCTTGTACATTCTCCTCTTTTACCGTATCTAATCGTGGCCCTAGCACCATTATACAACTCTCTGAGGAATAGAGTTTTATTGTTCTCACACCCAACCTAGCTAAAATTGACCAAAATTTGATGTGAGTAACACAGTCAAAAGCGGATGTCAGATCCACAAAGGTTAAGAACAACCTGCCTCCCTTGGCCTTAGTGTATTTCTCCAGAACAATAAATAAATTGAGACATTGGTGTATTGTCCCAATTTTCTCTCTAAAGCCATATTGTAGGTCGCTGATGATCTGGTGCTCCTCAGCCCATAACTGCAGCCTATTTAAAATGGCCCGCCCGATGATTTTAATTGTTGGGTCGAGCAAAGATATCGGGCGGTAGCACACACAGCTAGCCTTATCGCCTTTTTTAAAAATGGGTACTATATTCGATTCATATCATGTGCTAACTAGTCCCACCGAGTCAGCAGCAATAAGTAATCTTGTAAGCAGTGACGCCCATACAGCTATGTTATTTTTAAAGACATCCACTGGGACTCCATCAGGCCCTGGTGCCTTAACCCCCTTACTAGAATCAATGCCCCTAGTTACCTCTTCTAAAGTAAATTCCAGCTCCTCTTTGCTCTTAATCATAATATTCGTATCCGTCTCTGTCATCTCACTCAGTGATTCTTCAGTAGTAACAGGAGAGCTATAAAGAGCTTCAAAATGGCTCACCCAATCATCTTCACTAATGGCAATCTCCATCCTTGCCTTTGTATTATCCTTAAAATACGGTGCATTGACAGCCTTCCAAAAGGCTGTCATATCTTTTATTTGGGAGCATTCTATATCCACCATTGAACATCGCAGTCAGATTTGACCTAAAGTATACAAAAGGGAAAACAAGTACTCAACAATCTATGCATTCATTATTGATATTCAGGCCTCAAAATGATAATTAGATACCTGATTGAAAGAAAGATTAGATTTCTTTCTTCCCACCCCAACCTTCAACTCAATCAACCAGCATTTGTAAAGCGCAACACTGACACCCTAAGGGGTATCTGGGTTCTGTGTCTCAGTCGAAGAGCCAGGTCTTGAGTCTCTTTCTGAAGTCTGTTAGTGAGGGGCTGTACGGACCTGGAGCGGAAGGACGTTCCAGGTCTATGCAACGATGTGGGCAAAGGAGGGGCCACCACTGTTTTTGATGCGGGGTGTGTGCGAGGAGGGTATCCAGACGATTGGTGGAAGTTCAGTCAGGGCTCGACAAATCTAAAAAATCTTACTTGACCTGCAGGCCGAGTGAGTTAACTTTTCTACTCGAACTAACAGCAATGCACTCGACCCAAAAATTGATTCCATATGAATTTCTTTCAAAACATTTGCAGCGCCAACAACCCAAGAAAACGTTGGCTAACCAAATTAACTGCAAATTTTATTAATTTATCACCCATTTACCTCCCTATGTGTGTATCAAAGTGCCGTGGTGAATGTTTCTGCGAACATACATGGCAAAAAAATACCTTATAAACTTTAACATGTCACTGAAATAACATCCATGACAACATATCAGGCTGGCACTGACTTGGTAGTGAAGATACTGATCATCTGAGCTAAGGGTTGCATTCTTCAGATCGCTGCCTTCTGTCCTTGCTTTTGCTATTTTGTCTTGAAATAACTTTGTGCAACAGGACCAATGTACTTGTATCAATCGAGGTTGAAACAGACTGAGCCATCGGTATTTATGGCCAGAGATCAAGTGCTTGTTCTTTCAAAATAGGAACAGTTTTGCATATTCATGGACCGGGAAGGCTGTGTTAAGATTGTCATTGTCCTGTGTTTCCTCTCAGCGAAAGCACTACTGTTGGGGTTGGATGAAAGTGTCAACTTTCAAGCTGTCCACTTGTATTTGCATTAGCGCTCCGTCAGCTTTGAGGCAGAATGTAGCTCATTTTCGTAATCAGTTTGTGCTGCCAAGCCCTCAAAGTTTTGTTTATATTGCTGTAGCTGTGGCAGTGCTTAATTTGTATTTAAAAAAGTGCCAGGGCCTGTGTCAAGAGTCCATTTGCTTGGGAGTTCAGGCTGGACTGTTCCCATGAGGCACAGGGGTCAAGACTGATTTCCATATAGCCAGTCCTGAACTGGGGTAGCGAACAGTGAGCTAAGGAACGATGATGGATTGAACCCAGGTCTGTGACTGGGGGTGAGTGTCTCCAAAGTAGACAAACAGCTGCTCCAACATGGCAAATTGTGAGAAGTATTGGTCAAGACTGATTTGCATAGCCAGTCCTGAACTGGGATGGAGAACAGTGAGCTAAAGAACGATGATGGATTCAACCCAGGTCTGTGACTGGGGGTGAGTGTCTCCAAAGAAGACAAACAGCTGCACCCCCATGGCAAATTGCCAGAAGTATTGGTCAAGACTGACTTGCATATCCAGTCCTGAACTAGGGTGGTGAACAGCGAGCTAAAGAATGATGATGGATTCAACCCAGGTCTGTGACTGGTGAGTGTCTCCAAAGTAGACAAACAGCTGCTCCACCATGGCAAATTGTCAGAAGTATTGACAGACACCAAACAGTGAATGGTAAAACACAATGCACATGGTGCTGATTTGAACATAGAGAGTAGCAATAAACTCAGTCGCTATCTTCTGACTCAGTAACAGTGTTGTTTTGACAAGGATGTTTGTGGCCCATAATATGTCTTGTTCCTGGATTTTCTGAAAGCCAATGCAAAACGGCTGGGTTTGGATCAAAAGTGTCTAACTCCGGCCCATCTACTTGGATTCGCATTAAAGCAGACATGGTGTCACTTTTAAGGGACGTACAAAGCTCATTTTTTATTCGGTTCATG
Organism: Lissotriton vulgaris; assembly: GCF_964263255.1. Taxonomy (NCBI): domain Eukaryota; kingdom Metazoa; phylum Chordata; class Amphibia; order Caudata; family Salamandridae; genus Lissotriton; species Lissotriton vulgaris. Next base: position 1,120,962,151 of record NC_141695.1, read on the forward strand.
CTGCTAAACCCCCGTTCACATATTGCTGTTGTTGGACTGATGGAAAGCACAATTTCTAAAATTGGAAGGACATGTTTAACTTCTTCTGGGCTTTTTTTTCAATAGCTGAGTGAAGAGGGATACTAGCTTATGCGACCTCATCCGATGAAAGACGTACAGTTTAAAATCTACCCACTCTCCAGGAGCAGACTGAATTTCTTCATCAGTAAGTACCTTTTTGTAGTACGTAACAAGGTCCTCAAATTCCTGATCCCCAAAACCTCTAATCTTTTCAACAGAGTATGGCCACAAAGTAAAATCAAAAAATGTTAAACAAAGAATGCGGATTGCCTGAGATGTGCTTCAGAAAGTGGTCACTTATAAAAGAAAGAGCATTCTCGATTAACTCAGTAGTGATTGCTTTATGTCCTGGTTTTTTCTCTCCACTACCGCATTTCTCTCGGGATGGAATGGACTAGAATACCGCAATGAAATGCCCATGCTGGCCATGGCCTCCTTGTAAGCCCGAGAGCTAAACGCAGGACCCTGGTCAGAATGTGAGATGCCAATTGCGTATGTGCTGATAAAGACTCACAAATCTTTTATAACAGTTCTGGCATCAGCCGAGCGCTGGGGTCACATCCAAATTAATCTCGTACAGGAATCCACTGCGACCATGAAATATTTATAGTTGCCGTCCCTTTGTAAGGGACCACAGTGGTCCAGGTAAACGCATGCTAATGGTTTGTCTGAGATTAGAAGGGGCGTCTGCGCAGGTCGTTTCACTGTTGATACTTTCATTTTCTGACATATTTCACATTCTAGAACATAGTTCCTAGTCGGTTTTCTCATTCGTGGCCACCAATATCCTATATTAATAATGATACTGTGGGGGAAACACCAGCGTGCGCAGAGATGAGACCTTCGTGTGCCGCTAAAATTAGTCCTAATCTGTGCTCCGTGTTTGGAATTACTTTATCCCCCACTCCAGGGATTTGAGCAAATGGAACGTTGTTTGTATCAGTTTTGTATGAGTACTTTACTGGAAAGCCTTTCAGGAGTGTCTTACCGCTGTCTTTTACTGAAGCACTGACAGCTTGTATTATCTTGCTGTCTATTTTTGTTTTTGACCGAGTAATGGCAGCTACGGAAGGCGTTTGTACAGCTGCTTTCGCTGCCTCATCAGCCAATGAATTCCCTGCAACGTGAACACCATCACGTTGATGACTCAGTGTATGAATCACGTGAGTCTTTTGTAGTTCTTTTTGTAAAAGAACTACCTGTTCCCAAAGCATTTTATGCTTGATTGTGCCACCTTTTGCATCTTTGTAGTTGTTTTGAACCCAGCTTTGTAAATATTCCTTGTAAGACTGGACACAGTAATAGAAATCGCACACTGTTAGTGTGGGGAATTCTCGTTCGCTATTTTCAAGTGCCATCTTAAAAGCCTGTAGTTCAGCTCGCTGACCTGTGCAGTCTCCGAGTGATTGAGTTTTAGTTACCAAGGGCCATATGTATCAAAACATTTCCCCATAGACACAGAATGGGCAAAACCCTTTGATACATCTGGCCCCAAAGGTTTAAATTTTCCTTCGTGCCAACGACCTTTACCAATCGCGCACACAGCACTGTAGGCTTGTTTACCCCCAACCGCGGGTTGTGCTGAGCCGTCTGTATATATTATACAACCGTAATGTTCTAGAGGCAGAATCTCGATCGGCAGAGGACATTCATATTCATATTGTAGAAATTCTTGTGTTTTTAAGTTAGGATCAAATTCGTATACTACGTCAGGTACAGCAAGAGAATTAACCCATTGTATCCATCTCGGATGTAAAGCTTTAGCATTGGGGATGCTTGCTCTTGTTACTGCTTCTAGGGCAGGTATTGGTGTAACGATAATTATTTGTGTACCTTGTGTGAGGGCTCTTTCGTTTGCTACAGCAGTTTGAACCGCAGTTAGAATTTTTTCAGTAGAACTCAATTTCATTTCAGCTTGTGTGTACAAATGTGATTTGTAAGCTATTGGTACCGTTTCTCCCTCATTAGAGGTCAGGTATGTGAATCCGCATCTTCCTGGGATGACTCGGATTACAAGGTTGCGTTAGTTTGCGCGTTTTTGCAGTTTTGTGTTAGTTAACATGTCTGTCTGTAATGATCTTAAAATGTCTGTGTGTCTTTGAGTCCAATTAATTGGTTTAAATTCAGGTTTTATTAGTTCGTAGAGAGGTTTAACCCTCTCTGCATAATTTAGAATGTATTTTCTTCCAAAATTCAGGAAACCTAGTCTTGATTGTAAGTTCTTCAGCGTTTTTGGAGCTTGGAGTACTGCACACTTCTCTAAGAAGTTGTCTGCTAGGCTTGTGCCTTCACTTGATAATTCATATCCTAAAAATAGGACAGTTAGATGAGCAATTCATGATTTTTTAAAGTTAAATTTGTACCCTTCAGCTGCGAACCCAAGTATTACGGTGTTCACTCTTTTCAAGTGAGTCTCCAGGTCATCGTCTGTAAGATAGATGTCATCGACATAGGATAATGCCTCATCATCATACATTTATAGTAACTCTGTTACCCTGGCTGAAAATAATCCTGTTCTATTCTTGAATCCCTGTGGGAGATGACAAAATTGTTTTTTGGTCCCCATGCTGGATAAAGCGGTTCAAATATCTGCTTTCAGGTGCTATGTTTTGACAGAAGAAACCATTTGAAATATCTAATGTCATTTTATATTTCTTGCGCACAATGTTATTCATTAGTGCTGCACTGTGTGAGTTTTGTACTGCAAACGTTTTACAGCAGGAGTTTAGATGTCTGTAGTCCAAAACTAGATGATATGAATCGTCTGGCTTGGAGACAGGAATTGTTCATGTGTGAGGTGCATGGTTCAATCACCCCCTGATATTCAAGTTGATCTAAAATTTCTTTTACTTGTTTTTTAGCTTCTTGCTTAACGGGATACTGTCTCTGTGCAGTAGGTTGACTTTTTAACTGGATTTTATGGTGAGGAGAATTCTCATCCCATCCTACATGATTTTTATATAATGCAGGGGCTTGGGCCACTGCCCATTTTCTAGCAAGTGTGCATTTTTTATGAATTGGAATGTGATTTGAGAAGGCAGGCATAATCATTTCTTCGCCATGTGGGCACTCCCTGACAAACTCTGTTGGCCAGTCCATTTCTGCTAGAAGGATATCATAGCCTTTAGATAGGTTCTCCCAAAAGAGACCTTTTATTTTCCTAGTTTTATCTCCCTCTATACGTAATGTTATTTCATATAGTTTATGGGGCACGCTCACTCGGGTGTCTGCAGTTTCCACTTGAATGTATTCATTTGTGTCCACTGTCTCCAGAAGATTCATCAGGATCTTGCGAGCTATGCTCACTTCTGCTGAGCTGTCTAGCATTGTCTGGGCCCACTCTCTGTTTTTTAGTTGTGTCCTCAGAATTCTTGGCATGTTTTATTTTAATACTGTCTACCTTCTTTCTGGGAAATTGTAATTTTTTACTTTGATGAGCAGACATCCTTGTCTTTGGGCTTGACGTGCTCTTCTTTATGTTCTGACCGTCCTCTTCTTTCCGATTTCTTTGATGAAGTCTGAAAAGATCGAGAGGGACGTGTATCAATATCTTGATATCTGTCAGGTTTTCTCAAATTGTCCCTATTTCTAAGGTTGTATCTTTTTTCAGAGGGTTCCCTTTTGGGATACTTGACCCCCCCTTCTGGAGATCTATTTCTTTGTTGGGGAGACCCTCCTCTGGACTGAAACAGTTTTTCTCTGGGAGTGATTTGTTTATTACCCTCCCACTTCTTCTTTTGAAGATTGAGAATATTTTTTTAATAAAAGTTTTTTCAGGATTTTCAATTAGTGTATTTAGTCGGTAGGTTGTACCGTCAATTGTTAATTGAACTAAATCCCTATGTGCTCTTGTTAATTCTTTTATTTTAACTAAGAGTTCTTCGCTTAACATTTTTTCAATGTCAGGATTTGGTGTGTAGCTGGCTAAAACCAGCCATGTGGCTCCTGGTCTACCTAGTGGACCGAGCCTGGTAATGTGATTTTGATGTTTTAGGGCGCAATCAAACCAGAGCAGGTGCTCTTGATATGTTAGTGGAATTTCAACTTCCTCGAAAGGAGAGCATTCCTCTGGAGATTCCGCTATTTTGTAGTAGTGGAACTCATGTGTTACAGCATGTGCTGCTGGAAAATATATCCAGGAATAGAATACCTCTGTCTGCCGAAATTCATGTGCCTCTACCACAAATACAACTGTACCACCTCTTGATGTTACTCCATTTTCTATAAGTTTTATAGTTATGGTTTTTCTTATATTGACCGGGATGATTATTGCATCATGGTCGTCTTCATTGAACCCTGTAACATCTGCACCCGGTTGGTTCGCATTTACTGCGGCTTCACCGGTTTCGTTGTTGTCGCTTTGATTTGATATTGTTTAATGAAAGTTTCTTGCAGAGCAAGTTTTGAGGAAACAAAGATTAGCTGCACAATATTTTGGAACACCGTATCCTTCAACGTTGACTAAACCAAAAACTAATACATAGGATTCTCATCCTACTAAGTTCTGCCGGATATTAACCTTTCACCCACCACAGACGTCTATTGGAGTTTTTACGGGAAAAAGGGGTCCGTGTGAAAAAGCACAACTGAGTTACTCTAGTATCTTGCGTTAGCTTATCGCCTTACCAAACGTTGGGCGCCAAGTAGTGTAGGTCCTATTTTCCCAATAGGCTCTGCGCATTGGAATAACATAAATGATAGTTTAGACGTAGGACTGAGGTCGACTAGGTCTCTATTGAATATGTTAGACTTAATTAGGTTTGCCAGCTAGCTCAGAGGTCACTAGAAACTTTCTCGAATGAACAGGGAGGAGTTAACTTCCCTGATTAGACAAGAAGGGATTAGCTTCTGACAACCGCATAAACATGACAACTTTGCTCTCCCAGAATAAGGAGTATATCTCCAGAGTCGTGTGAAAACAATAGATAGCTATTTCACTCAGTCAATCGTGCATACTTAGTTTCAACAGAGTGCAGAGAAATAGAGAGAAGGGCATTTTCAATCAAAGGTGTTATTTATTGAGCAGTCTTCTTTCTCATGCAAGAGAAGTGAATTGCTATAATTGCAATAATTGTCATAAAGTAAAGTGCGTACAGTAAAAGGAGTATTATGAAATAATACTGTAAAAGCATTGATATGGTTTCTGAGCCATATGATACCTAAAATGTATAAAATATATACAATTACATACAATGATAAAAGTTGACTAAACGTACTCAACTGATGTTTCTAAATACGCCTACCCCAGTGTACGTAACCTAAGCCTAGAACGTGGGAAGGAGTAAAGGAGTTTTTAAGTTAAGTTAGTTTTACCAAGAAGCTGACTCAAGAATTCTCTAAGGATCTAATCAGCTCCGTACCTTGGTTTTAGAATAAAGGAGGTCTTGTATCTCGCTCTCAGTACTCGATCTCCCAGTAACCCGCAAGGGTGACTGAAAACACTGGAGCTGGATTTTCTCGGCAGGAGAAAAAGACAGCGTCTTTCTCAGTGCGTCAAAATGGGTGGGACTGCTTCCTTCGGCACTCGCATCAGCTGGGCTTCAGATAAGTAGATAGCCGCTCTGCTCCTAACCACCGTGTGTTGCTTAAGGCAAACGCTGGTATATTTATACCTGGAAGGTGCCATTTTTTACATAAGATTGGACATAAGACGTCAATAAAAGATGTCACTAAGAACTGGCCGTTCTTTCAGTGCTCGCATGAGTTCTAGGACAAATCAAAACAAAAGCATGAGGAATTCCCAGGTTACTGGAGGTTTGGTTTGTTTAAAGAACTCATTGTACTTTCTAGGAGTCTAAGGAAGTAGCCTTGCCGTGTTTGGATTGCATTGGCTATTACTAAATATGGATATGATTCTTATGCCTTTATAAGGATATGATTTGTTATAACCACATAAGGGCCTAAATCGGGAATATTTAATTAGGGTCCTAGATACGTTCACAACAGTTTCCAGCACAATTGTAAATAAAAAAAGGCTTAACAAATTTGGAACGTCTCTACATGTATAAAGGCATAGCCACAGCTGCAACGTCCCTGGCCCCAGGGTAATGAGTAATAAATCGCCCCAAAACTGTGTTATTTCACTAGTTAGATTTAAATATAGTTAGCAAATTAATCTACCCCATGAGTTCTGAAAATGCACACATTTGTATCTTCACTACATGCTTTCCAGTTCTAGATATTAATTCAACTTAGCAATGCTTTTAATTTACACAATGATTACAATCAATTTGTGACTAATGTACAACTGAACGGAAATTAATTCCTGATCTGACTAACTTGCACAGCAGGTACACACAAATGTAAAACGAGTCTACCAGGGCACTGGAATTCGCTTACATATAAAAGTCTTAAATAACACAGATCGTATGTGTAAAATCAACTGAAACATATTACAGCAAAAATATATTGGGTCTTAACTAACTGGGTAAATATTCAGAGGTCTTTATTGTACACTCTTGGAAGAAAGATAATGTTGATTATGCTAACAAACACGTCGCACAAAGGTTAACGGTAAACATTTGTGGATAGAGCCCCTGCTGCTGTAGAAAGCGCTTTGCCATAATTACTGTGCAGCCCAACCATCGTGAAGAGATTAGGAAATAGTAAAAACGCACGGGCCAAATGCTGCATGAGAAACCAAAACGCTTTCAAGAAGAACAAAAAAAAAGTCGGTCAAAATGAAGCCCTTTAGCACGACGTTCCGTTAAACAGAGGGGGGTTCTTGTGTGATTATCGGGTCAAGGGAGATGAATATGTAAGGGGGCCTAGTCTGCATTGGTTCCAACTCTGGTGCCTTTCAATGTCACAGTGTTCAGACAGAGGATCATTATTAAATTGCAGTGTTCGAAGGACTCTATCTGTGTCGCATTAGTCAGAGAAACATTACTCCTAGGCATTATGAGGGACATCTTTACGTGTCAGCGGTCTGATCTGATTCCACAGCACAGCGTTTCGAGGGACACTACTCCATAGCACTATTATTTATATCTGGCGCAATCTTTGTATTTGTATTTTCTGGAAGTATTCCTTACAGCAGCAACTACTAGGGAGAACACAATACTCATGTAAATAGAATGTGCTCTATTCGGCTAAGTGACTCAATTCGAGGGGCAAGGGTGCTATGATACATATGTGATAATTATGGGGACTATCACATATGTATCATAGCACCATTGCCCCTCGAATTGAGACACTTAGCACATTTTATTTACATGAGTATATGATACATGTGAATCAAAAAATGTACATTTAATCTCAGTTCCCCACACTATTTACATGAGTATATCAATTCATGAGCGTATTCAACTGCCCTAAGTTCTCAAAATCGGAGAAATATATTCAAGGACATGAACCTCGTGGCATTCGCTATTCAATAGCTGTCGTGGTGCATACTGGACCTAATAGTTTAAGGTGCAACAGGCGGGAAATAAACTATGCGCAAATGGAATGTCTGATGGGTAACATTTCAGTGTGTTTAGGTCCGGTGTTAATGGGCTTCAAAATGTGAAGGAGAGTTGGGGGGGATGAAAGTAAGGTATGGGGAAGTTGTGGTGGAGCTTGAGGAGGGAGAAGGAACTGGAGGAATGTATAACGGAACGGCGTGGACAGTCAGGATTTAAGAAGGCCTTTGGGAGAGGTTTGGTTTCAGGTGGTTATATAGAAGGTTTTGGTATAAAAAAAACAACTCACCTCTGCAAGCCAATTCGCCCTGCACTCCCTCCCGACTCCACAGAAGAGAGCATGTGGTGGCGTGCTACCTCACTGCTGCACTTTAAGCAGCACAGCGCCGTCATTGGTAGCGCTTTCGCGCACTACATGATTGACGGCCCTGGGACTCACAGAAACAATAGGCAGCGCACCACACCACCACCATCACTAAGTTAGGTGGTGCATGCATGCTGCCCCCTAGAGCCTTCAATGCACACCGCACCACCACCACCATGCTAGGTGGTGCGTGCACTCATTGCCGCCGTCATATCACACTGCTCCCTGGAGCCTTCACATGCTACTGCACCACTGCCAGATAGCACTCGCCAGGCTGGTCAAGTAGGCCTCGAAACTGACTCGCCCTACTAGAAAATCACTCGCATTTGCGAGCGGTAGAGTACATTTTTCGACCCGTGGTCAGTGGTTGATGCAAGCAGGTCCAAGGTTGTGGAAGGCTTTGTAGGCATGCATGAGGATCTTGAATTTGCATCTTTCTGGAAGGGGAGTCTGTGGAGGTCTCTCAGGAGGGGGGCGATGTGGGTTTGTTAAGGGAGGTAAAAGACGAGTCTGGCTGCAGCATTCTGTAAGGTCTACAGTCTTCTGAGGAGCTGGGTGGAGATGCCGGTATCAAGGGCAATGCAGTAGTTGAGACAGCTGGTGACAGGGGCCTGAGGGTCTTTCTGGTGTTGGTTGGATCCATCTGAAAATTCTGCAGAGCATGCAAAGTCTGTGGGAGCAGGACAAGGAGATTACTTTGACTTGTTGTTTCATGGCCAATTGGCTATTGAGGATGATGCCGAGGTTTCGTGCAGGGTCGGTAAGTGTGGGTTCAGGTCTGAGTTCCAGGGGCCACCAGTTGTTGTAGTCTCATGTGGAGGTTCGTCCTGAAGAGCAGTACTTCAGTTTTGTCAAAGTTGAGTTGAAGGCAGTTGTCTCTCATCCCTTTGGCTATGTTGGTCATGGTGTTGCAGAAGTTGGTGTTGGAGGGGTCCTCAGTGAGTGAGAGGATCAGTTAAATTAAGAGTTTGTGGTATATGTGAGGGGCATCCTGTGGTTGTTGAACAGGGTGGGGCTGAGTGATGATCCTTGTGGTAAGCCTCGTATGATCTCTTTGGGTGCGGAGGTGAAGGGAGACAGTCAGATGCTCTGTGTGCAGTCTGTAGGGAAGGAGGCGATCCACTTGAGGGTGTCTTGCTGTATGCCTATGTTATAGAGTCTGTTGATGATGGTGTTGTGGGATACAATGTCAAACACCGTGGAGAGGTCTAAGAGGATCAGGGCCACCAATGTTCTGATGTCGTCTATGGCAGCGATCAGTGAGGTCTCAGTGCTGGGGTTGGCATGGAATCCTGATTGTGAGGCATCCAGTAGGTGATCGTTTTCCAAGAATTAGGTGAGCTGCTGGTTTATGGCTTTCTCAAGTACTTTGGCAGGGTAGGAGAACAGGGAAATTGGACGGTAATTTTTTAGATCAAGGGGTCTGACATCTGCATGTTTCTATCTGTCAGGTAAAGTTGCTTTGGAGACGGAGGAGTTGAGGTTGCTGGTAAGTTGCATGCTGATTGGGTTCATTATGAGGTTGTAGAGGTGGTGGGGGTAGGGTTCGTGGGTGCTCCAGAATGGATGGAAGATATGATGGCTGAGTTTGTCTGGGCAGTGAGCAGAGGCCAGGTGGTGATCGTTTGGCTGAAATTTGCAGGTTGGTTGAGGTCTTTGGGGTTGAGGGCGGCTGGTTGGAGGTTGAAATTGTTGTAGATGTTGGTGATCTTGCTGTGGCAGTAGTCTGAGAGGGTGTCACAGAGTTCTTAGGAGGGGTGGATGGTGTTCTCTATAGCTGTTGGGTTGGAGAATTCTTTGATTATTTTGAAGAGTTTCTTTGTGTGGTTAGCCACGGTGTCAATGTGAGTGGTGGTGGCTGCTTTCTTGTCTTCTTTGATGTGCCGGTGATAGCTGCTGAGGACTGTTTTGTAAGCTGCTCTATTGGCAGGGTTCTTGGTGGTGCACCATCGTTTCTCGAATTGTTGGCAGTCTGCTGCCGGGTTCGGAGTTCTGTGGTGTACCACTTGGCATATTTGGAGGTCTTGATGGATTTTGTTGGTTTCAGTGGGGCAACTCTGTCAGCGCTGTCGGTGATCCTTCTCACCAAACAAAAAAACCCTAATTCTTCCTTATATCTCCATATCTTGTTAAATCTTTTTAAGGGCCCAGTTCTTCGAAAAAAACATTTTTTCAATTAGCTTTACCCACTTGAGTTTTTTCAGGCACTTATTAAAACTGCATGGCTAAATTTGGGTATCTCTACAGTTCTCCATTTCTGTAATATCAGATAACTTGCAATGAGCAATTCTAAATAAAGAAATGAGTTCTGCGAAACCATGAGGTCCTGCCTTTGTGTAACTAAGGCACGATAATTTTCCAGTTTTATAGTTAACTGGAGTTTCCTACTAATAAATGTGAATATCTGATATCAGTATTTAAAAATCCGAAGACATGTAAACAGTGGTGGCCGGCACAGGTAAGAGCGGTGGGCGGTGGGGTGGTGTGGGGGTGGGGGTGGGATGAGGAGTGAAGTTGAGAGATGACAGGTTAGTTAAAATTAAATAAAAAAATAAATAAAACCACTTACCTTGCTTTCACCACATCGCCGACTATTACCTGTGCTAGCCCCCACTTGATGGAAGGCATATATGTAACCATCACGATCGGTGCTTAAGCATCTAAAACATGACAATGAGACAGAGGAATAAATTTTATGAAAACACTGCATCACCATGTGCTATAAAAAGACATCCTTTCAATATTAGCAGCTCAAATTGCTTTGTAACTCATTTTATTATAAAACCTCCAAAATGTTGAATCAATTGAACAGTTACCATTTGTCATTTCACTTAAGAGGGGACACCACAGCTTCATATAACTTCTTTCATAATATGCAGTACCAATGGCCTATACCATGGAGATGTGTCGTAAAAAAGCTTCATTTAGCATTGAGATAATTTTTTAGGCTCTTGTTTAAAACTATTACAGAAGTTTATGATTTGCAGGTAAGCAGAACAGTAAGTTGGAGGTTATATTTGGGTGATTATTAGTTAAATATAGCCATGTCACTACTGTTCTTGCTTAAAAAAAGTGTTTCAGCTTGAAACGCTGTTCTGACCGACTTTTTTGGGCCCTTTCATGAGGGAAGGTGATTGGAGGTGACTTTAGTCTACTATCATTCCAATAGAAGGATTAGAACCGTAAATAGAGCCTATTCACAAGGCGTGTTGACACAATCCTGTACTTCTTTCTTTAGATTAGGGCTTATAAACCAATGTTAAGGGATAGATTTATGAGTATTAGTGATAATCCGTCCTTTTGTAAGAGTGTTAGTATACTTTTCATGGAGTTATGCTGATCTCGGGCCTTGTAGGCCTCAAACGGGAGAGACTCCATCTTTCTTTCTGCCCCGGCAGCTTGAGATGCTTCTAGGTCAAATGTAATGTTTTAGTTACGAGGTGTTGTTCGCTTGGAGAGAACCGGCTCAGGCTGGCCCTTATCGAAAGACTGTATTTTTCTCCATGCCGAAGACATAACATCAGGCCGGCCGGCTGAGAACGTGTCCTTGGTACGGGGAGGTACAAGAATTTGGTGGGCGGCAGGTTACTGGCCGTAACTTTCCATGAAGCGACAAGCTTCCATATTAGCGAAGGCATGAGGCAGTGAATCAGTCAGTCTGTAGGCGGCAGTTAGTCGTTAGTCATGCAAATTAATTATTCCAAGGCAGACAGTCGCCATCTTGAAGTCCGAGAAAGACCGAGAAGCTGATACTCTCTTAGAAAGATTGAAGTTATTTTAGTTGGAGCAGCTGGCGAGCTTTGATATTAAAATCAGAGCATATAGAGTGAAGCAGTTAAGTTGAGAGAACGAATACCAGAGTGATAGAAATTTAGTTATAAGATTGAAGCTGAGAAGTGGAGACAGTCCGTGATTGAGAGGAGGGAGGAGTAGTGCAGAACAGCCAGAGAGAAAGCAGCTGATAAGAGAAAGGTTCCAGTGACTTGGAGGGAAACGGAGGAGACAGAGCATAGCGGTGCAGACGTGTATCCGTGACTACAGAGGTGTGATCCTAAGACGAGCCAAGGCACAGATGAGAAGGGAACCCAGATGACTGCTGAGTCCATACTTCATATTAATAAGGTGACGTCGACCCTTTCTTATTAGTGTGCACACACTCTAACCTTTCATTTTCCTTCTAGGCTATATGTTATAGTATAGTATTATATTGTTATTGTTTTTATCATAATAAAGATACCCCAGTTCTTATTGAACCAATGTGTACACCTCTTATTCTTATACAGTAAAGTTAACCTTTCTTCTAGTCAGGTGCTATTGCACGAACGGATACTACCCCCGATCAGGTAAATGGTAACTGAATAATTAGGGGGAGAGGAGCCCTTGAAATAGAGAATAAGTTGTACACCGTGTAATTCGGCCATTCTTGTGTGATTCATAATATTGCAGTATTGTACCCCTAGTGGATAATGAGAGATTTCCCAACATGAAGAGCTAAAGGTATTCATAGGAAAGTGATCGTCGTTGTAAGGCGGCGTTAATGAGAGCATCGGGACGGATACTGGTGTGTAATGAGATCGTCTCTAGAGAAAGAGGCGTTAATGAGAGCAGCGGGAGGGATACCGATGTGTAATGAGATTGTCTCTAGAGAAAGAGGCGTTAATGAGAGCACTGACGGAAGTTAGTGTGTATACCCACAGGATTGTGGCTTGTGTTTGTATGTAATAGTGAGAGCACTGGGGGATACAGTGCCTATCTTGAGCGTGCACTGGGTGTAGCCAGTGTGTAATGGTAAGTAATCAGAACTGCCCCAGGGTAGATTAGTCTGGGCCTATATGGTCACGAGACTATATTGTATGAGTGTATTATTGTAGAAGATCCAAGCATGTATATTGCTAATTCCCCATCCTTGGTTACGAAACATAGATACCTGTTGTAAATAGGTCCTAAGGAGGGAGGTGGTTACGTTTCGGCTGGGTTATTGGTGCTCTGATGAGCTGATTCTATCTGGTCCGAAAATCCGGTCGTTACAAACGCCCAGGGGGCTATTCACAAGGACACAACCCTGTATTATCCACACCTTAACGCATCAAAAGTGGTGATTGATTTAACACCCCATTCACAAGCTGGTGCAAACTGCAGACATCGCCTGTATTCCCGCAATAACTGCCACAAAAGTTATCTCCACGGTGGACACCACCAACTAACCCTAATGAGATGCAAAAACACACGAAAAGACCACAACACCACATTCACAACGAAATGCCAGATCTGCGATGCAAACCAAAACCACGCGATAAACCGTGGTAGCAGCAGGTATTCAACACCTACCTCCTGCAGGTGTAAAGCCAGACGACACCCTGCAAAAGGCAACGGAGCCCGCACATAGCCACACCACGAAGAGCAAACGACGCCATGGAGCTACTCATCATGCAGCTCGGAGCCCCAACACAGCCACAACACCCACCGCCACCGCCGCCTGAACCCGGACCAGCCCCCCGGACCACCACACAGGCAGCGCAGAATAAGACAGTGGACCTACTGAAAACGCACCAGTCTCACAGACCTAACAAGCAAGGAAGTTCTTGTACTTTTCCATGCATTTTGCGTGGTATTGCTGCTTCTGGCTCGTTTTCAGTTTTCTTATCGCGTTTGGGCACATCGCGTCTTTTTACGCATTGTGGTTTGTGTTTTTATCTCCGTCATGGTGGTTGTATCTCGGACATTGGCCGCGGTTTCGGTAGACTATCGCATGCTACAACCTTGTTGTGAATTCCACGTTAACACTGGGTTATTTTCCCGCGATGGGCTGCGATGTGTAAAGGTGCGTTAGCATTTTTTGGTGATGTTTAGCACACGTTCTTGTGAATATACCCCCAATCCTTTCCCATTTAGCTACAACAGATGTATTTCGCTGAAGTCTCAATGGAATGCAATCGGTTAGGTATAAAGATAAGTGAAGCCGAGTAGCTTTAAATTGCTGCCAAATTACATCGAATCTGCACCCTAAATTATGAAGCAAATTGTATTTAGTTTGCATTGGCAGCCTAAATATTTTTAAAACGTAAAGAATTTAGAGCCTCCTTCTATTATCATCCTTGATAAGTAAAAGCTGTTTTGAAACCTGCTAGCCCTGGTGGCAGGGGATAGCTCATCTAATAAGGTGGCTCGCCCTCCACAATCTCTAATTGTAAAATCTTCAGATTAATTTGCAGCTTCTTTCCCTGACATAAAAAGTATTGCTTCGTTTAATCCATTGCCTCTGTTAAATAATTAGTATTAGTTGACATCAGGATAGTCGATAGAAAACTTGAACTTGATGGTTTAAATTTCAGCACTTTCGAAGCCATTCTACATACCATTATTTTTGTAAAAGTTTGTAATCCCTATTAAGTACACTAATTGGCCGATATGTATTGGGTTTTTCATGTGACTTGTCTTTTGTTTTTTAACTGACTATGATAGCCGCAGTGAAACAGCTGGGATTACCACTACCTGTTAATATTTTGTTGAACAAACTAACTAAAAAGTTACTTATTTGGTGCATAAATGACTAGGAAAAGTTCATCAAGTATGCCACCACTACCACACGCTTTAGCAATGGGGGAGGATGCATTCGCTTTCTCTTCCTCTGCTAGCGTTATTGGTGAAATTAAGGCAGATTGTTTATCATACAACAAAGTTGGCAGGTTCATAGTTTCCAATAAATATTTACTGGCAGATGCATCAAGCAAAATACCTCCCGGTAAAATTGCGATTCGGTAAAACAGGCCGATACGAACGCAAAACCTGGAAATGCAATGCATCAACCCAAAACTCTTAAAAAATAAAGAATCGGTAAATACCTCCCGCTGTAAAATACCGAATCGCATAATAGTGAATCGGTAATACCGAGAAAGAAACCAGCCTCTGAAAACACCGAATCGCTAATAAAAAATCGCAACGAAATGCATCAAACTTGCAAATACCGAAAATGGTCAAAATCGCTATTTTGCATGAGCAAAATAAGGGGAATCACAAACTGGAGGTAAAGTTATTGGAAGGTAGGAAAAAAAAATGTCCAACACAGGTGCAGCCAATCAGAAACCCTTCAAATATGCCTCTGGAGACCCTGTAGGTCTTCCAAAATGGCTGCCCCCTACGTGCTGGTTAGAAGGAGGAGAATCAACGCCCTTGCACAGTGCAGGAGGATGATCCAGGACAGAGTGTTCAGGGTGCGCATCACATTGCTGGGCCAGACAGAGGAACAGATCTATGACAAGTACAGGCTCAACAGGGCCATGATCATGCGCTTCATTGCCAACCTTGAACCACTACTGCAGGAGCAGACCTGTAGGAACAATGCCATCCCAGCCCATGTCCAGGTCCTATGCAGCCTGCAAATGCTGGTGTCAGGAAGCTTCCAGGGGGTCATAGCAGAAGCTGGAGGCGTGTCGCAAAGCGCACTATCATGCTTCTTCCACAATTTCCTAGATGCCATGCTGACATTGATACATCACCACATCACCTTCCCCACAACCCCACAGCAGTTGAACCACACCAAACAGGAGTTCTACCAGGTGGCACAATTTCCCCATGTGATAGGGTGCATGGACTGCACCCATGTCCCCATCTGTCCCCCGTCAGCCAATGAATACATCTACCGCAACCGGAAGCCATACAATTCCATCAACGTCCAGGTTGTGTGCAATGCCAAGCACATCATAACGGACATCGTATCACAATTCCCAGGAAGCACCCACGACGCATACATATTCAGACACAGTGGCATCCACAGGCACCTGATCAACAGGGAATTTGGAGAGGGTCTACTCAGTACATACAAATGCCTCCAAGTGAACACCATCCTCACATATGTAAATGTATCCATGCAACTAACCCTTTGCTCCCCTCCCTGCAGGTGACAGGGTCTACGCCTTTCGTGATTATCTAATCACAGGTGTAACATGTTGCTGTACAGTTGACCCATGGTTACGTCACCATGGCCAGGGTGCCAATGGATCATGGCTATTTGTGCCTGCCCCATACCCCAGCCTCCTATCCCGTGACTCGGCCACATCTCCGCGATGTGCTTCTGTGGCTGTGGTGCTGCGTGCACTGCGCCTCCTTTCGCTTGCCTCCGAAACAGAGACGCTGCTCACGCTTGAGGCAGCCTCACTCCCCTCCTCCCCTCCCAAATTGCTGGCACTGAAAGTCCCAGACTGCAGATGCTCCACTGCAGTGGT
Source organism: Lissotriton vulgaris (assembly GCF_964263255.1). Taxonomy (NCBI): domain Eukaryota; kingdom Metazoa; phylum Chordata; class Amphibia; order Caudata; family Salamandridae; genus Lissotriton; species Lissotriton vulgaris. The sequence continues at coordinate 1,120,978,200 of NC_141695.1, forward strand.
CACTCTCTCCAGGGACTTTGCGACATTCCCATAATAATGGCCCAAATCGACCTGCAGGGAGACCGATCTGCGCGACAGCACAGCTGTGCTGTCGCACAGCTTAGTGATGGCTCTGTTGGTGGCAATAGTACGGACCATGTTCTGGCGATGCCTACGGCGCTCACTCAGTTGGCCTGCAATTACAGCATGTGTGAGTTCCTGCAGGCACAGTTTGATGTCTCTGTTGCCCTCAGCAACGGCTGTGGTCATCTCGTGCATTGCGTCTGTCATGGTGCCTATTTTGATTGTCAGTGTCACAATGTTGATGTTCAGAGCACCATTGTGTCTCCCCTGCAGGCGCTGGACATGCAGCATCTGTGTCTCTACCACTCCGTATCCGTGTGCTGGATCATCTGCTCTATCAGCAGCTCTACCTAGGGGCCTGGCCCGCTGCCTGACCTGGACACGTGCTGCTGCTTGGGTGGTTGGAGCAACGACTGTCTGTCGTGGGACAATTGTGTCTGCTGGCCTCTGCCTTGACTCCATCACCTGCAGGGAGGGGACATTTGCCCTGCGGCTCTGTGTAGTTGGCCGCGTTGGTGGTGGTGGTGATGTCCGCCGTGGTGGTGGTGGTGATGTTCGCCGTGGTGGTGGTGGCGGTGATGCTGATGTTGTGGGTTCAGGTTCCTGCGGGGTCCCAACATCTGTAACCACTGGTGTCTCTGAGATGACGAGGCGTCCGCTGTCATCTGAGTCGAGGGGTGATGCATCTGTATGTGAAACAGTGCATGATGCACTACTCTGGTGAGGGGATATATATTAGGCACAGCTACATATGCACTGTGATTGGCCTGGGGGGATGGGCATGGGTGGACAACACGCTGCATATCTGCGCTGGCATGCATCTTACCTTCTCCTCCTGCTGCTGCGCCGGATGTATCCAATTGAGTGACCCCCACAAGAGCTTCTGGGTCAATTATTGCCTCGACGAGGTCCTCAAGGGCAGTGTTTGCAGTCACGTTGGATGTTCCCCTCCTGTGCCAGCTGCATCCCTCAACCTTTCAGCAATCCTCTCCTTTGCCATCTTCCTGAGGTCATACCGCCTCTTCTTTAAAACGTCTATGCTGCGGTGGGTGACTCCTACAGCATTTACTCTGTCTTTAATGTGTAGCCACAATTTGCGCTTCTCTGCCTCTGGAACTTTTTGGGACAGCCTCCCAAAAAGCCTGTTGTGTTTGCTGCTCACCCCTTCGATGAGCAGTTTGAGTTCCTTATCTGAAAACTTTTGTTTTCTCTTCCTGGGCGCCTCCTTGTTCTGGGATGCATCCTTCTCCATCCTGGTAGTCTGCTCTGAGTTTGTTTTGTGTTCTCACTGTGACAATCCTCAGCTCCTGTGCTCTGCCTCCTCCTCTGAGCTCCTCAGGGCACTAAATGGAGCATGGGCTGTGTTGCTTGCTGGTTGTGATGTCATCAGCCTGCTGCCGATGCAACTTTTTTTTTCTCCAGAATCGCTATTACCGAAATCGCAAATACCGATTCGGTATTTGCTAATTCGGTATTTGCTCATCTTTGATTTGGTGTCTCGCAAACGTGTTTACCGGATATTTAACGATTTTTTGTGATTTGGTATTAAATACAGAATCTGTTGATGCATTGCGGTATGCGACTCCTTATTAGCGATTCCGTATTTTTCGCTAATAAGGACTTGTTTTACCGATTTTTGATGCATATACAGATTAATGATTTCTATCCTGGGGCTTTTTATTACAGAATAGATCTTTGAATAGTTCTGAATGAAGACCTCTGAAATTAAATCCGACCGAATGACAGCTTTGCGTGTGGCTGTATCAAAAATGGCTTTTATTGTATTAAATCTATTTTTTCGCTTAACTGGCCAGGCTAAATACCGATCGGCATGCTCGTTCTCCTCCTGACTTTTTTGCAAGCAAGTTTTATCATTGACTATTTCAGCAGCTGTAAAATGATCTTTTAAATTCTGCTGAGTCTCCCTTAATTCTAATTTAGCTGTGACTAAATTAGCTGCAATGCAATTTTTGGTTGCTGCATTTAGTGCAGACTGTAATCGACTAACAATTTTTTTTACTTATCTTGACTTTGAAAGAAATTGCCTCACCCCGTATATAGGCTTTAAAAGTCCCCCATACATAAAAAGAGGAAGTGGAGCCAATATTTCTCTCTAGGAATTATTTTAATGCAACATGCATATTTCTCACCCGAACCTCATTAACCGATAGGGTCTTATCCAGGCACCATCTGAATTGGGTACCACTTGGCTCGTCTATCATCAGCTCAGTTATGATGGCAGAACGATCTGAGAACGCGTTTGCCAAGATATCTGCATTCCCCTGACATATAGAATGTGACATTACAAAAAAAGCAAAGGCGAGAAGCCGAGTTAAAACATTTTGAAAAACAAGTATATTGTTTGTCCTGTGGATGATCAGCCCACCACAGATCTATTAACATGCATTAGCTTTTTTTTAAAAATCTTGCTGATTTTGGCTTCTTCTGTTGTTTATTAACTCGAAAGCAGTCAATTCTAGCATTTTGAATAGTAATGAAATCCCGTCCCTAAAACGATAACCTGTGAGGAGCCCGTGGTGATATTATAGCCTTCCTCCAGTTTTGTGATTGAGTCTTTAATAAAGCCATAATAACTTATGAAATAACCGTATGCTGCAGTATCAAATTGTTGACCCAGGTCCATCTAGCCTCTGGTTCCCTTATTATCTGTAAAACTTCACATTGCATCTTCTTGGTAATCAATATCGCCGCTCTAACTGCTGCACTAGTGGAAGCAACCAACGCATGAGCAACATAACCTGGAACAATAAACTTAGGGGCAATAGTTTTAAAATGCATCTCCTGAAGCAAGATGACATTTGCATTAGATGGTGTTAACCAAGCCAAAATTGTTCTACATTTGTTTCTATTGTTAAGCCCACTGACATTACAAGAAGCCACCTTTATAAACCTTGGAGGCATATTTTTCTGAATATCCCAGCTGTTTCTCGATCGTAACTGTTACTGTACTGCACAAGGTAAAATTACTGCCAAATATCTCAAACAAAATCGTTGTCATAAAGTATCTCACAAAAACGTATCTGCGTTTAAATTGCTGAAGTGTAGTCCTTGTGCCCTGCCCATTCACTCCCGGTCACATGATTTCCCGCATCCCACCCTATCAGTACCACCTGAGCCTCACCCATCACAGCTCCCTATGGCATTATCCCTCATCCCTCCCTCTGAACCCTCCTATCGCGTGCCACCCCTAAGATCCAGACCCTGACATTGAGCGCCATGGTAGTGCACTCACAACAGCTTAGATGGATGGTGAGGGCATATGTCTCAATCACTTCTCCCCCGTCACCCGGACCCCACTGTATCTAGGCGAAAAGTTATAGGCAGGCTATTAACAAGGATAAAGTATTTCTGTAATTTTCCCGGCAGGGAGTTGCCAATGCTAATTTTCTATGCTTTGAATAATTAATACATTCTAAAAATTCAGCGGCTTGTGGTACTGAAGCAAACACCTGGAATCTGCCATTATAAATCATTTTCAGTTTTGAATGTTGAAAAAATAATTTAATTATCTCTTTTAACACACTACCCAAGGCTTGGCAGCCGTAAACAAATGAGCACGCAAAATTCTATGGGTTGGTTGCAAGCCGCATCCACTGCTAAGTGGGCCGGCACTGCAACCTGCCCAAAGTACCCCTGCTATTTATAGTAGTGTCTAATACACAGCCCCAAAGCTGCTCACTCTCTTACTCGAAAACAAACTGGTTCCTGTGCTTCACAAAACATAGGTGCACTTACCTTTGTTACATTGAACCAGTTGATTGCAGCCACTTGTCCACTTCTGACTACCTTCATCAGTGGTATACCCAACATTACTCTCCGTCTTACACAGGTTACAGCCTCCTGCTGCAGCTGCCGCAGCGATCAGCCATCTCCACCTATTTGGGTGTTCCATGTTACTTGGCTCGGCCAGCTCTGTCAACCCGATATTTTTAACAGCCGGGACAAAATAAGCCTCCTCGACGTTCACCCACAGTTATGACCCCTCAAGCTCTCTCCCACTATCTGATTAATGCTGCCTGTTGGTGCCTCTGAACAACTTTCTTTCCTGACCCCCCAGGAATCAGTCCTTCAGCACCAGCGGCTTGACTCCAATAACGCCTCCCCACTATCCCGAGTAGCTTCAACCAAGGAGCATGATGGGAGCTCTACGCAGCACACAATTCTAACAAACTCAAAGATATTGATTTTGAATCCTTATGCATTACGAAGGAACTACAGAACCATGAGAATATGTCCATTGAAGACCTAATAAATACACTTGTGGATTCAGTGGAGTCTTTTCATGAACACCTACAAAAGACTGGTTATCCCTTTTGTTGAAAATTAAAACCTTATGCAAGCAAGTCTGTGATAATTTTGCCTTCTTTTGCTGACCTTGTTTTTGCTGGCCACAGGACTCAGCACACGTTAATGTCTTCTCCCACTGCCACTGTCACTTAACTCGAGGTGGCTCCACTGTAGTGAGATGTTTATTTCTCCTAGATAGTGGTCAAAGAGCTTGGCTGTGCGGAGGTGTTTTTCATCTCTAAGCAGAATGTCCAGGTGGGGTGCCCAGCCCACTACTGTGCTTCAAAGGATGCTTACCTTGTCACTAGAAGATGAAGCTCACATTTAGACCTGCCTCCCATTGTCTCTCTAGTCTAGCTGTCACCGAACCCAGTGTAAGAAGAGGAACTGACCAGAACACATTTAGTGGAGGGACAATGGCTAGCCCTCCACCCATTCTCTGGCACTTGGCATACAAGTTGATTTCACAGACCTCTCATCAGAACAGTCCTGGACCTCTTGGGAATCAGAAGAAGGACAGACCTGCTGCCTGAAGAACTTGAAGAAATACTGAACCAGCTTGCCTTGAACCCAGGACCCCAAAAGTGACTCCTCTGGTGAGTTGGCTGACCTCGTTTTTGAGCTACAAGGACTGAACAACCTTACAAAGCCTCCTGCAACTGCCCACCTGTCCTGTTTCCACTGGACATGCTCTGGACCCAGCTGCTGGCCTCTGTTGGAGAAGAGTCCTAACTTTTAGAGTGCACTCCTTTAGCACCAAAAACTGCAAGAGGTGGGACTTAGAAACTTTTTTAGCCAGCTTTCTACCTGAAGCACTGACAGAGACCGGGTTCACTGTCCAAGCTTTGGCTTTTGCCATTTAATTTCCGGTTACCTCAACTTGTCGTTTTGCTGCTCTGAAGGGGAAACGTTTCTACGTCGCAATGTAAAGGTTTTCATCGGGACCGACACAGAGGATTATTTGATTGACATTGAGGACTTCTTGGGGGTGGACTTCAGGCTTTGCCCTGTAGGAGTTTTGTCCCACCTCAGTGGATGAACACAGTGAGACCCCACTCTTCAGTAGCCCGCTGTCGTCGTGTTTCACTTTGGATTCTGCTTGCCTCTTGTCCCACCGACAATTCGTCAATGACCACTTTTTCGCCAATAAAGTGTCTAAGTTCAAAGTTAAACTTTCACCCGGGACTAACTTAGTCCTTGTATCCGATTGGTGGTCCAGTGCAGTCAGCCTTAATTTTTGACTTGGACTCCACTTTGTGCTTTTTGGTGCTATTTTAATTCAAACATAAAAAAAGAATATTGAGTTCTACTTATTGGATGTTTGTCATTTTTAAGTCATTTTGCTTATAAAAGTTGCTCTAGTTTTCTAAATTGGTTAGGGATTTTTCTTGTGGTGTTTATTCATTTTATAACTGTTTGAGTACTGCATGAATACTTTACACGTTGCCTCTAAGTAAACCCTAACTACTTTGTTCCAAGCTACCAGGCGGTTAAGCACAGGTTTATTTCATGACATTTGTGGGTCATCCTCACAAGATTGTGATTATTATTTGAGGTGGATATTTCACCCCATAAACCGATACTCTAATTTCTTACATCCTTGTTCTCTTATGATGTCAGATTTACATTGAAACAGGGATTTTCCAAATCTCTGTTTATTGGCCCCCGGCAGGGATGAAAGATTGCTCAGGACTTTGGGGTGTCCAGGAATTACCTGCAGTTGGTATGTGACCTCCCTCAGGACCTGTCAGATTACCATAACTGAAGCTCGTATTTCTCTTCCTTTTTAGGTCTCGGCTAGGCAGCACATGTGCTCTCTCGTTGAGAGATGCTGTATACAGTATTGTGGGGGTAAACTCCGCCCACTTTCTGTGTATGTTTTTCATTGGCTTCAATCTTAAAGGCTGCATTTTGATTAGTTTTCATGTTGTTAATCCCTCTGGCAGTTCGGGCTGGACTGTTCCCATGAGGCACAGGGTCAGACTGATTTGCATATAGCTATATCTGAACTGGGGTGGCAGAGTGGGCTAAAGAATGGTGATGGATCAAACCCAGATCTTTTGACTGGGTGTGAGTGTTTGATTGGTTCAGATGCTCTGTTTATCACCACCCCCTTTTGTACTGCTTTTGGCTGTCATAAGTGTGGCAGGGTATGCTCAGACGTGAGTCCCTTGCTCACTTTGCCACTGGATTCAAGCAAGCCGGGCTGAAGATGGCTGTAATGCCAGAAACCGGTCCTCGGAAGCTTGTTTCCGGTCCAGGGAAGGCATGGCTTGGCAGTTCGGGCTGAACTGTTCCCATGAGGCACAGGGTCAGACTGATTTGCATATAGCCATGTCTGAACTGGGGTGGCCGAGTGGGCTAAAGAACAGTGATGGATCAAGCCCAGATCTTTTGACTGGGTGTGAGTGTTTGATTGGTTCAGATGCTCCGTCCATCACCACTCCCTTTTGTACCGTATTCACATTTCACATCAGGAGGCATCGGGAGGCAGAGACAACACAAGTTAGGAATTTGTCCTCCCTTGCTAGACCGGCTACGGATATGTGCAGAGTAGGGGGGGGACAGCAGCAGTCCAGCTAATGTACCAGCGGTTGCACAGAGCGCTGGGAGCACCTCCCATCGAGCACCTGACAGCTTACTTAAATTGTGACAGTCGCACCACACTCACCTCGCTTATTTTTCAATCGCCCCCTTCCGCGCTTTACCTTGCTTTTGTGGTGCCTTGTTTAACTTCCCACAAAGTGTTAGCCGTACAGCTGCTCTGTTAGTGCTTCTTTGTGTTATGATTTATTTCATTATGTGTTTTGTTTGCTCCTTGCAGGCTCTGTAGTGACTAAAGACCGGCGGTCTCGCTGCTTGTTTTAATGATCCATTTACTTTGCTCCTCGCACGCCCAAGTTGCTACATTACAGCAAACAGCGCATAACGTAACGTGTATGCACGGACGATCGTTTGAACAATTAACAATAATTACGTTATGATGGATTTGTTACGGCACTGTTTCTTATGGAATCTTTATTTGCTTTTCTGTTGCATGGAAATGCTGTATTTGCATTCAACAAAATAAGCCACAATAATAACCCCTTAGCCCGCGCATGGGGTTGCCACTTGCTAGCTGAAGGATTCAGTGGTACAGGTTCTGACTGAATGGTGAAGGCAGGGCTCGAGTCAGGGGTACCACGCGGGTGGACGACGTCCCCCCACTTATTTTACCGGGAGGACGCCGTCCCCCCTGCCAAACAGCTGGACTTCACTCTTTGGCCTCTCTGGGACGAGATCGGAGCTCACAGCACGCTGCTCACGCGCTGGCTTCTCAGATCAAATCGTATCTTAGGGGTGAGCGAGAGGAGCCAATGAGCCCGATGGTGTAAGCCACCTTTTGTGACGTCACTTCCTGTTGTGACGTCACCTCCGGTGACAGCCTCCCCCACTTTATTTTTTGGACTTCTGCCCTGGGTGAAGGGATATCATCCAGAGGTCACTGTAAATTTGTTAAGCACATCTGAAGTTAAACGAGCCTTCAGTTACCACTTGAACAGCCCCCTCGCCCTCTCCCCCCATCAAGCGATAAAATCAGAAGTTTAACACCCCTGCTGTGTACCCACCGCCCTAGGAGATCATACACTATCAAGGTTGAAGTACATTTTTCTGCAGTGTTTTAAGACTTTTTGTGTTCTCTTTCCACTCAGACTACCTGTGAATTTATCAAAGCAAATGTCAACCCCAACAGCGTGGACTCCATTTCTATGCTGCGCAGTCCTGCCAGGCCTTGCATGCATATGCGGTGAAGCTTGGAATGTAAATCCCTATGCATGTTAAATGACCCGCCACCCGAAGGGAGAGTATTTGGAGACAAATGTGGCTTTCCTTATAATGTTTATTCGATTGTATGTAAAGTTGCTGTGAATCTATACATTAATATATTGGCGGGGGTGGATCTGGGTCATGGGGCCCTATTGCTGACAATTATACCAGCCCCCTCCCCCCCCCCCCATTTGGTATTAAGACTTATAAATCACATCCACGAACTCCAGTGTCTCTGCACCTGCTACACTAATGTCAATTACGGGCCTCTGCAAGTTCCTCATTCTACTTCTCTTCCCCACCCTGCCCCTCTCCCATTTGCTTGTGTTGCATTCTGTTGTATTTTTCTTTCTGCCTTGTTCTGTCCCCTTGCCTTTCCCTGTCTGGATCTGCTGCCTGGAATGTATGATGCGTGCCTGCATCTTACATCCTGGGTTCCAGATTCCAGACCAACTGTATTACAAGACCTGTACCTGAACCTGTTATGATGTGCTGTGCTTCAACTCCTATTCATGCATTAAATTCTTCATGAAATTCTACTTAAAGTTTCCTTGGATCTTTTTACTGGCGACGAGGTAAACCCTACTATTTCTGCCACCATCCTTGGAGCACAGGAGCAGAAAATTTTATTTTTGAGACTGCGTTACAAAGGAAGAAACCTGAAATACATCTTCATCAGCTCTTTCTTCTTGACAACACTGATTAATACTCCTACGTCGAAATTGCGAAAATTTACGACCTACCAGTGTTTTCCTGCTTATTTTTAAAACTTTTCGTTTTGTCAACTGAAAAAAGAAAACTACAAAAGATACATCAAAAGCACCGCTTCTACCGTCATATTCGGCGCATCTCCTGATGTTTCCAGCGCTTCTACTCCGGCGGATCGGTGATGTATAAAACTGCCTTTGTTCAATTTTAAAGCTTTTCTGACATTTCTCCATGCGCGAGGCTTTTGTCAAGCTCGAGGCTTCCTCTGTCTACACGCGCTGCGTCATCATCACGCGCTGCGTGATCACACACGCCGGAGTACACACTCTCCGGTAACGCTGAAGAATCGATGTCGAGGCTTTCCTAAACGTTTTCCACACGCCGGAAGGTAAAATAAACTGTATATACACGCCGGATGACAAAATAATAACAGAATTAACTTTGTTATCGTTCTTATTCTATTTTCAAGGACTTTTGCCGCATTTACATTCATTTCAAAGGAAAGGATATTAAGAGATTTCTCTCTCTTCTTCGAACTTGTGACTGCTATTTTACCACTTAAAAAAGAAATGTTAAAACCCATTTGACTTTATTCATTTTGTGTACATTATTATTTTTTAGATATTTTTTTTTTAATTATTTAAAGATAAGAGGAAGTATCCTTACTTTCTCTAGCCATTATGCAGTTTGACCCACCTTCAAAATTTTTGCAAACCAAAGGAGACCCACCCATCCCTTGGACTAGATGGAAAGAGGAGTTCTTTACTTACCTTAAAGCCATGGATGGCGAAAGGATGTCAGCGGAAAGGAAAAAGAACATTTTCTTACATTGTCTTGGCTCGGAAGGACAACTTGTCTTTAGAACTTTACCTCCTGTGAGATCTGGTGGTGATTCAAATGTTTATGATGAGGCTGTACACAGAATAGAGGGAAGGTTTAAACCAGTAACCAGTGTAGCCTTAAACAGGTTTAAGTTTTATACCAGGGTACAAGATGAGAATGAGTGCTTTGATGATTTTTTAACTGCTTTACGTGCGCTTTCTCTCCATTGCAATTTTGGTCTAATGACCGACGAAATGATTAGAGATCAAATTGTTGTGCATGTGAAAAGCAAAAAAGTACAAGAGCAGTTATGGATTTTAGGGGATCCTAGTTTGGAGACTGCCATTAGTACAGCTAAAGCATTAGAACAGTCCGACAAATGGATCAAATCTTTAGACAAAGCCTCTGTTCAATCTACTCCGTCCACATCCACTGGTGAGGTTAGCACTGTGAATGTTAAAACTCAAAGTTCTAACAAATACGAGGGCAAAGGTAAACAATTTTATTGTTTTAGATGTGGAAGTCCGGATCATATAGCTTCCTTTCCACAGTGTCCTGCTCTGAATAGACAATGTAATAAGTGTAACCGCACTGGACATTTTTCTAAATATTGTAAAACTTCGGTTAAGCCAGTTAATGATTACAAGAAACCTTCTTATAGTACTCCCAGACGTACTAATAGTAATGTATCTTATGTTGCGGAGAGAGAGAGTAATGATCCGCTAGTTAGAGAGTCTGGTATTGTAATTTCTATACAATCTTCGTTCGACATGACACTAGCAGATACTTTGCCTCCTCCAAAGAGTTCAGTGAACATACTAGGTAAAACTCTTGAACTCATGGTGGACTCCTGTTCACCGTGGACCATAATCACTCGTGATTACTGTGTAGAGTCATTTGGTAACCTAATTGATGTGAATTCTTTGTGTGAACCTGATATCGATGCCTACAATTTTGATACTTCCAAGATCAATTTTATAGGTTTTAAAGAAGTCCCTATTATTGTAAAAAACAATTCAGCTATTATCAAGATGTATGTAGCATCTAAAGGTGTGAATGTTCTAGGTTGGCGGGACCAAGCTAAGTTGGGGATCTCGTTAAATCCTAGGTTGAAGGATCCTGTGTGTGTCCTTGCTATAACAGATGGGGACTATGACCTGGCATCCATGTCTAAAGAGATATCTATCTCCTTTCCCAATGTTTTTTCCGAGAAACTTGGGAGATTGATTGGTTTTACGCATAAAATCAAAGTCAAACCAAATACTGTGCCTCTAAAGCAGAAGTTGAGAGGTGTTCCCATCAGTGTCAGAGAGGAACTCAGAGTCATGCTTGACAACATGGTTAAAGATGGTGTCATTGAGGAGGTAGAATCCTCCGAATGGGTTTCGCCTATTGTTTTGGCGATTAAACCCGACAAAACAATTAGGTTGTGTGTAGACCTGAGAGCGTTAAATAAATGTTTGGTTACAGATTGTCACCCGTTACCTAACATAAATGAAATGTTGTGTATGCTTGACGGTGCCTGTGTGTTCTCCACATTAGACCTTAGGTCTGCATACCACCAGATAGAGCTCACGGAAGACTCAAAACACTTCACCGCCTTCATCACTCCCCATGGTTTGTTTCAATTTAAAAGAATGCCTTTCGGCCTAGCGTCAGCCGCTTCTGTTTTCCAGAGGGCAATGTATCACATATTCAGGGATCTGAATGTCTACGTCAAATGCTTTCAAGATGATATTCTTGTCTTTTCTAAAAATATCTCTGAGCATGATGGTCACCTTAGGGAGGTTTGTTCCAGGTTGGAGAAGTTTGGCTTGACCATCAAAGCTAGTAAGTGCAAGTTTTTTTGTAAGACAGTAGACTATTTGGGCCATTCACTTTCAGGGGATGGAGTTGTACCAAAAAAAAATCTTGTGGATGCTATTGTTAAGGCTCCTTCCCCAGACAGCAAGGAAAAGTTGCTTTCTTTTGCAGGGCTTTGCGAATATTATAGCAAATTTATCAAAAATTTTGCAAACAAAATGGAGCCTCTCAGAGAACTTACTAGGAGTTCAGCTAAATTCATTTGGTCGGAGAAGCAGGAACAAGCTTTTAAACAAATCAAAGAGGAAATCGTTAATGCTCCTACTTTGAAGTCCTTTTGTGTCAACAAGAAGTGCATCATTACTGTTGACGCCAGCCTTTATGGCATTGGTAGTGTGTTAAGTCAGTCATCAGGTAAGGATGAATGGTGTGTTGCCTTCTCCTCAAGGACTTTGTCTCCCACGGAGAGAAGGTACTCCGTAATTGAAAAGGAACTTCTGGCCTGCATTTGGGCTGTTGAGCACTTCAGGAATTATGTTTGGGGCAATCGTTTTGTACTACGTACCGACCATAAACCCTTAGTTGGGATTTTATCTCCTGGAGGTGGATGGAACTCCACTGCGCGTATAGCTCGTTTGTCCTCACGTCTTCAAGAGTATGATTTCGAAATTGTGTATGTTCCTGGTAAATGTAACGTGACTGCTGATTTTCTTTCAAGGTTTCCTTGTGAGGAGTCTCCAAAGATGGATAATGACGTCGATGTTGTTGCCTCTGTTGGAGATTGTGTTTCCAAGGAGTTCATTTCATTGTCGGAAGATGAATGGTTTCTTGAACTTGGCAAGGATGTGGTTTGCCAACATCTGTTTGATTTTGTTAGGAATGGTTGGCCACCCCATAGGGGTGTTTCTCCGGATATAGCTCCCTTTTGCCAGGTTTCATCGGAAATTGAAGTGTTTTCTGGTTTACTCTTCAAGGCTGGTAAATTAATTCCACCTCAATCCTTACAAGAGAAGATTCTTCTTCTCGCTCACCAGAGTCACATTGGCATGTCGTCGATGAAACGTCTAATTAGAGAGAGCTTTTGGTGGCCGGGAGTGGACAAAATGGTGGATAGGCTGGTGAGAGATTGTTCGCATTGTGTTAACAGTGATAAAATGCTTCATGTGACCTCAGCTCCCCTCAAGCCTGTGTCTTGGCCCACCTTTCCCTGGCAGAAAGTGGGTTTTGATATATCTGGTCCATTTAAACAGTTGCCTTATAATGCTCGGTATGCCTTAGTTCTGGTGGACTACCACTCCAAGTGGCCCGAAGTAAAGTTTGTCAGCTCTGTTTCTTCTCAATCGGTCATTCTTTTCCTTAAGGAAGTCTTTGCTAGGGAGGGATTTCCTGAAACCTGTGTCACTGATAATGGTGTTCAACTTGTGTCAGATGATTTTGAGAAATTCCTCAGTGCATGTGGAATCAAGCATTACACCACCTCTCTCTATGAGCCTAGGGAAAACGGCCAAGTTGAACGCTTTAACCGTGTTCTTAAGGATTGTTTGAATGTTGTGCAGACTTCAGATGATAGTTGGGTGGATGTTGTGAGGAAAAGATTGTGGACATATCGTATCACCCCTCACTCTGTTACTGGTGTTAGTCCCTTCAGACTCCTTAAGGGTAGGGAGCCTCCTTCTGATATATGTCCCTGGTGGATTAAAAAACTTGATGTAAAACTTGATGTAAATAATTCTGTTTGTGACCTTGCTGCTGTGGCCAAACGGGTTGAAAACAAACAACTACAAATGAAAACCCTGTTTGATTCCAAAATGAAAACCAAAGATAATGACTTTGTGGTGGGGGATTGGGTACGAATTAGAAAACCTGGCTTTCTGGTCTAAGTTTTACCCTCCTATCAAAATTGTTAAAGTCTTTAAAAATAGCGTTGCCACACAAGATGGTAGAGTATGGAATGTCCGCAGAGTGGCTAAATATTGCAATCCTGAAAATGTACGTTGCTCTCCTTCCTCTACTCAGGGTTTTTGCCAGAGGAGACCTGATGCTTTTCCCGTTTTGCCTTCTCCCAGTTCTGTTCATCTGGATTCCTCAGTTGCCTCTAGAGTTAAAGTTTCCAATAGGCAAAAGAGTGTTCCCAGCAGATATCTGGATTAATGTTTTTTTTTAGGGGTAAGATGTGTTGCATTCTATTGTATTTTTCTTTCTGCCTTGTTCTGTCCCCTTGCCTTTCCCTGTCTGGATCTGCTGCCTGGAATGTATGATGCGTGCCTGCATCTTACATCCTGGGTTCCAGATTCCAGACCAACTGTATTACAAGACCTGTACCTGAACCTGTTATGATGTGCTGTGCTTCAACTCCTATTCATGCATTAAATTCTTCATGAAATTCTACTTAAAGTTTCCTTGGATCTTTTTAGCTTGATTGCTTTAATGTTCTTTCTTCCCCTCGCTCATTCTCCTCTCCTTACATCTGTTTCCTTTCTCTTCGGCTCTTTGCTCAATCTTGTTTCCTTCTCCTATTCTGTCACTTTTCCTGCCCTTTTGTCTGTTCTTTCATCTCTTTCATCTCTTTCCACTCGCTTCTTAATGTTCCCTTAACCTCTACTCCTCTGACAAGTAAACACAGCCAAGTTTCTGTGCATGGCAAAATTTATATCATATGCAGCAAGTCTCCCCCAGTTGATTTACCCCATTTGTATTTAAATCCCACCTCATCCATTGCCAGCCCTGTTGTGCTGCCTGCTTTGCCCCTCTGTTCGTGTTGCAGTCACTCTCTCTGCAGTTTGCAGTCATCCACCCATGTATTGGAGATTGATACCCTTAATATGGTGTTTGCCACTCCTCCCTTGGTACACAGGTGCTGCTGCCCCTTGTGGTGCTCATGCACATGTGGCATAAGCTACTTGAGACCCTTATGTGCTGCAGCCAAACCTCGGCCGTTATATACTCGAGTACTGCACTTTAGCTAACTCGGTGCACCTACTGTGCACTACACTAGACAATTTATTCTCGTGCTGGCATTATTATTGCTTGCCATGTTCTGCTCCTATTTCTGTCCAAAACCTGTTCTGTCAGAAAATGGGCAAACACAAACACATCAGAGTACAGCGTCTATCCACTAGATTTGTGGTCTTCAGCTTTGTTCCTGTGTTGCGCCTTGGGTTGCCTGTGACCTCACTTTCCACTTCTCTGCACTTCATCTGGCCTTGATACCACTTAAATCACTTACCTCAAACTCCTTCTGCCTTCAGGGTGTGGACAGGGTCCTCAGAAACAGGAAATAAAGCATTTTCCTTATTAATTTGTCCAAATCCATAATCATTTGCCAGTTATATTAAGCAAAAGGCACAGCAACACCATGTAAATGAACAGTATCTTCATAAGTATTTTAAAATGGGGAATGATTGTGAAAAACACAAATGTGTAAACACAAGGAAAAACCAAATGCACAAATGTCAGTGCTTAAAATGTGCCGGTCTTTGCTGATGCTCGACACCAGCATTTAGTTTCGCACGTCCAAGCCATTCACACTGCTTTGTTTAGCTTTGAATGGATTAAACTGTCTAAATGTGATGATGTTCAGGGGAAGCGTTTATACTGGCACGTGGCAGTGATCGTAGTTCCATTAATTAGTGCAAGCTGCAGTGACCACCTGAGCAATACATTGGGCGATCGCACTGGTTTATTTGTATATGGAGCACTGCGGCCAATCGCTGTCAGGGCTTGGTGAATAAACATCATGGATGTTTTGAAGAGCCATAAAGCACACCCAGTTGACAGAACCTCCGTGACATGGGTACAAACAGCATGAGGGCAGAAAGCGACCACCCACTGCAGTCCCTGCAGACACACAACAAGCCTTGGCTTTGAACCAGAGCTCGATTCAGAAAAGGGGGTGGTGATGAACAGAGTGTCTGAATTAAGCAGACCACTCTTACCCAGTCCAAAGATCAGGGCTTGATCCATCACCGTTATTTATCTCACTGCACCATCCCAGCTCAGAACCTGGCTATATGCAAATCAGTCTGTCCCTGGCCCTGTGCATCATGGGAACAGGGCAGACTAAACTACCAAGCCAATTCTTCACCAGAAAGGAGACAAGCTACCGGGGACCGGTTTCTGGCATTTCAGCCTTCTTCGGCCCGGCTTGCTTGTTGTAAATATTTTTATCCACCCTAAGCGTGGAAGGGTATACTCAGATGTGAGACCCTTGCTCATTGCACCATCAGGATTCAAGCAAACCGGGCCGAAGACGGCTGTAATGCCAGAAACCGGTCCCCGGGAGCTTGTTTCCTTCCCAGTGTAAGAATTGGCTTTTGTAGTTTGGTTTGCCCTGTTCCCATCATGCACTGGGACAGGAACAGACTAATTTGCATACAGCCAGGTTCTGAAACTGGGATGGTGCAGTGAGCTAAAAAACGGTGTTGGATCTAGCCCTGATCTCTTGACTGGGTGAGAGCTTTCTGCTTAATTCAGAGACTCTGTCCCTCACCACCCCTTGTTGTAAATATTTTTGTCCACCCTAAGCGTGGAAGGGTATTCTCAGATGTGAGACCCTTGCTCATTGCACCATCAGGATTCAAGCAAACCGGGCCGAAGACGGCTGTAATGCCAGAAACTGGTCCCCGGGAGCTTGTTTCCTTCCCAGTGTAAGAATTGGCTTGTGTAGTTTGGTTTGCCCTGTTCCAATCATGCACTGGGACAGGAACAGACTAATTTGCATACAGCCAGGTTCTGAAACTGGGATGGTGCAGTGAGCTAAAAAACGGTGTTGGATCTAGCCCTGATCTCTTGACTGGGTGAGAGCTTTCTGCTTAATTCAGAGACTCTGTCCCTCACCACCCCTTGTTGTAAATATTTGAACCAGAGCTCAGCAAACATGAGGCAAAAGAATTTTAAAATTCCATTACTTTGTTCCCCACATCAAAGGATATATGGTTATTGGGCGTGATCAGCCTTAGAAGAAGCTCGTCCAACTACTAGAAAGGCACATGTTTTATCTCTGGGATCATATGAAGGAAATGTTGCCCTGCTGCAAAAACAGGGTAAGTCA
Source organism: Lissotriton vulgaris (assembly GCF_964263255.1). Taxonomy (NCBI): domain Eukaryota; kingdom Metazoa; phylum Chordata; class Amphibia; order Caudata; family Salamandridae; genus Lissotriton; species Lissotriton vulgaris. The sequence goes on from NC_141695.1 coordinate 1,120,994,761, forward strand.
TTGGTACGATTTTGTTACTTGTGAAGCAAATTTACATCATGTCATTTTTGCTGTTAACATATTTATACGTGGAAGCAATGTACATTCTGCACGTTTGAAATGCTACACATTGGCTTTTTAAGAAATTCTTTTTTTTTATTGTATAAAAAGGAAACATGCAAAATAAGTTAGCTCTATTTTTAAAAGTTATTTATGGCATAGGATTTCACAGTTGAAATACTGATGCAGCACCTCAACACAACACCAACTGAACAGATCTCAGCACCACCTTAGCAACAACGAAGCACCACCAGAGCATCACTAAACACCACCACAACACCCCTCAGCACCACCTTAACATCACTCAATACCACCTCCAAATTAGAATAGGCAGGAAGAAGTAGCTAACATTGTAACAACAGAAAACCAACAAGACCTTTTTTATGTTTGTTCTTATTTAATTGGGTCCTTCAGTTGTACATAATGTCTTCTTGGTTATATATAAAGTAACAAAAATGCTTATAACACTTTTGTATTATACCTTTTCAACATGCTGCACAACAGCCACAATGCTGGGGTGGTGTGGAGTGCAAAAAAACGACGGATTTAGGCCCAGATCTCTGTACTGGGGAGAATATATGACATTGTTCTGCATTCTGTTCATCACCTGTGGTTTTTGCATAAATACTCTGCACACACACAGACTGTGGCTATTGCTTGAACAAGGTTAACACCCCACTCAACCAACATCTCAATTTCTCACACTGTGGGGGCAATTGTCTTGCTGAATATTATCCTGTTTGCTGTCTTGCAGGAGTGCTACTTAAACTGGCCTCAGAAAATTAGGAAACACATGTAATCAGTAAAATTGTAATACTTGATTGCTCAATTTCAGGAAGACTAATCCACTCCTTTCATTTTGAAACTCGCATTTCAATAGTCTTAACGAAGGCTTGTGCTCTCACCCCAATCTAAATGAAATTATAAAGTTAAATCTTCTCAACATGATGATGAAGAATTAGGGTGGTTGTATTCATTGTGTGATTTGTGGCATTTCAGATAAATTTCAGATTAGAAAATAGAATCTCTCTGTTTTCAGGTACTAAAAATAGGAGTAGACACATTCATCCTGAGCAATCTAATTAAATCTGTTTTCTTTGAAGGTGCTATAAGCATTCCAAGATAGAAAATTAGCTTGCTATTGATCTTAAATTCGATTTCTTTATAAAAAATAGTGATTTCTTCCTAGGATAAGCCCAGCAACTCCATTTCATTCTGGAATGGAGTGATTTCTTTTTGATGAGCAACGCAGTACATTCGCACACTTTAAATTACTTATTTCATAAAGAGAAGATTGTTCATACTTAATGGGAACTGTGAATGAGGCAGAAGTTGGGCATTTCAAGGTACAGGTTGTCTGCAGATTAAAAATATATGTAGCACTATATATTGTTTATTTATCCGAACTAGAAAAACATTTGTGGTGAGGGGTACCGCCAAATGTTTTATGAGGAACAACGTACAGATCATGGATCCAAAAACTGGTGAAAGATTTTATTTTAAATGAATCCCCAGTGTCTGACTCTAATTTTGCTCATGCTTTACTGGAAAGGAGATAGAAGTAAAATCCCACATGCTAATGGAATGGTCTTTGGCACAGGCCTTCAATTGGACATTGAGAATCAGCCCTGCCCAGAAGTGCAAAATGTTCATGCCCCTGCACAAGGGGGGCCCGCAACGGGCCCCAAAAGTACATCCCTGCCAGCCTTTAAATGGCAGTTGAACCACTAGAGACAGGCTGGCGGGGATGCAGCATTCAAATCTGGAGGCCGGTACCTGCCAGGCACCTCCACCATTTTGTGGATGCAGGGTGGTTCCAACAGACTTTCATAATAATTGCCTCTGTCAAACCCGTGGCTTTCTGTCCGCCAGGCACACCTCCCGCCATCCTGAGCTGGCAGGTGGTAATTGGCTGCACGATGGCGGATAACCTGGGTTCACCGCCATTAGAATCACCCCCTGCGTTACTTTGAAGTGTTTACATTTAATGCACAAGGATAATAATAACTTCAGAGGTAGTGAGAAGAACTAATGTGTTCTTCAGTAACTGAGAAGTTCTGCTATCTGTTAGAAAAGGGGAATAATCTATTGAGAAACTACTAAGCATTGTGGGCTTGGCCCCCTCGCTGATTGGACTCCATTCTAATTCTGCCGATCACTGACATTTTGGATCACTGATATAATAATGATCAAAACAATATTGTGATACGGAAATATTGTGTCAAAAATATTGATTACAAAAATATGGTTTCCCTATACTTATAAAGGAAATTACAAAATATTGAAAGCAGTATATATATTGTTTCAAACTAATTTCAATAAAAAATAAAAAAAATATTGTTTTTAAAATGTATAAAGGCTGAAATAGTAAATCCTAAATATTTTAATATATGACATTAATATAGTGTAAATCAAACATATTTCTGCAATATTTAATGATATATTTAAAAAAAACTTCTGCAAATATTCAAACATACATTTACATGTGTGTATGATAATATAAACATATATATAATATTACACTAGTATTCAAAATATATATTATACATTACATTATATTTTGTGTTTTTGTTATTTACTACTATAAGAAACATATATATATATATATATACATATATAAATGTATATATCTATAAATATATATCATAAAGAAATTTACCAAATCAAATGCACAACATTAAATAAATAACTCAATTAAATATGAAAATAAAAAAGACATTTACAGAAATTATATTTAAAAAAATGATATATATATTATTTAAACAATGTTAAATAGGTTCTTGAAGTCTGGGAAAAATAGATATATTATTCTTACTCTAGGCTGTGCAACAGTAGGGAAAGTGTTGGACTTTACAGGGGTATGACTTACTGTCCCACTCCAGTCTGTGTGAAAGTGTTGAACTTTGGAGGGGTTAAATGTACTATTCCAACTCAAATCTGTGAAACATTAGGGAAATCGTTCGACTTCAGAGAGGTAACATTTACTATTCCTAATCCAGTCTGTGAAACAGTAGGGAAAGCGTTGGACTTTGAAGGGGTACAATTTACTGTCCACTCCAGTGTGTGCAACAGCAGAGAAAGAGTTGGACATTGGAGAGGTTAAATTCCCTATTCTCACTCCAGTCTGTGCAACAGTAGGGAAACCGTTGGACTTCAGAGGGGTAACATTTACTATTCGCCCTCCCATCTGTGCAACAGTAGGGAAAGCATTGGACTTTAAAGGGGTAAAATTTACAATTCCGTCTCCAGTCTGTGCAACAGTAGGGAAAGCGTTGGACTTAGAGGGGTACAATCTACTGTCCCACTCCAGTCTGTGCAACAGCAGAGAAAGTGGTGGACTTTGAAGGGGTTAAGTTTACTATTCCAACTCCAATCTGTGAAAACAGTAGGTTAAGTGTTTGACTTTGGAGAGGCAATCTTCACTATTCTCATTCCAGCCTGTGAAATAGTAGTGAAAGTGTTGCACTTCGGAGGGGTACAATTTACTGTCCCACTCCAGTGTGTTCAACAGCAGAGAAAGAGTTGGACATCGGAGGGGTTAACTTTGCTATTCCCACTCCAGTTTGTGCAACAGTAGGGAAAGAGTTGGATTTCAGAGGGGTAACATTTACTATTCTCAGTGTGCAACAGTAGGGAAAGCGTTGGACTTTCGAAGGGTACGACTTACTGTCTCACTCCAGTCTGTGCAACAGCAGAGAAAGTGTTGGACTTTGGAGGGGTTAAATTTACTATTCCAACTACAATCTGTGACACAGTAGGGAAAGCGTTTGACTTGAGAGAGGTAACATTTACTATTCTTATTCCAGTCTGTGAAACAGTAGGGAAAGCGTCGGACTTCGTAAGAGTACAATTTACTGTCCCACTCCATTGTGTGCAACAGCAGAGAAAGAGTTGGACATCGGAGGGGTTACATTTGCTATTCCCACTCCAGTCTGTGCAACAGTAGGGAAAGCATTGGACTTCAAAGGGGCTACATTTACTATTCTCACTCCAATCTGTGCAACAGTAGGCAGAGCAATTCCCACTCCAGTCTGTGCAACAGTAGGGAAAGTGTTGGACTTCAAAGGGGACACATTTGCTATTACCACTCCAGTCTGTGCAACTATAGGGAAAGCATTGGAATTCAGAGGGGCAACGCTTACTGTTCCCACTCCCATCTGTGCAACAATAGGGAAAGCATTGTACTTCGGAGGAGTAAAAAGTACTATTCCCAGTCATTGCTGTGCAACAGGAAGGAAAGTACTTCACTTCAAAAACATAAAATTAATATGAAACATTACCCTATTAATATATAATAAATATAAATCCCTTAATATAAACTTTATTAATTAACCAAAAACCATATAAAAAACAAATAAACAATGAACATGATAATTAAACAATCTAATAATTATCGATGAAAAAAATGGCAATGTATGTATTATTTTATTAACATCACACTATACCCCGGCAAACCTAGAAGCCCACACTTAAAATAAATAAATACAACTCAGTTACCATAAATAATGTTCATTTGCATCTGAGTTAATGTATTTCTAATTAATGTTTAGTTATTTAATTAATTAATAATTAACTTCCCACCATATATCCCTACAAATCCATCAGCCTGCACCGAATGTATAACTTAAAAATGTAATTGATACACAATTTATACAATGAATGATCAATGAAATATTTAATATTATATTCATAATGAATTGTCTAATTACTTAACTAACTTCCCACCGTATAACCCAGCAGCCCACTCACAATATATAACTTTAAAAATATCATTATTACACAATTTACATATATGATAATCAATTACGTATTTTTTTTAATTAATAATGAATTGTTAATTAATTATTTATTGCTTAATTAACTTCCCATCCTATAACCCTACCAACCCAGCAGCCAACAAATAATGTATAACTTAAAAAATATAATTACTACATAATTAACATAAATAATAATCAATGAATGAATTAATAGTGAATTCATAATTATTTATTCTTAATTACTTTCCACCCTACATCCTTAGAAACATCAATCCAATAGGACAATATAATGTTCTATGAGCAATTACATCAACAAACGATAAATCTCTTACATTACAAACTATATTAAAAAATATTATTAACATTTATACAAAAAACAATAACACATACAGTTAATATATAAACTAAAACATATAAAGATAATCGAAAAACTATGGAGCATATTAGCAACAGCTTGCGAAAATTATCACAAACCGCGCATAGCGCGTTTTTTTTATCACCTCCTATCGCTGGATTTTATCGTGGATATAACGCAGTATTACCAACGTTTATCTCCATGGCGATAAACGATCCAGCGATAGCGGCGAATCCCATGTTTAACGCGAGATTTCAAGCGATAAAAATCCTCTTGCTAAGGAAAATCTTGCTAATAGGCAGGTGGGGCCATAGAATCCACCTCCCATTGACTATTATGGCTAAGTCAGATTTTTACAAGGTGTAAAATCCTGGTGCTAATCGCGGTTAGCACCAGTTTTTTTATCGCGTTGCGGGTATTGCTAATAGTCGATAGCTGTGTTAGCGACTGCTTTCAGTCGCTACCAGTTTGGGTATTCCCACTTTGCATTTCATAAGCGATAAATATCGCAGACATGCAAAGCGGGTCCCAAACCGGTCGCTATCGGCTAGAAGTGACAGGTTGGTAATTGGGCAATAAAAAAATCACTGCTTTATCGGCGAAAATAGCCGCTAAAGCGGCGGTAACGCCCTTGCTAATATGCCCTGATATTTTTTAGAACTATATTTCAGAAAATTACATTAACTACAATATTCTTGAAAATGATATTGCCTACCTGAAAAATCAAAAATCTTGACAGCAATATTTTTACATTACAATATTTTTCATTTCAATATTTTTCATGAATATTTCTGCAACTCAATATTTAAAACTTGATATTTTGTCCAAATACGTGAAGTTTCTGGAGACATTCGGGGGTCGATTCCGATTCAGTAAAATCCCCTACGAATCGCCGTACGGAGCATTTTTCCCATACGAATCGTACACCTTCAACGCCCCCGTACATACGATGAAGTACGATCCGAACCCAAAGCAGATCTCCGTACGAAAGACCATGCGACTTAAAAATACGTACAAATCGCATTCGGAACGTGCAGTACGCAATGACCTTACAGATTGAAGCAGCTTTTTACAAACCAGCAAGTACGATTCATTACGACAAAACTCTCTACGACTCTTTTTCTACAGGAGTTTAAAACGTCCGTAAAAGCATATTTCGACTTGAACCGCATGCGACACTGACCCCCGGTAAGCGAGTGCGCCCCATGATTGCAGGGGTACGGTGCGTTTGGGTACAGTGCTTAGGGGTACGGTGCATCGGGGTACGGTGCATGGGTGTATGGTGCGTAGGTGTACGGTGCATCGGGGTACGATGCGTAAAGGTACAGAGCATAGGGGTATGGTGCGTACCCCCATGATTGCAGGGGTACGCACGTGTGAATGTGTGGTTCTCCGTCCAAATTGCTCATATGCCGTTTTCCGTAAGAATTGCGTTCTCGTTCCCCGGTCCGGATCGTACTTGTCGGGTTGTACAGCATGTTTACGATTCGTACGGTTCACCATGAGGGTCCTGTATCGTACGGATTTTCCCTTGCTTTTCATACGGTTCGCACAAATTCATAAGTATTCTTTTCCTACGGATTGTACTACGCGATTCAGATGGATTTGTACGATTCGTACGGAAACGGCCACGAATACGATTCATCGTACGGATTTGTTTCCCGAATCGGAATCGACCCCTCGATGTGATGTTTAAAGATATTTTGCAGACTCAGAGCCCATGGTTTTTTAAAAATCATAATGTTCGCAAAAGCAAAATACCTTTTTATAATGTAAAAATTTATTTTGTCAGTTAGAAATGCCAAGCTCCCAAAACGGTGTTGTGTGACCAATTTTCAATCCAAAATAAAAGAGATTATGAAAGGGGCATGACCCTCCAATGTGATAGCCTCATTGAAATGTACCGCAATTGGAAATGCAACCAATTGACTAGTTACTGATAAGCAAATTGGGGTGGCGCTTAATTTGCAATAGTCAAGCTCTCCATGAGGGACAGCTTTCACTTTTGGAATTCAGTCAGGCGACTTCAGGAGAGCAGGCAGTGGTTCAGGGAGTCACTGCATGCTCTTGCCAATGTATTTTCTACAACATGAATGTCTTTTTATGTTACGGCTACAGAAAGCTTTAGCTGTCTGTTGGCCAGATGGTTTGCTTCCAATATATATAGGATGGGTTTTGGGTCAACCCTTTGCTCATGATTGGATGGCTTTGTTGTCCATCTCAGTTGTCGCCTCTTGATTTGATGGCTTCCTTCCTAGCTCTGCGTTTGTACCACCAAAAAGCATTTTGATCTCATAGTGTTATGATTGGTTGTATCCTCATACTTTTGACGTTGGTTGTGTTCATGAAACAATTTGTTTCTTTTGCTTTAAGCACTCCATGGGACTGCATGTGTTTTCTTGCTCTCTCTCTGGGTGCTAATTCCCCTTCACTCTCACTGGCTCCTTTGCTCTTTATGTTGCTTACAACACCTTGCTAACAGCTTACTCTTGCTCTCCTCTCTTCTCCAACCTGATAGCTTTCCTTATTATTCACCCATTCCCACTTTTCTGTGGCTCCCTCATATATTGGCTTAGCAAATTTTTGTTTTAAAAACCAGAGGACTGCTTTTAAACACATATTCACATTGAAAGAATGCATATGCAAGTTTTCAGTATGATGTCCCTTTCATGGCCCAAACCATGCATTTTCAGGCATTTGCTGGGTGTCACAAAAAATACCTTGCGTCCTCATTTTCTTGAAGCAGGATGTTCACAACCCCCTGTGACTATTCATTTGCTGGTGTGACAGATTAGTACATCAGTCCCATTACAAAAACGTGGCAAGTGACAACCAGCCCATGTGAAATTGCGCTTACTGGCATGTGATCTGCCCAATGATACTTCAAGCCAGAAGACCTTTAACATTTGGGAGAGCCACAAAGGAAAGAAATCAACCGCAAACTATACAAAGATTTCTGATTGATGGAGAGAAGAGTAATATGTTTTCAACATATCACTCTCATATTTAACGGGTAAAATGTGTGTCCTGAGTGTTAAGACTATATTTTTTGTTTCATGTTTAATTAAAGAAGACATACCATTATTGCCTCCAGGATCAAGTGAGAAGTATTGTTTAATACATGATATAGGAAATTGGGTTACTGGGAGACACCAAATTACCCTGTGCTCAACCCTAATGTAGCTTAGCACAAAAGCAGTCATTATTTGACACATAACAGCAAAAATTCATAGATTAAAACCGGAAATATGCAATTTTAAAGATTTAGTAAAAATAGCACATAGCCAGCTGTGGTTATCTGGTCATGCTGGACTGGGACAAAGTCACAAGTTCAGACCGACTGTGATGGAGCGTAGCACAGATACAGGGATCAGGTTAGGCACACTGGTAATTGTACCTTATATCCTCCATGTGGGTTGTTACGCCTTGAAACAACGATGTGGGGTCTTGTGTTGAGTTGCGTTGCACCAGTTCTGATGAGGAGGTGCTTCGACTGCACAGTTCACGCAAAGGTGCGTTGTGCTGCAGTGGTTCTGATAGGGAGTATGATGGCTGCGACACAAGCTCATACTCGAGTTGCATTGTGCTGTGTCGATGCCAATGAGGACAGAGCACCTTTATCCCTACTCCAAGGGTCCAGGACTGGGGAAACACCACTTGAGGTATTAGGATTCACACTAGGCAGAGTCCAGGTGCAGGGTTCAATGGGTTTTGGAGATCTTTGAGTCACTCTGGTGGCCCTTAGTTCAAGGTGCAGGTCCAGTTCTTTTTCCTCAGGCAGCAGGGCAGCATAAAAATCCTTCTTGAAGGCAGAGCAGAATATCAGCTGGGCAGTCCTTCTTGAGAGCAAGGCAGCAGAGTAGCAGGGCAGCATTGGTTCTGATGGGGGGCTATGATTGCTGCGATATAAGATCATGCTTGAGTTGCGTTGCGCTGTGTTGGTGCCAATGAGGAAAGAGCACCTTTATCCTACTCTAAAGTCCAGGACTAAGGAAGCACCACTTGAGGAGTTAGGATTCACAGTAGGCAGAGTCCAGGTGCAGGGTTTAATGGGTTTTGGAGATCTTGGAGTCACTCTAATGCCCCTTGGTTCAAGGTGCAGGTCCAGTTCTTTTTCCTTAGGCAACAGGTCAGCAGATAAATCCTTTTTGAAGGCAGTACAGGATAGCAGCTGGGCAGTCCTTCTTGAGAGCAAGGCAGCAGAGCATCAGGGCAGCAAAGCTTCCAGGGACCCAGATGAGATCTGAAGAGTTGGGTCTGAGGGTGTCCACTTCTTGGTATGAAGGTTTGGGCTACTTCACCAGCCAATTTGGGCTGGCCTGGTGCCCTCATCACCCACCATGCTGTTCGATGGGTGTTGGAGCACAGACTAAGCAGAGCACCTTAAAAGTGAGTAAGGAATTATACTTCCCTAAATCAAGATCCCGTATATTGGATTCCACCACTTCACATTGGGCTACTTCTCGTGGGAAGGATTGGGCTACTTCACCAGCAAACCACAAACTTTGGGCTATTCCTTCGGTAGGAAGCTGATTTTGGGCTACCTCTTCAATGAAATGGTGTTTTGGGCTACGCCTTCAGTAGGAATTCTACCAAACACCAATGTTGGCCCTCTAATTGGGCTTTTTCCTCTGTTGAATCGTATTTGGGCTGTTAATTTGGTCGGACGTTGATTAACACCGAGCTTTCAGTGCAGGGCTGGCTCTAGGGCGGTGCGACCGGTGCCATTGCACCGGGTGCTGACCTCTGGGGGCGCCATGTTTGCAAGTATCTTATAGTTTTAAAAGCACCTGCTGCTGTGTTCCATGCGTCCAGTAATTTTCATACAATAAAAATGTCTAGATAACTCCTATGATTAATGTTCTTCCTGGAGTGAGATTGGAGTTTTGTTTAGTGGAAGTTTTGACTCAACCAAAAGTAGCGCAGTGGATTAATATGTAAATGTAAATGTATTTGAGCTTATATAGCGCACAGCTACCCACAAAGGGTTTCCCGGCGCTTGCTTAGGGAACCCGTCCTGGTATTCCCCTGTGAGATAACCCCGGCAGGGTATCCACAAGGTGAAAGCCAGGCATCCCGCCGCGAGGGGCCGTTGTGGAGATTAAGCAAGCTATTGCCCAGAGTCGCAGAGTGTGAACCCGTGAGTCGAGAAGGCACCGGAGCGAGAATCATCGTGTCCGTGGAATTTTTGAGCCCAAAACCCGCCGAGGCGGGGAATTGAACCCTGGTCCAGGGCCGATCTCAGCTTCCGGGTCTGCCGCCTCTAACCCCTGAGCCACACTACTCCACAATATGCCTGATGCAAAGTACGTGTACCGTTGCGATTTTGCTTACATCTGTAAAGTATTTACAGAGCACAACTGAACACAAAGCAAAATAACTTCAATGCAATCAGGGCACAAAACTAAAAACATCAAAACAGAATGCAACTCAGTACGCATGGTAAAACATAATGTAATAACGAAGCACAAACAGGCCACTATCACAACAAAACACAACAAATATGCTCAAACATTCTTGTGACACCTTACCACCTCTACAACTTGCTTTCATAATACAATGCTAAAAATTGTATTGAACAAAGTACTGTATTATTTATCAGTAAGGACACGTAATAGAGCTGGTTAAAAAATATTTGTTATCTAGTCTCATATTGTCACAATGACCCGGGAGAGAACATTTTAGCCAAGTCTAGAGGAGGAGATGTTTGAACGAGACATTTCAGAAGATTTTTGGCAAGCTAAGTTAAAATGTCATGTCAAACCCTACTTGTGACAAGCACCTGTTCCCAAATTAAGCAAATGCCCCCAGGGGAATAGAAAACATTGCAACTCTAGAACCTGGTACCATCTAGAGGGCTTAGCTGTTTTAGCTTCTGTGAATAAACAGGGCGCAATTGTTTTACAATCCATAAAAAGAATTAGCAGCACGAATGATGGGCCCGGGCAAAGGGGCATGCTTATATGCAGAAACAGTAGCAGTTTGGCTCTAGTCAAATGTGCTCTCTCACACTGAAAGATTTCCCTAAACGTTGGAGGGGACCCATCAATCAAACTTGTATTCTGTTACATCTAGGAACAAGACTCACCCGAGATGGAGGCATGCTCGCTTGCCCTCACATGAACTGAAGAAGACAGAACATTTCAGGACCTTGCGGATTCATCCACTTGTCTTGTGGCGCATAGGGCTAAGGAAATGTCTGTTGAAGCACGGAGACTTGGATGAGAGGTATCAAGTCAAACAGGACATTCTTCTTTCGATACCGACCATTTTGGAAACAGATATTATTCTGGAGAAGTTGGCAATATTAGCCATAAATATATTCCTATCCTAGATGGTCCCTTCCAAGTGATTGTTGTCTGAAATTTCCAATCCAAGATGGCGTCAAACTCTTTTGGTACTGTGTCCTTTCCTGCCTGTCCATATATATGGAGACAGAGAAAGATGCATTACCTAGTTTTCTTCATGTTCATCACCCACTTTAATGCCTGTTGTCCCTAATGTTTGATTGCTTTTTCAGCATCATGATTCTTTTTTAAGTATTTCTCCTCTAAGAACTTTTGAGGTATTTCTCACGCTGATTCGTTGTGGTTTTGGTACCTTCTAATGAACTCCAGTAGAATGTGTTGGCTTCAATCAAGAAATACCAATAATAAAACAGCTGTTTTCTCTCCCTGTGATGCTTCTTTGTGGTTGACTGGGACCCCCTTAATAAAACTACTGACCTCACCTTGCACATGTATATTAATTGCAGGGTTGCACAGTGGCTGCTATGAGGAGTCACCCTTTACTTCGTCAACCAAAAAAGGAAACTAGAAAGACATACAAAGTTTCCATTCTTTAATAGTTTCCTGTAGTTACAACATTACTTTATGGCAAAGTGAACAGTTGCTAAGATTTTCTATATTAGAAACGGATTTTCTTTGTTCAGTCAGAGGTTGCTGATGGTCTTGGCTTACTAGACAAAGCCTAACACTTATTGTGGAAGATGGACAGGCGCCTGCCTCTTTGTGCAAGTATGCATATTTGCCTGTGCCCTTTACCACATCTCTTTGTGCTGGTGCTATAACCTCTAAAGCTACAGGTTGGCCTACTAGAATTACCCATACCAGGAAAAGTGAACACAAAGACTTGTTTCTACCTTATGTAAGTATGTGTGATTTTAAATGACATTTGTTCTTTATTTTATAAAGTTTTGCACAGAGAGGTTTGGAGAGGTGAGTAGGGAAGAGGATGAGACAGGGAAGAGGGATAACCATTAAATTATTTGAAGCACCCTGCAAACCTGGGTCACATACATACAGACGGCAAACTATGGCCCAAGCATGTATGCAGCAAAGTATTACCCAAAGACAACCTTTCCACTAAGCGGTAAAAGGAGGGCCCAGCCTATTAGGATTTATTCCAGCTGACAAAAATTGTTATCATGTCATGGTTTACTCATGTCAGCGGTAGCCATATTTGATAAAAAAGTACCCCTTCAGATGTTCTCTAATTGCCATGATAGTTTAGCACCCTGTTGAAGAGCTACATCTAAAAACATGTGCAGAATGTTTTGATATTCAAGGTATTATCTTTATGTAGGTTGGAGTGTGGAGGACAAAGCCAGTTGAACCTTTCATTAGATATGATTACCTGAAAGGTGTCCCTCTAAATTCACATTGTGTATGACCAGTACCATCAGGTCTCAAAAGTCTGGCTCCATAGTAGAGAACACATTTGTATCATAAATCCTTTTTTTCTTTTCAGGTTTGAGAGCAGGAAATTCAACTCTAGGGGTATTGCCCATTTATCCCTAATTGAATGAAACCAAGGGTGGCGAAAGGATTTTATTGTGAATGCCTTATTAAAAATTACCATGTCTGTGATTGTCTTTCAATAAAGTAAACATCTTTTTAATACGTTGAAAAAGAAAAGTTTACTTTTTTGTTCTTTTTTTTACATTCACCAAGTGGAAGTGGTTTCAAGGGGACCCCTTCCTTTTTGCGAATGAGTTATGACCCCCATCTTGGGTGTTGATGCGTTTTTAATGGTTTACAACCACTATTTCAGTCACAAATGATTGATTCATATGGTTAGAAATTACTAGTATGAAGAGATGCCTAGGGCAAGCCATTACAATTAGTGATTCCTTGTCCACAGTCTGAAAAACATTACTGATTCCTACAATGGGTTTAATACAGGGTTTTTGTGGCTGCAATCCCCGAATTGGAGTATTTGCAACCAGGAAAATTCTTTGTACATCTGGCTGTAAATTGTGTTTTTTTGCTTCTAAAAATCAGTAATATTTTTATCCAACTGTAAGCCATTCATTTATTTCATTAACCATTTGCCCAGGTATCTGAATTTCATCCCAACTCATAACCAAGGTCTATCATCGTTTGACAGTTGAAAAACACCTTTTCAGAAGCAAGTGTGACATATCTACTACAGGAAATGCAGATACTCAAATTCACAGAATGACCAATTCCGCCCCGTAGGAGCCGGTTTGAACAAGCCAAAACCTGGGGCATATTTACAAGGGGATTGCGGCACCGGAATATCACTTGTTTAGGCGTTTCAGTGGTGCAATGCCCTGCATCATATTTACAAAACTCCGCTTTGTAAATATGGTACCCTTTATCTCAGTTTTCTGCATGAAATGGGCATGTCATGAGTGTTGCTGTGGGCATTACAACGCAACATCCTTTGCTTTTTGACGTTGTCCCAGATTTACAAAGATCTGTAAATCTGAGGCAGCGTCAACAATTAATGCCATTCAAAAACAAAAGACACACAATTGATGGACGGAATGAAGAACAAATCAAAACATTCACCCCAGTCAAGAGATCTGGGTTAAATCCATCATTCTTTTGCTCACCATGCCACCCCAGTTTAGACCTCACCATATGAAAAGCAGGCGCTAGATTCGCGAAACGAGGAAAAAAACTTTTATTTCTCCTCGTTTTTGCTCTTTCTCTGTGTGCTGCATCCTGAGGCACACAGAGAAAGAGCAAATCGCCTTTAAAGATTGCTTATGTACAGGAAGATTTCCCTTCCTCCACATAAACATTCATTCACTAAAACACAGACATCCTTGCATCATAGTTCAGGGGTGCCTGTGATGCCTGCGTTGCAGGGGATTCCCTGCAACTCAGGCACTTTTGCACTATGGTGCAAGGGTGCCTATTTTGCATGAAATCATCCCTGCAATGCAGGCACCCTTGCACTAGGATGCAAGGATGTCTGTGTTGGCACTAGCTAGCTATTTTTAGTGCCAGTGCAAGGGAGAACACAGGGGTTAGCCGTATTCTTGCAAAATTTGCAGCAGCGCAGCACCATTTGTATGGTGAAGGTTAAGGCAGAAGAAAGATTTTCCAATAAGTCTGCATGCTGACAGCCCTGGGGTCTTGCAGGTTTAAAGCATTAAAGCAGTGGGGTAAGTATTTCTCCGGAAATATGAGGCAATTATGTTTTTTTCTTGCAGAAGGCAGGTTGAGCACTTCAGCCTAGTCATTTTGTGACAGGTTGATATTGACGTCAATGCGGAAGACTTTCCTGTGTCTTCTCTTCAAAAGGATCGCTTTCTGGCCAAACACCTCATTACTGTCTGGCTGTGTCTCACAAAGCTGTAAGTCTTAAGGATAGAAGCCAGCCTCTCCATTATGTTTGTGTCGTGAGACTGTCAGAAGGCATTATGAATAGAGGAAAGAATCAAGTGCTAAGGATTAGGAACTTAATTTTCCTCATTATACCCTTTTGCACAGAGAGTGCTGAGCCCTCCTCGCCCTCTGATCTGATACCGAGGGATTGTCTCAGGCGACGTGGTGCTGAATCGCAAATGGGACAAAAACCAAGTCTGGCTGTAAATGCGAGCTTTCATTCCAAAGTGGTACAATGTCCCCAAAAGGGGCAGGTCAATCATATTCTCTGCGCATTGAAATTGCAAATAATCTTTATCGCAAGTGTGTTTATGTTGGACTGTCTAGCTTGGTGTTCCATGACGGAATTACTGCATTGCATCTTTTAAGAGACAACTTTCCTACAAAAGTCTTTGTCCAAGACATGTTTGTTAGTGCTTCCGAGGTATAATTCTGGAAATGAAATAGTGTTAACGTGCTCTCGATCGCAAAGGGTCTTTGCCAAAATGAGCGCTTTCACCCGTGGATTAAATGGCTTGCTGCTAATTTGTTTTTTATTTAACCTTGCATCCAGGGCTTTAAGTGGGAAAAAAAAACTGGTGGTGCTCTAAAAGGGGCGTGGCAAATTTCTTAAAGGGGTGTGGCCAATCCTAGTAGGGGCTGGTCTAAATCAAGATAACTAGCCATGTGTGCTTAAGAAAATCATGAAGTCGCATCCAGTCACAGAATCACCCAAAGAAGCGTTTTCTAATATATCAGAACTGTAAAACACCTTCTTATTACACTACAATGGATTAGTTGGGGCAACTAATGTGTAACTAGAGATGGGGTCGGCAGAACGTACTTAGGTCTCATCAGAGAGGTATAGCTTGGTTCCTATGACAATTGAGCGTGGTACCCACAACTGGGCGTAGCCGCTGCATTTACGGAGTCAGCTGCAACAACCAACTAGGTGATGGGAATAATTCTAACATGGATTGCTGTCAAGTTTCGGACTCATGAATCCACCGAAAGCTCGTGCCATCCCTCAATCTCTGCACTAATGCACAGGATGGACAGTGTCAACAGGTGCACAAGATGGAAAGTGCCAACAGGCCCAGAAATCTGGTGGGAAAGAGAATCCCTCTGTCTTTAGAGAACCAGGGAATGGGAGCAGAAGAGCAATGGCAAACTGGAGCCCACCTCCTTTGCATAGCTCTGTTTCAAGAGACAGCATCCCCTGTCTTAGTGTTACAAGGGAAGGAAAGCTGACTGGCTGTAGGACTGAGGGCATGTGCTGTACAGATAATACTGGGCATATAACAAGGAATAGATTCCTTATGAAACAAGCCGTACAGGTTTCAGCAGTGAGTGGTACAACATTGACCCAGGGTCTGTGCCAGGAATCTGAATGAAGGACCCGCCGCACTGCTGCAAACACACTTATAAAACCCACCAAACAAAGTAGGCAAGAAGCAGCACTACAAAGGGGCATGGCAGGAGAGGTGCTAACGGTGACCCAAGAAATAGAGAGGGCGACAGTGAGCAACTGCGAGGGCTGCCAACCAGATGTGAACTGAAATATAAACTGGAAAGCAAAGGCAGCTATTGGGCTAAAGTTCAGAAGTCTTGAATATGAATCTCCCCCCAGTGGTGTAACAATGACCCCCCGCAGCCCCCATGATGCGGGGCTCCCCAAGCTCCTGAGTGTGGTCAGACGGGGCCCCCTCCAGGTACTTTGCAGGGTGGGCCCCCTCAAGTTTCATTGCGCCACTGACACGTAAGTAGCAACAGGGCGACCTGTAAAGAAAAGGCAGGCCCGCCGGTAGCATGTGTGATCATAATCCCCTGTGCAAACTCTGGTTACCTTAGGATGTGAAGGGGGCTCTGCGGTTGGCGCTGATCTCCAGTGAAGCCGCTTTCACTGGTGGGACGCGCCTCGGCCTCAGGTGCAGGCAGCTCCTTTCCTCAATGACGAGCTTGAGCGAACCCCGGCTGCTAGGGGACGCCTCGCGCCTCTCCAGACACAACGTAGCTCTGCCTCACGAACCTCCGAGTTGCTGGGGGAAATCCTCGTTGCTGTGACCAATCCGAGCGCGGCTTGGAAATGACGATCCAGGGCCGGTGGTGGTGAATACTAGCAGGGTGTTTTCAAGGCTCCTTCTCAGAGCGGCGAACCCGGCCTTGGGCACACAACACAGCTCGAGGGGCGGCGGTGGAGTCAATGCGCACACAGCGCTCGGGGCAAAGCAGGTGCTCCAACGTTCCTCAGCAGTACGTTAATCCGCACCCACAGAGCGCGAGGGACTCGATCCTGGGGCAGATCACGTTTGAGGCAGAGCAGGCCTCATGACCTTACGCCCCAGCTGTGTGCCGATGAGCACCCGAGGCATATTTCACAGGGGGGCAGCTTCACGAAGGCACAGCGCAGAGACCCACACAGCAGCTGGAAGGGTGGGTGCTGGAGAACATTTGTATCCCTGAGTTCCCAGCTCTTCTTAGGCCCTTGGAAACAGGCAGGCTTCAAAGGGGCAAGCACACAGAACAGCTCCTCTTTAAGTTAGGGGGACACAGCAGACAGTCCCTTCATCAGCAATCACAGCAACCGTAGGTAAACATGTCGCAGCCTTTCAATAGTGAAAAAACTAAATTCGCAGAATTTCACTATCAAAACATGTTACCCACACTACTACACCAAACAAAAACTAGGACGTCTGCTCACCCTGCCTTTGACCTTTGAGGCCCAAAAATAGAGCCCCCTAGAGCTCCCTTTCGAGGCCCCCAAAAAACTGGGGGGCTCAGCCCCCCCCTCACTTAAAGCCCTGCTTGCATAAAAAAAAATACCCACAGATTACTTAGACTATACATCCCCTTGGCACCCCGAAAAGACTTACTCGTGTAGTTGATGAGAAGTCTTTATCAGATGTCAATTATATTTCCACCAGAAAATAATTCTCTAATTACTTCGGAGAAATGTAAAGTACAATTAAATCACAATGCCAATAAATATAATATAAACTCTATAACATGTCATATACCTCCCTTTTCACTGAAAACACAACCTAAGTGCGATAGTCAATAATGTTTTATCACATTCATCTAACATATACATAAAATCCATCAAACCTAAAGATCCATTGTCCTAGGTTTGACCAGCACTCATAGACTTCTTTGTGGGGGTCCAAGACCCACCTTCTTATCACCTTCCACTCTTGTATGCAAATGAGGGACCACACCCTTCAGATGGCGCTGGTGAACACCTAGTACCAGCAAGATCCACATTACGGAAGCAGCCAATCAAGCATATGCGGCCCCTTCTGTAATACTAAAGTACCCCTGAGTGCAAAATTTAGTAGCACATGCCCAATGCAGGCCCAGGGCCCTATGTAAACCAAGGCCCCATTATATTTTGGTGTTCTCCTTCTATCTTGAGGTTCCGTGACGGTTCTGTGACGACTTGAACCCGTGTTTTTAAGTTTGTCGGAAATACCTAATATTGGTATCAGTGAACCGCAAATGATCCATTTAGTATATCCTAGTGTTTTCGCTACGCTACGAGCAAGAGCACTCCTTCCATTGACATATTTCTGATATACCCACGGCATCCATCTTAGATCATGGCCGCCATTTTGTGTTTCCTTGCCCTCACATATGCAATAGCCTCTGATCACTTCATTCACTCCACTTTGATTAAGGACACGTAGCCTTAGCCGGAGATTCACCTCTTACATGACACGTGCACCTTAAACCAGATCACGCTGTAGCTGCATGACTCGACAAAGGCTGCCTCCTCTGCCCGAGGCCAGCCCTGCCAAACTGGTCTTCGTGTCCATTGTACCTGATCATGATTAGGCGGCCGAAGCCGGTAGCCTTGCCCATTTACAACCCACAAACATCCCTTATCCCACTTTTCTATCTCCCACACCTGGCTCTGTTTCTTTCTTTCTGAATCTTTATTAGGGGGAGGTAACGAACTTTACGATGAGGCGGTCCGGGTCCTGAATGCAATATTGACAGGGAATTGTGACAAACTAGTGGGAACCCCTCTCTTCGCAATGTTTGGCCTCAGATATTATCGACGGTTCCTGTGTAACACCAAATATTTATTGTTTTAGACACAAAGGTTTTGGGAATGTATTACATGTAAAGAATTCGCCCCCAGCTTAAAATTTCGTATATAAGGAGCAACCCACTTTGTACAAATCGAACAGGCTCCTAGTTTCTGCCCGTGTGTAGATTCTGTGACTTCTGTGTCCCTGCAGTAATAAACCTTTGGTCTTTGACGCCACCATCGAGAAGCCCGTGTTTCTGTTCATTTGTGCACCAAGGCAGGTGGAACTCCGGGGTCTTTGGGTGTTGTACCCTGACACCTCTGGACGGAACCAAAAAGTCCAGAACTCCAATTGGCGCCCAACGTGGGGCGACGTCATTCGGTACCGGTCCAAAAGCCTGAAGAGTTCGAGAAGCTTCGTGTGAAGATTCCTGAGGGAGGCGCCCCACTTCATCGATCCCGGCATATCGCAAAAGTGGCCCGAAGTTCTCTTCCACGAGGGTTTCCCGTTCAGGACGGCTGCAGTGGGCCGTTGCCTTGACCGTCGCCCTGTCTTGGACCCGAAGTGGTGCAGTCCTTAGTACGGCGAAACGTGACGGGTTTCTCCTTGGTGACGTCTTCAGTGACTCAGTTAAGTATTTAGTGATAGCTAGCTGGTTACTTTTTGTGAGGATTGTTAAAAATCCTTGATCGGTTCTTGGTTTGGTTTGGTTTTGTTAGATTATCACTGGTTGTTCTAGTTACGATAATCTATTTGGTTTAGTTTTGGGTATCGATACATCAGTTCGTTTTGGTAGGCCTAAGTTCTTGGTTCGAGTGCACATATTTGTTTCGTGTTTTGTTTGTTTTGTGTTCCGGACTGAAAATGGTAAGTCGGAAAATGTTGTCTTGTTTTAGTTGCAACAGTGACTCACGATTGGAGGACTCTTGTCTGGTTCCTCCGATTGGGACTCCCCTATATGATCTATATTGTAAGTATGGCGTGGGTCCTATAACTTATAATGAGATATGGGTTCGCTATTGTAAGAAGGATGGTGTCCTTAGTTGGCCACTGCATGGTAGTTTTGAGCAAGAGATTCTCGACAATTTGGAAGCGAAATTGTTTAAAAAGAAAGCCCGGCCGGCAATGTTTGATTCCTTCCGTTATTGGCGGAAAGAATCCAAACAGAGAGAAATGAGAAGGTTGAAGAAAGAGCAGAAAGAACAAGAAGAGTTAACTCTAGAGCAAGCGACTAAACAGTTGCAAGCTAACGAGTGTGAGAAGGTCATAGATATAGCCATTAGAGAACATAACTTAGCGATTGACAAGTGCTATCCTGCCCTGCCATCGAAAATGGCTAAGATACTGGAGGACTCCGAAAACGATCCTCTGCTATCTTATCTGTTACGGTCACCTCCACCGTATGCACAAGGTGCTACGACTCCACTCGTCCCGAATGTTCAATTGCCGGTTGCTGGACAACCTGGTGCTCCTGCTCCTATCCCTCAGAATCAAGTTCCTGTACTTCCTGTGATGAATGTGAATGTTCCTACAGCTCCTCCTCTTCCTACACTGCCAGCCACTATACCTACCTCTGTACCTACTGCTCCAGAAACTATTTTCCTCGATACTCCTACTGCTTCCTCATCTATTCCTACCTCCACTGCATTCTCTATGTCTGCGAGTGTACTAACTCCACTTTCTGTTCGTCGAAGAATCACTGATTCGGTTACTAATATGCTGTCTCCTATATATAAAACTTTGATTAAGACTCCTACTCCTGACTCTGTACAGAGACGGAGTCAGCTTCCGAGTACTGAAGAACGGGGAGTTTTAGACTCCACGGCTCTCAGATGGATTTCGATGGGTAGAAGATATAGTACGAGAGATGTGCTAGACACATTTATGCAGTGGGGAGAACCAACGCAGCGATACGTCTTTGATGAGATGTGCTCGTTGTTACGTGAAGAGATAGAAGAAGACGATGTCGAATCAGATTTGGAAGATTTAATTAGGGTTCAAAAGGAGTTTGCTGCTGGAATGATAGTGGGTGAGAAAATAAAACAAGCGATGGAACTCATTCTAAGTTTTAGGAATGAACCATCTCTTCGTTCACCAAGAGATTTAGAGAAAGGTAAAATGAAGCTAAGTCGCCAATATCCTATGAGGGAAGTTCCTCCGATCTGGCGCGAAGCAGTAGCACGTGATGATAATGCTGGTATTGCAGGTGCTCCAGCGCAGTTCCAACGAGTGTGGATACACATTCCATGGAAGCGAGCAGAAGTGTTAGCAGTGAAACAGGCCTTGCCAGATCCGCGTAAGAATCCAGCCGGATATTACAAAGAATTAACACAGACAGTTGAGGCTTGTATAATGAACTTAGCCGACATTGATATGTTGTTTGGTAATGTAGTTCCGCAACCAGTGTGGGCTAAAATTCGTAGAGAAGATCATCAGGCTGCTTTAGGTGGTGATTGGGCAGCTATCACTGCAGCAGATGGTCAACAAATAGGTGGTGCGAAACCTGAACCTTTGATCGCTAATCTGCCAGGTAGAATAATTGATCTAATGAAGACTCTGATGCCAGCATTGCGTGTTAATTGGGACAAGTTGTCAGCATGTAAGCAAAAGAAAGACGAAAGTGTCTCGGACTTCTTCACGAGGTTCGAAGAAACTTTTGTGGATCATAGTGGTCAGGACATGAGTACAGAAGGAGGACAAAGATTGTTTGTCGATAAATTTGTGCATAATTTGTTACCTGAATTATGCAATAAATTAAAAGACTCAGAAAGTGCGTGGGCTGTATCTACGACAGCGCAAATTCTTGCGACTGCGCAGTACTACGAAAATAGGGATAAAGAGGAAAAGGAAAAATCAGAAAAGAAAACGAAAGATTTAAAAACTAAAGTTCTTTTGCAGCAGGCGTATCCGCCTCGCACGAATCAGACTAATACGCAGCAAAACTCATACCAAAGGACAGATTATAGTACATCAAGACCTCAATATCAGTGGAATCAATGCGCGTACTGCAAGAAAGAGGGTCACTATAAAAATGAATGTCCGATCTTAGCGCAGAATAATGCAGCAGCAGCTCAAAGAGGTCGTGGTGGTTTTGTGCAGAATTCTAGAGGACGAGGACGAGGTGCTATGCCTCCGCAAACGAATGATCGTCCCTCCAATCACTTTGATCAGCGAAATGGACAATCTGTTCAGCAAAATAGATCTCAGCAATATCTTGTTGAAGATTATTGTGAAGTAGAAGAGGGTTTTCTACAAAATGGGTACTAGGACAGCCATGGACAGAGAGAGGGAGTAGTATCAGTTCCAGTGGATCAGAGTGGGCCTTATGTCGCAGTAGCAACATCAGGTGTGGTCGAACCGTTTCTGTTGGATACTGGTGCCGCAAAAAGTTCTATCATGCATGCGAAACTCCCTGGCGCACCTTTGTCTGGCTCAACAAATGTTTCCGTAGGTTTTTCAGGCGCCCCTGTGTACAACCCGATATCTGGTCCTTTGTCTATTTCTGTTGGACCGTGCCAATTGAAAGCACCCCTGATTTTGACGACAGGTTGTAATGAAAATCTGCTTGGTTTAGATTTGTTAAAACGACTATATGCGACATTGTACTGTTCTCCGGAAGGGGTACAGCTTACACTGGGTAAAAATATCACCTCTCCGATGTATTTGTCAATGGACGCACTCCCGCCGGAGCTACGTTCACTCCCTGATTCTCTTTGGGCGACTGGTCCTAATGATGTAGGTCTCCTAGAAATTCCACCGTATGTAGTAACTTTGAAAGCAAATGTGAAATTTCCAAGAATTCCCCAGTATAAAATATCGAGTGAAGGTGAGCGTGCACTTTTATTGATTGTGCAAGATTTGATCAAGAAGGGTGTGGTTGAGGAAACTAGAGGAAATGTCTGTAACAGTCCTGTATTACCGATTCTGAAGCGAACTGACCCTACAAAACCTCCAGTTTATAGATTTGTCATAGACCTTAGAGAAGTTAATAAGATTGTAATTCCGCAGTTTCCTGTAGTGCCAGACATTACTGCCTTGTTAACATTGATACCTGCTACAGCTACATGGTTCTCAGTTATAGACCTAAAGAATGCTTTCTTTAGCATTCCGATAGCCGAAGAAAGTAGGGATATTTTCGGCTTCTGTCTAGGAGGTCGCAGTTTCAGATTCAAACGCGCTCCACAAGGCTATTGTGAAAGTCCATCCATTTACAGTCAAGCTTTAAAAAGTCAGTTAGATTCTTTTGTCCTTCCTCCAAGTTCGGCCCTAGTGCAGTATGTAGACGATCTTTTAGTGGCTGCAGATGACAAGGAAACTTGCAAAGCAGCTACAATTTCCCTATTGCATCATTTGTCTAATTTGAATCATAAGGTGTCACCTTCAAAAATGCAATACTGCTGCCAAGAAGTGACCTACCTAGGTCATCTCTTGTCAAAGGAGGGAAGGAAGTTGACCCCAGAAAGAATAAAAGCAATTACGCAGATGAGTGTTCCACGCACACAGAGAGAAGTACGTGCCTTCCTAGGTATTACCTCTTACTGTAGGCAGTGGATCCCAAATTTTTCTCTGTTAGCAAAACCATTGGTAGCTTTGACTGGGAAAAATGTTCCGAGTCCGGTGCCATGGTCTGATGAATGTCAAGAGAGTTTTACTGAATTGCGAAAAGCATTGTGTTCAGCTCCTGTATTGGGTACACCTGATTACAGCAAGCCATTCACGCTCTACGTTCACGAAAGAGAAGGTTGCGCGTTGAGTGTTCTGACACAGAAATTTGGTGATAAACAACGCCCTTGTGCGTATTTTTCATCAACATTAGATCCGGTAGCCAGAGCGTTACCTAGTTGTTTGAGGGCTACAGCGGCAGCTGCAGCTTCCATTCGACAATCTGCTGGTTTGGTGATGAACAATATGTTAGTGGTCATGGTTCCTCATGCAGTGGATACACTCATGAACCGAACGAAGACACAACACCTTACTAGTGCGAGATTATCTGGTTACGAGCTGACATTATTAGCGAGTCATATTCAGATCAAAAGATGCAATGTATTGAATCCAGCAACATTGTTGCCGACTGATCAAGAGTCGAGTGATTCTGAGCCACATGACTGTTATTTCAAAACGGAGGAAGAGACAAAAGGACGTATCGATTTAAAAGATACTCCTCTATCCAACCCAGATGGTACGCTGTATGTGGACGGGTCATGTTTTAAATTGGAGAATGGTGATGTGACTGCTGCTTATGCGGTAACGACTTTGAAGACGATTGTGGAGACTGCGAGAGTGAGTCAGAATTCTGCCCAAGCTGCAGAATTAATAGCTCTAACGAGAGCGTGTGTTTTAGCTAAGGGAAAGAGAGTGAATGTGTTTACAGATAGTCAGTACGCATTTGGCGTGGCCCATAGTTTTGGCCGGTTGTGGAGAGAAAGAGGTTTCATTACGTCCCATGGGACTAAGATCCAACATGGTCAGCTAGTTAACGACTTGTTGGAATCTCTAACCTTGCCGACTGAAGTTGCGATTGTGAAGTGCAGTGCTCATAAAGCAATCACGGATGATGTTGGTCGTGGGAATGCCTTTGCTGATGAAACTGCTAAGCAGACAGCTAGAGACACGATGAGTAGAATGTACGTTGCTACGTCTGCAAGATGGATTGCTGAATCTGGAATGTGTGAGGACACTATGGAAAGTGTGAAAGAGATTCAGAAAGAAGCGACTGAGGAAGAGAAACGTGTATGGAGAGAAAGTACGGGCAAATTGGACTCAAATGGATGTTGGATTGATTTGACAGAACAGCAGCGTTGGATGTTGCCTGATGCATATGTGCTTGCAGTAGTGACGATGGCACATGGAGTTGCGCACATAAGTTCTAAAGGGATATGTAAGATGTTAGCTCCGGTCTGGAAGAATGAGGGAATCAGTAAGTGTGCAGAGAGAGTGGTGAAAAACTGCATGGTGTGCTTGATGCATAATCCTGGCAAGGGAATTCCAACTCCAGCTGGCCATTTCGCTCCTCCTTCCTGCCCCTTCGAAGTGATTCAGTTAGACTTCATTCACATGGAACGCTGCAACAATTTAAAGTACGTCCTGGTGGTAGTTTGTGCTTTTTCCAGGTGGATAGAAGCATACCCACTAAAAGACAACACTGCCCTATCAACTGCCAAAATTCTTCTCAAGGAATTTTTCCCTAGGTTTGGAATGCCACGGATCGTATGGTCAGATAACGGAAGTGAGTTCATAGGGAAAGTTATGCAGAGTGTGTGTGCTGGTCTAGGAGTGAAACAAAAATTCCACAGTGCAAACCATCCCCAGTCTGCTGGTTTAGTCGAGGGTTATAATGGCACTCTGAAGCTTAAGATAGCCAAAATACAAGCATCCACAGGTTTAGCCTGGCCAGACGCACTTCCTTTGGCCTTGTTATCAACGAGAGCAACAGTGCATTCTAGAATAGGGCTTTCTCCATATGAGATTGTGTTTGGCCGCCCGGCAAATATCTGGGGTGTGCCAAGGCCTAAACAATTGTGCTCCATTGAATATCCTATGTTGATAGACTACCTTTACGACTTGACTGCTAAATTGAGTCTTATTCATCAACAGGTCTTCGATGCTTTGCCAAAACCTCCGGAGAGTCCAGGGCATCAGCTGAAACCCGGCGACCACGTGGTGGTAAGAAATTTTGCGAGGACAAAGAATCTTCAACCTCGCTACATCGGCCCCTTCCAGGTCCTACTGGCAACGAGGACAGCCGTACGTGTCGCTGGCCGTAAGCATTGGATTCACGCCTCTCACGTAAAGCGTGTTCCTTTGCCGCTGCCCTACGACGACTGGGTGAAGAAGGGAATTGGTGCCTCCGAATCTGAAATAACTCCGAAATTTATCCCTTTCAGCGATGCCGATTTGATTACTGACACTTTGAAACCTGACTCTCCTCCTGAAAAGACTCCTTTGAACACTGAACATTTGACTCCGGCATCAGAAGAAACTTTGCTATCTGCGAACTTAAACACTGCAACAACTGCTAGTAATACACTATTTTCCGATCAGACAGTACCAGCGAAGAAGAGATACAACCTTAGAAGCCATAAAAAGGACAAATAAAGCAGGCAACTGCATATTGTGATTTTTGATATATTGAACTTTTGCCTTCAGCCAGGAAGTTTGCTATTGTTTATTGTTTTTAAAATTGCCTTGCCGTCTGGGTAGCCGTAGGGTCGTGGCTGTGTGCCTAGTTTGAATTTGCAGGGGTCTGACACAAGGTCGATCTTTCTGTTAGTTCTGGGAACTCCCAGGGCTGATAGAGGCATTTTCATCTACGTACACATCATCAGTGGTCGCGAGCGGATTGTAGAAGATGGAGCTTCCTGCGCTGCAACGAGAAAATGTGATTTATGTTCGCAGAAACAGACTTTACAGAATTCTTCATAGCAAATGCTTTTTGATGCAATGTGCCATTACATTCTTGATTATTTTGATAATGTTGGTGGGTGGAATCGTCTTTAGCATAAATTTGATTTTTGTTCCAGTTTCTACAGTACCTCCCCTTGACCCTGCTATTTCTACTGTTTCCTCTATACACTCTTTTCACTCGTTTCCGGAACATGAGCAAGCCAGACGCTCAGAATTCACCAACAACACTTTTGTACAGCTCTTGCACCAACACCAACTGGTAGTTAACACTACAGACTGCTGGGTATGTGGCTTGATACCTCACACTATGGATAAAGGTATTCCATATCTGGTTTTGCCTTACAGCTATAATGGATCATTTCAGGCCTTCCAAACCATCTTTGCTTATGCCCTTGAAACCTATCCTCCACGTCCACCATGTTCCACTAAATATAACTCTGCTAACAAAGCTTTAGTCCAGGGAATTATTGACATGGTCAAGGACGTCAATAATACTCCATCATACCCTAGAGACGAATTGCGAGTATATTTAAGTTGGAATACTTCAGAGTATCGCCTTAGTTTAGGAGAAAGCAAGCGTAAAAGCTCAACTCCAATCTGGGTCGTACCTCACCGAGGTCAGGTCTGTTTGCAAGGTAATGGGAGAAATCCGAGAGCTCAGCTAGGGAGGAGTGAGTGCGTAGAGACTTATGTGTTTCCGGCTAACTCTTCCCCTGCCTTTCTTACTGCTAGGGGTACCTATTTCATTTGTCGAGACAGAGCTTATACATGGTTGCCTGCCGACTTCTCAGGATCATGTTATATTGCTCGATTATTGCCTCCGACATACACTGCTTCACCTGATTACCACAGAACAAGAGTAGCGAGAGGTGTCTTCAGCAAGGAAGATACCGCTGGTCAGGAAGCCGGAGACTTCTTCAAAGGCTTCCTTCCGTTCTGGGGACCTATGGCCAATAGTAGAAACATACGTCAGCTAACACGGGTAGTTGAATCTACTATTACTGAAACTGCTGGTGCCCTTAGCAATCTGACAGCTGAGCTTCAGGCGGATAGGCTCATGACGTTGCAGAACCGTATGGTTCTAGACGTTATACTTGCAGATCGAGGTGGGGTATGCAGAATGATCCAATCGAGCTGCTGTGTCTTTATTCCTAATAATGCTCCAACAGTCTATGAGGCGATCTCTAAGTTGCACAAGATTTCAGACTCCATACATGTAGACAAGGGAAACTGGTCCTTCATGGAGTGGTTTTGGACTCTGATCTCAGCGTGGGGATGGAAGGTTCTAATGGTCATTGGTGTCATCCTAGTATTCCTATTCTCATGTTGTCTGATTATCCAGTGTGGTCCTGCTCTGTGTAGTCTTTGTGCTGCGACTTGTCTCAGAAAACCACCTGCGTTTGGAGAAAAGACACGAGAAAGGATGATGATACAACAACATGTCACTGACCTGATGAGCATAGAACTAGATTCTGACATAGACTGAGTAATTGCCTATGTAAGGGCAAAAGGAGGGTCTGAGGTTCCGTGACGGTTCTGTGACGACTTGAACCCGTGTTTTTAAGTTTGTCGGAAATACCTAATATTGGTATCAGTGAACCGCAAATGATCCATTTAGTATATCCTAGTGTTTTCGCTACGCTACGAGCAAGAGCACTCCTTCCATTGACATATTTCTGATATACCCACGGCATCCATCTTAGATCATGGCCGCCATTTTGTGTTTCCTTGCCCTCACATATGCAATAGCCTCTGATCACTTCATTCACTCCACTTTGATTAAGGACACGTAGCCTTAGCCGGAGATTCACCTCTTACATGACACGTGCACCTTAAACCAGATCACGCTGTAGCTGCATGACTCGACAAAGGCTGCCTCCTCTGCCCGAGGCCAGCCCTGCCAAACTGGTCTTCGTGTCCATTGTACCTGATCATGATTAGGCGGCCGAAGCCGGTAGCCTTGCCCATTTACAACCCACAAACATCCCTTATCCCACTTTTCTATCTCCCACACCTGGCTCTGTTTCTTTCTTTCTGAATCTTTATTAGGGGGAGGTAACGAACTTTACGATGAGGCGGTCCGGGTCCTGAATGCAATATTGACAGGGAATTGTGACAAACTAGTGGGAACCCCTCTCTTCGCAATGTTTGGCCTCAGATATTATCGACGGTTCCTGTGTAACACCAAATATTTATTGTTTTAGACACAAAGGTTTTGGGAATGTATTACATGTAAAGAATTCGCCCCCAGCTTAAAATTTCGTATATAAGGAGCAACCCACTTTGTACAAATCGAACAGGCTCCTAGTTTCTGCCCGTGTGTAGATTCTGTGACTTCTGTGTCCCTGCAGTAATAAACCTTTGGTCTTTGACGCCACCATCGAGAAGCCCGTGTTTCTGTTCATTTGTGCACCAAGGCAGGTGGAACTCCGGGGTCTTTGGGTGTTGTACCCTGACACCTCTGGACGGAACCAAAAAGTCCAGAACTCCAATCTGAGGTGCATATTCTCAGCCCTTTGCTTCACACCTACCTTGTCAACACATTTGAGCCCAGTCCCCCATCCAAGATGTATACAGTTTTGAACGTGGGTATCTCGATCAATCAATCAAACAGCATTAGTATAGAGCAGCACTGTCACCCCTAGTGGTATCTGGATGCTGTGTCTCATTCGAAGAGCCAGGCCTTGAGTCTCTTTCTGAAGTCTGCCAGCGAGGGGGCTGTATGAAGCTGGAGATGAAGGTTGTTCCAGGTCTTGGCTGCGCTGTAGGAGAAGGAGAGGCCACTGCTGCAATGGATGTGGAGGGTGTGTGCAAGGGTGAATGACGGGGAGCGCAGATGTCTAGAGGGCTAGATGGGGAGCCAGTGGAGGTCTCTCAGGTGGGGGAAGGGTGATGTAGGTTCATATGGGGCGGTCCGGGATGAGCCTGGATGCAGAATTCTGTATTGTCGGGAGTCTTTTGAGGAGCTGGGTGGAGATGCCGGCATAGAGTGTTTTGCCGTAGTCAAGACAGCTGGTGACGATGGCCTGAGTGACGGTCTTTCTGGTGCTGGTTAGGATCCATCTGAAGATTCTGCAGAGCATGCAAAGTGTGTGGAAGCAGGAGTAAGTGACTGCGTTGACTTGTCATTTCATAATCAGTTGGCTGTCGAGGATGATGCAGAGGTTGCGTGCATGGTCGGTTGGTGTGGGTGTAGGTCCAAGTTCTGCAGGCCATCAGCTGTGGTCCCATGCAGAGGTGGTCTTCCTGAAGATCAATACTTAAGTTTTGTCAAGTTCAGTTGGAGGTATTTGTTGTTCATCCATTTAGCTACGTGGTAGTGACATTGCAGAAGTTGGTTTTGGAATTGTAGGGGTCCTCAGTGAACAAGAGGATTATGTAGAGTCCGTGAGATCTGACCAGGTCAGTGAGGAGTGTCATATAGATGTTTAACAGAGTGGGGCTAAGTGATGATCCTTGTGGTACACTGCATTTGATTTATTTGTGTATGGAGGCAGTTGGATGCTCTGTGTGTGACCTGTAAGGAAGGAGGCGATCCACCTGAGGGAGTCTTGCTCTATGCCTATGTTGTGGAGTCTGTTGGTGAGGGTGTTGTGGCAGTGAAATTCTGGATGGCATGCCCAATGTCTGTTGAGGCCTTGGGTTGGGAGGTGGTGAGGGCCTGTGACCACTGACTTTCTGTGACCTTGCTCCAGCTGTGGTGAGAGGAAATCTGATGCCTGGTGTTAGAAATGGGATTTTTGATCAGTTAGGGCATGTGCCAAAGTCGAGTAGAAACCACCACTCTAGTCAGGATAAGGGAGTTACACTCCAAAAATAACCCCTGGTCACCCCCTTGGCAGCTTGGCACAAGCAGTCAGGCTTATCTTAGAGGCAGTGTGTAAAGCATTTGCACACAACCATCAGTAATACAGTGTAAGCACTACAAAAGGACACGAAATCAGTTTAGAAAAATATTCGATATTTTTGCATATTTAAGAGAATACCAAAAAGGATTAAAATCCACAATACAGTACTTATAAATCTTCACTTGTCAAAATATGCTTGAAAAATTGTTTCTTGATGCCGATAGTTCCTTCCGAGGATATCACGGCATCGTGAGCAAACAAATCCGAACAGTTCTGGCTGACCACGGTGTCGTGGGCCAGCTACGTTGTCGGGAAGACCCGCAAACAGTACCTTTTAGAAATACAGGGAGTCGGCGACCTCTCGTTGAGCTTCCGAAAGCACGAGTCTGCAAGCATCGGTTCCGGAAGTCAGTGCAGGAGTTGTCGCGCCCTCGAAGTCACACGTGCTGCAAATAAAACTCCTCTCTGTTGAAGTCAGGAGCGCTAGTGTCCGCAGACGTTGGGTGTTATGGTGCTAAGTGCAGTGGTGCGGCGTGTGGTGCCCTTCAGGTTGTGGTAAACAAACAACACAGAAGCCAGCGCTGAGAACATCAACTTAACCTCCTATTTTTGAGGGGAAGAAAATGGTTGTTATGAACATAACATAATAACCTGCTTTTGAATTTGCAAAAATACAATTTTATTACTCTTTTTACATATCACTGAATTTTTTACACATGATTATTTATGCATGGAAATACCAATGGGACAAACAGACTATATACATATATATATACATACATCAGAAAAGTGAAAATGTCACTAGACACAAAAATTACATTACACGCTATATATTTCACACATTCTTGGCCAAACATTCATACCACACTACCACTATCCACAATCACACACAAGAAGGTCCTAGTGTCAAAAAAATATTACATAAGAAAATGAATAAAGGCAAATGTTTCTTTCACTACATTACAAATTATTCAAACTAATCAGATAAAGAAAAAATCATTTTGCTATTTACAATCACAATTTCCAATATTATGTACTATATGACCCAGGACCAGATCGGTCGACGCGTTTCGAACCCCAATGAATCAAGGGTTCTCCTCAGGACCTGTGACGAGTTTCGAACCCCAATGAATCAAGGGTTCTCCTCAGGACCTGTAGTATTGCTTAAATCTTGAATCCCAGTTCAACACCTATATGCCACAAAGCTTATATTTCTAGAATCACTCCAGAAGGAGCCGCTTGAAATGCAGGTTCCTGCTCATGGTAGCCGTTTAAAGTCATGCAATACCCCCGCAGTTAAATTTCAAGTCCGTTGAACGCCGGGGAATAACGTCTCCCGTCACTGTGCAGGCTTTCCTTGTTATCGGTTGCGTCCGCTATATGTATTTCTTAGCTCTCGCAATTAGTCGGATGTAGGCTTGTCTCAGTCTGTAAACTGCAGTGAAATTCTGGATGGCATGCCCAATGTCTGTTGAGGCCTTGGGTTGGGAGGTGGTGAGGGCCTGTGACCACTGACTTTCGGTGACCTTGCTCCAGCTGTGGTGAGATGAAATCTGATGCCTGGTGTTAGAAATGGGATTTTTGATCAGTTAGGGCATGTGCCAAAGTCGAGTAGAAACCACCACTCTAGTCAGGATAAGGGAGTTACACTCCAAAAATAACCCCTGGTCACCCCCTTGGTAGCTTGGCACAAGCAGTCAGGCTTATCCTAAAGGCAGTGTGTAAAGCATTTGCACACAACCATCAGTAATACAGTGTAAGCACTACAAAAGGACACCACATCAGTTTAGAAAACTATTCAATATTTTTGCATATTTAAGAGAATACCAAAAACGATTAAAATCCACAATACAGTACTTAAAAATCTTCACTTGTCAAAATATGCTTGAAAGATTGTTTCTTGATGCCAATAGTTCCGTCCGAGGATATCACAGCATCGTGAGCAAACAAATCCGAGCAGTTCTGGCTGACCAGGGTGTCGTGGGCCAGCTACGTTGTCGGGAAGACACGCAAACAGTACCTTTTAGAAATACAGGGAGTCGGCGACCTCTCGTTGAGCTTCCGAAAGCATGCATCTGCAAGCGTCGGTTCCAGAAGTCAGTGCAGGAGTTGTCGCGCCCTCGAAGTCACACGCGCTGCAAATAAAACTCCTCTCTGTTGAAGTCAGGAGCACTAGTGTTGGCAGACGTTGGGTGTTATGGTGCTAAGTGCAGTGGTGCGGCGTGTGGTGCCCTTCAGGTTGTGGTGTCAGCAGCAGCTCAGTGGCGGCATCAGATGGTATCTTCGGTGAGACCAGTGTCGCGGTGTGAGGTGAAGGCGGTGCTCATCGCGATGCTGGCAGGTCAGGGTGCAAGCATCCTTGTCATCGTGGCTGATACGCTGTTGATGGTGCCGGCGTCGGCAGGGCCAAGGCGGTGCGGGATGAGGGCGGTGCGTCGTGGAACTTTACGAGCTGTGCCATCAAACCACGGTGCAAGCAGCAGCATTGATTTTGGCATGGAGCGGCGTCAACGGGGATACCAAGGCGTCCTCGTGAAGCAAGGCGGCGCAGAGTGCGGTGCCCACAGGTTGCGGTGCAATCAGTGGCTCAGTGGTGGCGTCAGCAGGCATCGTCGGTGAGATCAGGGTCGCAGTGCGGCGTTGCGACAGTGCCTTCAGGACATGGAGTTGGCAGCGGTGTCGTAGACGGCGTTGGGTTGCTCTTTCCTCTTTTGCAGCACAAAGCACACAGTCCCCAGTGCTGAGGGCAGAAGAGCTTGAAGTCTTTGCTGTTCATGAGACTTCTTGAACAGGGGACAAGCTCTACCTCAATCCCTTGGAGAAACTCAAAAAAGTAGATTGCAGAAAGTTCAGTTCAGTCCTTTTACTGCCCAATTTAGGTGGCACGTTCTTCATGCCGAGGAATATGAGGACATCTCCAATAAACAAACAATCACTTACTTCATATAGCTAAGAGGAAGTACCCTTGGTTGGTGGAGATTTATCTCTATGAAGTCTTGTTGTCCTCTCCATGGGAGGATTAATATTATCACAGATTTAAGGATAAAGACTCAGAAGGGACAATCACATATTGCTTAAACACACACAAGGTCACTGGAGACATTTCCTTGTGGTTGATTACATAGATGTAGTGTCGAATAATCATTGGACATTTACCCAATAAGGTAGAAGTTACTAATTAACCTGAAGAAAGTACTCCACTTGAGTAGATATTTTATACAAAACTGTAAGCTCTTGCTGGATAAAGGGGCAGGTGCAGGTCTGTTGTGACCAAGTTGCTCACACAGCTACTGACACACCCACACCCACACAGACACTAAGATACCCACTCACATATTCAAGCACTCATGTACCCAATGACAGACCCACTCAGATACTGATATACCCACTGACAAACCCACTCACACACTCACACACACATTCACACACCTACTCATACACCCACTCAAATACCTACTCAAACACTCTCACATGCACTGATAGACCTACTTGGACACTCGCGCACTCACTCACAGCCCTACTTAGACACTGTTACACCCACTCAACAACCCATTCAAGTACTCATGCACCCACACACTGACCCATTCAGCCACTCTCACAGTCACTCGCAGGTCCATTCAGACACTCATGCACCCACTCATAAAACTACTCGGGCATGTATAACCCCTCACAGACCCATTCTGTCACTCATGCAACCAGTTACAGAACCACTCAAATTATCTCACACCCACTCACAGACCTACACAGAGACTCATTCACCAACTCACAGACCCACTCAGAGACTCACACACCCACTCAAAGGCTCTTTCAGACACTCATGCACTGAATCACAGACTATCTCATACACTCATGGAGTCACTGGTAAACCTACTCAGACACTCTCTCACCCACTCACAGACCCACTCAGGCACTCATTCATACCTCCACTCATGCACCCACTCAGACACTTATGCACCTACTCAGACATGCACTCAGAAACTTACACACCAACTCACAGACCAACTCAGACACTCACGCACCTACTCACAGACCTCTGCAGCCACTCACACACCCATGCATAGACCCACACCTCTACTCACAAACCCACTTACTGACCTATACAGCGACTCACACAGACACTCACTCACTAGTACAACCACTCACATACTCACTCAGTTAACCAAACACCCACTCAAAGAGCCACTCACCCATAAAGCCATTTACACATCCACTCACTAACCCATACAGGCACTCACACAGCCACTCATCACCCATGAAGCTACTCACACACCCACTCACCCAACCATGCAGCCACTCATACACCCTCTCACACAAAAACTAACTCACGCATACAGCTACTCACACACCTATTTAGTCACTCATACTGCTACTTACCTCCACTTATTCACCCATGTATCCACTCACACACCCACTCACAAAGCCATATAGTCACATACGCACCCACTCACACACTGATACAGAGAGTTGCAAAGCCACTCAGATGACATTTGTTGGAAACGGTATCACTTATTAGTAGTACAGAAGGAATAGTAATTTAATGGCATAGCTTAGTATATATCTTTAAGTCTCAGAAACATTTACAAAGCACACTCACTGGATGATGTCATCAGGGTTCTTATTTGAGATGTCATCAGTGATGTGATTGATGTATTATGTGAGGTCATAAGCAGTGCGTTGCGGTGCATAAGTTATTGTTAGCGCAGGTAAGTATAGCTGCTGAATTTCTATGGTGATGCGTCACTGAAATCTGAGCCAATCTATAATGTCCCTGGAACCTTTGTTTTTTCGGTGAATTTCTAAGGTTGTTTTTAAGTATATTTCCTAACTATAATGTTCCTGTAACCTTAGCTTTTTTGTCTTTTTTTGTGAATTTCCAATGTTTTTTCATCGTTAATTCCTAAATAAACGTCCCTGTAATCTTAGCTTTATTAGTGAAAAATGTATGGGTTTGTTAAAATTCCATTTCCAACCTATAACGTCCCTGTAACCTTTGTTTCTTTCAGTGAAATTCTAAGGGTTTTAAAATGCTAATTCCTAACTATAACTTCCCGGTAACCTTTGTTTTTTTCAGGAAATTTCTAGTTTTTTTTAAACTAGTAATCACATTTGCAGAGTTGTGGAGAAAGGGAGCTGGGCCTTGAACCAGCTCTCAGGAATCCCTCTGTTTAGGACCTACAGGAGGTAGCTGGAGGGTTTCTTGGCTCCCAAGGTCCCTCAGGAGTTATATGGACTTCATCACCAAATCAGTAGTGCACCACAAGCTGCGTTTGCAGAATGGTGGCGAAAGGGGGCATGGCCTCCAAACACCTCTTAGCAAGCCCACAGTCTGGGACCTATTGGCAAAAACAGGAGGGATAGTTGGTCCCCAAGTGTGTCCTTGGGGGCCAACTACCCCTCCTGTTACCCCCGGTAAGTCCCACAGAGCAGGATTACTGAGATCTGTTAAGAGGCCACTCCTCCTCTCTCCACCACTCTGCAAATACAACTTCTGGTGCACTACTAGTAAGAGGTTGAAGTCCCCTTGGCTATTGAGGGTGTTTGGCGTCCAACTACCCCTCCTGTTACCTCCAGCAAGTCCACGCAACCCACACAGTGGGTTTGCTGGGAGGTTTTCAGTGGCCACGCCCCCTTTCTCCTCCACTCTGCTAACGGACCACCTGGTGCACTACTAGTTGGGGGATGAAGTCCCCTTGGCTCTTGAGAGTCCTTGGGGGCCAATACCACTCTTGTTACCTCCAGCAAGACCCACACAGCAGAATTACTGAGAGGTTGTCAGAGACCATGTACTCTTTTCCAACCAATCTGCAAATGGGCCACGTAGTGCACTGCTTCTTTGGGAAAGAAGTCCACTTTAGTCCTGAGGCACTCATGAAGCAGGGGGACCTCATACCCCCACAGAGGGTGCACCTAGAGGCGCGTTTTCAGAGGTGTGGAGAAAGGGGGTGTGGCCTACAATTACCTCTCAGCAATCCCAATGTGTGGGACTTACTGGTGGTCTTGTTGGCTGCTAAGGACCCTCAGCAGCCAAGGGGAGTTCATTCCCCAACTAGCAGTGCACCAGGAGGCATGCCTGTCGAGTGGTGGAGTATGGGGAGCCTTCGGCAAGTTGGTGGCTATTTCTCTATTCTTTAGGAAGGGGAGCTGCCTGGCCCCCCTTCCCTGCCCCCATTTAGAAAAAAAGGTAGGGGTGCCATGTGGCCCCCTTCCCAGGCTGATTTCGGCCCTGGGGGTCCCCATCCCCAGGGCCTGCCCATTTAATTTTGTATTTTTTAAAGAAAAAAGGAAGGAGGGGCTATGATGTGCCACTTCTGGGTCAATATCAGCCCTGGGGTCCCCATCCCTCAGGACCAGGTTGTTATTTATTTATAATAAAGGGGGAGGGTAGCCCGAGCGGACGGCCTCCCCTGGGACCTCATTCCCTGTGGCCTGGCCTGTTTGTTGGGGAGTGCGGGGGAGCCAGAAGGCCCTCGTTGTCCCTGCTGACTCCCCACTTCCTGCGGCAGCTGGCATTGCTTTGAAATCCAGAGAGCTCCTCACTTGGTCCCAAAGCAAAGTGTTTGTTTAGTGAGCAGTGAAAAGGGCACTGCTCTGCTTTCAACAAGCATGAGCATTTTTGCTCTCTCTTGTTGAAAGCAGAGCTGAGTTTGCAATGTCATGGCAAACTGCAAGGTCCCTGGTGTGAGCAGCCCAGGACATTGCTGGAGCCAGCAGTGGGAAGTGGCAGTCCCAAGGGCCATGTATGGCTCCATGAGGAGGGCCACGTGGCCCGCTCCAATGTTAAGTAAGTCCCTGGGAGGTGGTGGTCCCCATGGCCAGGATCCAATGTGGACCCCTTTATTATTTCATTGTAGTCAGAGGATGTGGTGCACCTGGGGCTGTTAAAGTGCTGGCAGCCAATCAAATTTAAGTAGGATCCACGAGTCCACTGCAATGACTTGCGTCCACAGATATCTATATTTTTTAAGTCAGATATCTATAAAACTACTGAACAGATTTACACCAAATCACAAAAAGCACGCTTTTTGGATAAACATCTAGCTTTCTGCCACAAAACGTACCATTTTTGGTTCAGCTGCCTTTTCAAACATTTTGGGGGATCCCTAAAACAGGGTCAGAGAAAAAAACGGGAGTCCCAAAAAAACGTTTTCCCCATGTAAAATCTATAGGGGTTTATGATGTTTTTTTGTGCTTTTCACTTTCTTGCTCACGAGTCAAAGTCTGATGAGAAACAATAAGGGCCGGTCCCCAAAAATTAGTGTTGGTGGACCTGCCTGCAACCACCAGGCAACTGGTGTTAATGAGTG
Source organism: Lissotriton vulgaris (assembly GCF_964263255.1). NCBI lineage: Eukaryota > Metazoa > Chordata > Amphibia > Caudata > Salamandridae > Lissotriton > Lissotriton vulgaris. The sequence goes on from NC_141695.1 coordinate 1,121,032,119, forward strand.
TGATGGGTATCACCTTCCCACCCTGAATGGAAAGTGAGGATGAGTAGAAGAAATACTGAGCTGCTGGAAAGAAATGACTACTTGCTGCCCAGTGAAAGTGAGGGCAGGAGGTAGCAGCACTGTTGATTGACCAAGATTCCAGCAACCTGCTGAACCTCCAATTGAAACAGCCCCTGAGGCTCTCTGCCCTGTTATCCTGGGGCATCTACCTAACTGAAGCCAGCGTGAGACCCTCGCAATGCCTGCGGTGCCTGTGGGGTTTAGTGGAAACTCTGGTGCTCCACGCTTGATACCTGCTGCTGACAGAAGGATGGTGAACTAGGCTTGCCCCTGACCCTGGCGGCCCTTCAGCAATTGCCTGCCAGGCCCAGCTCTGCTCATGTTGCAATCATGCCCATTCTGCCAGCTGTGCAGCATTTGCCTCCACCCTCCTGGAACCTCAGGGGTGGGCGGAGCAGCAGCATCCACCAGGGTCTCCACCATTGCAGTGAGACCACCGCCTCAACACGGAAGCCTTCCTACCCTGTGCAAGCCCCAGGAGCTGCCTGCACCCATGGGTTTCCCACCTCAGTGGCTGATTAGCTAGAGGCTTGCTGGCCAAACTGTCTTGCAAAGTGACTCGACAGCACCTGGTAAGTGAGAGACGGCCTGCAGGGATTTTCTATGCCTTGGTACTATTGAATCCCTGTGCAAGTGGCAGTGGCCTACAACTGCTGCCTGACTGGACTCACAGGACTTCATCTTTGTCGTCAGTGTGAGCTATAAAGCTTTGCCTACCAGGCCACTGCTAGTTACTTCCCCCTGCCAGGGTCCTGTTTGGTGCCCTTGACAACACACCTCTGAAGGCAGTGATGTAAGGGGGATCGTCAACCGCAAGAAAAGACTGCCGGAATGCTGGATCCCTGGGAAGCTCATCTGTGGCCTTAAGCCCCATCTGGAGACCACCCAAGCTTTATCTCTTGGTGAGTGGTGACAATCTGCATCTGCAATCCCAAACTTTGCCCCTGAGGGCCACCCCCCTCTGCTCAACTACTGCTGGATGTATACCTCTCCTAGTGATCTGCTGTGTGCCCCTTCCCTTTCCATTGGAACCATTTGGGGAAGAGAGAGTGGAATCTGAGTCCTTCCTGGTCCACCTACTCTCATTCATCAGCTGCCAGGCTAGTGCTGCCACCAACATTCATTGCCAGTGTTCAGGGAGAGTATAGTGGATGTATCAACCACCCCACATGTCATGGCCCAAGTCAAAGTCTAATCAGTTACTCTTTTTGGAAGTCCCAGACCACCAAAACCCTCTCTCTCTCCCTTAACAGAGAAACACTGGCTGCCAGTGACATGGATGCCTTACTGAAAGAAATAACCACAATCAGGACCACCCTCACTACAATGAACTACAAGATGTTGGATTTCACAACTGAAGTGAAATCCCTCAGGGCTGAAGTGACCACATTCCATGCATGTCTTGACACTCTGGATGAGTGTGTAGTCCACCTGGATACATAATACACTTCTCTACCATACTGGGGAAGGTATTTAGCTTTCCTCCATGATAAGGTTATGGACTACGAGGACAGATCCCGCATAGATAATATCCTTGCCTGTGGAGTCCCACTGGGACAGAGGAAGATAACATGCTGTCCTTTCTAGAGGGTTTCATTACAAAACTTTAAGATATCTACCCTCTGGACCCCTGGAGCCCCAATGGGCAGGCAGGGTTTACTCTCATGCATCTAGCTACAACAAGCCCCCTTGCCTAATCATTGCTTGTCTAATCCGCTATAAAAAAGCACCCACTAGCCTCTAAGTTGCAAAGCAGACTCTGATTCCACTGCTCTTTGAGGGTTATTGCATCTCCTTAGACCTGGGCGTAGTTCGTGGAGTTTTGCTACGCGGATCTCTGCGAAGTTACAAGAAAACTCTGCGAAGTCCCGTGAGTGGCAGAGTGCAGTACGAACTGCAGTTTGTGCTGGTATTTCTACATCCCAGGTAGAAATTCTACCAGAGTGGCAGCTCGCTCTCGCAAACTTACCATTCGCAATCACGACTGGGGAAAAAAACTCTGCTGCACATCGCAAAGCGGAGTTTTCTGCACTCCACGAGCTCCACAGAGTGTAGAGTGCAGAAAACTCTGCAACTCCGGGAAAGGAGCGAAGTTCATCGTGCAGGCCTAATCTCCTTTGCAGCAGACTATTACCAGACCACAAATCTCAAGAACAAGAATTTCATGGCCATAAGACCACAGTTTTGTACTGGAACATCAAGTAGGGTTTGCTGGCCCCAGCGCAAATGAACGTCACCGTAAATGGCAAAACAAGAACATTCACAGACCATAAGAATCTGGAGGCTTTCTCGATGCACTAGAGGATGCCTATATGGACACACACACGGCCTAGTGGATGCACTGGTTGAAGCGAACCCGGATGGGGGAGCCTAGTCTCAGCACCCTGGGTGACAGTGATGCCAGCACCCCCAGCTCAGTGGTGCCAGGAGCCAAATCAGCAGGACTTTAATCAGTTGCTTGAGTCTCTGACCAGGGGCTGAGACAGGGTTAAGTCCCACTCCCCCCTTAAACAACTATTGCCTTAGGCTGAGGGTGGGGTGCCTATGACCTAATGGATTTCCCCAACAGACGTAGGGGCCCCAGTGAGCTCCCTTCAAACCCCCATACCCACCCTTCCATCCAAAGCAGGCCACAGTTGTGAGTCTATCTCCTGCTTGTCAACCCTGCCCTTGGCCGGCTCCTCTGGGCCGGTGGCCCAATCCCTTGTCTCAACAGCATTCTGTACCTGGGAGCAGTGACCCTGTGTGCGCTTCAGGGGGGTCGTCCTCAAAACCACTTGTGTAGGCACAGCCTGTCACCTCCTCAGTGTGGCATTAAGTGGCCACGTAGCACATCCTACTCTCCCACTACCATACATGCTCACCCTGCTCTCTACTCGGGACCTACTGACTCTTGTCCAGACCTTGTTCTTGCCTGACTGCTCCCCTTATTATGGCCTCTTACAATGATACCATAGGACGCAGGTGCGAGCTCCAGGTGCCAAGGGGTTTCTCCCCATCCCCCTATGCCTCCTCACCCTCCCTTACTCTTGCGTCACACCTCTGCCCTGTCCCAGTCCCATGTTTCAACAGGTACCCGAGCAGTAATTCCACATGTTACCCACAATTGGGGGACGGTAACTTCATCCCTCCCATTCAGAGACAGCCATACTGCGTAACCTCTTATCGTATCACTCCTTAACATATGTGTGGCACCTCTTACATCCATTAGAAAGGGAATACACCATTTTGTCTTGCCCGCATGTCACGCAATCTTGCATCGACTGTTTCGTTTTTCATACACTGCTCCTCTCCTCTGTCATGGGTTGCATTATCCAAGAGGCAGAGGTGGTGAACCATAGAATGGTTAGTGTGGATCTGAATCTGGGTCCCACCTGCCCACTGCCTGCCTACTGGCAGATGACAGCCTTCACCTTTACCCTCCCTGAGTGTAAAGAGATCCTTTGAACCATATCTGCAGGACAATGAAGGCATGATGGCCTCATTCTGGACAATCTGGACAGCCAGGAAGGCTACCTTGAAAGGGGCCATGGTGAGAGACTCATCTACGGCTAAGTCACAATCTTGCTCTGCCCTGCACGCAGTGGAGGTGGAGGTTGTCACCCTCCAATGTAGCTACACCAAGTCCCCAACAGATGCTTATTATGATGTCCTGGTTCTTGTAAAGACATGCCTCAATGCACTCTTCACAGATGCAGCAGAAAATTAACTGGTAAAGTTACAAGTTACAGTGGTGCAAATATGACCACGGGAAAAATCCTGGCCAGGTGCTGGCAGCCCAGCTACACAACACAAATCACAACTTGCAATTCTGGCGTACATAGCGGCACCGGTACCTCCTGACTCACCCCTAAGATATCGTGGGACATTTTAGCAGAATTCTACTCTTCCCTCTACTATTTGGAGTGTAATACTTCCTTAGAGCTGGTTGATGGTTTCCCTGACAGAGGAGGGCTGCTCCCTGCTGATGGAAGACATCACTAAGGACAAGAAGGTGGAGACAGTATTGTTGCTCCCCACCCCAGGGGTAGATGGGTTAACCGGTAACATGGACTGGGTGGCTCAGAAGCCTCCCCTGACTCGAGCCTACAAAGAAGTCACAGATTCAGGCTCGCTATCACCAATTTCTAATATGGCCTGCATTAGGGTCATACCCGAAAATTGTAAGGACCCACTTGAGTGTGCCAGTTACTGTCCAATTTCCCTGATCAATGTGGATCTGAAGATGCTTGCCAAGATATTAGCCCTCTGATTAGGGAAAGTTAACCCACAATTTATCTATCCCTCCCAAGTGGGCATGTCCCGGGCGGTATAGAGACAAAATATCGACTCCAAAATATCGACTGGACATAATATCGAGTTTTAAATATAGACTGGACAAAATATCGACTGGACATAATATCGACTACAAAAATATCGTTTTTCAGGTAAGTGAAGTAATATCGACTGTATAAAATATAGATAGCAAAAATATCGATTTTTTAATAATATATAATATTTTATAGTGTATTTTTATGTAATAATATGTGTGAATAGTGTGTATTAATGTTATAAAATATTTTATTACATGAATTTTGTTTTGATAATAATTGCGTAATGTAATTCCGTAGCGGGTTGTGGGTTTATAGGGGAATAGGGTGGGAAGTAATTTAATAATAATTAATTAATTAATATATGTTTGTTAATATTTTTAATTAATAATTAATTGATAATTAATTAATAATAATTAGTTAATTAATTAATATAATTTTGAATATATTTTGTATTAGTAAATAATTGTTAATTAATTAATTGTAATTAGTTAATTACATTAATTAGAGTACATTTTTTATATATATAATTTTGTGTTATTTTTAAGTAATTAATTTTGATAAAATAATATTAATTATTAAAATAATTACACCTAATGTTCTAATATATTTACTTTATTGTTATTGTTAATTAATAATTAATTGGTAATTAAATAATATTGATAAATTTTGGGTAAAGGAGCATTTTTAGGGTTCAGGGTCAGTTTTCAGTTCATGGGTAAAGGGGTATTTTTAGGGTTCAGGGTCAGTTTTCAGTTCATGGGTGAAGGGGTATTTTTAGGGTTCAGGGTCATTTTTCAGTTCATGGGTAAAGGGGTATTTTTAGGGTTCAGGGTCAGTTTTCAGGTCATGGGTAAAGGGGTATTTTTAGGGTTCAGGGTCAGTTTTCAGTTCATGGGTAAAGGGGTATTTTTAGGGTTCAGGGTCAGTTTTCAGGTCATGGGTAAAGGGGTATTTTTAGGGTTCAGGGTCAGTTTTCAGGTCATGGGTAAAGGGGTATTTTTAGGGTTCAGGGTCAGTTTTCAGGTCATGGGTAAAGGGATATTTTTAGGGTTCAGGGCCAGTTTTCAGGTCATGGGTAAAGGGGTATTTTTAGGGTTCAGGGTCAGTTTTCAGTTCATGGGTAAAGGGGTATTTTTAGGGTTCAGGGTCAGTTTTCAGGTCATGGGTAAAGGGGTATTTTTAGGGTTCAGGGTCAGTTTTCAGGTCATGGGTAAAGGGGTATTTTTAGGGTTCAGGGTCAGTTTTGGGTTTTTGGGTAAAGGGGTATTTTTAGGGTTCAGGGTCAGTTTTGGGTTTTTGGGTAAAGGGGTATTTTTAGGGTTCAGGGTCAACAAATAAGATTTAAAAAAATTATTTTTATTATTTTCATTTATTATTTTATTATTATAATTTAATTTAAGTTGTTTTAAGTATATTTTAGTAATTAAAATTTAATATTAATTTAATTTAACACTGTTTTTAATAAAGTCGATATTTTTTACATCTATATTTTTGTTAACGATATTTTGTACTCGATATTTTTGTACTTACCTGTTTGTAGATACAAACTCGATATTTTGACTGTCGATATTTTGTCCACGATATTTTGGCAAGTCGATATTTTGTCAGTCGATATTATTTCAGTGATCCGTCCCAGGCAGCACCTTGCTAGATCATCTTCGGACCCTTACACACCTCTTATGGCAAGTGAAGGCTGACCAGGTGGAGAAGCAGGCTCCATTCCTCGAAACTGAGACGGCATTTGATGGGGTGGAGTGGCCCTGTCTCTTCAGGGTCATGCAGCTCATGGGCCTCGGAGATTATTTCATTTCCAAGGTCCGCCTCCTCTACTCACCCCAAGCAGAAGCCCACTGTGCGGTCATCTTGTCTGAGTAATTTCAACAAGGCCCCCCAGTCATCAGACCATGCTCTTGGTCTGATCACTGTATTATCTATGGCGCAATCCAACCTCCTAAGCAGGGATCTTCACCACCTCCTAGTTGGAAAATAATCATACGTTGGAACAAAATCAGGGCAGACGATCTCGTCTCTGCACTCCGATGTTCTAGCCCGCCAGACCTTCCTCCTGGGGATCCTGACGCACAAAATAGCACCCTTATGGAAAGGCTGAACACTGCTAATGACACCTTAGCACCCGCACACAGGGAAAAGATAGGAGACAAGGGGAAGGGGGCCCCATGGTACAATGAGAACCTTGGCAGCCTAAAACAACAGCTCTGCCAAAGCGAAAGAGCCTGGCGGAAAGTATATGACCCGATCGCCCTCTCAAAATATCTTGAAGCTTTTGCCATTTACAAGAACGCTATCCAAATTTGGAAAGCTTTATTCTATGAAAATAAGATAACATCTGCTCATAACACGCAAAAAGAAACGTTCAGAGTCTTGAAAGAACTGAGACAGGTTAAAGAACAGAAGCCTTCCTTTGGCATAGAAGACTGCGATAAATTCGAAACGTTCTTTACTACCAAAGTGGAGGACCTTTTGACCACAATTGAGGCCACCCCTCTGCTCCCATGCCCATTAGTACCAATACCCTTATGGCCCCCGGTAGAGCAAGCCCTCACTTCATTCCCCCCATTCTTGCACGAAGCCCTTGCCTCACTAATAGGTCGTGTGAAGTCTGGCTCACCTGCAGACCCCTGTCCGCCAAGGACCTACAAGATGGCTCTCCCTGGGATTGAAGTCGAGATTTTATCCCTCTTGAACTCCTCCCTTGAAATTGGAGTAGACCCCAGAGACTTCAAGGAGGCGCGTGTGATCCCTCTTTTGAAAAAACCTGGGGATAACATTAAAAACTTGAAGAACTTTCGGCCAATCTCCCAGCTTCCATTCCTTTCTAAAGTCCTCAAACAGCATGTGCTCACCTCACTCTCACACCATCTGGAGGCCAACCACGTCCTACAATTCAATCAGGCAGGTTTTCGAGCACACCATAGTACAGAACTAGCCATGCTATCTGTACTAGATGGACTGAGATTTGATACCGCAAACCACGAGCTTCTCTTGTCACGGATGTTTGAGCTTGGGTTTCGGGGAATAGCGTTGACATGGCTCACATCTTTCTTGAAAGACCACTCTCAGAGAGTGCATCTGGGTGATGTGGTGTCCAGGCCGGGCACACTTCCCTGTGGAGTCCCGCAGGGATCCGCACTGTCACCCCTCTTGTTTAATGCCTATCTCCAACCCCTGATAGCCGCACTAAACCAGTTGGAGTGCCAAGTGTATAACTACGCAGACGACACCCAAATTATCATCCAGATCGATAACTCTTCATCAGCCCACGCCAGAGTCCAGAACATTCTTAAATTCACGATTATTTGGATGTTGGCCAACTACCTCAAAGTCAATCCAGACAAGACTGAGGTGTTGGCCGTCACCTCTGACACCAACCTTTGGAGTAGCCTTTTCTAGCCTCAAGAGTTGGGCAAATATCCCGGGCCAGCCACGGTAGTTAAAAGCCTGGGCATCAAGATTGATAGTAAACTAACCATAGCTTTACAAGTATCAACAATAGTGGGTGTCTGCTCAAATCTATTAAGGCAGTTGCGGAAACTGGCCCCTCTCCTCACTTTTGACACCCGTAACGAGTGGTAGTAGCACTTTTTATATCCATGTTGGACTACGGAAACTCGCTCTACCTGGGACTCCCAGACCACCAATTGGCCAGACTCCAGATCACTATGAATGATGCGGCCCGACTAGTGTTCAAGGTCCCCCGCCGCACCCAAGCCTCCCTCCTTTTGCTCCAACTTCATTGGCTTCTAATCAGGCAAAGGATAAAATTCAAAGGCCTCTGTATTGCGCATTAGGCCATCTTTGGCCAGGCACCGAGATACATCAAAAATAGCCTAAACAATTATGCCCCAACCAGAGCACTTCAATCCTCTGAGGCTCGGTTTCTAGTTTGCCCCCGCACCTGACTGGTCTCCATTGGAGGCAGAGCTTTTTCTACTATCATCCCACAGATCTGGAACAAGCTACCCGATAATATCCGAAAGGAACACTCTTTACTTCCATTTAGGAAACAGCTACAGACCATACTCTTCAAGGAAGCCTGGGGCACACAGTAAAGTACCCTCACCCCACCATTAACCTAAAGCAGATTCCCTCTCTCTCAGCGCTTAGCGACCATTGGTGATAACGCGCTATATAAATATAAATTGCAAATTACAAATTACAAAACAAGGGACTCACCAGCTTACACCTCTCCCCGCTAAATTTTCTCCTAGCAAAGGAGCCTCTTTCCTCTGCCATACACCTTTCAACAGAGGTGACAGGGATCTGAGTCGGTCCACTGGAGGTGAAGGCACTCCTTTAAGCAGATGATGTCCTCCTCCTTCTCTCTTGCCATAGCTCTTCATTGCCTGCAGTCATGTCTATCCTTGATTGTTTCTCCTGTCCTTTGGGGTACAAAGTCAATTGGTCGAAGAGTGAAGCATTGACGCTGTCCACAGGGGTTACTATAGACTGTCTATCTACATATGACATACAGTGGGTGCCCCTGGGGCTTAAATACCTCAGCATCGGGATTAATAGGGGTCCCTGTCACATTATGGAGGATATTCCTATTCCCCTCTTTGTACAGACCCAACAGGACTTTCTCAAGTGGAAGCATCCGAGTCTCTCTCTGTGGGGCCGAATTCAAATAATAGGAATTACCCTAGCACCGAGAAATAACTATATCTTCAGTATGCTGCCCCCTGTGGATACCAAGCACAATCCTGAGAGTGATGAACTCAGATATCTGATTATACAACCGCCTGACATCCTCAGCAACCCATCAACCACAGCCACCAACCACTAAGGTGACCAACTGACATGGAGGCAAATTGTGGATCGGACTGTAAAAAAAATCAGGACATAGGGTCAACATTCAGAACAAAAATTCAGGAAAAGGTGTCTAAATTCAGGGCACAAACTCAGGACAAAAGGTCAATTTTACAAACACATCGAAGGAGAAGCCATACCCCACTATTCTATCAATGCATGTATTTACTATTTTCTACATAGCACTATATATTCACTATGGTATTTATGTGAATGCATATTGGTATGCTACATTCAGGTGGCACATTATGTCCTTGTTAAATAGTATAATAATTTTATACACAGAAAATGGCGGTAGTGTTTCTCATCAGAGAAAACGTCCGCACCTACTGTTATAGTTATTCTCCCCGGGTACGTAATGCGTGAGGTATCAAATAGAGGTGCACTGGGAACTTGATGAGACACCCACCACCAGGAGTGTTTAAGCAATGCAACTGAATGCAAATACCACGAATCAAGAGAGAAAACCAAATTCCACAAGCACCCTCTTAAAAGTCCATTAATATATGAACATAAATGCAGTTATTTTCAAGGTTATTGCATCAACATTATTGAGTGGTTCAATGGCAATTCAAAGTACGGGTCCAAAACCAAATCTTGTGCTTCAAGTTCTTTATTGTTCAAATAAGTTAAAAGTTTCCCAGCTCTACACTGCCGACACGTGTTTCGCCCTCTCAAGGGCTTTTTCAAGGCTGGAAACATAAAAGTAGCAATTAGTACATCTCATAAAATATATACACTAAATATATACATTATCCCTAGATATATACAATTGATCTGTTAGTATGGTCTCATATAAACAATTCCTTACATATACATTCATATTCATATCCCTAAAAAACCACTAAAAACAGGGACATTAACATGTTGCCTATGAGTTGATCACAAGTAGATAAAGAGGTGTCAGATAATGCCTATTAGGTCATCACAAACACATCAAAACGGGCCAGACAAGTCTATATAGTTTCAAAACAGAGAATCTATAGTCTCATGACACTGTATGTGTGGATTTGACATGTTAGAGGTTTCTTGGCTCCAGTATCTAGAAAATGTCAAGTCTCCTAGCAGTACCAAGTTTATATTAATTTGTTACTTGACCATGTTCAAGATTAGATGACACAGTATTTAGCAGAAAGTGCTTGGATTTGGATACACAAAATTCAAATGTAATCACACAAAGACCTACCTATCTTGTACTGGTCTTATGTTGCTCTGGCATCGGAGAGGTCTAGAGTTCGAAAAGATACTGGATTGAGGCGTATGTGCGAAACCTATTGAGGGTGGAGTACAGCATATGTTATACAACTATTAGGATCAAGATGTTTCAAACATAAGCAAGAGTGTAGCCTAATTTGTGGAGACTACCCCTACCTATTGGATGTCTTGGTCACAGCGAGCTTATTTCGGAAAGTGGGTTCCCTCTAGGTAACTTTAATCTTGTTTAGTCCCTCGTGGAGCATTGAAGAACAAAAGTGATTTAGATGCAGATTTGTCCTATAATACAGACAAAAGGTGGACATATTATTCTTAGTCCTGGGTACAACAGTAGAAACACACGAGAAAAGTATACCGGTGTGTTAGCACATAAATCAAACCAGCTGTACTGTGCTCATTATAGCTACAAGATATCAATCTAGTTCCAGGAGACAACACTCTGCAGAGAGAACAAAAAGTGTGTGTTCATAGTCCCCTGTACATATCCAAGGAATTGAGAAGTTGGAGAAATTTCGACAAAAGAGAGATTTTTTTAGTTTTAGACAGGTCACTCACTTGTTCTGGGAGTGCGACTCGCTGCGTGGAGATAAATTCTGTCTTGCTGAGTGAAAGAATATTGAAGACCTTGATAAGTCTGGAAAAGAACAGATGAAAGAAGGGTCGGTGTATCTTGAGTCTCTAGGCTCTGCATGTATGCGTTAAATAAGTGATGTATTGAGGAGGAGCCCAATGTAAGTTACAAATAGGGTGTCACCGTTCTATTTTACCCATGTGGGACCAGTGGCATACGAATAGGAACACACCACAAACATTACAATGCATTGTGTGCACTACTTGGCTATTCCGTGGCATGCCAAGAAGGATTAAGTGAGAAGTTGCCCAAGCACACAGACAGATCAGACTTAGTACTATTAATTAAACTGTCCCAGAAAGTAAACGTACAAAAAAAAACAAATAAGAATGTCTTGTGAAACATACAATGTGTATGTAGAGGGCTTAGGTGATCTTAATTAGATCCCATATACATGGAATGTTATTTACATAGAGCCCTATCAGTATTGCAGTACGTTAATGTCACCAAGTGGTTGCCCGTAACGTATGAAATGACATAAACAAAATAAATAAAATGAATAGAAAAAACGGACAGACGGCTAACTGTCCGAGTCAAAAAATAATAAAATATGAAGAGTAGCGCATGCCAGGCAAGGTTCCACACATGTAAGGGCTCTCTCATTTACCTAATTTTCGTAGTTTTGCGGCGCCGAGTCTCCACTGCAAAGCACTGAAATTGACGCGGTCCCGCGTTCATTATTTAAAGAGACGCTGGGAGAGAGTTACCGCGAGAAAGAAAGTGGAAAGCGAGGACCCTATCAAATGCGGCTAATCCCGGGAAAATGCGGCGGCCATCTTAGAAGAGTCTTCGAGCCATAATATTGCATGCCGGTCCGCTAAAACCCTTAATTTATGGAATCAAGCAGTCGAAGGATTTGAGAAATATGAATTTATAAGTGAAGATATTCATATTTGCGGTAATCAAGATTGCGGATCCGCCATAAGCAAAATTAAAAGCAAGATGTTGTATTCAGTTCTTATCCAGAAGCAAACTAATGCCTGTAGATGAAATAATGACAGGCAAGTGCTGATGGTGTCTCATAGACATTCAGTTGGGTATATGCACAAGTTTAAGACTATTCTAGGGCTACCAGACTATAATCCCTCGTGTAGACTAGTCTGAAACAATCCATGACGCCCCTATGTATAAATTTCGGGCATAGGGGCCAGTAACGGACTAAATAAATCAGAGAAGTAGTCTTTTGGGGTAAAGTGATTCAACCCCCTCAAATAGAGCTGTACGGAGAATTTCATGACACCAATAAGTATACTATCCAGGTATGAAGATCTTTGATAGGCTAGATAGATTAGATAGATAGTGTGACTAAAGGGTTGATGTCTGTCCTAAAGCTAAATTTATCTGGCTCAATAATTCTAAATGTAGTCTATGTTTGTGATGCATGAAGCCTAATATGCAGAGTATGAGAATTATTTTAAAAGATGTCTAATTTGTATCTGTTAAAACTGTTGGAGGTAGTTCCATATTGAAAGGAAATAGAAGAGAAGGTAAGAAAAAATTAATTAATTGTAAATTGAGGACACGGGAATCAGCATATCCTCATACATAAGTCCTAGCAGAATCTTATATACGATCTTTTGTCAGAAAAAACAATGCATTCATAGAAAAAATATATACATATTTCATGTCACAATGAAATTTCATTACATATAGAAAACACAAAGATTACAGTTGGATTTCATGATATACAGAGACTTTAGACAGACAAAATTAATCCTTGAGGAAGACATAAAGGTCCCTGTCTGTGTTCAGCCCTAAGTCTACTGCACGCAATTTGATTAGCCATTGTGATTCTAATTTACGAAGGGCAAGGGTGTTATCTCCCCCTCTCGGGTCAGGTTTGATCATGTCAATGCCATGAAAACGCATGCCCAATACCTCCAGTTCCAAATGTTCCTTGTTATAATGCGCTGCTAGTGGGTATCTGGCATCGTTGTTGCGGATAGCTCTAATGTGTTCCTGCAGTCTCTCTTTAAGGGGACGGATGGTACTCCCCACATAGATCAACCCGCAGTGGCATATGATACAATAGACTACCAACTTTGAATTACAGTTGATAAATTGCCTGATTTTGTGGGTTCGTTTGGTATTGTAGGAGAATGTCTTTTTCTTGTCCATGGCAAATTGACATATATTACACATGGTGCATTTGTAGAAACCACAGGGTCTAGTAGGCATCCATTTGTTAATGCCAGTTTGTACACAGTTGTTCGATGTAGGGTTTCTGATGTTAGACGGACTAAGCCAGTTTCTGAGTGTTTTGCCCTTTTTGTAGACAATGCGGGGTTTGTTCCCAATGTGTTTGACCAGATCCTTGTCCAGTTGCAAGAGATGCCAGTGCTTTTTGAACACATTAAAAATCTTGGAACTGTTCGCATTGTATTTGGTTATGATGGCAAGCTTGTTGTCTGCACCTTGTTTACGCTCCTTAGGTCTTCTTTTCAGAGTTGACTCCCTAGAGATCTTATGTATCTTTTCCTGTGCCTTATTTAGAAGTTGATTATCATATCCTCTTGTCAAAAATCTTTTCTTCAGGTTCTCTATTTCCGCCATAAATATGTCATCCGTACTGCAATTGCGTCGCAGTCTGGTCATTTCGCCGTACGGGATGGCCCCAATTTGAGAAGTTGGGTGGGCACTGCTGGCATGTAAGACTGAGTTACAGGAGGTACTCTTCCTGAATAGTTTGGATTCAATTTTGTTGTTAGAGATAAATAGAGTGACATCTAGAAATGGGATGCTGTTATCGCTGGATTCATGGGTAAATTTAAGATTGTACTCATTCTCATTGAGATAGACAATAAACTCATTAAGTAGTGTATCACCACCCTCCCATATCATAAGGACATCGTCTATAAAGCGGCCCCAATATACAATGTGTTCAGTTAGCATTGGGGGCCCTTTCTTCCATATATGGTGTTCTTCGTAGAAGCCCATATATATATTTGCAAAGGAGGGTGAGAATTTCGCTCCCATGGCAACACCAGAGTGTTGTTGGTACCAGTCCTCTAGATGTTTGAAGTAATTATTGTTAAGAGCAAATCTGGTCAGTTCAATGATCATGGTGGTGTGCTCATATAGTGTAGCATCTCTTTTTGACAGAAAATATGTGAGAGCGGCCATACCTTTCTCCAAAGGTATGCTGGTATATAGCGCGCATACATCTAATGTTACCAGCTTAAAGTTGGGTGTCCATTCCAGGTCCTCCAATTTACATAAAAGGTCCTTGGTATCCTCTATGAAAGAGGGAATATTCCTTACAATTGGTTGCAGAGTAATGTCGATGTACTCAGATATTTTCTCTATAGGTCCCCCAATTCCCGAGATAATAGGTCTTCCAGGTGGGGAGGTGGTACTCTTGTGTATTTTAGGTAACACATATATGTAGGCCGCTTTGGGGTTAGCAACAGTCAGGTATTTGAGTTCCAGGTCTGATAAGAGCCCAGCACTATGCCAGTATTTAAGAATCTTGCTTAGGTTTGCTGATACGGTAGTCATGGGGTTGGTTGTTAATTTGACATACGAGCTAGTGTCTTCTAATTGGCGGTTGATCTCATTTATATAGTCCTCTCTATCTAGCATCACTATATTCCCCCCTTCATCAGCTTCCTTTATTATCAAGTCCTTCCTGTCCATTAACTGTCTTAGGGCCTTCCTCTCATGAGTGTTTAGATTATCCTTCCTGCCCAATGGCTGGCCTCCAATTTTGTCCTCTAGCTTGTAGAGTTCATCAGTGACCATTCTATAGAAACAGTCAATAAGTGTATCTGCTGAAGTATTGGGGGAGAAGGTAGATTTGTTTCTCAAACCACTATCCGTATAGATGTTACTCTCTATTCCTAGATCAGACATGATTGTACTAATTGTTGGAGTTTCTGGCAGATCATCATCCAATTCAAGAAGCATTTGAACCTCCATAATGTCCTGTATACTTCTCCCACTTTCACATATATCAAAGACCTTGATTTCTTTAGGTTTTTTATTTTGATCAAAGAACTTTTTTAGTTTTAGTTTTCTCACAAACTTATACAAGTCTATATGTACAGAGGTGAAATCAACTTTACTCATGGGACAAAAGCTCAGTCCTTTTTTTAACAATTTCAGCTCACTTTCCTCCAAATCTATTTGGGAGAGATTAATCACAGACACATCATCAATAGTTGCTCCTGATTTCATAACATTATCACAATCAACAGTATTGTTTTGCATGATTACTGTATTTTCTGTACTGTCCAATGCATTTATTTTCTCTGTTGACGCGAGACCGATCTGGTCACTCTTTGGGTAGGGTCTTCGTCTGTTCTTCCTACCCCCCCTCCTTGTTCTTTTCCTTGTTGGGGTTTGCGGTTGAAGCCCGCCTGAATTCCTTTCCGGTACCGCTCTAGTTCGTTTAAAAAAGATGAACCTGGGATTGGACTTTTGGATGCTCCTGCCAGTAGGGAGGAGTCACTGCGTCTATCACTAATTTCTGTGAATTCGCTGTTGATACTTGATAACTCAGATTCACTCACTGAGGTGGTGTTATCTGTTCTAGGTTGAGCTAGGGTAGATGTTCCAGATCTAGGTTTAGTTTCATCAAATTTCTTTGCAAACGTGAAGACTCGACCATTTTTATAGTCAAGTTCATCACGCTTCAGTTTTCTGATCTTTTTGTCCCTGATGTAATTTTGATGAGAACTCAGTACATCTTTCAGTACTTTGTAATTGTGTTCAACAATATCACCTTGATTGAGTGCGCTTATGTCTCCTTCTACTTTCTCAATCTCTTTTAGTAATTTTTCTCTTTTCCGTTCCGCATGGCGGATTAATATGTCCATCATCCCAAATGAGGATCCAACAATGAGGATCTCCCATTCCTTAAGTAGGTCCGGGTCCAGGTCCTCAAAAGTTGGAAAAATAATGACCCTCAACCCTCTAGGGATTTGTTTGAGTTCTATGTATTTTTTAAGGGTAGTAAGATCCCACCAACGGGATAATTCTGCCTTGCGAAGGCGTTCCAATTTGAGGAACAGTTGTTTTATGTTTTGTGGCTTTTCTTCTACCGAGACCTTGGGTTTGTTTTGGATCCCCTGTGATTGGAAGATTTCATTGAACATTTTGTCACGGTCATCCTCAAATGTTGCCATGATCTGGGCGAGATGACAACAAGTTACTACTAAGCTAGGGGATAGTGCCAGCCAGCTACACGTCAAACAGAGAGAATATTACAGAAGTGCATGGACTCACTTGACAAATTTATACACAGAAAATGGCGGGAGTGTTTCTCATCAGAGAAAACGTCCGCACCTACTGTTATAGTTATTCTCCCCGGGTACGTAATGCGTGAGGTATCAAATAGAGGTGCACTGGGAACTTGATGAGACACCCACCACCAGGAGTGTTTAAGCAATGCAACTGAATGCAAATACCACGAATCAAGAGAGAAAACCAAATTGCACAAGCACCCTCTTAAAAGTCCATTAATATATGAACATAAATGCAGTTATTTTCAAGGTTATTGCATCAACATTATTGAGTGGTTCAATGGCAATTCAAAGTACGGGTCCAAAACCAAATCTTGTGCTTCAAGTTCTTTATTGTTCAAATAAGTTAAAAGTTTCCCAGCTCTACACTGCCGACACGTGTTTCGCCCTCTCAAGGGCTTTTTCAAGGCTGGAAACATAAAAGTAGCAATAAGTACATCTCATAAAATATATACACTAAATATATACATTATCCCTAGATATATACAATTGATCTGTTAGTATGGTCTCATATAAACAATTCCTTACATATACATTCATATTCATATCCCTAAAAAACCACTAAAAACAGGGACATTAACATGTTGCCTATGAGTTGATCACAAGTAGATAAAGAGGTGTCAGATAATGCCTATTAGGTCATCACAAACACATCAAAACGGGCCAGACAAGTCTATATAGTTTCAAAACAGAGAATCTATAGTCTCATGACACTGTATGTGTGGATTTGACATGTTAGAGGTTTCTTGGCTCCAGTATCTAGAAAATGTCAAGTCTCCTAGCAGTACCAAGTTTATATTAATTTGTTACTTGACCATGTTCAAGATTAGATGACACAGTATTTAGCAGAAAGTGCTTGGATTTGGATACACAAAATTCAAATGTAATCACACAAAGACCTACCTATCTTGTACTGGTCTTATGTTGCTCTGGCATCGGAGAGGTCTAGAGTTCGAAAAGATACTGGATTGAGGCGTATGTGCGAAACCTATTGAGGGTGGAGTACAGCATATGTTATACAACTATTAGGATCAAGATGTTTCAAACATAAGCAAGAGTGTAGCCTAATTTGTGGAGACTACCCTACCTATTGGATGTCTTGGTCACAGCGAGCTTATTTCGGAAAGTGGGTTCCCTCTAGGTAACTTTAATCTTGTTTAGTCCCTCGTGGAGCATTGAAGAACAAAAGTGATTTAGATGCAGATTTGTCCTATAATACAGACAAAAGGTGGACATATTATTCTTAGTCCTGGGTACAACAGTAGAAACACACGAGAAAAGTATACCGGTGTGTTAGCACATAAATCAAACCAGCTGTACTGTGCTCATTATAGCTACAAGATATCAATCTAGTTCCAGGAGACAACACTCTGCAGAGAGAACAAAAAGTGTGTGTTCATAGTCCCCTGTACATATCCAAGGAATTGAGAAGTTGGAGAAATTTCGACAAAAGAGAGATTTTTTTAGTTTTAGACAGGTCACTCACTTGTTCTGGGAGTGCGACTCGCTGCGTGGAGATAAATTCTGTCTTGCTGAGTGAAAGAATATTGAAGACCTTGATAAGTCTGGAAAAGAACAGATGAAAGAAGGGTCGGTGTATCTTGAGTCTCTAGGCTCTGCATGTATGCGTTAAATAAGTGATGTATTGAGGAGGAGCCCAATGTAAGTTACAAATAGGGTGTCACCGTTCTATTTTACCCATGTGGGACCAGTGGCATACGAATAGGAACACACCACAAACATTACAATGCATTGTGTGCACTACTTGGCTATTCCGTGGCATGCCAAGAAGGATTAAGTGAGAAGTTGCCCAAGCACACAGACAGATCAGACTTAGTACTATTAATTAAACTGTCCCAGAAAGTAAACGTACAAAAAAAAACAAATAAGAATGTCTTGTGAAACATACAATGTGTATGTAGAGGGCTTAGGTGATCTTAATTAGATCCCATATACATGGAATGTTATTTACATAGAGCCCTATCAGTATTGCAGTACGTTAATGTCACCAAGTGGTTGCCCGTAACGTATGAAATGACATAAACAAAATAAATAAAATGAATAGAAAAAACGGACAGACGGCTAACTGTCCGAGTCAAAAAATAATAAAATATGAAGAGTAGCGCATGCCAGGCAAGGTTCCACACATGTAAGGGCTCTCTCATTTACCTAATTTTCGTAGTTTTGCGGCGCCGAGTCTCCACTGCAAAGCACTGAAATTGACGCGGTCCCGCGTTCATTATTTAAAGAGACGCTGGGAGAGAGTTACCGCGAGAAAGAAAGTGGAAAGCGAGGACCCTATCAAATGCGGCTAATCCCGGGAAAATGCGGCGGCCATCTTAGAAGAGTCTTCGAGCCATAATATTGCATGCCGGTCCGCTAAAACCCTTAATTTATGGAATCAAGCAGTCGAAGGATTTGAGAAATATGAATTTATAAGTGAAGATATTCATATTTGCGGTAATCAAGATTGCGGATCCGCCATAAGCAAAATTAAAAGCAAGATGTTGTATTCAGTTCTTATCCAGAAGCAAACTAATGCCTGTAGATGAAATAATGACAGGCAAGTGCTGATGGTGTCTCATAGACATTCAGTTGGGTATATGCACAAGTTTAAGACTATTCTAGGGCTACCAGACTATAATCCCTCGTGTAGACTAGTCTGAAACGATCCATGACGCCCCTATGTATAAATTTCGGGCATAGGGGCCAGTAACGGACTAAATAAATCAGAGAAGTAGTCTTTTGGGGTAAAGTGATTCAACCCCCTCAAATAGAGCTGTACGGAGAATTTCATGACACCAATAAGTATACTATCCAGGTATGAAGATCTTTGATAGGCTAGATAGATTAGATAGATAGTGTGACTAAAGGGTTGATGTCTGTCCTAAAGCTAAATTTATCTGGCTCAATAATTCTAAATGTAGTCTATGTTTGTGATGCATGAAGCCTAATATGCAGAGTATGAGAATTCTTTTAAAAGATGTCTAATTTGTATCTGTTAAAACTGTTGGAGGTAGTTCCATATTGAAAGGAAATAGAAGAGAAGGTAAGAAAAAATTAATTAATTGTAAATTGAGGACACGGGAATCAGCATATCCTCATACATAAGTCCTAGCAGAATCTTATATACGATCTTTTGTCAGAAAAAACAATGCATTCATAGAAAAAATATATACATATTTCATGTCACAATGAAATTTCATTACATATAGAAAACACAAAGATTACAGTTGGATTTCATGATATACAGAGACTTTAGACAGACAAAATTAATCCTTGAGGAAGACATAAAGGTCCCTGTCTGTGTTCAGCCCTAAGTCTACTGCACGCAATTTGATTAGCCATTGTGATTCTAATTTACGAAGGGCAAGGGTGTTATCTCCCCCTCTCGGGTCAGGTTTGATCATGTCAATGCCATGAAAACGATTGCCCAATACCTCCAGTTCCAAATGTTCCTTGTTATAATGCGCTGCTAGTGGGTATCTGGCATCGTTGTTGCGGATAGCTCTAATGTGTTCCTGCAGTCTCTCTTTAAGGGGACGGATGGTACTCCCCACATAGATCAACCCGCAGTGGCATATGATACAATAGACTACCAACTTTGAATTACAGTTGATAAATTGCCTGATTTTGTGGGTTCGTTTGGTATTGTAGGAGAATGTCTTTTTCTTGTCCATGGCAAATTGACATATATTACACATGGTGCATTTGTAGAAACCACAGGGTCTAGTAGGCATCCATTTGTTAATGCCAGTTTGTACACAGTTGTTCGATGTAGGGTTTCTGATGTTAGACGGACTAAGCCAGTTTCTGAGTGTTTTGCCCTTTTTGTAGACAATGCGGGGTTTGTTCCCAATGTGTTTGACCAGATCCTTGTCCAGTTGCAAGAGATGCCAGTGCTTTTTGAACACATTAAAAATCTTGGAACTGTTCGCATTGTATTTGGTTATGATGGCAAGCTTGTTGTCTGCACCTTGTTTACGCTCCTTAGGTCTTCTTTTCAGAGTTGACTCCCTAGAGATCTTATGTATCTTTTCCTGTGCCTTATTTAGAAGTTGATTATCATATCCTCTTGTCAAAAATATTTTCTTCAGGTTCTCTATTTCCGCCATAAATATGTCATCCGTACTGCAATTGCGTCGCAGTCTGGTCATTTCGCCGTACGGGATGGCCCCAATTTGAGAAGTTGGGTGGGCACTGCTGGCATGTAAGACTGAGTTACAGGAGGTACTCTTCCTGAATAGTTTGGATTCAATTTTGTTGTTAGAGATAAATAGAGTGACATCTAGAAATGGGATGCTGTTATCGCTGGATTCATGGGTAAATTTAAGATTGTACTCATTCTCATTGAGATAGACAATAAACTCATTAAGTAGTGTATCACCACCCTCCCATATCATAAGGACATCTTCTATAAAGCGGCCCCAATATACAATGTGTTCAGTTAGCATTGGGGGCCCTTTCTTCCATATATGGTGTTCTTCGTAGAAGCCCATATATATATTTGCAAAGGAGGGTGAGAATTTCGCTCCCATGGCAACACCAGAGTGTTGTTGGTACCAGTCCTCTAGATGTTTGAAGTAATTATGGTTAAGAGCAAATCTGGTCAGTTCAATGATCATGGTGGTGTGCTCATATAGTGTAGCATCTCTTTTTGACAGAAAATATGTGAGAGCGGCCATACCTTTCTCCAAAGGTATGCTGGTATATAGCGCGCATACATCTAATGTTACCAGCTTAAAGTTGGGTGTCCATTCCAGGTCCTCCAATTTACATAAAAGGTCCTTGGTATCCTCTATGAAAGAGGGAATATTCCTTACAATTGGTTGCAGAGTAATGTCGATGTACTCAGATATTTTCTCTATAGGTCCCCCAATTCCCGAGATAACAGGTCTTCCAGGTGGGGAGGTGGTACTCTTGTGTATTTTAGGTAACACATATATGTAGGCGGCTTTGGGGTTAGCAACAGTCAGGTATTTGAGTTCCAGGTCTGATAAGAGCCCAGCACTATGCCAGTATTTAAGAATCTTGCTTAGGTTTGCTGATACGGTAGTCATGGGGTTGGTTGTTAATTTGACATACGAGCTAGTGTCTTCTAATTGGCGGTTGATCTCATTTATATAGTCCTATATAGACTTGTCTGGCCCGTTTTGATGTGTTTGTGATGACCTAATAGGCATTATCTGACACCTCTTTATCTACTTGTGATCAACTCATAGGCAACATGTTAATGTCCCTGTTTTTAGTGGTTTTTTAGGGATATGAATATGAATGTATATGTAAGGAATTGTTTATATGAGACCATACTAACAGATCAATTGTATATATCTAGGGATAATGTATATATTTAGTGTATATATTTTATGAGATGTACTTATTGCTACTTTTATGTTTCCAGCCTTGAAAAAGCCCTTGAGAGGGCGAAACACGTGTCGGCAGTGTAGAGCTGGGAAACTTTTAACTTATTTGAACAATAAAGAACTTGAAGCACAAGATTTGGTTTTGGACCCGTACTTTGAATTGCCATTGAACCACTCAATAATGTTGATGCAATAACCTTGAAAATAACTGCATTTATGTTCATATATTAATGGACTTTTAAGAGGGTGCTTGTGGAATTTGGTTTTCTCTCTTAAATAGTATAATAATGACCTTGATCACAGTGTTAAGGGCATCACCCCTATCCAGATTTACCCAAAGCTTTTTGGAGAAAAAAACTGCAAAAATGCAAATTTTGATAATGTTTCCTAACATTTTAAAGCCTATGGCCAACAGTTTGGAAAACATCAACCTCCAGTCAATGTTAAACCTAAAATAATTATTGAGGCAGAGCAGAATGTGTGGGCGGCAGTCTCAAACCTAATGTCAGGATGTGAGGTACCCATAACTTGCCTGTAGTCTCATTGCATCTTCATCCGGGATTCTACATTTAGCTCAGAACTGGGAGCCCAGAATACCAAACAGAATTAAAGAATAAAATTAAATCATGATCGGATGGGTGATCCACAGCAACTGATTTAAAGGATTCTTGCTAAGAACTGGAGGAATAAGGAAGAGAAGAACAATGTGGGACAATTTCCACATTCAGACAAGAGGGGCCTGTCATGAATATCGGAAAGTATTATGTACCTGGGGATTTGTCTCAGCCGAGAGAAGAGAAACAGAAAAGGCACAGTCAAGCGTCTGAACAAGTGGCATCCACCCATCCTGTCAAACTCTCCTGGTGTAATGAGCTGCTGAGTGTGCTCGTGAAGGGTGAGCAAGGGCCTGACCCATTAGATGGTTGTGTTGGGCTATTGCCCACTCTGTCCATGTCTTAAAATGGTTCTGCAGTCGATTCAAGGCTGAACCAGTGATCTGGCTCATCCTTAAGCACCAAAGTACATGCAGAATATTCAAAATATTTCAGATGCAAATTATACAAGCAACATTTAAGAACATAATAAAGATTTTAAATTGTAAGAAGTGTATCTTTAACATATGGTATTGTTTTCCTCTTTTCATACAATTAGACCCCAGATCGAATGAGGAATAAGGTACCTTTCAATTAGGCCTGGGCAGTGAACTTCACTCAGTTCGCGGAGTTTGCAGAGTTTTCTGCACTCTGCACTCCGCGGAGCTCATGAAGTGCACAAAACTCTGCTTCGCGATGTGCACTGGAGTTTTTTCCCAGCTCGCAATCGCTAACGGTACGTTTGAGATAGCGAAAGGTAAGTTCGCGAGCGCGAGCTGCTGCTCGAGTAGAATTTCTACCGAAGCGACAGGAATACCAACACAAACTGCAGTTCGCACTGCACTCTGCCACTCGCGGAACTTCACTGAGTTTTTTTGCAACTGCATGGAGTTTTGAGTAGGAAAACTCTGCGAACTATGCCCAGGTCTGCCTTTAAACCTAGACCAGTTTGCTTCTTGATCTTCTCTTCCACTTTCAGTAACGAGCCACATGGTACTGGAGAAGATAGTGATATTTCCTGGTTATTTTATTATTTTGAAACCTTTTACCTGCTCATCCCTCGTTCCTTCTTCAGGCACTTTACAGCATCTCACATGTGATTACGGAACCAGGGATCCACTGGGTAGCTTTTACCACTCTAAAGCTACCAGGTACTGCTGGTGGATAAGCCCTTACATACTTATAATGCTATTATTTAGCAGCAGAGCTCCTTTGGTGGCTTGATGGCTGTCTGGCCGCCCCTTGCATAAGACAGGGTTTAACATTAAAGACTTTAAAGGACTTACTGCATTACTCATTGTTTCCTACTGACCATTTTACCCAATGCCACATGGGTTATCCCGTACAGCTTTCTCTTGCCTTACTGGAACCCAGAAACTCACAAACATTCTAAGCTCCTCCAATACCTTTGCTAGGCCTACCCACTCACACAGGATGGCTTTGCTCAGGGCAACTCCATCAGTGGCACTCTGCAGGCCTCTCAAAATTGGGGTATTTGTTTGTTGACAGTGAGCTACCAGGGGTGGCTCCTCTGCAGTGGCAGAGGAGCATCGCCTCACCACCTCAGATCCAGCAAGTGAAAAATAAAATGATGTCTTAGTTCTATTTAATTTTTCATTTGTCGACTCTGAGCCAGCATGTGCATGGAGAGGTGGGGCTAGTGCATGGGAGGCGGGAGAAGGAGTGCATACATGCACTTTTAAGTGCACATGTGTGCTTGACACCCATCTCAGGCCGGCCAAACACACATGCCCACTTAGGAAATCCCACAGACTCCCTGACCAGAGCAGAGCATTTTCTCAGCCCGCTCAGGCCAATTGCCATGCTGCTCTCATATGAGAGCAACAAGGGGATTGAATAGTCTGATGCTTTCAAAGGGATTCCAGGATCTGCAGCAGAGGAGCGCAAGGTGGATGGCAGCATCATGTAAGTGTTACATTTTTCCATTAACCCCATTTCCTTCTGCAGCCGGCTCCCCCACGTGCTTCCTGCTGGCCCCCTCTCCCCCTACGTGCTTCCCACTGGCCCCCTCTGCCCCCTCCCGGACCCCCTCCGGTTATTTTAATGGGTTGGCTGCCACTTTGAGCTTCTAGATTTCCAAATCCTTATGGCAGACTAGAATCTTCACCCAGGTCAATTCCTTTCTGATGGACACCTTGAGTAATCATTTAATACCCTATTTCATGTCCAACCCCAGCCCACCGCCACATGAAGTGTACCAGATGCCACCTTAGGAACTGGTAGTAAACTGATGATATGGATGTGAAGAGCTTTCCTGCAATATGTGGACCACTACAGGTCTATTCTCCTTACTAACTGGGAGACTGACATGACCAAACCTCTGCATGATGTGAACTGGGCTAAAATATTGAAATATCCCAACAAAGTATACCACAGCTCCTGTGTTAAGTACATTCAAGTTAATATTTTAAACTGAGCCTTACTGACAACTCCCTGAATTATCAAAATAGACACATCAGTCGCAGCTGCATGTCTTTGCTGTATACAATTTTGTGCCAAATTGCTTCTTACTCTTTGGTCTTGCCCCACACTCCTTTCACACCACCAGAGAGTTCAGGAGGTGTTTTTGACCGTGGTTGGCAAATTCCCAAGAAGAAGTCCTATTGTGCGTATTGCCCCACTTGAAGTTCGAGGAAAACCCTAAATCAAGTTGCTCGACTTGACTCTTCTGCTAGAAAAAATGCAATATTACACTTTTCTGGAAGGATTCACTTTCTCCGGGTATCATTAGTTGGGCCAAGGTCTTGCTCTCTTGATTTCGATCTGAGAGCACCCTGTTACACAGGAAGGAATGAGCCGGTCTGATAGAATATTTTATTTCACAGGCATGGAAAATGTTGGTGGAGGGCTTTAAAGACTGCACCATGGATGATACTTGTTAGATCTGGGGGTCTCTAGTTGGCAATGGTATTCACCTTTATCCAATAGGGACCCTTACTTCTAAGTCAGGATAAGGGGATTACACTCCTTAATAACCCCTGCACACCCCCTTGGTAGCTTGGCACAACCAGACAGGCTTATCTCAGAGGCAATGAGTTAAGCATTTGTGAATATACACAGTAATACAGTGAAAACACTACAGATGGACACAACACAGGTTTTATAAAAATAAGTATTGGCGCCTTGATGCAATGCTATGATCTGCGTGCGAAGCGAGAAGATGACGCCCTTGTTGCGACGATGCGATGATGCTGTGATGATGATGCATAGGTGCCCTGGCAGCCTTGCGGCGACTCTGAACTTTGGAGCTGCGACAGGCCCTGCGACACGCTTCTCTAGTGATGCGATGGCGATTCTCTCGATGGCGTCACGCTTCTCCGGTGATGCGACAGCAGGCAGCTTCGATGAACACACATCCAGGAAGATGCGGCAAAGGCTTGCTTCTCCAGTGATGCGATGATTTCAGCTGAGGCGGCGACAGGCTTCTTCTCGATGCATCACGCTTCCAGTTCCCAGCAACACGCAAATGTCTGTAGATAGAATTCCCCAGCAAGGAAATTCACAGAGGGAGCTGGAGATGAAGTCTTTTGTCCCTGAGACTTCAGCAGGAGGCAAGCTCAGTTCAAGCCCTTGGAGAATATTCTATAGATGATGAAAGTCCTTAAAAAGTTCCTTCTCCATTTCTTGGCAATAAAGCAACCACTGCAGGCCAACCCAGCAAACAGCACACTGGCAGAGGGGCAGCAAAACTCCTGCAGCTTCCTTGGTTCTTCTCCTTGGCAAAAGGTTTCTTGTTCCAGAAGTGGTCTAATCTCTTGGGATTAGGGTCCCAATATTTATACCCCAAACTCCTTTGTTCTCTGAAGGCAGAGAGGCCTCTGACTAGTTTATGTTTATGTTTTGGCAATTTTTATAGCGCGCAAATACCCAAGGGTGTCTCGGCGCTTCTAGTCCAAACCAGTTCCTGAGCATTTTGTTTACATGACTCTCTCCTTCCTTCCACTGTGCAGGGCAGAGACATCAGCCGCCCCACAGGAGGTGGAGTCAGCACAGGGGAAGGAAGACACAGCTCTGGAGCACTTTGTTGACAAGATTCCCTCCTTTCATATTGCAGGGCAGGGACATCAGACAAGCCACAGGAGGTGGAGCCAGTTTTGTAGAGGGAAGGCCCAGCCCTATTCAGTTCCCAGGTGCAACTCCTCCCTCCCATCTAGAAGCAGATCTCTCTATTCACCACCGGGCTGCCCCAGCCTGTCTCCTGGAATTCCCCAGCCCTGACACTCACAAACCCAGACAAGGAATACACAACCTAGCAGAGGCAGGCCTGGACAGTTAGGCAAGAAAATACCTATTTTCTAAAAGTGGTATTTTCAAACACAGAATATTAAAACTAACTTTACTAGAAGATGTATTTTATTATACTAAGTTCAGGCATACTAAATTCAAATTTATACCATGTTTCCTGAGTCAGTTAAGAGTATATATGAATGTAATAATCTAACTGCCCATTCTAGCCTATGGAGAACAGGTAGCCTTCAATAGTGAAAAGTGAAAATGGCTATAATTCACTATAAGAACATTCTACACACACCAGAGTATGTCCTTCCTTATACTTACAATGCACCCTGCCATTGGACCTACCATAGGGGTGTCTAATGTGAAGCAAAGGGAAGGTGTAGGGACTGGCAAGTGGGTGTACTTGCCAAGTCGACATGGCAGTACTAGACTGCACACAGGCCTTGCAATGGCAGGCCTGAGACACACTTTAAAAGCTGCTTCTGTGGGTGGCACAACAAGTGCTGCAAGCCCACCAGCAGCATTTGATTTACAAGCCCTGGGCACACATGGTGCACTGTACTAGGGGCTGGCAGGTAAATCAAATAACCCAATCATGGAATCACCAATTAGTATATCAATTTAACATAGGGAGCACTTGCACTGTGGCACTGAATAGCAGTGGCACAGTGCCCAAAGCATATAATCAGCAAAAACAAATCAAAACGGAGGAGGCAATCCATCAAAAATGGAAGGGAGACTCACACCAATAATGATAGGTCTAACAAGTGTCCCCTCCAGCTGAATTGTGGGGAGAACTACCCTTCCCCTTGGGAGTTTTCACTAAGGCGGAAAAATCTATGTACCAGGGCGGTGTTCCACCGTACAGTCCCTACCCTGTAGGGAAATGGACCACCTCAACAACTTTGGTTTTTCACCCCCTCATCTGCATTAGCCATCTGAGGGGCCTGTGGTCGGTCTGAACCAGGAAGTGAGTCCCAAATAAGTATGGTCTCAACTTCTTCAGTGCCCAGACCACAGCAAATGCCTCACGCTCAATTGCACTCCACCTCTGTTCCTGTGGAAGTAACCTCCTACTGATGAAGGCTACAGGTTGGTCTAGGCCCTCTTCATTAATCTGTGATAGAACACCCCCCACACCATGCTCTGAAGCATCTGTCTGGACAATTAATTATTTTGAGAAGTTGGGCGCCTGAAGCACGGGTGCTGTTCACATGGAAGTCTTCAGGGCGTCAAAAGCCTTCTGACAGGTGTCAGTCCAGTTCATTTTCTTGGGCTGCTTCCTGAAAGTCGGCTCAGTCAAGGGTGCAACAATGTTGTCATACCCCTTGACAAACCTCCTGTAGTACCCTGTGAGTCCTAAAAAGACTCTCACCTGTGTCTGAGTCTTTTGGGGGTTCCCATGCCAGGATGCTATCAATCTTTGGTTGTAGGGGCGCCACCTGGCCGCTTCCTACCTGGTGACCCAAGTACATCATGGAACCCTGCCTGATCTGGCACTTACTCACCTCGATCGTGAGGCCTGCCTTGCGCAGTGCCATAAACACTTCCCAGAGGTGGCACAGATGTTCTTCCCAACTGGCGCTGAACATTGCAATGTCATCCAGGTAGGCAGCACTGAAATCCTCCAGTCCAGTCAACACCTGGTTGGCCCACCTCTGAAAGGTGGCAGGGGCATTCGTTTTTCCCAAAGGGCATAACCCGGATTTGGTAGTGGTCATCTGGTGTGGAGAATGCTGACCTCTCCTTAGCCCCATCAGTCAAGACGATCTGCCAGTACCCAGACGTCAAATCAAACATGCTAAGGTGCCGGGCAGCCCCTTACTGATCAATGAGCTCATGAGCTCTGGGGATGGGGTGTGCGTCAGTCCTAGTGACTGAATTGAGCCCTCTGTAGTCCACACAGAACCGGAGTTCAGGTGTGGCACCCGGCGCAGCAGCCTTTGGGACCACGACCACTGGCTGGCCCAAAGACTATTTGAGGTCTCAATTACCCCTAAATCAAACATTTTGGAAATTTCCTCCTTAATGTAAGCCCTAACCTTGTCAGTCACTCTGTGAGCCTTGTGCTTCTCAGGACTGTCTCCAGTGTCCACATCATGGACACACCACTCTGTGACACCACGAACCAAGGAAAATAGATCAGATAATTGCCCCAACAGTTGGCAACAATCTTGCTGCTCATCAGGAGTCAGTGTGGCAGAGAGGCTGACACTATCCACTGACCCATCTTGCTCTGTTGCAGACAGGAGGTCAGGAAGAGGCTCGGTCTTCTCCTCCATTCCATCATATGTCGCTAGGAGCATGCCCACTTCTGACCTTTCTAAGTAGGGATTCAGGCAGTTAACATGCAGGACCCGCAAAGAGGTTCCTGGGAAACCGCAAGTTCACCAGATTGTGCTCCACCACCTCATATGGACCGGTCCACCTGTTCTGGAGCACACAAGGCTCCAAGGGGCCATGACCCAAACTTTCTGTCCCGGCTGAAGCACAATCGGAGTGGCATTCTGATTGCACCACCGCTTCATCTCCTCCTGGCTGGCTTCCAGATTCGCCTGAGCGAGATCTCTGGATCGCCGAGTCTGGTTCCTGAAGGCCAGCATGTAACTATATACATCCCGGGGAGGTTTCCTGGGAGATTTCTCCCAGCCTTCCTTGACCAGACTCAAAGGTCCTCTTACCTGGTGTCCATACAAAAGTTCAAAGGGGCTAAACCCTAGGGACTTTTGTGGCACCTCACAGTAGGCAAACAGAAGGCATGGCAAGAGGACGTCCCACTTATGCCTCATTGTTTCTTCAAGAGCCATGATCATGCCTTTGAGGGTCCGGTTGAACCTTTCAACCAGCCCATTACCTTGTGGGTGGTAAAGAGTGGTGAACTTATAGGTAACACCACACTCCTTTCTCAGGGACTTCATATAATTAGAAATGAAGTTTGTACCTTCTTTAGACACCACCTCTCTGGGGAACCCCACATGGGAGAAGATCCCCATCAGTGCACATCCCACCACGGGGGCCGTCCCTGTCCTGAGCGGAACGACTTCCTGGTACCGGGTAGCATGGTCCACCAAGACCAGGATAAACCTTTTGTCCATGGCTGTCTTGAGATCCAGTGGCCCCACAATGTCAATGCCCACCCGTTCAAAGGAGGTACTGGCTACAGGGAAAGGTTGGAAAGGGGCCATGTGCCTCCTCCCACTTTTCCCACTTGCCTGGTAAGTTTGACATGTCCTACAATGAGTATCTGAACTCTTCCGCATCTGGGGCCAATAAAAGTGGGAGACAAGCCTTTCAAAGGTCTTGTTCTGCCCCAGATGACCAGCTGAAGGAACATCATGAGCCAACCCAGTAGGAAGGCTCTGAAGCGCTGGGGTACCACCAGGACACAGGCTTTCCCAGGCTCAGCAAACCTTAGGTTCGCTATACAGGATCCAATGTGATCCAGATTGATCACCTGCTGCTTGGTTTGTGGCCTGTTGCCTCAAACCCACATGTGAAGGGCACTTCTTTTGCTCTTCATAACATTCTTCCCTGGAGGGACCCCCTACTTGCTGTCAATGGGTCAGCTCAGGTAGGTTCCCCAGTTCAGAAACGTGCTCCCCTGTAGGTTTCAGGGCATCTGCCTCCTCCTGGAGCGTGGGCACAATGGGGGCTGGTTTCCCATGCCCCCTACCTCTTCTCTTTAAGGCAGGTCCCTGGGCCATATTTTCAGGCTCCAGGATATGTTGAACACCCTTAGCTGCCATAGACCGAGTGGTCACACATGCACACTCAGGCAGACCCAACATCTATAAATCAGCCTTCTTCTCCACCTTAACCCAAGGGGAGCTTTCCAAATCATTGCCTACCAGACAACCACTTGGCTTGGATGGCCTCACAGATACTTTAAGAGTACCAGAGACCCCCCAACACTCAACGGGAACCTGAGCCACCTTGCAATGGCTCTCTGTGTTGTCAGCAGCAACAACTGGGAAAAATGCATTGGGGACCATCTGCTCTTCGGACCCCAAGTGACACTTGACAGCTGTCACACTGGCTCCGGTGTCTTTCAGAGCCTCCACTCTATGGCTATTGATGGTCACCCACTGCCTGTATTTCTTTCAGGCAGCTGAGTTTTAGGGACCATCTCAAAGTCTCCTAATGAGACAAGGGTCATTTCTACGGGACCCCACCACCCTTGGGCGCCCATCTCCTCCCCACCCAGTGCTACACTGGCCATCTGACGGGGTGGTGCACGGGTGGTGCACGGGGTGGCACATACTGACTCTTTTGGGAACACTGGGGATCATACCAATGGTGTCCAACCTGCTTACACTGAAAGCAGGTAACAGGCCCCTTATGAACAGGTTTACCTGTCGGGGGTACTGACTTCTTCTCAGGGGGAAGGCGGGAACCCTTTGTGTAGTGATGTCATTCTTGGAATGTTAATATGTTGCCTAGCAGCTCAGAATGTTATGATTAGAGAGCACTGAACTGAGCTGTGAAGCAGGTTGTGGGTGAAGCTGGAGGTTCCTGTACAACTCTACAATAAACCTTTTATTTCGTGTTACTTGCCTGGACACATCTTTACACTTACCTTGGTTCCCTTGGGAAATACTTTGAAGACTTCTCTGGAACTCCCTCTGTTTATCCTTGTCCCCCCCACTCTTCTGCTGGGGACCCTGCCCATCTTTGGCAGAGTCTCCCACAAGACCCTTGTGGACCCTGGGGCTGACCCAGAGGTCCGACTCTTCAGCGAGCTTTCAACGGTTAATTAATTTGCTATCAATAAGGTGCTGGTGTAGCTCTGGAAAACAATTAGTAGACAAGTGCTCCCTAGCAATCAAATCATAGAGCGCTTGAAAATTATCCACATTGCTACCCCTCACTAGACCTGGGCGTCAATTCCATTCCGCTCGCGGAAATTGCGATAATTTGACATTCTCGCGTTCCGCGGAAAGCATAAAAATGTCAAAATTTCTGCAATCCGCATCTTACCCGAAATTTTTGTCTTGCTCGCGCTGTAAAAAAATACATGCGCGATTGCCTTACCTGAATCCCTGCGTTCGCCGACAAGTTTCCCGATCCGGTCGCGTTCTCCACGAGATGCTGGATTGTGGTAACCATTGTGCGATATCTCTCGAGAGTTCGCGCCCGCATTAACGTCATTCGTCCCGCAATCACGTCATTCGTCCCGCAATCACGTCTTTCTTCTCGTGATCATGCACCGCAAGAGTATGAGATGATTGAGTTCTCTAACACGTCATTCTCAACCGCGAGCGAGAGCGTGAGGAAGTGGACACCTCAGATCGAACGCGACAAGGAGCGACAGAACCCAAACACGTCATATTCAATGCGACAGGGAGCGAGAGTGTGATCAAATCAATTTGTAAGCGCCGGCGGAAGCAATGTGAAGCTCGAGAACTCGAATATGTGAAATTTTCAATTCGGAGAAGAATATCAGCTCTAGCAGCATGAAACCTTCTGGAAATGATGATTTGGATAAAAAAACTCCTCAGATTGACATTTGGCTGTTCTTTTTTGTGCAAGGAGTCCTTTTTTAACCTCATCCATGCGGTGCCGATTTACCCCCGGTGCTGGACCCTAATGTAAATGGGTGTGGTCATGACGGAACGGTTCCGTCATAAGCACAGCGCGACCGATGCTCATGATGGAACCGTTCCGTCATGAGCATCGAAGGGGTTAAAAAAGTGGGAGGAGAGAGGAAGTGCCACAGAATCTCCAACTTCCTGTTCCTGTCCAGCAGGCTCCTCCCAGTGCTTTGTCCATCTGCCTTTGGATTTTGAGCTGGAAAGATCACTCTTTGTGTCTGCATCATTGCAATTGGATTTGAGGATTTTTGAATTGGATATTTTACAAGTAAGTAGTTGTTGTGTCTGTATGATTGGGGGCATTGTAGTTGTTGCAACTACAATTTAATTTTGGTAACTATCATTCCTTTTTTAAAAAATGTTGTGGGTAGTAGTAGTCAGTAGTATGCCAGAGCTAGTCATGGCCTCATGGGTGTGTGCATGATGAATCAACTGTTGCTTTTTTGTTTTTTGATTGAATTTCATTTTCAAGCATGATTTAGGGCCTTGATGGCATTAGATTGAGTTGGGAATGTGCTTTTTTGGGGTGGACTTTCTGTTGTTGGGCCTGGCCTTGTGGCTGGTGGCCATTTTGAAGCCTAGACCTACAGGCTTGTCTAAACTTGTCTGCCAACAGGCCTGCTTTCATCCAGTAGGCTCGGAGCAGGTAACCACATCTTTATTAATCAAGTGTTTCTGTGTGTGGTCTGTTGAACTTAGACATCATTTAGGGCATGGATGGCACTGGATTGAGGTGGGAAGTTTTTTTTGGGGTTGGGCTTTCTGATGTTGTTGGGCCTGGCCATGTGGCTGGTGGCCAATTTGAAGCCTAAATTTAGCAAGCTTGTCTGGCCTTGTCTGCCAACAGGCGTGCTTTCATGCAGTAGGCTCAGAGCAGGTAGCCACAGCTTTATTTTTTTATTTTTTTTTTGAAAACCTTTATTGTGCATCAAATCAGAACAAATACAGGCCTACAACCTACCGGCCGGCCACGAAAACATTTAAGCATCTATGCAACTTTACGGCGGCACAGTAATATCTCTCATTGCAAGCAAGAATTAATAAGGTTACACTGTAGTTACCATATTACCGTGTCCCAGAATCAGTGAAGGTTAGTTTTAAAAGTTTTCAGCGCAACAATTAAGGTCAGGTCTACTGTTCCGTACTTATACAAATAAGAAAGAGAAATTAGGTCCATGTAGGTGGGACTCGCCAATAGATATCTTCACCAGTCAGTGCAGTTCGCAACATGCAAGTTCCAGCCAGAGGATGGTCACAAATTATACTCATGCCTAAAGAAGACGCAACATCACAGTGAACACCACGCTACCACCCATCCCCCAGTACGCCTAACACAGGCCTAGAAAGAAGAAGTTAAATAATAACAAGAAGGCACCATAGAAAAAAACATGAACTAAAACATACCCCCCCACCCTACACACATGCAGAGGCTACGGCCTACCCCCCCCCCCCTAGCAGAGTGCTTGTCACCCCAGAACCCGAAATATAGTATGAGAAGAGAAAGTTGAGGAGAAAAAGAAAAGAGGAAAAAGAAAAAAGAAGAAAGAGTGCAAATCACATAAGACCGGAGGAGGGCCAATGAAATGTATCCAACGCAAGTAAAACAGTTCCCTGGCCGCCCTTACCCCGACCCCAAGACCAGTACAATACCAATACTCAATACCCCCGGCAGTCCGTCAGCAACCCAGCAGTCCAAAAACGGGAAACAGTCCTGATACAGGAGGGGGCTGCCTCAACCCTGTCCCCTGCGAGGCGGTGGTACTGTACAATCCAGCTGCACGGTAGTCCTCTTGGAAGATGGGAACAGAGAAAGGGACCACGGCTGAATAAGGGGACGATCACCAAAGTCCATCCAAGACGCAGTCATGTGGTCCGCAATCTTAGCAGAGGATCCATAGTCCCACGATGGTTCACAGAGGGCAGCTGGTCCGCCCGGTAGTGGCCGTTCCAGGATAGAAAACGGAGGTCCGCCAAGAGTCCTCAAGAAAGCCCCCAAGCGTGGTGTCTCGCGGCGTCTTCCAGGCCAGTTCGCCACCCCAGAGAGATTGCGTTCCTTAGGGGGTGCTGCCGCCAGCACCCCAGCAATGACCGGGTCTCGTGACCGCAGTGAGTCAGTGGCGACGTTGGCGAGGGGGCCATGAATTGCAGCTGAAGGATGTGGCGCAGTGTCCCGCATGTGGACAGACTGGGGGGCAGCAAGCAGGGTGGCATCCATCTGGGCCCCCAATTCCCAGGTAACAGTACGCATGGCGGACCTGAGGTCGGCCAGGGCGCTCAGAACATCTCCAAATGACAAAGGCGCCTCAAAGGGCAGGGACGCAACCCCTTCCCGAACTCGAGTATGGCAGACGAGAGGCAGTCCACTGGTCGTACATCCTCACCCTCAGCGAGCCGACGAGTCCCCCGCCGGGTCGAGTTGCGGTGGGAACAGACTGGGGGTGCTGGGGCTGCCTCCTCCATTCCGGCACAGTCGTGAAGTGGTGCTGGCCGATGCACTCGTCGCACCGGCAGCCTGGGCTCACTGCTGTAGAATCCAAGGCAGAAAGATGGCGCTGACTACGGCGCCAAGAGAAACAATGTAGCGGAGGAGCCGTCCCGGGGCTGAATACCAGATACTTTGTTGCGCCGGTAACGGCGGTGCCCAGGATCAAAGGCAGCGGGGTCGCGGAGAAGCAAGCGCCACCGACGAGAGATGGGAACCAGCACCGTCCGTCCCACAATGGCCGCCGTCTTCACCACCAGGGCCGGCCGCCTCCACAAACAAAGACCCAGGCTGCTCTATTCGGCGTCCGGAGGGGGAAGGCGCCCCAGAGCTTCTGCTGCCGGGATCGAAGAGAAAAACACACCGGCGTGATCAGGCTCGCCTCCCGGTTCCGCTGCTGTAACGCAGTTCGCTGGTTGGAGGCAGGATAGTGCGGAAACCGGGAGGACCGCTACAGGGTCAGCGGAGCCGAGGAATCAGGCGGCCATCGCGGTCGCGAGCTAGGCTCCTCCCCCAGCCACAGCTTTATTAATCAAGTGTTTCTGTGTGTGGTCTGTTGAATTTAGACATCATTTAGGGCATGGATGGCACTGGATTGAGGTGGGAAGTGTGTTTTTTGGGGTGGGCTTTCTGATGTTGTTGGGCCTGGCCATGTGGCTGGTGGCCTTTCTCTGTGTTGGGAGTTAGTAGTGTCCTGCTTTTGGCATATAGGCCTGCATGGTTTTCCTATTGGCTTCCTTCCTCCTGTCCTTTGCCAGCAGCAGCTCCATGAATGATGTGATGCTCTAATAATTTAATGACAAATAGGGTCCACCCCACTTCCATTACATTTTAAATTTGGTGGTTCTTATTCTCTTTCCTATCCTTCCTAAGAGTGTAGTGTGTGTATACACAGTAGTATAACATAGCCCTTGTTGACAAAGTCTCAGAAATGGCTAGACTATATCTTTTGTACAGTAGTAAGTAACTTAACCACACAACAACAAATGCAACAGATCACGATTTTCTTCTCCTGGCTTATTTGCTTTTAGGTGCACAAAAAGCCAGAGGAGGAGGTGTCATCATCATCACCCGTTGTACTTCCAACCAGACAGAAGTCCTGCTGCGCATCACGTCCACGTATGAACACAACCTGTTGTGCATCTGCGTCCTGCCTGACATCTGAAGAAGATGGCCCCAAAGAAAGGTACCAGGTCCAGTACCAAGAAATTTGCTGGTGAGAAGAAGGAACAGAAAAAGGAAGTGCCATTTACCACAACTGGTGTGCCGGCCAATGTTCTTTTTGGGAGCTAAAAAGTTACGCCTGCAGCAGCGTTGTCCGGGAACCAAGCTGGGAGCAGCACTTACGCACCAGCGGTCCAACCCCACCAACCTAGGCCCAAGCCCTTGAGTGTCGCAGAGGTAGCCAGTCTACTAACAAGCAGCGATGTTGAAATGTCATCATCGCAAAGTAGTACACAATCAATGCAGACAACTCAGCAGACAAGTGTGCAGCAGCAACAACAACAATAACAGCAGCAGCAGCCGCAACAACAGCAGCAGCCGCAAGAACAACAGCAGCAGCCGCAAGGACAACAGCAGCAGCAGCCGCAAGAACAACAGCAGCAGCATCCGCAAGAACAACAGCAGAAGCAGCCACAAGAAAAGAACCAGCAGCCGCAAGAACTACTGCAGCAGCAGCTGCAAGAACAACAGCAGCAGCCACAAGAATAACAACAGCAGCAGCTGCAAGAACAGCCCACAATAGTAGTTGTTGCTCCTGACATAGGGGCATTTCAGGAAATCAAGCTTCCTGCAGACAAAGTGGAGCAAACCATTGTTTCGGTAGATCTATTGTCTTCCAGACCACCTGCATGTAAAAGGAGGCTTAGTCCCTAATCTTCTTCTTCAAGCGCCGCTTCTGATGACTGGGATGCCACTTGGCAGCCACTAGCTAAGTCAGAGAGTGATGCACGCCACAAGTCAATGCTTCTGAAAAGAAAGGCTCCCGAAAAACTTACAGTTATGGAGGTAGATGTAGAAGAGGGGGGTGATGTTGTTGATGAAGAGGATGAGACAGTCATCACGCACATCACTTCTGCCCCAAAGGGGATGGAGATCAACATTCTCACCATATCCAGAAAGGCTGCTGCTGAGCGGGATGTTGCACGGATACCACCAAAGCAGGTTAAACCACCACGACCTCCACCTGCCATATTTTTCAAGACCCGGCAGGGACCTACATCCAGCTCAACCATCTCAGAATTTAGTAGTAGTAAAAGTCACAGTGTAGCTGCACGGAATCACATTCCAAGCACACCCTCCAGTTCATCTGGTATTGAAAGTGCCACATCCAGCAGTGCCAGAAAGTTCTCCTCCCCAGTTTGGGACTTCTTTTCTTTTAGCACCAAGGAGGAGAACATTGCACTATGCTCAATTTGTTGCTCAGGTGTTCAGCGCGGTAAGCTTGGTACAAACTATGGTACCGGAGGCCAAGCAAGTCATCTCAGAATACACCACACTATTGTGTGGGAGAATCCCCTACTTAAGTTAAAAGAAAGGTGAAAAACTCAACCCACTGAAGTTGGTCAGGAAGAATCAGGGGACGATATTATTGCGGTGGAAGGTGGAGCAGGAGGCATTTCTAGCCCTGGCCCCAGTAGTGTAGTGGTACCGCCCACATCCTCTTCAGTAACATCTGAGTGGCACCGCAGTAAGAGCCATACTCAGAGTCAGGCTGGGACACCAAGGCGTTTGAGTACCGCAATGAGACAAAATGCGTTGTTGAGCCTAAGTGGGTTAATAAAAACAATGCCAGAAACCGGTCCCCGGTAGCTTGTCTCCTTTCTGGTGAAGAATTGGCTTGGTAGTTTAGTCTGCCCTGTTCCCATGATGCACTGGGCCAGGGACAGACTGATTTGCATATAGCCAGGTTCTGAGCTGGGATGGTGCAGTGAGATAAATAACGGTGATGGATCAAGCCCTGATCTTTGGACTGGGTAAGAGTGGTCTGCTTAATTCAGACACTCTGTTCATCACCACCCCCTTTTCTGAATCGTTAATAAAAACAATAGCACCACAAAGGAAAGTAATCCAGCCTACCATTGAGAGCATGCTTCGGTTGGAAGGGCAGTTCCAACGCAACCACCCAACGGCACTGTTGTACAATGAAAAGCTCGCTAAAATGTTAGCACTTGACCTTCTCCCTTTTTCATTTGTGGAAGGGGTGGGTTTCCTTGAATTTGTGTCAGTCATCTGCCCTAAATGGAAGGTTCCCTGCCGTTCCTATTTCGCAAGAATTGCTGTTCCGGCACTACATCATGATGTGCTGGAATTGGTTGGACAAGCTTTGCAGCAGAGTGCTGTTCAACAATATCCACCTGACTACAGACATGTGACCCAGTTGCCAAGTCACAGATTACATTTGCATCACTGCACACTGGGTCTCTTTTGTGGGGGTTAGAGATAAGCTATCTGAACGAGGTGCTGTTGACACAGCTGAGATTTTTAAAGCTACTCGGAAACATGAAACTGTAGCCATGTTCGCCATGGAGAAATCTCATACTGCTGTAAACATTTTGCAAGAGTTTTGCAGCAAGGTTTCTGAATGGCTGCGCCCAAGAGGGCTTACTATTGCTTTTGTTGCCACAGATAATGGCAGTAATGTACTTAAGGCCATGGATCTTGGTTCCTATTTCAGGGTTCTGTGTTTAGAGCACTGCATAAACATTATAGTTCAAGACTTTCTGAAAAAAGAACCCATAGTCAGCAACTTACTGAGCATCTTCCGAAGAATATGCACTCATTTCAGCCATTCTTTTAAAGCTCGGAAGCAGCTTTTAATTAACTAACTTAAATTGTAAAATTCTATGTTTGGAATGGATATGTGCTTTGTCTTTGTCCAACTCTTTAAAAAAAAATACTCTAAACGGAGGATGTGCTAAGCAACGTGTCGTCAGGCCTGTCACTGTGGGCCTGCTCTGTCCTGTTGCTGTTGAAGATCAATGCTGGAAACATACTAGAGTAGAACTGATGCATACATGCCGCCTCAAAAAGTGTTCTTGTGTTGCACGATGACTACACCATAACTTTTGCATTTGTTTCAACTTTGTTTCTCAATATCCCCATTGTGTTTCCATCTACAATTACAGGCCTGGCCTTGCCCTATACTTGGGAAAACATTAAAATACACACTTACCTTACCAATAAATCAAAAAAAAAATTCCAGGCGGGCAGTGGCGACTGGCGAGTGGCGACACCCAAGATTGATTTACGAGAGGACCAAGAGGAATGCCAAGATGCAAATCCAGTCCACATTTTTGACCAGGATAACACTGAACAGTATCAATTTTTACCTTCTTTTTTTAACTAATTTGATTAATTTTTTTGTCTACAATCTTTACAACAGTGTGTTCTTCTTGTTGTTGTTATTATCATTAGGTTTGCTCTCTGTTTATGATTCATACCTACCAATATTTAAAAATTCTATTTGCTATCTGTAAAAGTATAAAGCCCGGAACAACAGAACAAGAAGTGTATGTAATCCTGGTCTCCTTATCAATCATCATCATGCATGCATTTCCTTTTCCTCCCTTAACATATTGATATGGATATGGTAGTCTTCAAGGATTGTTGTTTGTTTGCCCATGCATACCGTTTTTCACTGTCGAATCTTCCCCCAAACCCCATTCCCATCTATCCCACAAACCCTACCCCTCTTCCCCCGGGCTGTGTGACTTATTGAGGTGTGGCTAAATTAAATGTACACCAATAATTAGTCACTCGCTTGCTGGGGCGGATGTGGCGAAAGCAACAGTACTTCAATTTCAAGGCAGAGTGATGATCTTCTGCTTGCACACCCATGAGCAGTATATTTTAGAGGTGATTTTTATTTAACAAAGGAACATATACCTCAGCATTGATTGGATTTGTTGGCATTCCTCATACACAGAACTAACTGTTACGCTGTAGGCCTAGTCAAGTGACTTGACACAACCATAGTTTTTGTAACTCTGTCTAATAGGCTATCCCCACCACCATTAGGTTTTTATTATTGTTGCTCTGTAATTTCTGTACTGTACTTCATTCTACTACTCCTCGAACAGTCTCTCAAAGGTGACTGACTGTCTCATTTTCTTTTTTTACAAATGCTGACCCTGCCACTGTCTACTACTATTACCACCACCACCCCAATCATGGCATGTTAGAAAAGAAAAAGGAAACGATCTTCACCATTGTGATCGTGGGCTTAGGGCGGGCCGGAAAATCAGGCAAGGAGGCCGTATATAGTGTGCAATGGTGGGTCTTTAATAGTATCAGAACAAAGTCAGTACAAGCGATGAAAAGGTAGTACAGATGCGAGGCTCCTGGGGATGGTGTCTTGTCTTCTCCCTCCGGTGATGGAACAGGTTCTCCGGTGGTGATGCGAGCTGGGCAGTCCTCGGAGGAAGGAGAGACAACAGAAGGAGCGGTTAGTCCAGCCTGACTCGCTATGACACTGTTCCGTAACCAGCAACGGGAGTGTACAGGAGTAGAGGGTGACAGTGAGGGAAGGGTAGCGGGAAGGAATCGGAAGGGAGAGAGAGACAGAGTGTCAGGTGAGGGATCGTGAGGGGATTGCCTATGTACTAAGTGGTGTACAAGTGAGGTCGTGCTATACAAAATCTTTACAGTGCAGGCCAGGCCTTGTGCTACTAAGGAGAGAGGGACGAACTATATATACAAAGCACCTAGTGTGCTACTGAGGTGGATTTGGTAGTACTCACACGCTCCGCCGCAACTCCCAGGTGAGTTGCGGCCGCTCTTCAGCCTCCTCCTCTGGACTCCACCAGTCTTCGCTCCACTCTTCTACTTCTTCTTTCGTCTGGTCTGCTTCAACGCCGGTCCGAGCCTCCTGCCACAAGATTGCTGCTCCCACAAAGTCTCTGTCCTTGCTTCCGCTTTTTCCCTGTTCCGGCGGTGAATCCGAGGCGGGACTTCCGGGGTCAGGTGGTTGTGGTTCCGGGTGATGTCCGTTCCTGATTGGCTCCTGGAAGACAGAGAGGGGAGGGGTGCGGTTTGTCAGGTTGGAGTCCACGGACGCTTCATCGCAGGCTGGCGTGAAGGGTGAGTGTCCGAGAACGTAAGCTACGGGCGGGGCTGGCATTAGTCCCGTATCACAACCATGCAGCCAGCACTGTG
The DNA here is from genome assembly GCF_964263255.1 of Lissotriton vulgaris. Lineage (NCBI taxonomy): Eukaryota > Metazoa > Chordata > Amphibia > Caudata > Salamandridae > Lissotriton > Lissotriton vulgaris. Next base: position 1,121,072,853 of record NC_141695.1, read on the forward strand.
CCTAAGTTAAACATCAAGTAAAGGTAAGAGAAGTTGGGGGAGGCATAATTAATAATGGACATGTTTTCAATGAATTCACACACCCCTTTGAGTCCAGATAAAGAATGCATAGACTAGAAGGGAGAGACAAAGTACTGGTAGGACAACTCAATCAGTGAGGGGTGTCGCATCTATCTGTTTGTATCTTACACAGTCAGCCAATTATTTAAATCAAACACTGGCTATGAGTGGACTTGCACGAGCAAGGAAACAGTGTGATGTAAAACAGTAGCCCCACCTACAAAACATTAACAACATTGCATGTATAGTATAAATATAGATTGGATTTACCCTAACAAAAATAAACTATGTAAAACCAAAACCCACAAAAGCTGATTCACCCACCTCCCTAATCCCAACCAATGTCCAAAATCCAAATGTCCAAAAATCCCCAACGCCCAATTCCCACCCACACAAAACAAGAATTAAAAAAGGGGCAGAACTAAGACAGGGACAGATGGCGGGATTTGAGGACGACACGCATTTGCTCCTCTAACCGGCGGACAGGGCACTTGAGAGTGCGGCAGCAGGAGAAACAGTGGTGGGGGAATCAGAGACGGTGTTGTGGCTAGGGCGGCAGGCATGCGCCAGACGTTGGCGCCGTACTGCTGGAGGGCGGTGGCTGGGGCCCGGGGCCCGGGGCACTGGAGGAGGCTTCAAGTGTTGCAGCAGTCTCCTCCTCCTCCTCTGCCAAGGCCACCAGTATGCTCGCTGTATTGCCTCTAGTTTCCGGCGCCGTGCCTTGGCGGCCAACTCCTTCCTATCAACCTTGGAAGGAGTAGCTGTATATCAAAAAGAAACAAGACAATTGTAAAATATACTCTTAGAAAAACAGTAAGACAAGTTATATTTATACACATAGTGGCATGGTAGCCCTATAAAGTACAGTACGTAACATTTATTAAATCTCGCCCATTCTTCCTTCCACCCGTCTTTCACTTTTTAGTTGAACACCAGGTGATCTGATCTGACTTTTAGTCTTCTCCATAAAATTTTCAAAGCAGAGTTGAAATCACAGAGGCCATTGGTTACTCAATACTCCCCCCCCTATGCCAATTAAAGGGTGTCTTCTTCACTTTTCAAACATTCACAACAACTCTTACTTACTTAGGAGATCAGATGGCGGACCACCCGCCATAAGGGCAGAGATCCCGTGGGGACAATTAGGATGTGCCTGCCACAGTGGCGGGCGCATCCTGTATTTTTAACATTGTGGTGGGCGGTGCCGAAAACACCACCCGCCGCAATGCTAAAAATACATGTTGTGCTTTTCCAAGCACAACGTGACAGGCCCGACGCGGAGCCTGCCGCGTTGTGCTTTGAAAGGCAGGGGGTAACATAGCATAGGTAGGTACCCTCAATGGGGGCCCGCAACAGGCACCCCAAGCATACTCCTCATGCATTTCTATTGCGACAATGCCGCCATGGAAAGGTATTCCAAAATGCAGATTATATGTCTGGCGGTGTGTTCAGACACCGTGTTGTAACTTACAACACCCATTGGTTTCTCCTGTCACCCCCACCCGTACCTCCCACATGGTATGCCCCTGCACCGACTGTGAAGGCAGAGTTAGAACGTTGGCATATTTACCTCCTGTTTAGCTCTGGCAAGCTGGAGGCACCGTTTATCTGAGTTTGGAAAGCAATAAAGTGAGTACTACTTCTACTGATTGGACCCTTATTACAACATTTTGGTGGAGACGAGGTCCGGAGGCTGTGTCAGGGACGGCCAACCTGCAGAGTGCCCTTCCCTGAAGTAAAGTGATGCTTGACCGGAGGACAACGGAAAAGTCCTGATTGAGACAGTCCTACTGAGAGTGAAAGGGATCTGGATTGCCCGGTGAGTGCAGGAGCGCAGCAGGTGTTTACAGAAGCAACATAAACAAAGAATAGACTGTTGCGGGAAACAATTGAAGAAAAAAAAAAACACAACTTACAGCTGAAAGGCGATTCATCTGCCATGCAGCGGCTCTGTCACTGACGTACCGGGCTTATGTAAAGTTACAGTGCTGGCGATATTCGAATAACAGTGGACTGACGTTAGAAGAGAGAATTGTTCCAAAGTTCCTGTCAGCAGTGTTAAAGGATCAAGGGGCTTTTCCTCTCAGGCGAAGTTATTCACCTTTCAGCGCACCTCAAGCCAAACGTAATGCGAGTGTACGGACCTAGCGTGAGAGTTCTCCCGTGTGAGGGAAACGCTGGTCTGAGGCAGGAGTGACGTGATTTCTCCTCAGTAACATTGCTCAACCCGAGGAAAAACGGGGCAGAGTCCTTGTCAGCAGGGGTCAGGCGTTGTTGGGCTGATTCTTGGGACGTAGCTTTACTCTCTGCAGCTCCACTCAAGCCGAGTTGGAGGGGGGCATCCAGTCAGGGGTTGTCGATGTGAGGAAAGGAATGGTCATTGTCAGCAGCTCCGAGGTCTCCGTGAGAGGAAGAGTTTCTGGAGAGGTGGTGGAAATTTCACGGCGTATCTATCAAAGGAAAAGAACTATATTGCCAGTGAAGTCAGCACTGTTCTCTCGATCGTGACTGGAACCATTTTGCCCAGGAAGTTGCCGCCTACAGGCGAAAGGCAGGACTGATTGATCCGTGAAAACAATTAAATAGCAATAAAAACAGGACTGATCATTCTTTGCTGAAGGAAAAAGGACTACATATCCTTTGCTGAAATAAGTGTGGTTCGAGGTTGAAGGGGGACTACACATTTTTGCATAGCATTTAGTAGCACTTCCCCCTTTTCAAGAGTTGTACCACTAAATTTCAATGGTAGTTGGGCTAAATAATGTCAAGGAGGGAACTTGATGTGAAATCCTTTGGTTGGGGGGCCATCACTATATTTTAACGTTCTCTTCACAACTAGTTCTTAAGTCTATGTGAGGCACATTTTCCTTCATCCACGGTTTGGTATTTAGTGGGGATGAAGTGTCAGGTTTTGGGTGTTCCTCCCCATATGGCAATGGCGAAGCAGGCCTGAGTCAACCGCCCCCATTCCTGAACGAGCTAGGTGAGCCAGATATCCCATGGAAGAGGTGGGAAGGGATTTTTAAGTCTTACCTCATAGCGATTGGGGGGAGTAATTACAACAACGTAAGGAAACAGCACATATTGCTTCATAATTTAGGCATTCAAGGAAGGAACATTTTTGAGGTCATAACAGGCTGAATGGTGGATGATGAACAGGAGGAGGAGATTGAGGGAACTAATGTATATGAATATACCCTAAGGAAAATAAAAGAGCATTTTAAAGTTAAGTTGAAAGTAGTGTTGGAGAGACACAAATTTTACAAGAGGGAACAAAAGAAAGAAGAAAAAGTCACATCGTATGTAGCAGTCTTGAGGGGTTTTTTTCTGCCACGTGTGAGTTTGGGGCACTTACTTATTCTATGATTAGAGACCAAACAGTGAAGTGTACCAATGACCCTAAAATTCAAGAAGAACTGCTCACTAGAAATCCTGACCTTGAGGAGGCTCTTAGTATAGCAAAGGGGTTGGAACACACAGCGGTATGCATGAAAGAGATGAAAATAAGGGACGGAGCAAACAGTGAAAAGAACAAGGGTAAAGTAAATGAAGTAGGGGAAACAGTTTCTAAGGTGGGAGAAAAATACAAAGGTAACCAACGGGGAAAAAATGAAGGTTTTCATTGTTACAAATGCGGAAGCACTAATCATTTGGCAAACAATTGGAAGTGCCCGGCTAGAAATGTTGTGTGTAGAAAATGTAATCGGAGGGGGCACTTTTGAAAAGTATGTAAAACCATTGGTCAAAAAGTAAATGCAATAGAAAATGTAGGAAGAGAGGATGAATATGAGAAAACATACATTTTTCAGGTATAGGATGAAAATGTCAATGATGATAACATTTACCCTGTGTGTGAATCTACCCTTGATGGAGAAAAGTTCAAAGTCTATGCTGACTCTTGCTCTCCTTATCCGCTTGGTGACAAAAGTACTTCCGATAAAAAAATTGCTAGGCACCAGGTTAAGCTAGAGAAAGCTGACATTTGCCTAGCGGGTTACAATAGGGATAGCATCCCCTTAGAAGGCATAGCGAGAATGAGGATCTCCTTCAAGGATAGGCATACAGTAGGCAAGGTTTACGTAGCTACAAGATGTTCCAGTCTTCTGGGGTGGAAGCATGAAAAGGAGTTAGGGATTAAATTAGATCCTAACAATAGAGAGCAGGTCCTACTGGTGGAACCTCCCAAAATTGCAGAAAATCTAATCTCTGAATTCAAGGATGTGTTCAGCGAACAGCTGGGCATGCCCAAGAACTACATGCACAAAATTTTCCTTAAAGAGGGTGTGGTACCTGTGGTACACAAGACCAGGTCAATTCCATTGCGCATGAGGGAGCCATTAAAAAAAGAATTGGTGAAGCTAGTCAGCCAAGGGGTCATCCAGGTAATCGAAAGCTCGGCATGGTTGGCCCCAATCGTGATCACGACCAAGGATGGGGGAAGTAACATAAGGCTCTGTGTCGATTTGAGACCCTTAAATGCAAACATCCAGGTGGATAGATACCCCCGTGCCCAGGATAAGTGAAATGTTAAGCACCATCCAGGGGGCGAAATTTTTCAGTGTCCTGGATTTGTCATCAGCATATTACCAAATCAAATTACATACGGAGTCTCAGGCCTTGACAGCTTTCACGATCCCATTCGGAAATTATAAATTCCTGAGGATGCCGTTTTGTCTGGCGTCCGCAGCTGCAGCCTTTCAAAGGGTGATGCAACATATTCTAAGAGACTGCATCACAACAATGTGCTTCCAAGATGATATCCTGATATATGGTAACATGAAAAAGAGCACAATGACAACACGAAAGGAGTATTGGAGAAACTAAAGGAAGTTGGGTTCACCACAAGAGCGAATAAGTGCAAGTTAGGGGTGAGCTCAGTGGACTATCTGGGACACACCATCTCGGAAGAGGGCATCAAGCCAAAGTGTGATCTGGTCAACGCAGTGAGAGATGCTCCCACTCCGAAAAACAGAGAGGATGTCATGTCATTTTTGGGATTGGCAGAATACATGGCGAAATTCTTCAAAGACTTTGCCACAATGTCGCATTTACTAAGATAACTTATCAAGAAGGATAGCATATTCAATTGGGGAATAGATCAAGATACAGCTTTTACCAACATAAAAGAAGCTGTCATTCAGGCACCCTACATTGGCAAATTCGATCCAGAAAAGGACACCATAATTTCAACATATGCCAGCAACAAAGGGATTGGAGCGACATTAGCACAGAGGGTTGTTAACAAAGTTAAGGTGATCGCATTTGCGTCCAGGACGCTCACAAGTCCGGAAAGCAACTATTCAACAGTGGAAAAAGAGGCTCTAGCCGTCTACTGGGCTATCAGGCATTTCAAATTTTATGTGTGGGGTGTTCCATTCGAAGGACATACAGACAACAAGACGTTGATTTCAATGTTCACTAACAAAGACATGGAGAAGATGACCCCCCACATTGCTAAATGGGTTTTAGGGATGCAAGGCTACAATTTCAAAATGGCGTACATTCCAGGACAACAAAATAAGGTGGCGGATTTCCTATCAAGGCCGCCCATCGGTGGTGAAGATGATGAGGAAAAGGTTGAAGACTCTATCTTGCAAGTGAACCTAGCAGCGCTGAGCAAGGATGAATGGGAGGCACACATGGAGCAAGATAATATTTTAAAGAGAGTGAAGAGGTACATTGTGTCAGGATGGCCGGACAAATGCAAGGATCATAGGGCCCGATTCACAGAACTAAATTAAGACAAAATCCTAAACTTACTACTTTTGGTATTCACAGTAGTTAGGATTTTGTCTTAAGTTTGTCTTAAGACAATTTTAAGACAGGCTTAAGACAGACTTAAGACAGATTTAAGTTAGGATTTTGTCTTAAATCTGTCTTAAGTCTGTCTTAAGACAAACTTAAGATAAAATCCTAACTTCTGTGAATGCCAAAAGTAATAAGTTTAGGATTTTGTCTTAAGTTAGTTCTGTGAATCCGGCCCTTGATGAGAAAATCCAACCCTATTGGAACGCAAGGGACGATCTTTCAGTGGAGGAGAAATTCATTTTAAAGTCTGGGAGATTGGTACCACCGGAAGGGTTGAGAAACCAGGTTGATTGATCTAACCCCTGAGGGCCATTTGGGCCGCAGCCTCAGCAAGGCAAGACTACGCTCGGAGTGAATGTCTGACATAATATCGACAGACAGAATATCGAACTACAAAAATATCGGAACAAAAATATCGACATCAAAAATATCGGAATCCTATCTTCATAAAGGTAAGTACAAAAATATCGAGAAAAAAAATATCGTAGTACAAAAATATCGGAATTAACAATATCGTTTTTTTAAATGTATTAATAATAATGTAAAAATAATTTTAAAATACATATAATTTTACAAATATTAAACAAAAATATTTAAAAAAATTAAAACTAATACATATACATTTAAAATAAATAAAACACTTAATAATTTAATGTAATTTTTTTTATGTTATTTAATTGATTTAATGTAATATTTTTGTGTTTTTACCCTGTACACCTGTACCCCAAAAACCCAAAACTGACCCTGAACCCTAAAAATATCCCTGTTCCCCAAAAACCTAAAACTGACCCTGAACCCTAAAAATACCCCTTTACCCAAAATCTGAAAACTGACCCTGAACCCTAAAAATACCCCTTTACCCAAAAACTGAAAACTGACCCTGAACCCTAAAAATACCCCTTTACCTAAGAACTGAAAACTGACCCTGAACCCTAAACATACCCCTTTACCCAAAAACTGAAAACTGACCCTGAACCCTAAAAATACCCCTTTACCCAAAAAATGAAAACTGACCCAGAACCCTAAAAATACCCCTTTATCCAAGAACTGAAAACTGACCCTGAACCCTAAAAATACCCCTTTACCCAAAAACTGAAAACTGACCCTGAACCCTAAAAATACTCCTTTACCCAAAATTAATTAATATTATTTAATTACCAATTAATTATTAATTAACAATAACAATAAAGTAAATATATTAGCACATTAGCTGTAATTAATTTAATTTAATAATTAATATTATTTTCCTAATTAATTAATTAAGAATAACAAAAAATTATATATAAAAAATACTATAATTAATGTAATTAACTAATTAATATTAATTAATTACCAACTAATTAATACTTAAAAATATGTACAAAATTATATTAATTAATGAACTAATTAATATAAATTAATTACCAATTAATTATTAATTAAAATATGTACACACATATATTAATTAATTAATTATTATTAAATTACTTCCCACCCTATTCCCCTATAAACCCATAACCCGCTACAGAACATATTTATCAATTAATCAATTATTAAAATTAATTAAAAATTATTTCTCAATTAATTAATTAATAATTCCTACTAATTAATAATTAATTTAACATAATTAAATTACTTCCCACCCTATTCCCCTATAAACCCACAACCCGCTACAGTAGTAAAAGACAATATTTAATTAAATTACATTAAAAATAAACAATAAAACATAATAAATACAATATAATATACACTAAATTTATTTAAAAATTGATATTAGTAACATCGAAGTTATTTATTTCGATATTATTGACATCGATATTTACAACTTCGATATTACTGATATCATACTAATATCGATATTAAGACTGCCGATATTACTTACCTTCGATATTTTGTCCCATCGATATTTAAACTTCGATATTATTGTATATCGATATTTAAAACTCGATATTTTGTCTGTGTACCGCTCGGAGTATTGGTTGCCAGCAATGGATTGGGACATGGAGGACAAAGTGAGAGACTGTTATGCATGCAGTTTAAGCGACAAGTCAAAAGTGACGAAACATGCATCCCTGAGTCCAGTGGAGGTTCCAAAGGTACCATGGGACAAACTTGGGTTCGATATTGCGGGTCCCATTCAAGGTAAGTGACCTCAGGATTGGTTTTTGTTGGTGCTAATTGACTACTACTCCAACTGGATTACCCACAAAGTGGTACATAACATTAACACTAAGTCTCTCATCAATTTCTTAAAGGAGGTGTTTTCAAGAGATGGTATTCCTTCCAAGATGGTAACGGACAACGGAGTTCAATTGGTCTAGGAGGAAATGAAGGAGTTTCTGAAGGTCTACTCAATTACCCATGTCCGCACCCAACTATATTGCCCAAAAGCTAATGGGAAAGTAGAAAGTGCAAACTGCATGCTGAAAGAATGCATACAATTGGCCAGCAAGTCAGGAGAAAACGTGGATGATGCAATCAGAGACATGCTATGGGCCTACCATACCACGCCAAATGCAACTACAGGACATTCACCGTTCCAGCTTTTGAGAAGAAGGAAAGCAGGTTCGACATAAGCTCCCAGTTGGATGGGGAAGAAAATAGAGGTGGAGAATGATCAAGAGGAGATTAGTAAGAAGATTAAACACAAACAAAATAAATACAAAGAATGGTACGACAAGAAGTGGGGAGCCAAGGAGAGGAACTTGGGGAAAGGACAGAGTGTGTACATCAAGAAGCCCGTAAGACTTGCCACGAAGGGTGACAAATTCTTCCCCCGGGTAAGATCAGGGAAGTCAAGAGAAATGTGGTTGTCATGGAAGATGGGAAGATGTGGAGTCAGGACCAGGTAGTTCCTGTCAGAGGAAAGGATTATACAGTAGAGAAAGGAAGGACAGCGGAGGGCGACTGCAGGGAGAGCGAGGGGCAGTGTAGGAAAAGTTATAGGCAAAGATCCTCTCCGCACTGGCACAGACAATACAGTATGAATTGATACAGTTTATCTTTTCTCAGTTACCATTACCACAATATTTTGGAGTCTTCTACGTAAGACCTGGACATGCTGTGTTTCACAACCTATCCTCCCCGCAGCTTTTCCCCCCTTGTCTCTCCCCATCGTCCTCTTACTTTTTTCCTTCCTCACTTATTCCCCCCCTTCCCCCCCTTTCACAGAGGCTTTGTGCTCGCCCCTGTTTCATGTTTCCCTAGGAAGGATGATGTGTTATAACTTACCACACCCATTGGTTTCTCCCGTCACCCCCTCCCGTACCTCCCCCATGGTATGCCCCTGCACCGACTGTGAAGGCAGAGTTAGAACGTTGGCATATTTACCTCCTGTGTAGCTCTGGCAAGCTGGGGGCACCGTTTATCTGAATTTGGAACGTAATAAAGTGATTTCTATTTCTACTGATTGGACCCTTATTACAACACACCGCCACCATATTGAAACCTTTTCCGCCCGGTCGACATGTCAACTGTGCGGAAAATCGGCGGACGGTTTCTATCCGCCGTGGACCCCCAAGCCATTGTAATATGGTGGGGTCTTTTCTACAGGGATGGCGGGAGGTTTGCCCCTGCGGGGTCGGGGCTGACTACCGCCGTCCTGGTGGGGGCAACCCTTGCCGTAAGTGTAATGTCAACAATAATTAAGGATTATGAATCTAACTTACACCGCCCGCCACTGGTGCCGGCACTCCCCCTGCCTCTCCATCGGTATCCTCGGCAACTGCTGCATTCTCTCCTTCCGTGTCGCCTTGGCTGGCACCGGCAATGGTGGTCGTGGGTAGTGCTCCTAGAAAACATTACACATTTTTTAGGCGTCATATACACCGCCCCTTCTTGGTCAGTAGCAAGATTGAAAAATGAGTTGATAGTATACATCACTAGTACAAATCAGGTAGTAGTCAAGTAGACACCAGGGTCATCCTAGCCTTTGCTTAGTTAGACCGAGCCATGCAACCATTTTACCTTTGTGTCTTTTATTTTTGCACGTGTGAGATTACCTTGTTGTATAAGACACCTTTGAGCCCACATGACCTCACACTGCTACTGTCTTAGCCCTGTGTACAAGCGGTCAACCAAAAGATTAACAAGCCACTTTTTAATGAAGTCCTGGTGTACTGTTAGTGCATATTGGTTATCCATAAATGCTACACTTTTTAGCATGGCCGAGAAATCCTTGCAATATACTAACGCGCACCATTTCATTTTTGGCATTACAGATGGAAGATTCCCTTCTACGAACCAGAGCTTTGCAGAGCTTATGATGCAACAACTACTAGTACTAGGTTCTTCTAGGTGAGGGGTCCCTTCACTCAGAGATCTTCAGTTATAAATGTACATAAACTAAATTCCTACCTCGGGGATGGTGGTGCTTCCACCACTGTTCAGTTATCATGATTTAATTAACAACTGTAAGTAATTGTAACAATGTTTATGTTAATGTACAGAGCTTGTCAATAAACATTTTGAACTTACATATACTTTGTGGTATTTGGTGTGGACTTACACGAGAGAGCAAAATAAAGGAAGCATGTACATTGCTTTCACGACTGAGAGGTTGGGTGTGTTATGTTCTAGGTTGTCTACTTGTTGGGTATCTTGGAGAGAGGGTTCGGAGAGCTAATAGTTATGACAACATACTACTATAACTAGTCGGGCAAGGGATTGTGGTGGGTGCCGAACTTCTGATTGAGGTGTGTGAGGAAGGTCCAACCTACCATCACCAACATCCTATTTTCTTGTGCAAAGGTCTGTATGTGCAAAATCCCTACAACAGTAGTAGTATGTCCTATCATATCAAAATAGTAATAAATCTGCTTGGGAATTTGTTGGTGTGAATTGTCAAGGCCTCAAGATTAACAAAGACTCAAGATCAATAAGACTAGAAGTAGTACAAGATGGCGACCCAAAGGACTGGACTCAATAGCTAGAGCTACTGGTGAATCTGAGTTTTATTTACAACCTTTTAAATAAAGAGTGGCCAACTGGGCAAGCTTAGCTACTACAGTACATACAGACTAATAGTAGTAGTAGTTCAGAGAGTCATCATAGCAGAGGCAGGGATAACAAGATTTTCAAAACAGTAAAGATTGAAGGATAATTGTTGGTAAAAAATAGTATTAGGAAACTGAAAAAATAGTTCGGGAAAATATGGTGCGGTAAAAGTTATGGAATGAGAATTATTATTAAAAACAAGAAGACTTACTAGGACCAGCAGAGGAGCCCTCGTTGGTGTCTTCCTGGTGTTGTGGTTCTCACGCCGACTGAGTCCCACTCCCTGTCTGTGTCTGCCTGCCCCTGGGTGCTGAACAGGAAATATAAGAAAGAGACAAACATTGATGGATGGTGTCAAACAAATAAAATATTTTTAAAGAAAGGTCAAAAAACACTTATGTAAACAACAATTGCAATAACTAAATTGACCGATCTCATCTGGTCAACAAATAGTATTGGGGCATTCGCGGATCGACTACTTCCTATTTATCAACACTAATCCAATCTTCCATTCTGATTCCTGAATACTAACTAAGCATAAGTACGACGTACCACCCGAACAAGCCCACCTATTCCAGGCATGGCAATTGAACATTAAGTGTGCATTTCCACTTCTTTTAGTCCTCAACAATGCATATGGTCAAATGGAGGACACATGACTACATTTTTTGTATACACATAATTTGGGTTTATTAATTGATGCTGATGCTCTGCTAGTGCTAAGCCTATTACCACCACTCATTTAACAAACTAGAAAAGGTTCTAATAAAGACTGGGGTACCAGCAGCATGTGACATAACTGAGGGGCATCACGCATACCACTAAAAAAATTACAGGCTCATACAAAGTAACTAAACCTAAGTATCAATCCGCCCCTATCTCTTCGTGACAGGAAGTAAGGACTAGGGTCACTATAGCATTACATAACTTAATTTCTCTAAAATAAACTCTTACATATTCACGCTAAGCGAGCGCAAACGCAAAGTTGCAAACAAGTAAGATTTATAGTAGCGCAGAGGAGCACCTGTGTCATAACAATCACAGAAGACTTGGACACCTAATTAACCTGGGCCGGACCCCAGAGCAGTGGAACAAGGCACAGCGCACCTTCCCCCAGTGCTGTCGACGCTCCCGGAGTTCGTACCCGGACCCAGGCCTGCCACCTGCTGCGAGGGTAGAGGGGAGGTGGCGCTGCACAAAGAAGATAAGTGCAGCCAACTCCACCTCCCCAAATAAGGCCCGTGCCTGCACCCCTTGTGGGCACCATCTTCCGCAAGCGGTCGAGGATCTGGCTGCGGTGAGCACCTACCCATTTGGCATGGTTCTGGGGAGAGAGAGACGGGGCGGGAAAGAAAAGGTAATAAAATGTAAAAAGTAAGTAAAGGAAATAGCAGGGAATAGAAAAAGAGTGAAAAAGTAGCTAAAAAACTCAAAAAAAGTAGACCAAAACCAAAATTATAGAAGAAGAAAAATAGTTATAGAGATAATAAATAATAGATCCAAAAAAAGGGCTGGAAACAAAGGATTGCAAAGATACAGGAAGGATTCAAAATCAGGCCCCAGAACCATGCAATAGTGTGAAAAACAAGATGGCCGCCCTATTGCGACCACGAGCGCAAGTGTGCGCGATATTTTTTCCCCGAGCACGCAAAAAGCAGCGCGAACAAGTAAAAGCTTTCCCGAACAGGAAATACGCACCATGAAAGGGCGCGAGCATGCATTGCGTGACCCGGAACAGGAAGTAAGCACCGCGGGTGGGCTGGACAATTGAAAACAAGATGGTCGCGGCCGTGAGCAACCGCATGGGTAAGTTGGCGAGCCACGATCACGTAGAAAATAATGCGAACGGGCGGGGAAAAAACATCAGCGTCTTTGCGGTATTTCTGAGTGATCGCGGGTATTTTTGACATTTTCGCGATAGTTTGCGAAAGCGAATTTTGCAAATTCCGCCCACCCCTACCCCTCACCCAACCATCCATAGCTCTGTAAAAGAAAGACACATATTCCACCTAAGTGGTTCCCTCCTACTTCTTACAATTCCTTAACCTCTGTCTATAGAGTTCTGGAGTTAAACCATACCTTGTCATCAGTGCTTTTTTCATGTGGGCATAAGACATCCTATTATCACTGGGCAGGTCTAACAAAATATCGCTACGTTCATTTAAAAAGCGACCCCACAACTTCACTCCCCAATCCTTCTCAGGGACCCGGTGGGCCAACATTACTATCTCATAGGCTGCAAACCACTGTCCAATATCTTCACTTTTATGGAAATCTTTGATGACATCCTTGGGAATATGTACCCTGCCTTCTGAAGGCCAGATGGTGTGCTGCCACCAGAGGGATTGATTTCTAACCCCTTGGCCTTGATTTCTAACTCCTTCAACATTCTCTCATGTTCCATTCACATTCACTCTCTTTCCAAAGACAACCTGTTATTCTCTGTTTCCTACTGACTCTCCATCTTAATCTAAGCCAACTCCAGCTTGAGTGCCCAATTTCTCTCCCTGTCTTCCAACTCCCTGGGGTACAGGTCTTTGGAAGAGATACTGCTGCCAGGTGGAGAGAGTCCCCCTCCCCTGGCTGAAAACACTGCCCTCTCAATGGGCCCATTTGCATTCCCAACTGGCTCCACTACAAGATCAGGGGCAATTCTTGCTTCTACCCAGGCCCTCAGCGCCATTTGGTAGTCATCCTTTATAGAAATGCCTGGTGTAGCAACTTTCAATTTCTTGCAGAGATGCTTGAGCTGTTTCAAAGTATAAGTTTCCAACCTCTCTTCCTCAAATTCAAGATCCATAGATGCAACAGATGTTGGTTTACTCATGGCAGTAAAAATTGGGAGTTTTCAGGAAAAACTAAAGGTCCAAGGAAAAACATTATAAAAAAAAGTATGTTTTCGCATTTGGTTTGCACTCACTAGTAGTGTACACCAATCACTGTATATCAAACACAAATGCAAAGTTGAAAATCCTCACTGCTGACCACCAATGTTAGATCTGGGGGTCTCTAGCTGGCAATGGTATTCACCTTTGTCCAAAAAGGGACCCTTACTTCTTCGTCAGAAAAAGGGATTACACTCATTAATAACCCCGGATCACCCCCTTGGTAGCTTGGCACGAGCAGACAGGTTTATCTCAGAGGCAGTGTGTTAAGCATTTGTGAATATACACAGTAATACAGTGAAAATACTACAGATGGACACAACACAGGTTTTATAAAAATAAGTATTCTTTATATAGACTTAACACAAGACCACAAACGACAAAAATCCACAATACTACACTTAAGATTGCTTTAAAGATAAAAGTTACGTAGGTTAAGTTGTTGATAAATGCGACAAACGTTCTCAACAAAGTACCTCGATGCGTAACGCAAATTAAACAAAAGGCTCTCAAAAGGGGAGATGCGTCGGTTCCGTGATCCAGGGGAGATGATGCATCGTGCCTCAATGCATGCGCAGAGTAGGGGATGCGTCGTAATCCTTACCGGTGCGGAGGTGATACGTAGATTCTCTGCCTGCGGGCTCTTTGCGGTGCGCAAGATGGCACCTTGATGCGATGCGATGATCCGGTTGCGATGCGAGAAGATGGCGCCCTTGGTGCGACTATGTGATGACGCTGTGATGATGATGCGTAGGCGCCCTGGCAGCCTTGAGACGACTCTGTACTTTAGAGCCGCGACAGGCCCTGCGACACGCTTCTCCAGTGATGCAATGGCGACTCTTTCGATGGCGTAACACTTCTCCGGTGATACGACAGCAGGCAACTTCGATGAACACACGCTTCCAGGAAGATGCAGCAAAGGCTCGCTTCTCCAGCAATTAGACCATTTCAGCTGCTGTGGCGACATGCTTCCTCTCGATGCGTCGCGCTTCCAGCTCCCAGCGACACTCAAATGTCTGTAGATAGATTTCCCAGCAAGGAAATTTACAGGGGGAGCTGGAGATGAAGTCTTTTGTCCCTGAGACTTCAGGAGGCAAGCACAGTTCAAGCCCTTGGGGATTATTCTGTGGATGATGAAAGTCCTTACATATTTCCTTCTCTTTTCCTTGGCAATGAAGCAACCACTGCAGGCCAACCCAGCAAACTTCACACTGGCAGAGGGGCAGTAAAACCCCTGCAGCTTCCTTGGTTCTTCTCCTTGGCAAAAGGTTTCTTGTTCCAGAAGTGATCTAATTTCTTGGGATCAGGGTCCCAATATTTATACCCCAAAATCATTTGTTCTCTGAAGGCCTCTTCCTAGTCCAAACCTGTTCCTGAGCACTTTGTTTACATGACTCTCTCCTTCCTTTCACTGTGCAGGGCAGAGACATCAGCTGCCCCACAGAAGGTGGAGCCAGCACAAGGGAGGGAAGGCAGAGCCCTGGAGCACTTTGTTGACAAGATTGCCTTTCTCCTTTCACAGTGCAGGGCAGAGACATCAGACAAGCCACATGAGGTGAGCCAGCATTGTAGAGGGAAGGCCCAGCCCTATTCAGGTCCCAGGTGCAACTCCTCCCTCCCATCTAGATGCCGATCTCTCTATTCACCACCGGGCTGCCCCAGCCTGTCTCCTGGAATCCCCCAGCCCTGTCACTCACAAACCCAGACAAGGAATACACAACCTAGCAGAGGCAGGCCTGGACAGTTAGGCAAGAAAATACCAACTTTCTAAAAGTGGTATTTTCAAATACAGAATATTAAAACCAACTTTACTAAAATATGTATTTTATTATTCTGAGTTCAGGCATACTAAATTCGCATTTCAACCATGTTCCCTGAGTCAGGTAGGATTATAAGAATGTAATAATCTAACAACTCATTCTAGCCAATGGAGAACAGGTAGCCTTCAATAGTGAAAAACGAAAATGGCTGTAATTTACTATTAGGACATGCTAAGCACACCAGAGTACGTCCTACCTTATACTTACAATGCACCCTGCCCTTGGGCCTACCATAGGGGTGTCTAATATGAAGCAAAGTTAGGGACTGGCAAGTGGGTGCACTTGCCAAGTCGACATGGCAGTGCTAGACTGCACACAGGCCTTGCAATGGCAGGCCTAAGACACAATTTACAAGCTGCTTCTGTGGGTGGCACAACCAGTGCTGCAAGCCCACCAGCAGCATTTGATTTACAAGCCCTGGGCACCCACGGTGCACTGTCCTAGGGGTTGACTGATAAATCAAATAACCCAATCATGGAATCAGCAATTAGTACATCAATTTAACATAGGGAGCACTTGCACTGTGTCACTGAATACCAGTGGCACAATGCCCAAAGCATATAATCAGAAAAAACATATCAAAACAGAGGAGGCAATCCGTCAAAAATGGAAGGGAGACACACGCCAATGATGCCACGTCTAACAATACTCATCTCCCATAATCCACTCCGACACATGCACTCTCAGTTTGTATATAGCAGGCACTAGTTTAAGGGCCCCTTTCTCCGACACACTGTAATGATTTTCCTTCTAGAACCCTTTCTTTTAAGCACCACAGGGTTAATTGTTCTGCTTCCCTGTGCTAATAGTTAAAGCAGTGGAAACTAGGCAGGGATGGTGGACAGTTTATAATGGGTCAGTTCATTACAAAAAAATATGTAAACATTATGTGCTAGCTATTCATAAATAGCCCAGCACTGTTCTCCTCTAATTGCATGATGGAATCTATTGCTACATACCTGACTTCTATCGTGCTATGTAACCTCTTTTGGCATACAACAAAAACATCTTTTAAAAAAAACATATGGTAGTGCTTCAGTTTAGTGCATGAGGCCACAACATTACATTGGCATTTATCTGAAATGAAAATTTCTAAAGATGAAATTTCAAACATTCATAAACTCTCCCTCTTGACTACACCAGGAGTGAACAAAGTGAGTCAATTATCTGGTGTCCCTTACATTATAGCCAATATTATTGTTATGGATGGTGGAACATTCCAGGCTATAAAAACACATAAGAGATGTTTTTGTACACAGTCCTTTTTAAACTCAATTTACCTGAAAGTGCTCTCAAATGACACCATCAAGTACATTACACACATGAAGCAAATTGATTAACTTAGCCATGCAGGAAATCTGGGATTTGAACCCAGGTTTCCTGGTAATACATAGCAGATGTAAGTAACTGGCTAGATTAATTTATTTTTCTCAATCCCCTTTAAAACCAGACGATAGTGTTTTGTGCAATTCTGTAAGATTAATATAATATTGTGTTAAATAAATACAGATCGCCAGATAATCTGAAAGGTTCTTAATTAAAGTAAGGACACCATATGCTAATATCACTGACATTTTAGACATGATAAAAATATTCTAGATGTGGTCAACCACAGATACTTTGAGCCAGCCTTGAGCCTGAAGTCTGGCTCTGGCTCAGCACAAGGTCCGTCTGGAACCTCAAGCCCATAACGAGCCAAGTTTTCATGTGTCTTCTTCCTACCTCCTTCCCTCTACCCAGGATGTGGCTTTAGGGCCAGAGCTACCAATTTTGGAACTTGGGAACCAGGTTCACGTCTCGGTATTGGCTCAAAATCCTGTGATTCTGGGCAAACCGCTTAAACTATCCATACCTATAAACAATGATTGTGACCTTGTTTAATGCAAGTGGCGCTCATGTAAAGTGATCTAGTAACTATGGGTTGAGTTCACACTATATAAAAACAGCAGAAAAAGCACAAAGAGGTCAAAACAAATCCTTAACATAAGAAAAGACAAATACCCATTTGCTGGCTGATTTTTGCAACGTTAAATTTTAAACCTGTGATAAATCACAGCTCTCCTACTAAAATTGTGTGATCATAACCAAATAATTCACTTCACCAACATTTTTTCCATGAATGTGTATGAAAGCAGTTTCAAATATGTGAGTTCTGAATACCAGTTGTACAAAAACCTATTTATTTTATTTAATATGCTTTAATGCACTGCACTGCATTACTGTCAATGCTTCACATGTTGAAGAAATGTACTTCTCATGTATTTTTATCATATTTTACATGATGTTTGTGATATGATTTACATAGAAAACATATCAGGGATTGGCCCATGCACGGGCTATAAGATCCGAGGCAGACGCTTGACTCAGCTCACCCTGTTAATTTGTTTCTCCCATCTCAAACCTATTTAATAGAGCGGTTGAAGTCCATTACAAAAAGTATAAATACTGCCTTGGGGACGAGGTCAGTGAGCACGGAGGTGGAATCAAAGGCATGGCTAAAAGGAGCAAAATATTGTGTAACTATTTTGTTGATTTCTCACCGTCAGGTGGCTTCACATAAAATAATGCACACCTTCACTGAAAAAATAAATAGAAGTTTAATTAATCACAGAAATTTTTCATTTGTATGATATAAAACCTCTATTCGTTAATGAGTTCACTACAAATGTATATGTGACCAGCTAGAGGTCCACAGAATTGAATCCTGTTTTGTGTAGCAGTGAAAAGTGACTTGTGTATTTTTAGCGCTGGGAGATCCTTGAAAGCATTGTGAATGTTAAAGTTATTATTTTAAATGTTAATTACACACAGAATAATATAGGCTGCAACTAAATGCACATATACAATTAGCTTAAAGATAAAAAAAAGTGCTTCTAAATTATATATTTCAATAATGTATAGATTATACCTAGTGCAAACATTTTTTATAAATGTGCATTTAAAGCAGGCACGCCCCAGCTCAGCTTGACACTCCCTTAAAGTACATCTCAGAGAGAAATTATCTTGGTATCAGGATGGTTCAAGTCACTTCATCAATTCAAGGCTATACTGGCTCCAAAGCAGACTTTACATTTGCTAAATTGTACACCTTTATTGGGGGGAAGAAGGCTTCTTTCTTTATGGCTGTCTGATCCTTCCTCTGGAATGCAGCACAAGAGAAACCCTCCCTTCAGTTGGGGAATCACAATTGTGGGTCTTTATTTTTGTCTTTTAGTGGGGAGGCTAAACTTACAGTAAAAAACCATCTGTTAAGACATCTATCACAGACAACGTACATTAGGGCTAATTTACAGTCCTTGAAAATTACGGACGGTTGATCACCCTACCAACCACCCGCTCAGCGCATGGGAACAACTCAGCACACCAACAACCACCCTGATGAACTTCATCCACTCAGGAGCACCCACCGACTCATGCCCCATCTACTCTTCAACCTCGGAAGCAACAAGATCAGCTACCAGCTCACCACCATCATCAAAGCCTCCATTACTACAGTCACCTTTCCCGATGCATGGAAACATGCGGTGGTGAGCCTCCTCCTCAAGAAACCTTCGGCTTACCGCAGCAGGCTCCAGAGCTACAGTCCGATCTCCCTTCCACTGTTCCCTGACAAAGTCGTTGAGAAGGCCATCAACCTCCAACTCACTGACTATCTGGAAAGAAACACATACCAATCAGCTTTCAGAGCCAACCCCAGCACTGAGACAACCCTGATTGCCGCAACAGATGGCATCCGAGCCCTACTCGATGAAGAAGTTGCTTCCCACATCCTCCTGGACCTCTCCACAGCTTTCAACACCATCTCCCGCAACACACTCATCGATCGACTATGCCAGACTGGAATCACAGATGACACACTGGGATGGATGGCATCCGTCCTCACAGGACGCACCCAGAGAGTTTGCCTCCCTCCCTACTTACACCAACGACACACAGCCCGTCCTTTCTTTCAAAAGACCCCACCCTAATGAAGACCAACTTCCATAACTGTATGAAGAACGTCGCAACATGGATGAAAGAAAACTGCCTGAGACTCAAAATGGATAAATGGAAAGTCTGATCTTCGGAAGACACACCGCCCTTTGGAAACAGTCCTGGTGGACAGCGGAGCTCAATCCTACCTACATGCCAAAAGACCACGCCGCCAACCTGGGCATCATCCTGGACAGCAAAATCTCCATGAAAAATCAGGTCAAAGCTGTCTCCTCAGCCTGTTTCCAGACAATCTGCATGTTCTGCAATATCTTCAGATGACTCACCATCAGCACAAGGAAAACTGTGACACAGGCCTTTGTCACCAGCCGGCTTGACTACGCAAAGCACTCTGTGCCGCCACCACCACCAAACTCATGCAAATACTACAGAAAATCCAGGACACAGCAGCCACACTGATACTCAAGCTGCCCAAGAGGACACACATCACCCAGCACCTAAAGGACCTCCACTTGCTCCCCATCCAGAAGAGATGCCATTTCAGGCTCCTGACCCATACCTACAAAGCCCTCCACAACCAAGGACCAGCCTACATGGACCACTGCCTGATATTTTACCAACCTACTAGAAACGCTCATTCTGCCACCTCCTCACCAAAGCCTGGAACAACCTTCACCTCCACACTGCTCCCTCTCTGACCTAATTTAGGAAGGGACCCAAGACCTGGCTCTTTGACTGATACCCACAGCACAGCGCCTTGATACCCCCGAGGTAATTAGTCATGCTATAAATATACAACTTGATTGATTGATACATCTATAGCGGCAGGTGCCCTAGACTATGGGCACCAACAATGTGGGCTGACATGACGGTCGGCAGCCAACACCGCCCACACATGGCTTTCTACTACCTGGCCTTTTAATTGTCCCAGGTAGCGCATCAGCTGTGTGACCCGAAAAATTCACCTGTGTGGGTAGCTATAGACTGCCGTATTACAGAATCCACATGCCAGTCCCCACTGTGTTACCTCCTACGATCTTTCCGACCATGGCACCACAACTCAATACTGACTTCCACTGCTGTGGCATGAAAAAACGGCCCGCAATCTTATAAAGATTGACCCTTTTCTCTATAGTGCAGCACCTATTTGGCACAATGCTGCCATATGAATCGCCGGGACACTTTCTGTTGTGCAACACGGAACTTGTGTGGAGTGCTGTCTCTAAACCACCTCCTCAGTGAAAGGTACCCTTAAGCCATTTCCTTCATTGAAACAGTAGTTCAATCCTACCCAGGCAAACTATTGGAAGTACCGACAATTTTCTCACTATCTCGAGTGGGCCTCTGGTCTCACACTGGATGCTGGTGATGCTCTGAGGGTGCATGTGGTCTGATCTATGTCCTGAGGACCTTCCCCATGATACAACCATATTGAAACATAGTATGGGCCCAACTGCGAAGTCGCCATTCTTAGCTTGTCCACCTAATGATAAACTGGATCCTTTTGACAGAGCCTGGTGTGTTTTTCAAAACTCGCTAGAAGCCATAACTGAACAATCACAGGCGGGTGCAATCCTCTTGCCCTGCTCCTCTGGGATCGCTGATCTGGCCTGATGCTCACGAATCCCTGGATTTCGGGGACCAGTTCACACTACCCTTTTAGAGGTATCCACTATCTGTGGAGCCAGCCATTAATGAGTTCCCTTCATCCTAGCCGTGGATGTTCTTCCCACCCTGGGCACCTAGAATGATGCACGGACATCCAGGCGCTCCAATGCTCTCGCCATTCCAGTTCACATAAAGTACAACATGCCGCCTGCCCCTTTCACCCAAGTCCTCTATTGGCTAAGTCCCCCCTCTTCTACCCCCACCTCCTGCAGCCCCAACTTCTTCCCCCTCCCTCTACAAGTTTATTAACTCTGAGAGGTTGGAAAATAGTACCTGAGATACAACACAAGCTGCAGATGGACACTAAGGGAGACTCAACAGATGCCAGATTCCGAGGGCAGATTGAAGTGGTGCTGAGTGATGTTGAGGTGGTGCTGGGTTGGAGGTGTGCTGGTGTGGAGGTGATGCTCAGGTGATGCTGAATGATACTTAGGTGGTGCTGAGGTTGTGCTGAGTGATGCTGAGGTGGTGCTGAGTGATGCTGTGGTGGCGGTGCTGCACTGGTGCTTAGGTGGTGCTGAGTGATGCTGAGTTGGTGCTGTGCTACGGTGATGGTGCACTGATGTTGGAGTGGTGCTGCCTGAACCTGAAGTGGTGCTGAATTGCTGCTAAAGTGGGGCTGTCCTGGTGCTGGGACTGCGCTAGTGCTGAGATGGGGCTGTGCTGGTGGTGGGTTACTGATGCGGAGGTGGTATTGTGCTGATGCTGAGATTTTGCTGTGCTGATTCTGAGGTGATGCTGTTGTGGTGCCCAGGTTATGCTGAGTGATACTGACATGGTGCTGTGTGATGCTGAGGTGGTGTTGAGTGATTCTGTTAGTTTTGGGGTGTTAGTGCTGCGCTGGTGCTCAGGTGGTGTTGTGCTTGTGCTAAGGTGGTGCTGAGTGATGCTTTGTTGGTCCTATTCTGAGGTGATGCACTGATGCTGAGATGGTGCTGCGCTGATGCTGAAGTGGTGCTGCATTGATGCTGAGTTGCTGATGAAGTCAGGCTTCACTGGTGCTGAGGTGAGGCTGTGCTGGTGGTGGTGCACTGATGCAGAGGTAGTCCTGTGCTGAGATGGTGCTGTGTTGATGTTGAGGTGCTGCTGTGCTGGTGTTGAGGTGGTTCTGCATTAGTGCTGAGGTGGTTTTGTGCTGATGCTGAGTTGGTGTTGCACTGGTGGTGTGTTCTGATGGAAAGCTTCCAGGTTCTCACAAAAAACGAGTTTTTTAAAGGAAAGTAACATTTAAAAAAAAAAAAATCAAGAACACATTGTCGCTCCAGCACTGGCACAGGGTCAGATAGCTCCAGTAAATATGCCTGGGCACAAAAATTAAACTGCACCCCATTAGTGAATTAGATAGGTATAAAATAGGGTCATTTGAACATGGAAAGACATACTATTTAAGTTGTTTGCGAAATATGGATGGCTTCATTGATTTGAGCTTGCTGCAGGCATTGTTTGATTTCTTATCTGGGTGATCAACAGTAAAAAAAAACAGTATACCATAAAACAGTTCAACAAACAAGCAAAATCAAGGCCCCTACACTGGCATGTCAGAGCAGTACTTATGGCACTGTATGATTGCATTTAAGCAATTCCGACTCTGACTGGCACTAAAGGGGCATATTTTGAAGGATGGTGTGCACAATCAAATGTTATCAGGTACAGTGGAAGAAAAGTATATATAACAATTTAACAGACAACGGTGTGAAGATCGGCTCAAAAAAAGCTTCACTATGTATGTATGTTTTTTATTGAATATATTTTATCTGGTGAGCCAAATAAAGAGGTCTCAGAGACACGATCTAAAAAAATGTCTAATTCTATATGGCTTTCCACTTTGTCTTGCACATCCGAGTGGCGGTGGTGCCTCAGTATATATCTGATAATAGGAGCTGGAGGCAGAGAATGGATCAGATTCTGAAAACTAATTTTTGGTCAAATATAGCTTAATTGTGCTCATCTCCAAAAGCATGCCCCGAGTCAGGCCACAATGACTTCGTAAAAGGCGTTTAACCAGGAATAAGACTGCTGCAGAATTAAATCACATTTTAGATGTGATGCAAAGCCATAACGACAAAGGATGCAAACAACTGCACACCAAACATGGCATCATTTGCATTCATGCCCCAAAGACACTTCTTTCAAGGTGAAAGTAAACGCTTTTAAAGCCAGGGGAGGAGGGGGCTGTTATGAGCATTAATGCAATCCAGATGGCTGAGATAGAATCTGCCCGCTTGCCAACTGGCAAGAAGTGAGTTAGGGAGGGGTTGTCTCTACTGAGACAGCAGCCTGTATATGTGTGGCATGTGGACCCTAATCTACCCAGGAACATATAGCATGCTACCCTCACCTACAATAAAGCTGCTGTGGAGGCAAGCCAACACAAACAGCGGAAAGGAGGGTGGGGACAAGAGAACATGGACAACATATGGAGGAAAGGCATGTAAGGGAAGCAGACGGCCAGGGTGGAACACAAGTCGAAGTGTGGTCCCTACACTAGAAAACCACTGTAGTGGTGTGTGTGCTGAATAATCTATACACAATTTATAACACTGAATGGGGAGCTTTTTTCCCAAGTTCACTGCGGTGTAGGGTACACCACTCCCTCTGCACCACATGTAACTGCTATCTTGGTAACCTTACATGGGCGCCAAAACACACATAAATGACCAGAGATGAAAGCCCACTAGTAATAGGGCCAGTAACCATGAGCGTTAACAGCACACCAAGAGTTGAGACAAATGTAAGCGATTCACAGCAGAAAAGCAAGGATTTCCAAACAGCAAATAAACGAACCAATGGAAAACTGTGGGCGTTCTCGAGGTCCATAGGGCAGATACAGCATGTCTCGACAGAGACAGCACATGCACTGCCTAGGCTTGAGTTATTTTGGGGGCAGGAAGATGGACTTTGGATGCGTTCTGCTGCGCATGTGCCTAACTGAATGAGGTATACTTCAATTTAGAGGCACAAGCTACAGCAGTGACATCATACTAGTGGGCTTGTTGAATTATAAAAGCATCAATATGTTTGCTTTTGGGAGTACCTTTTCTTTGGCCCTGGGAGGTTTTAAGAAAGCTCCAACTAATTAAATGAATAATGGATGGTGGTGGGCCAAGCCGATGGGGAGTATGGGGTAATGGGTGGTGACAATTTGCTAATAATCAGCAGATGGGGTGGACTTTAGGAGGAGAGCTGCTGGCTGCTCTTCTCTTTTCTGGATAAATAATCAGCAGGAACATTTGTTCAGGACTGAGTGTGATCTGACTTGGAGAGAGTTACAAACCTGGGCCAGAGCCTGATAATTCAGAGGGCACCGCTCTCTCACCTTTGTTGCAGCACTGACAAGCAGCACAAGGAGCCCAAGAAAAACAAAGTATTCGGTGCGGGCAACTTTTCAGGTTAGCATACACCGATCGCCTGGTGGCACAGGTACCCGTTTAATCTGCCTGTGACCTGTCTAGGACACACAGGGAATTTCGGGGGGATGAAAATGTATTCAAATTATTACTTCTTTCTGCTGGCAGCTGTGCTTAATTTGTGCCAACATTGGGCTCTTGCACTTGCATCAAAGGATGACGTTACTCCTTAATGCATCCATTATTACGTTGTGTGATTATTCCATGCAAGATGCTTTTTTATGTAAGTAATAAAATAAATGCATTAATAAATGTGGCACATAGTAAGACCTTTCCAGGTACCACTACTCCAGAGTGCCACCTCTCGTGCTAATATGACGCCAGAGATGTGCGAGAGTAACTCTTCTATTTGCACCAGTTGTAGCTCTGAAGATGAAAACACACTTCTGTAGTGTATGCTCAATCTGCAGACTGTGAATTGAGTGGCACTTATTTTCCCAAGGGAAGCAGAATGCTGGATCTAATAGATCCATCCATGGCCTGGGAGCTGCCAGTCTCCAAGACTGATTGGTAAATGTAAGGCATGCCAATCAGTTATTGCTTGTCTCGCCCACTACGTCTTTCCGAGTTTCTGACATGATCAAGGGAGTCGGACAAGAAATGTGGCATTATGATAATCCTCTGCCAATCAACAAATCAACTTTATGTTACAAAGTAGAGTGCAGGGTTATTTAAGAGTCAAATGTGGTAAAATTACCCTATTGGTTCCTGTAATAGTCTGGCTGTTTGTTACCATTGTGATCAAGTGATTAAATAAACATGCCAAACAGATTCTATCAATTAAAGAATGTGCAGGGCATAGTAATCCAAGAAACCAATCAGTATTGCTAATGAAAAAGACGTAAATACGTATTTCTGAGTACGGAATTAATTCAAGAAGTAAACATTATTTTTTACAATCAGACAAAACAGTAATTCCTTGCCCTAGTCTGTGTTATTACTTAAAACAGGCCTGCTCAAAAAATGCTTTCATATGATTCTGAAGTAAATTCAGAACTTCTTAAATTAATTGCCCTGATAAAATGTGCTGCTAGCTACAGAATATCTTATTTCAAAAGGAACACTTTGGGGTAATCTCGAATGATTTACTGTCATTTCGAACGGTTACTTACTTGCAAGCAGATTTCAATCCAAACTTTCAAGAAGGAATTTAGAGTATGTATTAAGACCAGAAACCTTTCCTCATGTGATTTTGGGCTCTCTGCGCTTAATATTCATTGAATTGGAAAGCAGGGTAGTGCTATGGGCCAATCAAGTCTCTAAATTTGCTTAAAGCCCTGCAATCCACTGAGGTGGGAGTTTGACACAGAGGGTCATATTTATGAGAGCTTTGCGTCATGCTTGCACTATGCAACCATGGTACATGCAGGACACAAAGCTCGAAGTCATATTTATGAAGCCACACAAAGCCACTTTGAGTGGGTTTGAATGGTTTTTAACACTATTAGTGCTGCCGTCGGCCGTTGAACGTTCGGAGCACTACCTGGCTGGTGCTGCGAACGTTCAATGGGCGACGCAGCCCCGCCCGCTCTTTAAAACCGCTGCACTGCCGTGAAGAAACGGCAGCGGCTAACAGGTTAAAAATATGGAGTAGTTCAATGCAGTGCAAATCACTGCTGCATTACTCTACTCAACGGAGTTTTCCATGGGCAATGGAGTGGGTGTTCACACACAAATCACATGGGGGCATATTATCAAGGGGGTTTATCTCCGCTTTTTTGGCTTTAAAAGCCAAGAAAGCGGAGATAAAATTATCTCCCTATTACCAAGCTGTCGCTAACACCAGTTAGCGACAGCTATTAGGAGATAGCGACCATCTTGGGCCCCACTTTGCATGTCAGTGATATTTATCACTAATGAGATGCAAAGTGGGCGTGCCAAGATGTTAGAGACTGAAAACAGTCGCTAACATCGCTATCTCCTATTACCAACTTTTGGAGATATTCGCGCTAAGCGGGAATATCTCCAAAAGCTAACACCTGCCCTGAGCAGTTCTTAGCCATGTTATCCAATGGGAGGTGGATAACATGGCTAAGAGCATTTGCTCGATAATGCATGAATATCGCGGACTTTTCAGCGATATTCATGCATTTCGGCCGTTTTTTATCGCATTTGCGATAAACCTTGTTAATAGCAAGGTTTATCTGCGATAAAAATCGCCGATGTGCGGCGATAATTTTTGTCTCTAAACAAGTTAGAGACAAAAATTATCGCTAGTTGTTGGTAATATGCCCCATGGTTTTTAACGCATTACCAGATTTACCATACCTGGTAAACCTCAGAATGCGCCAAAAAGATACGCCTGAAGACTAGGTGAGGGAGAACAAGGAGAAATATGGCACATTCCTGCCCTCTGCCTGTGATGCAGGGAAGCCCAGCAAGGTAACTTGCTGAGCTGCCTTGCACTACAATTCTCATAAACATGCCCCAGTATGTTCAACAGCCCTAGAATCAACCACCTAAGGAAAGAGAAAGTTGTGCTTCAATAACTGCGGCACTCGGACACTAGTGCTAAATACATATTGCTAAGTAATCCTTCATGAACAATAATTATGTTTTGCAGGTGTGAGAGGCTGACCTTTTATATGCTGTCTACTAATGTAAGTGGGTACCTTGCACCAGTCCAGACAAATTTTATGGTGATCTAAGAGGTCTTAGGCAACCTTGGAAACTTCTCTAAGTGGTAGCTCTGGAGAGCAGGCTTAGTCCAGAAGGAGTGTAAAGCAGCTTGTTTTACCAGAATGTCATCTTATAGTATAGATTAAGTGAAAGGGACGACACCAAGTATTTATAAAAATATGTATTTATTATATAATACTCTCTAGAATGTTCAAGTATCTCCAACATGGAGATAACCACAATGCGTGCAATACTTTAGCAAAGAAATACAGTAAGTAGCACAAAATATTCACAGTGCCCCAAGGGGGGGACCAAACCATATACTTAGAAAGTGGTATAAGAACCATGACTCAAGTCAAGACAGTGTCGAGAGGATGTAGAATTGCTATGATTCCAAGAAACCACTCAAGGTGACTAGCTAGGGACCCCACGGGGAGCGTGTTCAGTGTAGGAACACAACCGCGTGCTCCATACAAGTCTATGTGCAAGTCGCAGTTGGATTTTTAAAGATTAAGGACCTTTCCCAGGGGACCCTGAAGAAACCCTGTGGAAGACAGAAGGTTGGAGTGCCACCCCACCCATGAATACCGTACTACCCAGGTTACCTACACCAGGGAAGCCGGGTGCGTACGTGTGAAGTGATGTCGGAAACTGTTGTCAAACCTAATGGAGGACTTCAGGAAAGCAGAGGGGACAGAGTCTATGTCACTCAGGAGTGTCAAGTAGACTTGGAAGATGAATGCCCTCCGATGTCAGGTGCTTGAGGATGAATGTCAAGGACCTTGACTCTGCAGCTGTAAAGACCAGGTGATGCTAAGGAGGGCCAGGAGCCATGCACAAGCTGTCCCACAAGAATGTTGAGTGCTGAGGGGTCGGTGTCTGGTGGGAGCACCAACAAGCCTTGGCAAAGGCAAGCCATGCAGGAATGAAAAGGAGGAGCCATGTCGGGACTAGGAAGGTCCAGGGGACTCACCAAAAACAGGGGAGTCAGAGCAGGCCCAAGCAATCAGGGCATCTTAACAGAAACACATGTGACCCTCAAGTGGACCCACCGTTCGGAGGCACTGGAGTTGAGGGAGGACCTCAAGCAGCTCACCAAAAGATGCAGGCCACCCTGTACACGATGTGGTGTGGCTGAAGATTCTGGTACCAGGAGATGCTCAAAACTGGGTCTACTTGGAGTCTGAAGATCTTTTTGCATAGAAGCCAACACGCCTTTGCAACTGCAAAGTGGACGCGGTACCCAGGGGTTAGTCTATTGCAACCCCCACGATGACTACTGGCCTCAAACTAGGTAAGAGGGTAGAGCAGGCCTCGTGAGCTGAGGAAACCACCACCTGTGTTGCAGAGCAGGGCTGAGTCCGGAGGAGATTGGGATCTGCAGTCCGGTCAACTTAGGTGTGATGCCTGCAAATGCAGGTGAGTGACTCCTTCAGTCCAAGGGAGATTACGTTGGTTGTCTTTGATTCTTCACAGGCCTTGGAATGATGCACAAACACAGACAATGCAGCGGACTGGACGAGAGATGAAGTCAGGCCCAAACAAAGTCCAGCTAAGTCCAGAGTGCCCAGATAGTAGAGGTGCAGTGGTGTATGATCTGAATTATTCCCACGACAAATCAACGGGCCTACATCCAGGAACGCCCTTAAGTACCCTAGGGAAAGGGATGGGTAGAATCAGTGGACCCACCCAGGGGAGGGTCCGTACAGGGGGGAGGTTACTCAAATGTCCAGTTTTGCACCAGAGTGGGAGCCAACGGATCCCAGAACTGGTTTGAACTGGACTAAGCACAGGGACACCAAATTTGCCCCTCGTGCAGACTTTCTGGTGCTGGCAAGTGCACCCACTCGGCCCCTATACACTAAATCCTGTCTGGGAGGTGGTCACAACTCCTTGTGACAGGATGCCTATTGTTTCCTTCCTCTGCTCGAGCTTGGCTCAGCAGCAGGAGGGCAGAAATGTGTCTCTGGTCAGCAGCAACCATTTTGTGCTGTCCAGGTCTAGAAAGTTGGCACCAGGAACACTGAGAGTCTAACGGAGGTTTCGTCCAGTGCTTGGAATTATACCTCCCACAATGTTTATGCTTTGGGGGTATGATTCCAACATGTTTGATACCAAACATGATAGGATTCGTTGCAACCATTTTCAAGATGGTCAATGAGTAATTACGCAGGGTCACTCTATGTAGTATATGGCTGCTTCTCTGATAACCCAGGAGAATGGACCCCATAGGCTACAGGGGTGTCCTGCAGGGGCACCCTCTCACTTAGACCCAAGCACCCTGCCTTCAGGATTGCAAAGGCCTGCTATAGGGGCAACTTATAGGTTTTAAGTGCAGTGACCCTTAGATATAGTACACCTATATCATTAATAAGTGGTGCATACACAAACTTACACAGGCTGCAGTGGCTGGCCTATAGTTCCATTTTGAATGGTCTCTCATGAGTGGCATAATACATGCTTCAGCCCATGGGAGACCTCTGGGGTACCTATGCCCTGGGTACATGGGTACCATATAGTAGAGACTGAAAGGAAGAGTAACCCAGTATCCAATCTGGGGTGTACTTAAGTACTCAACACAACATTTTAGGTAGAAAGCAGATAGACTGGTGTCCTTATTAGCAGGGCCCCAGCAGGACTAAACAAAATACAGCTTAGCACCAGACAAAAAGTGTCAGCAACCACTATGATTCCCTCGGGGCCGTGCCGATGCTCAGAGGTTTCCACCTCTTGGCAGCCCAAGTTTGGATATGTGTATCAAGGTGGACTGTTGGGATCGTCTAGAGGGGAAAGGAAAGGTTAGGAACAGCAGGGAAGGAGACCCAAGAATGACAAGGAACAGTATTCAATTCTCTATCCTTCGTTACTTATTACATAATAAGTTATACAGTAAGAAAACATGTACATGAAATACATGTGAAGTAAAAAGAAGTTGCCGTACACCAGGAGAGAGTAGAGGGTGAGATCAGGATATCAACATGTTATTATCCTATAAAAGAACAAGGAATACTAATAACTGCAAACAGCCTCTTTCGACGGTTGTCACAACTTCCTGGAAGGAGACTATCTCTAAGTAACAGCGCCTACTAATAAGCATGAAGCCATGACTTGACAGCATGGACGGTTCTTTTCTGGACAGCCCCTACAAATCTCCCCTGTAAGCAAACGTGTGAAAAAGGAAAAGACCACTTTTATTTGGTTGAACAATACTCCTGGATATTTATTCTTTCCAATAACATATATTGATTTTCCAAATGAGTATAACCAAAGATGTGGCTGAATATCCAATGAATCCATAATAACGTAACCAATATGTCCTGGAAGCAACTAAAATGCCATAGTACATTTTAAGACTGCAAGTAACTCTTTCCAGGTAGAACTCAAAGTGTGGCAAATGGAAAAGAAACTTTACTTGCCCATCCTGATTGTTTTAAG
This sequence comes from Lissotriton vulgaris, assembly GCF_964263255.1. NCBI lineage: Eukaryota > Metazoa > Chordata > Amphibia > Caudata > Salamandridae > Lissotriton > Lissotriton vulgaris. The sequence goes on from NC_141695.1 coordinate 1,121,103,462, forward strand.
CTGGTTACAAAAAAAGATACCCACACTTTACTCCAAGGTGGAATAATAATACCTTATAGTTATGAGTCTTTCAAATATCCAATGACTCTGAAGCATGAAAAACCTATTCCAGCTCTGAATAAACAAATCACAAATACCTACTACCCATGAGCCTCTTTAAGTTAGAAGGATACTCACCAACGGAGGAGATCGCACAAGCTCATGAACCCTTAGCAGCAGGATTACACTGAGCTCTGCAATGGGGATTGATAGGAATCACCTAAACATGAGACTGCCCAGAAGACACGTTCTGCCAACAGGAGAATCGCATCGAAGCCGCTGATAACAATTCCCCAAGACCAGTGGCTTCCAAGAAATCAAGAGTGGTGTAAGAAGCACCCTTACCACACTGCGTTACTTCTATCCAGCGAACGCCAAATCTCCACAAAATATTAAGTGTCTTTATGAAGGCGCCCTTCAGCTATATCCAGCTCCGTCTGACGGCATGCTCCTCTGTGCATGCTTCGTCGGAACCTGTGGAATGATCGGATACCAAGTTCTTTCCGCACACTGCAGCTTTGTGATTGGCTGTCAGTGTAGTCAGTTTCTGTGCGCCCTGACAGCACATTCTCCCCTCGCAAAACACTGACAGAAACAGGGATTATCCTGGTATCTCCTGTGGAAGGCTGCCACCAAACGGGGAAATGCACAGCATCCCATGGTTCCCACGAGTCGTCCTCAGGACCATAACCTTTCACGATACAAGATACCACAATTTTCTTGGTGTGGTTTTTGTGTCACTAACACCATTTACCTTGAACTCTTTATTATGACTCACCCACAAAAGAACTGGCTGTATTGTGAGAGGCAAAGAGATGATTTCAATAGGGAGACATGGAAAACAGGATGTATACGAAAGTGAGTCGGCAAACATAACTTTACGGCTACTGGGCCTATCTGTTTCAGAACTTTGTAGGGACCTATGAATTTGGGATTCAATATACTGTGTCTCTTGAATCTTATGTTTTTTGTGGACAACCTCACTAAATCCACCCTTTTATAAACAGCATTGGGCTTTTGATGTTTATCAGCCTGTTTCATATACAATTCTTTTGCATGCTGGAGATACTTCTTTGTTTCTGTTAATGTCTTTTGGATGTAATCTAACCGTTGATGTACTTCAGGAAGCTTCTGATTGTGGCTGGGAGATAAGAAAGGAATGAAATGTGGAACCCATAAGAGCTATAGAAAGGAGAGTGGTGTATAGAGATATGAGTGGAGCTGTTGTGTGCTTTTTCTGCTAACCACAACCAATCCACCCATGCTTTGGTGTTACATAACATCTGATGAACAGTTTGAGCGCTTGGTTTAGCCGTTCCGTTTGACCATAAGTTTACGGATGGAAACTGATGGACAACGCGGAAGAGATGTGCAACTCGGAAAAGCAAACCCTCCAGAATTGGGCCGTGATTTGTTCCCTATCTGAGACTATTGCACGTGGCAGACCATGTAACCACACCACATTCACCAATAGCAGCCTAGCTAACTGACCAGCTACAGGAAGGTGTTTACAGGCAATAAAATTACCCATTTTCCTTAGACAGTCAATTGCCACCGAGATAAAAGTATACCCCTGATCTTTGGATAACCCAACGATAAAGTCCACTGAGAAACTTTCAGGAGTTGGCAGAGATTGTAGGAGACCTTGAGGTTTGATTTTGTCGGTTTCCAAACGAGCACATGTAGAACAACCCTTTACCCAGGTGATAACGTCTTGCCTTAGTGATGGCCACCAGAATTGTCTCAGGATCTTTTCGGTTGTCTTTTGAATACCACCAAGTCCCGCACAAGGGAGGATATGACACCGCTGAAACACCTGCTATCTCAATTCTTTAGTAGGAAGGAAGACTTGTTTTTCCTTCAGAGGAATTCCTTGTTGTACATGCCGCTCAGGATGATGTCTAAGCCACTCCCTTCAGGTAAACGTATGCGTTCCCTGCATTATTTCCCCAAAAAACGAATTGGTTTGTGTTACACAAAGGACCTTACAAGGTTCAATGATTGCCCTTTCTTTCATGACCAGGTCTGAAGGTAACAATGAAATGGTGTTCTGCAAAGAACAACATCCAACGTAGTTGACGTGGAGTTAATTACCTGGCTGACTTCATGAATTGAAGATTACGGTGATCCGTGTAAACTGTTACTCTGTGTTTGGCTCCTTTTATCCAGTGCCTCCATTCCAGAAACGCCTCTTTGATGCCTAACAGCTATTTTTCGTCGATAGTATAGTTTTGCTCCTCGCTATTCAGTTATCTAGACATTAGGGCGATCTGAAGTAATTGACCTGTCATAGTATGTCTTTGCGGCAAAATAGCCCCCACTGCCACATTGGAAGCATCCGCTTCTACAACAAATGGTACTTCTGGATTAGCATGAGCCAATATCAGGGTTATAGAAAAGGCCTCTCTCAGTGTCTCAAAAGCAACTTGGGCCTTGTCTGTGAATTCAAAGGGAATCTTTTTCCATAAGTTTTGTGATGGGGCCACAGAAGTTGAAAAATGATGGATTAACCGCCTGTAAAAGTTGGCAAAGCCAAGAAAACATTGTATGTCTCTAACAGTTTGAGAACGTGGCCACTCAGTGACGGCTTTGAGCTTCTATTCCACCATGACCTGTCCTGCAGGTTTGAGCATGACTCCTAAACATTCTACTGTGGTAACGTGAAACTCAAATTTGCTGATCTTGCAAAACAGATGGTGTATTTGAAGTGTCTGTAGAACGAGGCTCATGTGCTCCTTATGTGCTTCCATGTTTGAAAAAAAAATAAAAATGTTGTTGATGTAGGCTACTACAAAATGATCCAGATACTCTAGAAGGACATTCAGAAAGAACTGAAAAGCAGCTGGGGCAGTACAAAGGCCAAAATACATGACCATATATTAGTACAATCCGTACTGCGTCTTAAAGGTGGTCTTCCACTCTTCGCCCTCCCTCATGCGATCCAAATGGCATGCACCTTGGAGATCAAGTTTGGTATAAACAACCGCTACTATAACTTGTTCCCAATACACAGAGATTAAAGGAAGCGAGTATTAATTTCTAATGGTGATTGCATTTAATGCTCTAAAGTCAATGCATGGTCTAAGTTCTCCATTGGCTTTAGATATAAAAAAACAAAGGAGACACAGCAGGCGAGCTGGAGTGACGAATGAATCCCAGAGAGAGATATTTATCATGGTATTAACGCAGATGTTCATTTTCTGGCTCAGGAGGAGCATATATTCTGCTACAAGTCACCACCTCTCCCAGGAGAAGATCAATGCGACAATTGTATATTCTATGAGTAGGTAATACTTCTGCCATAGTGTTGCAAAAAACATCATCAAACTGTTAATAACCGTCAGGTAGCTCCTCGTGCTTTTCCGCTGCAGTAGCTATGGGGTGTCATAAAGGCAAGGCCTTTGAAGGAACTGTAGGAGGAGATATACAGTGCGAAGTACAGTATTCGGAATCCATGTTCATGGTCATCTCCGACCATGCAATGTTCGGGACATGTTTCCGGGGCCATGGTAGACATAAAATCACCCAGTATTTCGGCGCCTGAATGAGATTAAACAAGAGTAGTTCATAATGGTCTTCTTTATACCAGATCTCATATTCTTTAGTAGCATATTGTGTGGGTCCGGATTCCAGGAATTTGCCATCCCAAGCAAACACACTCTCTGGGGTCGTCTTTAGTACTAACTCCCCTCCTTGTCTGAGGGCTCCTTTTTCATCCATGAAACAGCCAGTCGCCCCTGAATAGACCATTACCTTGATGTGATTACGTTCAAGATTAACTAGAATATCCATAGTGATAAAAAAGTGTTCTGGTCCAAAGGCGTTATCTTGTTTCACTGAATGTATGTCACAAACATTTAAGGGCTCCCCTTCCTTTAACCTCAAGCTCCCTAGTTTTCTGACGTTTTGTCTGCTGTCACAGTGTCCACTTAACCAAACCTGGGATGACTATTTCAAGGTTTAACAGGACATTCTCTGAGCTAATGTCCATTCTTACCACAGTACAACCAAAGTCCTTGTTTCCATATAAATTCTCTTTCAGTGGGGGTGAGAGATGCATGCACTCTCCCTTTTTCCATCGGCTTCGTAGGGGTGGTTCGTCGTTCCTGTGTTTTGGGGTTTTCAAAATGCGGGAGGATCCTACCTCTTTGTTTGGAGTCTCCTTTACTCTCCCTGATATGATGATCCAACCGCATGGCTAACTGTATAAGAGCAGAACAGGTCTGAGGTTGAGGGTCCACTTGAGTCAGGACATCTTTGAGTTTGTCTTTGTGTCCCTGGTAGAAGAGACGCTTGTTTAGCTTCCGGTCGGTATGTTTCGGCAACAAGTCTTCTAAATAAATTCAAGTAAACTAGCAATTCCTTATTACCTTGCCGTAGTTTAAGCAATTCTCTATCTGCAGATAAAGTTCGGCTTTGCGGCCAAAGGTTTTCTCGAACTCTTCTCAAAAAGCATCCCAATCAAAGAGTAGGGGGTTATCTCTCAATACGATGGGGACGGCCCATTGGGCAGCTTCTCCAGCCAAATAAAAAATCAGAAAGGCTGCTCTGGCCTGATTAGTAGAAAACATTTTAGGCTTACAATTAAAATGTAGCAGTACCTGTGTTAGGAATACCTGTACTTTGTGAATATTCCCATACAATCTTTCAGGGGGGGCTAAAGGGATTTGTGACCGAATGTCCACTACAACTGCACTAGGGAAGGGTGAAGAAGGACTACCTACATCAAACGGGTTTCTCTGCATCCTCTCTACACATGCCTGTAAGGCTGCAGTTTCATTACACAAAGCTGTCAGCTCCATTTGCACCAAGGCAAGGGCAGCCAGAACATCATCCAAGGTGTCCATTCTGAGTTCAACCCGACCAGGAGGATAACAATTAGTGGGCTGATTATTCTGTCAGGAACCACTATGATTTCCTCAAGGTCGTGCCGATGATCAAACGGGTCCAACGCTCGACAGCCCCAAGGCCGCATATGTGTATCAACGCGGACTGTTGGGATGGTCAAGCAGGGGAAGGAAAAGGAAGAAACAGCAGGGCAGGAGTCCTGAGAATGACAAGGAACAGTACTCAATGTTCTATCCTTCTGTGCTTATTACATAATAAGGTATACAGTAAGAAAACATGTACTTGAAATACCTGTAAAGTAAAAAGCTAGGAGAGAGGAGAGGGTGAGATCAGTATATGAACATGCTATTATCCTATAAAAGAACAAGGAATATGAATAACTGAAAACAGCCTCTTTCGACAGTCGTCACAACTTCCTGGAAGGAGACTATCTCTAAGTAACACCACCTACCAATAAGCATGAAGACGTGACTTGACAGTATAGACAGTTTTTTCCTGAACACCCCCTAGAGACCTCCCCTGTAAGCAAACGTATGATTTGGTTGAACAATACTCCTGGATGTGTCTTCTTTCCAATAACATCTATTGATTTTCCAAATGAGTATAACCAAAAATGTGGCTGAATAGCCAATGAATCAGTAACAACGTAACTAATATATTCTGGAAGCAGCTAAAAAGCCACAGTACATTTTTAGTGGGCGATTAACTCTTTTCAGGTAGAACTCAAAGTGCAGAAAATGGAAAATAAACTTTACTGGCCCATCCTGATTATTTTAAGTCGGTTCCAAAAAAAGAGATACCCACACTTTACTAATGGAACAGGGCAGCAGCCTAAAAACTCCCTCTGTTCGCCCTATATAAACTATACGCATGATTGAAAAAATTCTTTTTGTTCACTGTTTTGGTAATTTTTTCTACATGTATATTTGTGATTTAGAAACACAATTTTTTGTATAGTTATATGTTCAGGTTTTTTCACTGTACAGAATAATAATTTGTTGTATAGTATGTTGAAAAATGTATGGCAATACGCAAAGTTGACGACGTTTTTGCTCTGCCTTTAAAATGTTTCTGAGATATGACTAAAAAGAAAAATGACACAAAAATAATTGTTGGGATTTACTAATAAATTATGTTTATCCTTTTTCAAAAATCGGTTGCTTAAATTCATGTTAGAGGTCTAGGTAAAACCCCCTTGTTTGAGAAGATTACGTGGCTCAACCTACCCTCTATCCCATTGAGCGAAACCCCCCCTTTTTTCTCCTGCTAATGGAACAGGGCAGGAGAAGAGTGGTTTGCCCACTCCTAAGCGTGCAATGACTGTTTCGTCGGCCCTCCCTGGCCTTCCAAACCAGTCATGCGCACTTTCCCACTTCTCAATGCGGGCTGTATACAGTCTGCATGGAGAATATGCTCACCCCTCCAGACCCTGTTTGATCGCTGTGTCAAGGTATTCAGACCAATCGTAATGCTGCATTGCAGCTTTGTGATTGGCAAATGGGAGGGAGACTGGCTGCCTGCTTCCTGTTCCTGAAGTCAGAGCAGGAGAGGAAGAGCAGAGACGTGGGACCCAGCGGTGGCAAGGTAAGTGATTTTTATTAATATTTTTTTTATCTTGTTCCTCCCGCAATCGCAACCACCTGTGCGACACACCTGTGCCCTCCCCCCACGCCAGCCCGCCCCTCCTCCCACAAGCCATACCTGCTGCAACTGACATGTAGATCTGCTCGACAGCCTGTGAGTCTAAGAAATTCCCTTTCTCTCGCCCATGCCTAAAAAAAAAGTGTCCTTGTGTAAAAACTGCAAAAAAACGGTCTTGACTATGAAATCTAATAATACATAGTCCATTTAATGACCTCTGTTCACCTCTTTATTATCCTGTATGATGCAATTAAGCCTCTACTGTCATCTAGTTCCTTTATATTTATCTCAAGGAGACATAAGAAAAAGTATAGAATTGCTTCCTTGAAAGCACAAGGCTAATCTTAATAACCACTAATGTACTCCGCTAACCACCAACCTTGGCTTCCAGTACTACTGCACAATTTGGTTGAAGGCCTCATCAGGGGTAGTAGGTGCTATATAAATGCAATACAATACATTTGTTAAATCAAAAAAGGTGTAATGAAAGCTAGTGTCACAATGGCTACAGAAAGCTATTTTGAGATGAAAAAAGTTAAAAAGCACTGAAACAAATGTTAAAGTGCTTTTTTGTTTTAAAGACATAGAGCTATACAAACCATATATTTTCCTAAGTAATGTATGATGTCATTTTTCCTCTGAAAATTCAACTGAAATATGTTTATTCAAATGCAGTTGTGCTACTGTCTTACTGCCCTTCCAGGAATATGGATTAAACCGCCCCATATTGCGGAAGCTGCAAGTATACCCCTCTTGAGGAGTCCACGGCCACAAAACATGTTTGCCTGTGGCTCCAAAAATCATTGCACTGTGCATTTAGGGGTGGGGGGAATTTGGGTAATGGCGTTACGCAAATCTCTGCAAAACGGTAAAAAATCTCCACAAACATGCATAAATTCAGCGAACACGCAGAATTGCTTTTTCGTGATGCTTTTTTACTGTTCGCAATTGCTGTTAGCGTGCTTGGGGGAAATATCTCGCGAACACGCATTTTGAGAACGCGAACAAGCAAAAAATTTTGCGCAGTTACGGAACGCAGAATTTTGGGCAATTTCGTGTTCTCCGCGGAATTCGAATTTACCCAAATTCCGCAAATTCCGTGAACGGAACGTATTTTGCCGCCCAGGCCTAATTAATAGAAACTTTGTATCAAGGGAATGACAATAAAGAATGAGTAAAGTTGAGTAGAACATAGTTCGCAGATGTTCATTGTTAGAAATGGGGATCTCTGAATGGCTAAGGCTTGTGCCAAAGCCAGGCAGAGACCACCACTCTAGTCATGGAAAGAGAGTTACTCGCCAAAGATAACCCCTGCTCACCCCCTTGGTAGATTGGCACGAGCAGTCAGGTTTATCCCAGGGGGGATGTGTAAAGCATTTGCGCAACACACACTGCAACAACATACTAGGCACACCGCAAAAGGAACTCCACACAAGGTTATATATAAATATAGCTTTTGTATTATCATATATATTACCCAGTGCCAACTGGCACTGGTTAATATTTACAGGGGATTATTTACACATGACAGGGCCACGTGGGCCACTGTCAGAATTATCACTTGGTAAAAATAGTAAAAGTAAGAACATATCATAAACTTAGAACACAACCAGTAATTACTGGTACACTATACTCAGCATTAACCTGGAACATAAATCATATCATATACAGTATCACATCAGGCGAGAAATATATTCTGCGCCAACCTCATAAGCCTAAACATAGTAGACCATAATCTCCTAAACATAACTTGCATTAGGAAATAAACTTACTAACATAAACCGCAGTAGGGAATAAATCATACCTAAATCACAGTAGGAAATAAACCAAAACATAACACAGTAGGTAAAAAAACACATCTAGAGGCATAAATCGGGTTGCATACAACATACTATATAAGTTACATTTCCTAGCACCTATATAAATTACACTAGGGCCTTGCGCCCTACAAACCTAATAGTCCCCTGGCCAACTGACCACATCTAAGGGGATCAAATGCCCTCTGTCCAAAGCTCAGGGTGCGCTGCCAATGCAGCCGGAATCAGGGGTGTGCAATTGCGTTACCCTAAATGTTGCAGCTGGCACTAAGTGCTTGCACAGCTGTGAAAGACAAGGGGCAAAGGAGTGCATCTCACTGCGGATTCAAAACATGTCCCCTAAGGAAAGAAAGACCTAAATGTTGCAGCTGCCCACAACTTGCTAGGCAGCTGGAAGTAGAAAAATGAGGCATGGGCTCAGTGGACCTTAATGTAAATATGCCTCCTTCATTGGAGCCACACGGGCCTCTGCAAACAAATAATGGCCCCAAGAATGTGGGGCGCACTGGCTCTGTAAATAAATAGGCACATGGTGAAGCCACGCACAGGCTCTAAAAATAAACATGCCCCATCGTTGCAGCTGACTCCTGCAAAGTGGGGCAGCTGGAAAATAATGACCAATATGGGGCAGCACTGGCCCCCAGGATCTCGGGACCCCCACAGGCCCTTTAAACAAATCTTGCCATGTTGCAGCGGCCTCTAGCTAGCGGGGCTGCTCAGGGGACCACCAACACCGGCATGGGCACTGGGGACGTGCACCAACAATGTGCCCTGACACCTCCCCCCCAACCACTGTAGGATTTAGCCCGTACTCAACGGGCTGCTCTCTCCGCAGGCGCCGTCTCTTCTTTGGGGACTGTGGGCGGGACTCGGTCTCCAGGGCTCCCCTCACTCATGGGAGCCCCGCCACACAACACCTTGCTTCAGGATGAGGCGCTCATTCACCCGGACCCCCTTCTCGGGACCGGGACTTGGAAATGAAGCCCATGAGTCTTTGTGCGGCTTCTCCCCGGCCCGGGGGGGAGTGGAGCCCATGAGGCGCCACCATGCGTCGCCACCCCGCTGGACCCGCCGACAACCAGGCGGATGGCCGGACTTCTGCTTCCAGGTTTACTCTTCCCATGACGTGGCGGTGAAACGCAGGGTGTGCTCCCGCTAAGGAAAATACAACCTCAGGCGGACGATGAGGGGTGGGCTCCCGCTAATCAATAAAAGCCCCAGACCTGTGGTTGGCACCCGTGCATTAATTAAGGTAGAGTCAGAAGGGGCCATGTGGGGTGGGCATCCACAGTAAATATAAAAATAAGCGGGTTGGGCACCCGCAAGGCCAGTATTCGCGGCAGAATCCATATGATTGGGATTCACTCTTAAAGGGGCTGCAGTGCTGCGCTGCGCAGCCCCCAGGCTCTCCTCCTCTGGATGCCGCAAAGGCAAAAAGGGGTACAAAAAGGGGTGATGATGGACGGAGCATCTGAATCAATCAAACACTCACACCCAGTCAAGAGATCTGGGTTTAATCCATCACCGTTCTTTAGCCCACTCTGCCACCCCGGTTCAGACATGGCTATATGCAAATCAGTCTGACCCTGTGCCTCATTGGAACAGTCCAGCCCGAACTGCCAAGCCATGTCTTCCCTGGACCGGAAACAAGCTTCCGAGGACCGGTTTCTGGCATTTTAGCCGTCTTCAGCCCGGCTTGCTTGAATCCAGTGGCAAAGTGAGCAAGGGACTCACGTCTGAGCATACCCTGCCACACTTATGGCGGCCAAAAGCGGTACAAAAAAGGGGTGGTGATGGACGGAGCATCTGAATCAATCAAACACTCACACCCAGTCAAAAGATCTGGGTTTAATCCATCATCGTTCTTTAGCCTACTCTGCCACCCCAGTTCAGACATGGCTATATGCAAATCAGTCTGACCCTGCGCCTCATGGGAACAGTCCAGCCCGAACTGCCAAGCCATGCCTTCCCTGGACCAGAAACAAGCTTCCGAGGACCGGTTTCTGGCATTCCAGCCGTCTTCAGCCCGGCTTGCTTGAATCCAGTGGCAAAGTGAGCAAGGGACTCACGTCTGAGCATACCCTGCCACACTTATGGCGGCCAAAAGCGGTAAAAAAAGGGGTGGTGATGGACGGAGCATCTGAATCAATCAAACACTCACACCCAGTCAAAAGATCTGGGTTTAATCCATCACCGTTCTTTAGCCCACTCTGCCACCCCAGCTCAGACATGGCTATATGCAAATCAGTCTGACCCTGTGCCTCATGGGAACAGTCCAGCCCGAACTGCCAAGCCATGTCTTCCCTGGACCAGAAACAAGCTTCCGAGGACTGGTTTCTGGCACTCCAGCCGTCTTCAGCCCGGCTTGCTTGAATCCAGTGGCAAAGTGAGCAAGGGACTCACGTCTGAGCATACCCTGCCACACTTATGGCGGCCAAAAGCGGTACAAAAGGGGGTGGTGACGGACGGAGCACCTGAATCAATCAAACACTCACACCCAGTCAAAAGATCTGGTCCAGGGAAGACATGGCTTGGCAGTTCGGGCTGGACTGTTCCCATGAGGCACAGGGTCAGACTGATTTGCATATAGCCATGTCTGAACTGGGGTGGCAGAGTGGGCTAAAGAACGGTGATGGGTTAAACCCAGATCTTTTGACTGGGTGTGAGTGTTTGATTGATTCAGGTGCTCCGTCCATCACCACCCCCTTTTGTACCGCTTTTGGCCGCCATAAGTGTGGCAGGGTATGCTCAGACGTGAGTCCCTTGCTCACTTTGCCACTGGATTCAAGCAAGCCGGGCTGAAGACGGCTGGAGTGCCAGAAACCAGTCCTCGGAAGCTTGTTTCTGGTCCAGGGAAGACATGGCTTGGCAGTTCGGGCTGGACTGTTCCCATGAGGCACAGGGTCAGACTGATTTGCATATAGCCATGTCTGAACTGGGGTGGCAGAGTGGGCTAAAGAACGGTGATGGATTAAACCCAGATCTTTTGACTGGGTGTGAGTGTTTGATTGATTCAGATGCTCCGTCCATCACCACCCCCTTTTGTACCGCAAAGGCAAAAAGGGGCACAGCACTCCCCTGTATCAGGAAAAGAGCCAGGTGCTCTTAAAATTAAAGCAAGGGCCTCACAAGGCGCTGGGGCAGCCCAAAGTCCCAGGGCTACAAGAATGTAAGCAAAAGGTTCCAGGGCAAAGCTGGGCCCAGGGAGGCAGCCCTCCTGGCAAGTCCTCCTGGGCCCCAGCAGCAGCACGCCCCACAGGAATCAGGATTCAAAGCAGAACACAAACATGGGGTCACATCCCCTTCTTTTATACACACATTTCCCTTTGTGACACAGCACAGGGCTGGGGGAAAAACCAGATGCAACTGGTTTGGGGGAACTTTGGAGCACTTTGTTTTGCTCAGCTCCTCTCTCCTTTTCATAGGACAGGCCAGGGGCTTGCTCCAAAGCCAGGCAGAGTCCACCACTCTAGCCTGGGAAAGGGAGTTACACGCCAAAGATAACCCCTGCTCACCCCCTTGATAGCTTGGTACCAGCAGTCAGGCTTATCCCGGTGGCGATGTGTAAAGCATTTGCGCAACACACACAGCAACCACATACTAGGCACACCGCAAAAGGAACTCCACACAAGGCTATATTTAAAAATAGCCTTTGTATTATCTAAAACACATTAGATGGTAATCACACAATATACACGGTGCCAACTGGCACTGGGCAATATTTACAGGGGATTATTTACACATGACAGGTCCACGTGGGCTACTGTCAGAATTATCACTTGTTAAAAATAGTAAAAGTAAGAACATATCATAAACTTAGAACACAAGCAGTAATTACTGTCACACTATACTCAGCATCAACCTGCATCTTAAATCATATCATATACAGTATCACATCAGGCGAGAAATATATTCTGCGCCAACCTCATAAGCCTAAACATAGTAGACCATAATCTCCTTAAGATAACTCGCATTAGGAAATAAACTTACCAACATAAACCGCAGTAGGGAATAAATCATACCTAAACCACAGTAGGGAATAAACCAAAACCTAACAAAGTAGGTAAAACCACATACTCATAAAAACACATCTAGAGGCATTAATCAGGGTGCATGAAACAATATGCAAGTTACATTTCCTAGCACCTCTATAAATCATACTAGGGCCTGGAGCCCTACAAACCAAATAGTCCACCTGGCCATCTCTAAGGGGCTCAAATGCCCTCTGTCCAAAAGTCCGGGCGCGCTGCCAATGCAGCGGGAGTCAGGGGGGTGCAAACCAAACTTTTTGCAAGTGTGCCTTAAACATTTATTGACACATGATTTGGATATGTGTGCAAGAATATGTACACTTGGGAGGAGCTGTGATTCAAGGCTAGAGTCTCGCTGATTATCACCCTTCTGCCAGACTGTGGACTGAGTATGAGTTTGGAAGAAAACTGTCTATTGCTGAAAAGCGTTATCGGACAATATTGTACAGAGAAGAGCCTGCTACCTGGAAAGAGCTGAACAGCTTAGCTGCATGAGGACCTGTGGAAAATGTTGTAGTTGTGAAGCCTGTGCTAATGCATGACACAATGTCACTAAGGTGCTGTCCAGGGAAAACATCTACATCTGTCAGCATCACTTAGGGCCCATGGGAAGTATTAGCACCACAGGGATACCAGAGCATATCCCCATTTGTCTCCTGGTGCCTTGCCAACACCCTCAGTTCTATCTCCTGGCTTGGAAAAATCTGACGGGTAACTAAGTGAGGCCACGCTGAGTCTGTAACTGTATCTAAATCCATTGCCTGGTTGCACAGAGGACTGTGCACATCTGACTCCATGCCCCAGTACTCTGGGTATCCCCCACCACTGTGAACATCCAACTGTGACTCATGCCATCAAAGACACAGAGCTGCAAATGTGGCATCCACACTAATGCACTCATATATTTTGCTGACTGTGAGATGCCCAATGATTACCCTCAGTGAAGTCGTACTTGAGCATATTATGCTAGTATGTGAATCGGCATTGACAACTTGTCTCATCCATTGTCAAAAGAACCAGCAAATTAACAACTGCAGAGAATGATCTATTGTACAGGATACCATACCAAAAGGTTGTCATGGTAAGATTTCCAGAACACATTTTTTAAAGTGTTTTTTGGGGGAAATGCACTCTGACCATAACGGATTTCAGTTAACCAAAATGCATGCTTGATGCAAAGCAATTGAAAATATGCTAGAGAAACAGAAGTGAGAACGGCGATGCTCTTGCAAATCCATACACCTGTAGTGAGCAGGGTACAGGTGTGCTTTTTGAACACTTAAGATGATAATCCTACAAGATCATGAGAGTGCCACTGCACAAAATTCACAAATCTGAGAAGGGAACAGTGCAACTGCAATATTTTGCTGATCGTTCCTGAAAAGGTGAAGTGCAGCGTGTCAAACAGAATTATAGAGGAAACCTTAAATAACTTTTTTTTACTAAATCCAGCCAATGTGGAACTGAAACCGAACTGTGCCAGATCAATACTGAATTGTTTAAAGAAGCTCAAATGAGTGACGTTTAAATCAAAAGCACAAGTATGTCTTCTACGCTAACCTTTACATATGTGAGGGACCTCAAACTTGAGCCCTCAATCACTGAATATCACCACAACCACAACCCTTCCCAACCATACATTGCAAGACCAGATGTCCATTTTAAGCCTTCTGTACTTGGTAACATTTGGCAACGTTCAATCTGCACAATCTTGTAAATTCATTATATCTATTGAAGGCATGCTGCATGTCACAGAGGTCATGCACATCTTGAGAGCATCCAAAGCCTCTGAATAGTCAAAGAAATTGTAGAAATGTATAGATAAGATATAGGCAAGGACTGGAGGAGAAAGGAAAAAGAGATTGGGGCATAACCAGATATGGAGGCGAAATAGAGGAAAAAAGGGATGAATATATAGGGAAAAGTTGAAAAGAGAATGTACATAGAGAAAGGGATAAGCAAGGTAAAAGATCAGAAGAGAGATTGAGCAGGGGGAATGAGAGAAAAGGAGCTGAGACTAGAGGAGTAAACACGCTACAGGAAAGTGTGATAATGAAAAATTTGACCAAGGTTAGAGATGACCATGGGTTCAACAAGCATGAATAGTACTTCTTGAAATGAAAAATGCCAGGAGCAGGTTTTTATTATATTGCCTTACTTGTTTTATGCCCAGAAGAGCCAGTTCTTAAATAAGTTTCATTTTAGGATTGCCGTCTTTATCTGCTCCTCTCACTTCCCTTCTGCTGCAAGACAAAAGAAACTAGTACACCTGCAACTCACTCTTTTCCTTCACTATAAGTACTCCTGGTTGTCCAGAACATTTTAAAATTCTATTTCTGATGAGACTGAACCCTTCACTCTTGCTAATTGCCAGTTTCATACATGTGTCATTCTTCCTTCTGTTAGGGGGGACTGATCATTTTCCAAGTCTTTCGCCATGACTCCTACACCTCATAAAATAAAATAGGAATAACAGATATTTGTTGTTACCCACCTAACTGGTATTCATTTTACTGATCTCAGGAGAATAAAAGGCCTTTCGGGCCTAGAGTCTGAACTTTTTACCATAGGGGCAAGCATAGACCCCTGCAAGTAATGCATGAGTCCACCTAACTTCACACCGGAATTCCACTGAAGTACTCTTATTATGCCATCTGTAAAATTTCCACTTACATAAATTGAAGCTGAGTACAAGCAATGCTTATAAAGTATATATAGTGTTTATAAAGTGTTTTTCTAATAAATAATTTACAGATAGCAAAACTTTGGGTGTGTTACATGTTTTGACATTGATTCTGTGTGTGGTGGCACATTCATCACACTTCATGCTCAGTTTCTGTGTTTCCTGAATGCCTGTAAAGTCAACATCTTTCCAAATGTGGGCTCCATTTCAGGCCTTGAAAGTGCCTAGGCATTTCAAAGAAAAATAATATTTGGTGGCTGCTAAATCTCAATACTATTTAGAATGAGAGAAATTCAACATTCTGTGTGTTACAAACCCCGGACAAGAAGTGTTCTTCCCCTTAACTGTAAGAAAGTTGATTTATGTACTAAGGGCCTAATTTAGAGTTTGGCGGCAAGGTAGTCTGTCAAAAACATGCGGAAGTACCCTTACCAAACCTCTGATCCGTCATTCTTATTTTGGGGATACTGACACCACATGCCATGGTATTGTGCCAGAAGAAAGAAGGGACCCCCCACAAGTAATTTAATGCACCTCTGACGTTGGATCCCCCCCCATGCTTGGGTCTAGTTTCGCCCCTGTTTGTGTGCCTTATTTCTAGAGGAAAGCACTGCGTGTTGTGCTGTTGCTCTATGCCGGGCCCCGGGGGAAGCAAAGTCGCAGACTAGTCTTCCCCCGGGGTCATTTGCGCGAGATAGGACAGGTAGGGGAAGGGGTGGAGTTAGGGGGTGGGTATATAGGCGCAGGGGAGGAAGGGAACTTCCTCTTCCTGCGCCTGGCACCATCAGGAGGGAAGGAAAGAAAGGGCTAGTTCAGGGCTTACAGTGCGTAGTCAGTGAAGTTAGTGCGGTAGTGCAGGAATTGGCGTCGGGGGCTGTTTCCACGGCAGCCGTTACTTTGCTCACGCCGGAAGCGTGCGATTCATCGCCATGTCGGGTGTTACATCCGAGGAGGTCCGGGCGGCCTTGCTGCTGTTGGCGCGGGCCGGCCGCGAAGATCTGTTACAACCAGGTGTGTTGGGGCAGGCTTGGGTGGGGGCCACAAGGGGAACGCGGGCTGCCTCGGCAGGGGTCAAGGCCGCAGTCGTGGCATGTCTGGATGACGAGCCAGACGCCCGGGGGCAGCCAACCGATCGGAGGGGGGGCGGAGTGCCCAAGGACCCGGCGAGGGGCGGGAAACGTAGGAGCCTGCCCCCGCGGGCCTTCCCACAGATTGAGTTTCATCCTGGGGCTTCTGGGGCTGCTGTGAGGGGCGCAGCCCCCTGCCTCAGTTGCTGGGGCCGATTCAGACTTCATTGGCAGCGGGGGAAGGGGAGGGGCAGGAAGATAGCCTCATGCGGCCCCCTTTGCCGGCATTGAGTACAGGTGGGGCGTCCAAGGTCTTTGAGGCAGAGGATCAGGCTGATTCCAACCCTATCGGGGAGGGCCTGCGAGGGGAGACTGAGCCTGTGGAGGAGGGGCAGGGTGAGGAAGCCCCCATTGACCTGTCCTCCAGCTCCAGGGTAGGGACCCCTGCCCTGGCGAGGAGGGAGCCGGCCGGGGAAGCAGTGGAGCGGGGTGGGGCACCGGTTCTGGTCCCCATGGGAGGGACGCCCGGGTGGGCCCCCGGTTTTGGACAGGGTGGTTACTTCCCCCCGGGGGCCGAGTTTATGGGCTACTGCCCGCCCTCGCCCCCCTCCGGTCTGGGGCGCGCTATCTTGGGAGGACAGGGCCAGGGAGGAGAGGATCCTCGATCAGATCCGGGAGATCAGGTGGGCTGAGCAGACCAGGGCCAGGGTAGGAGCGGTGTGGGGTCGAGAGATTGAGGGCCCCCCCACCCCGACCTCTGAGGAGGAAAGGGAGGCGGAGCTGGAGGAAGAGCGCAGGAGAGTCAGGGCCAGGAAGAGCGTGTTGGAACCCCCACCGCTCAGAGTTATGGCGGGTGTAGGGATGGCCAGGACGGCTTTGAGGCCCGATGGTGCTGGGGCCCACTCAGGCTGGAGCGACCTGAGGGGCGGGAGGGGATCCAAGCCGGCGGCTGCCTGGCGGGGCGCAAGACGGCTCCAAAACGCAGGACAGTAGCAGTAGGGCAGTCTGTGGCGGCTGTCCCTCCACCGAGGGCTCGGGCTCCTGCGGCACGTGTGGAGACTGGCATGCGTGTGCCTGGGGGTGTGCAGAAGGGTGTGAAGAGAGCTTTGAAGGAGGTGGAGAGTATGCGTGTGGATCTGGAACTGGTGCTTGAACTAGATTATGGCGCGGAGAGTGATGAGCTGAAGGAAGGGGAGGTGCGGGATGACTTGGAAGGCTTAGGGGGTGCTGTGGACAACAGCGACCTTGGTGTTTTGCAGGCCCCGGCGTCGACGAAGACCAAGGCCAGGACGGCGGCGGTCCAGGTGTCGGTGCCCAGAGGACGGCCCAGGGAACAGAACGAGACACTCACATGTGAGGGAGCCTGGTGGGCAGCCTGGGATGACGGTCCCCGGGGTGGGGAGGGGCGTAAGAGGACTTCCAGGTCGGTGGGAGTTGGCGATGGTTCAGTGCGGGAGAGGGAGAAGCCATCGGGCGGTCCACCTGAGGATGGTGAGAAGGTGGACGGTAAGTTAGTAACTTTGGGGGTGCAGACGGACAAAGGTGAGGGTAAAGAGGAGAAGGGAGTGAAGGTGCAGAAGAAACTGCCATATATGGGGCTGGCTATGCCATTGGGTTCGCATCTCTCAGAGAAACTAAAGGATCGGATTTGGAGGCATGAGTTTCTGGATGTCTTTAGGTTACTACATAGGGAGGTGCAGGCAAAGGAAGGGTCCAAAGAGGAGGAGTAGGAGCTGACGAGGCGCCCTAGGGTGCCGGTGACGATGGAAAACTGGACGTCAGCATTCTTGATTTATGCCAGTGTCTACTGCCAGAAGTATTTGGACAGGGCGATTGCGCTTTTCAAATACATGGACATCATTCGCAAGGCCCAGATGCAATTCGGGGGGTTTGCCTGGCTGAGCTATGATGAGGAGTTTAGAGCCAGGGTCAGCGCTAATCCTGAAAAGAGTTGGGGGGAAGTTGATCAGGAACTGTGGGTTCAGTGGATGGCGTCTACGCACTCCACTGCGTCCACACACACGGCCAGTGGCCTGCCGGTTCTGTATCGGTCTTTTCTGCCGCATCCTGCCCAAAGCGGGGCGGGTGGAGGAACGGTGCCCAACACCATAGTCTCGGGGCAGCAGTCCAAGCCGGGGGGATATTCCACGGGGCCTGTTGGAGCTACAATAAGGGGTATTGTTCCCGGTATCCCTGTAAATTCAAACACGAATGCGGGAAACATGCCCTTACTCAGTGCCTCACCCTCACCACACCCTCGGAGCAATGGAGGAATGCCAGAGGGCGGGGCCACCCTGGACCGAAGGGCGCCTACACCGGTTAGGGTGGAGGCGATGGCCCCATGGCTCTCATGCTACCCGGATCAGGAGGCGGCGGCATGGCTTTTCTGGGGTTTCACTGAGGGTTTTAGAGTGGGCTACCAAGGTCCCAGGGAGCGCCGTTGGGCTGACAATCTGAGATCTGCGAAGGAGCTGCCGAGTGTAGTGCCTGCTAAGTTGACGAAGGAGGTGGAGGAAGGAGGGGTGGCTGGCCCGTTTACTGACTGGCCTTCGAAGGATCTGATCATCTCTCCGTTGGGGGTGGTGCCGAAGAAAGGGGAGGGGGAGTTCAGGATGATACACCATCTATCATGGCCGGAGGGCCAGTCATTGAACGACTTTATTGCAGAAGAAGATTCTAGAGTGCTCTATGCGTCGTGGACGATGCGATTCGTCTGGTGAGGGTGTGTGGGACGGGAGCGGAATTGGCAAAATGCGACATCAAGTCTGCTTTCCGTTTACTGCCTATTCACCCAGCGGATTTTTCGCTCTTAGGCATGCAGTTTGGGGGGGCCATCTACATGGACAAGGTTTTGCCCATGGGGTGCGCCATCTCCTGCTCTCTTTTTGAGCTATTCAGCACTTTTCTGCAGTGGGTCATGGTGCGGGTCAGTGGGTGCCGTGAGGTCACTCACTACTTGGATGATTTCCTCTTCCTGGGGAGGGCAGATACCGGGGATTGCAGCAGGGCCCTGTCGCGATTCCAGGAGCTGGCCCTTCAGTTTGGGGTGCCTCTGGCACCTGAGAAGACGGCTGGTCCCAGCTGTTCCCTCACCTTCCTGGGGATCGAACTGGACTTGGTGCAGTGGCTGGCGCGCCTCCCTGCGGCCAAAGTGGCGGAGATCCTGGCATGTCTGGACTGGGCGGTTGGGGAGAAGCGGATTCCTTTGCGAGCGGTGCAGAAACTTCTGGGTTTCCTTAACTTTGCATGTAGGGTAGTGCGTGCAGGGCGGACGTTCTGCAGGCGGCTCGGCATGGCCATGTCGGGGGCAGTGCTTCCACATCACAGAGTCAGGGTTTCCATGGGAGTGAGGGCGGACTTGAGGACATGGATTACTTTCCTGCAAGACTTTAACGGTGTGTCCCTGAACTTTGACGAGGAGAGGGGGGTCTGGCAATGCCAAATTTACTCTGACACGGCTGGGTCAGCAGGGTTTGGTGTTTTCTGGGACGGCAGGTGGTGTGCAGAGAGCTGGCCAGCCTCCTGGCTCAAACAAGGGAGGAGCATTGCTTTCTTGGAATTCTTCCCCTTGCTGGTGGCGCTGGAGGTGTGGGGGGTGGAATTTCGTAACAAGTCTGTGCTCTTCCATGTGGACAATATGACGGTTGTGGAGCTGGTGAATCATCAGAGGGCAAGGGACCTGAGAGGGTTGCGGCTGTTGCGGAGGTTCATGTTGGCTTGTCTGCGGTTGAATGTGGTGTTTCGGGCTAAGCATGTCCCGGGAGCGAATAATGACATTGCGGATGCTTTGTCTCGTTCGCAGTGGCAACGGTTTCGACACCTGGCACCGGGAGCGTATACATGCAAGACCGAGCTGCCGGCCGGCATCTGGGCCTTGGGGGAGTGAGGATGATTGGACTGGTGGAAGGTTCACTGGCAGAGACCACAAGGTGGACATATCGTTTGGCATGGCCTGAATTTAGTGCTTTCATAGGCTGGAACCTGGATGGCGTGGGTGTTGAGTCTGAAGTGGAACAAGGGCTGAGAGGTTTTGTGTTGGATTGTATTGATCGGGGTTTGACTGCGGCTACCATTTCTGGTAAATTGGCAGGGATATCTTTTTACTGTGTTCTGTTTCTGGGTTTTGATCCAACCAAAGATGTGATCCAGAGCAGGCTGTTGCAGGGTTGGGGCAGGGAACGGGGGAGTGGGGGGGGCAGGCTGAGGGAAGCTGTAACTTTTGAGTTGTTGGTCCGGCTGGTTGGGGTGTTGCCGGATTGTTGTTACGACCTGGTTGAGGTTGGTCTTTTCGGTCTGTGCATGGTGTGGATGTTTTTCGGGGCGTTCAGGGTGTCTGAGTTGTTGGGTACAAGGAGGATGGCTGGCAGGTTGTTTGAGGAGATTCGGATGGATGGGGGTCGCTTGGGTATTTGGTTGTGGTGCTCGTAGACTGATCAGTTAGGCAGGGGTAAGTGGGTGTGGCTCAACGAGACGGAGGGCGGGGCAGTGTGCCCGGTGTTTGAATGGCGGTCTTTCCTGGGGACGGTGAGTGTGGCGCGTGGGGAGATCTTTTGTCACGCATCTGGCGTGAGAGTGACGGAAGGCCAATCATTGGCAGTGTTGCACAAGGCTTTGCGACGAGTGGGCTTGGATGCGTCTGGCTTCGGGACTCACTCTTTCAGAATTGGGGCTGCGACAGCTGCGGCCAGGTTGGGGTGGTCCTGGGACAGGATTAGGGGGATTGGACGTTGGAAGTCCCGCTGTTGCGAGAAGTATATGAGGAAGTGAGGTGTTCCCAGGCAGGTCATTGGTTGAGTCATGTTGTTGTTTCCTATTTCTAACATCTTTTTCTTCATAGGTTGTGTGGGTGGACCGGGGAGTTAAACGGTGACATGGATTGTTGGGCACTCCTTCGTGCATTGGGCGTCTAAATATGCGGAGCAACAGGTTTACGGCCGTAACCTGGGACTGAAAGGACACTTGCACGAGGTACAATGGTGGGGCAAAGGTGGCATGCGATGGGGGGCACTACTGCCCTGGCTCGGTAAGATGATCCCACAGATGGGATGCCCTGGTTTGTTGATAATACATATGGGGGAAAATGACCTGGTGCAGCTGTCTGGATTGGCACTTTTACAACTCATGCAACGGGACCTGGATGTGTTGAAAGCTAGGCTTGAAGGGACCTGCATTGCCTGGACAGAGTTGGTCCCCAGGAAAGTGTGGAGAGGGGCAATGAAGCATGGGGCGTTCGAGAAGGCACGAAGGAAGCTTAACAGGGCAATGAGACTTTACTGTGGTGACAAGGACATTAAAGTGATCGCACATGGGGGGATTCGTCTCGAGGAACCTTTAGTTTTTAGGGATGACGGAGTACACTTGTCCCAGCTTGGCAATGCTTATTACATGATGGAGATGAGAGATGTGGTGAGCAAGTTATGGAATGAGGCTATTTGGTGCCGCAGGGAGTGAGTGCGCGTGTGTTTGGTGCGGGCGAACTGACCTGAGAGGGCGGGTGGGGCAGGGAACCGCCCTACAGGGGGTTCCCTGGTTGGCGGTACTTGGAAGGGACAGGGGGGTCAAGAGCGGGCACACCCATCCCTTGGGGGGGGGAGTTCGAATGGCGGATAGAGGCATGACTGGAAGGACGCAAGTAGCGGGCTGGATGACAAGTGATTGAGGGGCAGGAACAGAGTATGGTATGGAGCTTCTAGGGGTTTGTGATGAGGTGAAACGAGTGAAACGAATGAGAGGGGAGTGTGAGTGGGGGTTTGATGTTATTTACTGTTTATGTTTACTGTTATGTACAGATTACGCAGTTCTGGTCTAATAAAATGGCCTTTTACGCTGACACTGCCTGGTCTGTTTATTGCGCGATGTTTTACACTGAAGTCCAGAGTTTGCATTGACTGACTGTGGTGTAAGTTACACCGTTAGAATCATTTTTCCCGGAAATGTTGTCATGGGGGGGAGGAGAGAGAACCCACCCACACCCCCCTTTTGTTTTTCAGTTAGTGAGGGCTCACATACTCAGGTCTAAAATTTCTGCCCCACTGATTTAAAATTCACCAGTCACCAATCAGCAGGACACATAGCTGCTCTATTCCGCAGAAGCCACGGAGCTCGATGTTACACGCACAAGGCCCCGCCCTCAAATGGCTAAATAAGCCGATGGGATAAGACGGCTGCGAGACTCGTGAGGCTACATTTCTGAGGAGTAGCTTGGTGGGTCTGCTTCTGTCCACAAACCCCTGATGATGATTGTAAACAATGTTTTACCATAATCATATAACGCCAAGTAAATTTTAGAACAGCTGCTCCGTTTTTAAACAACTGACCCCTTTATACCCCAACAGAAAAAAAACACTGTATCTGTCTAAATGCGAATGTATTTTGCAGGGTCATGTTCTCGAGGTACTGAGAATTATCCCTTTCATTTGTGAGGATTACGCAGGGTTTAAGCTTCAGTGGAAATTTGTATTTAACAGATGGTATTAATCCTTTTCAAAAAAAGTAAATACAGAATGCCGAACATAATAAAAGAACAAGTGGGTCAGTAAAATACAACGGTTTAGCAATCTATGCATGTTCACCTGGGAGAGAAAATTAATCTGTAGTCTAGGAACACAAAGGAGATTTTATCTGTGTAAAGGAAGCTTTCTATCACCGGCTCTGTGCGGGTCACCAGCTCGAGAGGCAGTAATCACATCGGTTCGTTTTACAATCCAGTTTCCTGTATAGTTAGAAATTGAACGTTGACCAATATATCTTTAGATCAGACAGCGGTGGGGGCGCGGGGGGAGTGTGCAATGCAAAAACATTAAAAGCGCGCGCCGCTCGGGGATTACCATAAATGCGTTTCCCTGTCTGAAGCAGAGAATCTACTGGAAACGGTAAAATAGCTAGGGGTGAGCGGGCTTCCAGCTCCCTGTAGGAAAACCTGAGAAGAGGCAAAGTGCTGACCTCAGCTTTTCGTCTAATGTGGTGTTCCAGGAAGGGACACTGGATGCCAGATGGTTCTAAGATTCAGGGACAGCTGGGTCAATATTTTGTCTTGATTTCACTATATTGGAGTCTGTAGCCTTAAAAATCACTAGTGTCTTTAGAGGCACCGAAGGCAGTGATGCCCTGAAGGTCATTTTCAATTAACAAACATGATAACCAGCTGGTGTCCACTTATCATACTGTGTTTGGAAAGATCAAATTGCTCTGTCTTCCATGAGAAATCGAGTGTTCCCGGATGTGTCACTACTAGTTCATGGGTCACAGGATGGAAGGAGGGTTTTTGAGCCTTCACCTTTCAGTGTTTTCCATTGTTCACAGCTTTGACTACCTTGAAGAGGCTTCAGAATAATTATAGACTGCCTGGGCTTCGGGTTGTTCTCCAATTTATGCACCAGTTATGGCACTTACACCGCTCGACAGCCCTTAAAAGTCACATTGTCCTGCTCCTAAGCACATAACAAATTGTACTTTTTGCTTTGTAAATCCTGTTCTATCTAGCGTCCTCGGTCCATGAGCCATGCTGTTGCCCGTAGGCCATTATTACCATGGAAATAGCAGCTTTTACTTGGTGCAGCATTACCCCCAACTTTCTGAGTTCTCATGTTTGGAATTTGGATGATACAGTGATAATATTTTGTTGCTCTTGGTTTAAGTCATTAAAATCAGATTAGTCAGGGGTGGCTCCTCCGCTATGGTGGAGGAGTGTTGCCCCACTGCTTTTTCACAGTGCGAGAAGCAAAAACATTAAATGGTAATAATTTTTAGTTATTTCCAATGTATGTTTCTTTTGCGAGAGGTCGGGTCTGCTCTGCTCTGCTTACAGAGCAGGGCAGGAGTGGTTTGCCCGCTCCAGAGTACGCATTGACTTTTTGGTCAGCCCTCTTGGGCAACCCTAACCAGTCATGCACACTTTCCCCTTCTCCATGCAGGCTGCTTTGCATGGGAGCACTTACAATAGCATCATCCTACCATGGAGACCTCAGTTAGGTCGGCTCCCTGTTGTTTAATTTCCCTCAACTTTAAATGATGGGGGGGGTACTGGCGCACTGCTGCAGCGCCAACAATGCACTCGAGGCAAGTCCATCTAAGCCCTTCTGCAGGGGGCTAGAAAATGTGCCCAATGTTTCAGAAGTAAGGTAGGATTCACCTCCCAGCTTTACACACTGAGACCACCACACATCTTACACCTCTGCCCTCCTCTAAAGGAAGTCAGTCCAGAACTTCCTGCGATGAACAGTTGCTGGAATAGGCTCCTGATTAATTGAAGGTCCCTTCCTCACCATGAAATAGAGGTATCAACTTTGATAGCGGGCGAACTGCCAGATTCCTTTTTCCTTACTGAAAGTTGGCTTCATGAGAACGCCATACCTGATATTAACCAAACACTCCCCACAGGGTGTATGTGCAGGAAAGATGGTGTAAATGAAGTGGGCAGTGACATTGCAATAATTTAAAAAGATTCCTACTCATGCATGTCCAACGCCCTTCCCATTCCTGAATGTGAGATTCTCATATTCACAACAAATCTGCCACCGACCTGCACCTTCTCAGGAGTATTGATATACTGACCCCCTGAGGTCTGTTCCAAGTTTACTGAGGCCCTCCCAGACATTGTGCTAGTTATTCACTTGAAAAATGGAATGTTACCCTTCTGGGTGACCTCAATATACATTTGATGGGATTAATAACCCACTCAGAGCATGAATAATACATGACATGAACGGTATTCAAATCACACAAACAGTTGAAGGCCTACACACAACAAAGGACACCTCCTTCATCAGCTTTTTAGCAATGACCACAAAATCACTGTAAAAATTACCCATCCTATATCCCTGGACAGATCGTTTTAATCCTTTTCACTCTTGATTAGTATGTGCCCACTACTGGGACAAAATTCACTCCAAGATTCAACCGTAGATGGTCTAAGCTGAATACAATGGAAAATACATGGGGCATATTTACAATAACTGGCGCATCCCTGCATATCAGCAGGGATGCACCAGTTATTGTGCGCCACAGCTCCGCCATCATGGATGCGCCTCATTTACAATGAGGCTCACCATGGGGCAAAAACGGCACAGATGCGTGATGCATCTGTCCCTTGAAAGTGGCGCATTGCTGGAGTTGCAACGCAAGCGTGACACAGCTCCAGCAATGCTCTGGGGGCCCTGTCTAGTTAATGCTGCGTCAATCCTTACGCCTGCTTCAGGCAGGCACAGGGTTTTGTCGCAGCATGGGCCTAAAAGTGACTGAGTGAAATCTTGTAGATTTCACTCAGCTACTTTTAGGAGGCGTTACTGCGCTGGAACGCCCCCCCCCCCCCCCCGCCCAGGAATGCCTACATGTGGCGCAGGGCTTTAAAACGTGATGCATCTCCACGTTGTAAGTACCCCGCACCATGGCGCAGGATTTGCGCCGCCGCTGCGTCACAAAAGTGACGCAACAGCGGCGTAAATAAGCCTCAAGGGGCTTGTAAATCTACCCCTCAGTCCCTAGACTTGACCAAATCTACATTAGGAGAAAACCCTGATTCCGCCAACACGACAATCGATAAATGGATCACACAGTTCGTGGATGAAAACATCCCAATAACAAAGATCAAAAGAGGTAAACAAAAAATGCACTCTGGTTTCCCTCCCATCTTGTTATCTTGAAAAAAGAATGTAAACATCTTGAAAGGAAATGGAGAAAAAACAATGAGGATCACCTTAAAATGGCTCCTCATCGAATTGCCCTCACATCAGAGAAGTGTATTCCCACGATATTCCACAATAGCCTGCCTCTCTTCCTCTCCATCACCAAGAAATAACTTCTCACTCTTCTCAACAAGGTCAATTCAGGGTCCCCACTTGACCCCACACCCCCACATTCACTGTCACAAGGAACTCCAGCCATCTTATTCATTATATTGGAACTTCTTAACTTGTCCTTATCCACTGGAATAGTGCCATCTAAGTGGAAACATGTGCTGGTCAAGCCATTGCTAAAATAAAATCTCAACCCAACATATCAGGGGAACTGTAGGCCAATCTCCCTTCTCCCAGTCACAGGCAAGGTGCTAGGGAAACATGTTAGCCAAACACTGCTTACATTCCTTGAACACAATCATCTACTGCACACTTCTCAGATGGGATTCTGTCCACAACACAGTATGAAAACTGCCCTCCTCGCAATAATAGATGATTTAAAAATGCTGCTAGACCAGAGCGATGCAACTGCTATCATCCTTCTGGACCGAAGTGCAATGTTTGACATGGTAGACCATGAGACATTTACGTACAGAATGGGTGAAGCCAGAATAAAGAGCTCCGCTCTTAATTGGAAACATCTTTCTAAATTTGTGAGAATTCATACTACTCTGACATTCTTCCCTGGAAGTGTGGGTTCCCACAGGATTCGACCCTCAGCCCCACACTTTTTAACCTGTGCATTGTTGTTGAGGAGTTTGGGTTGTCAATAGTATCATATGCCTACAACACAGTTGGTCTTCTCTCTCATCCGTGGAAAAGGCTCACACTCCCATCAGCTGTCTCCCTGCTTGGAAAAAGTATCCAAGTGAATGTGGAACTGCTGTTTAAAATTGAATGGGAAAAACATTGAACTGATGATTCTGGGGAACATACCTGATCCCCTACCACCTACAGACTGGCCAGAATGTTGGGCAATCCACCCATTCCCTCCTACTCTATCAAAAACCGTGGGATGTGGATGGACAAGCCCTTTCCATGGGTACACAGGCCAAAACACGTGTGTTTTGGCCCCCTCATAACACTCCCTAGAACACATCACATTATCCCAAGTGTGTACAGAAGAATTGTGGTCCAATCCCTAAGTCTCCTAGTTGGACTACGGGAACTCCCTGTACATAGACTCCTCCAAATATGTAACCAAAAGGCTCTAGCAGGGGTGGCTCCTCCGCTAAGGTGGAGGAGCGCTGTCCCACTCCTCTGTGAGCAGTTGAAAAAGAAAAAAGAAAATGATAATAATGCACTGTTATTATTATTTTATTTGTCTGTCCTTGCTCAGCTAGTTAGGGGCAGGGCTGTGTCAGAAGAGCAGGGGGAACAGTGGTGTCCGGACTCCTGGAAGAAGGCGAAGAGGACCGACAGGTGGCAGCACACAGGTAGCTGATTTTTTTTATTTTTTTTTATTTTCCCCCTCCAGCGACCCAGTCATCACCGCCATTAAATAACAGCCATTACTTCTGAAATACATTAAAGATGTAGAGTAGATTCTAGTCTGGATTTATTCATTACGATCAACGAAACTCAGCGAGTATAAAAGCATGAACACTAACTTGGCATCTGCCAGATACCGAACTCTCACAGGGGTGTGCACTAGTCACACAATCAAAATATTCATGGAGTGCTATCCCTTTACCTTTAATGTAAAGGACAATGACCACCATGGCCAAAAGATTGGAAAAGACTCATAGGCCAGGTTCTGTGTGAAAGTAAGGACCTCAAACTGGAAATGGCGAGACTGGACCAAAAAGCTCAGGAATTTGTGTGAATGAAACAAATAAAGAGAAGAAACTAGGCATTCTGCAAGTCCAAAGCTACAATAAATGCTCTCAGCCAGCTTAGAAGTATTATATTCTGTAGCCTTTCCATCTTGAAATGACCGGTGTTCACATCTTCCCCCTTTTAAGGTCATTATAAGATAGAATCCTCCAAATCCTTCAGAATTACAACGATTTGAAAGTAGCCTGAAGAACTCTATTGTGTATCCCTCTTGAACAACCTCAAAAGGCTAGTCATCTGAAATGACTAGATTCCATCTATCCCATAAGAACCTGAGCCTCCTGCTTACCACAGACAGTGGACCCAATGGAAAAATGCTGTGGTTTTTAGCCATACCAATGTTTGGTTGAATAATCCAGATGCCTGATTCTTGTCATAGTGACTAGCCCCACTTCTTGATAAATGTTCAAATAACACCGGCAAGCCCCAGTTAACAGAAATCTCAAGCTGTATAAAAAGGCTGAAGGCCCCTCTTCATTCACCAGATCTGTCTCACATTTCCTGAAATGACATGATCCATATCTGCGTCAATGCCTGACAAAAGGGCTGGTATCATAAGTTAAGATGGCCTCTGTGAATGATCAGTCAGAAGTGGAAGTGCTTGACTGCCCCCTCTTCATCTACTGACAGAGGCAGTCAGCAACAGATACACACAGAGAATTCCTCTACATAAATACCAATCTGCCCAGACAGGAAACAGAGGCTGACTACTGGCAGTTCTGTGACAAATGTTCCACCTTTGGGCCACCAAATGTTAACCAGCTACCCTCAGGAAAGGCACCACATTCTTTAAAGATAACTAACAAGCAGTCTACAAGGCAAACGAAAAACCAAGAGGATGGAAGTGTTATGGGTGTTTATACAGGGTAGCTGAGGAGAATAAATGTGCTGTTCTTGGGCCTCCATCAACTACATTTTGTGCTGAATGTGACAGCAAGACTGGTCTTAGATGTTCCAAAATATCATTCAATTTCAGCTGCCATCAATAAATGAGACTGGCTCCCAGCAGAAAAAAAATATTTTATTCAAAGCCTTGTGTATTCTGTATAAGGCATTACATAATTCAGGACCAGAGGAAATCAGGCCCATCTTTCAGCAACCCCCACTAGACAACTGTGATCAGCTAATAAAAATCGTCTGGTTGTCCCTAGGTACAGGAGGTTACGATGGGGAGGAATAGCTTTTTCAGTCGCAGCGCCAAGCTTTGTAATACTCTTCCTCCATCTATTTCCTGTGTAGAGCTACATCTTCCTTTTCGTAAGGCATTGAAAACTTGGCTTTTTGCCTTGAAAAAATTACCTATGAAAACTCTTTGCTCCTATCAGATAGTTGAACTGTTTGCAGTGTCTTGATGCCTTCGAGTATTTGTTCACGCTATATAAAATGCTCATTCATTCCTATCACTTTAAAAGTGTCTCATTAGAGGCCAGGCCTCTTCGAATGTAAAGATTGAGATGAGGATGCTAAATGAGGAGGTAATAATAATAATCATTTATGTGCGCTCTTGCACCAATGCCAAGCCTAAATACTGTGTCAACTTCCATGCTCCATACAATATGAGATTGTGAGCAGGTCTTTTTAGGGTTAAGGCTTCATAACAATTGTCTCAAAATAGATACAATCTGCCAAAATGTTGTCACCAGGTACACCCTTTGAGACGCTCTGAAACTTTATTGCTGGAGAGAAAGAACCACCCAAAAAGGCAATAATAGCCAATATGAAGTATGTGGTCCCAACAGTGAATGTAGGGACAAGTTCTAAAATGTCCCTTCACAGTGGTGAATCAAAATTAGATTTCTTATTTATTTATTTATTTATTTGAAAGGTTTTATATAGCGCTGGCTAGACCCGGGGGTATCAGAGCGCTTGACATGAACAAGGAAATCGAGGAAGACAGTTGTGCAGAATAACAAATAAAGCAAGTGAATACATCACAATATAAAGTTATCAGTGAGCAAAAATAATTTGGCTACGCTTCAGGGAAATAAAAACATACTGGTACAAAATTAAGAAAAGGGGGATTAGGAATTCCCGGTGGTTAGAGGGTAATGCACATAAAAATAATATACATGGGACTAGCAGTTAACGTCAGAGAAGAGAGAATAATATCTTAAGATGGAGAGTTAAGAGAGGGCTAGGAAAGAAACTGGAGATAACCGAAGCTGGGGAAATAGAATATACGGGCAAAGGAGAGATTAAGTATAAGTTGAGAAGGTGATGTTTTAGATCTTTTTTAAAGTTGATGTAGGAGGGGTTACAGAGCAGGTCGAGTGGGAGGGCATTCCAGATGTTCGGGGCATTCCATGAGAAGGAGCGAGATTGGGTAGATTAGTTTTTTAGAAGCGGGGGGACGAGGGGGAGCAAATTGGTGCTTCTCATTCGTCTGATACAGCTGTCTTTTTGAGTTTGTTTGTTAGGTATCGAGGGGTTTGTTCGTAAAGAGCGTTGTGCGTGATGCATGCAGTCTTATAAAAGCATCTTCATTCAATGGGGAGCCAATTTAAGGCTTTAAGGGCTGGGGAGATGCAGTCAAATCATTTACAATCATTGATGAGTCTGGCCGCCAAGTTGAGTACAGCTCTACCTGGGGCTAGGTGAACTTGTGGGTTTCCTATGAGGATAGCATTGCCATAGTTCAATTTCGATAGGACTAGAGATTGGACAACCAATTTGAAGTCATTAGAAGGAATGAAAGGTTTGATTTTCTTAACCCCTTCAGCGCGGAGCGAATTTTCGCGCTGTGCTGAAGGTTCTAATGAGCCAACTGGCTCATGACGGAACGGTTCCGTCATGAGCACAGGCCAACCGACGCTCATGACGGAACCGTTCCGTCATGAGCACCGAAGGGGTTAAGGTGACAGAGACTGAAAAGTGTTTCTTTTGCCTAGTTTTTTATGTGATCTTTAAGGTCCAGGTTTTTGTCAAGGGTGAAACCTAGGGATTTCGCAGAGTAAGATAGGGAGAGTGTGCAATTGAGGGCATTTAGCTCTGTGATCCAGCCTTGGATGAAGAGCCGATTATGTTTTGGTGAGAAGAGAATTATTTAAGTTTTTTAGGGCTCAGTCTAAGATGGTTGGAGTAGAACCAGGATTGGATCTTACTCAGGGTATTGTTTAAATGCAGAATATCAGAGTGGGATTTAATTTTGTAGTAGAGTTGGGTGTCATCAGCATAGAGGTGATAGTTGATTCCGTCTTGTCCCACCCCCCAGCGCCTTGAGACCCTTCCGGGTGAGTAGCGCGCTATACAAGTGTCATTTATTTATTTATTATAAAGTTTTGTATAGCGCGAACAAGACCCGTGGGTATCAGAGCGCTTAGCATAGAAGAGGTTAAGGATTAACAAATATATTAACAGTTATAAGAACAACAGATATGAGGTAGATGGTATATATTCATAACACATGTGCAGTTTGCATTAATAGTAAGTTGCGGCTTAACTTATATCATAAGCTATATACATAAACATAAATGAGGTAGATCATTATAAGTTTTTGTGGGATGCAGTTATAACTCCACATTGACATGAGGTTGCGGTAAGGATATTGTTTAGTGTTATACATGAGGTCAGTCTCACGTCATCGATTAGCGTTCGTGTTATTCCTGTCCATGCTTCCCTTTCTGATGACATAAATGTTCTGTATTAGGGCAGTAATAGATACAAACAGTGATCAATAAGCTTCTCTATGTAATGTATTTACTCATCATAAGGCTCTTCACTTCCCGCTTAAATGTTGCAATATTGTGAATCTTCCTAATGCTTGGAGGGAGTGAGTTCCAGATTCTGGGGGCAGCTCTGTCATAAGTTATTTTCTTTCGGAAAATGGCTGGCCGTAACAGCAACTCCTCAGCGCTCCTAGCTGGTCTGTTACCTCCGGATAGCTGAATTTTCTTGGCTAGGTATCTTGGAGTGTTGTAGTCGAGCGCTTTATGGGTGATACATGCTATCTTCATTTGGATTCTGGCTTCATAAGGTAGCCAGTTTAATGCTTTCAAGTGAGGGGATATGTGATCAAATTTCCTAGATCCAGTGATAAGTCTTGCCGCAGCGTTAAGGCAGGCTTTTAGTGGTGCTGTGGACGTTTTTGGTAAGCCAGCTAAGGTGGTGCAGCCATATTCAATCCTCGAGATAACTAAGGATTGGATTGCCAGTTTGAGATCCGCCTCTGAGATGAATAGTTTCAATTTTCTTAAGTAGTTCAGGTGGAAGCGGGCACTTTTAGCCATTGAATTAATGTGGGCTTTCATGTCCAGGTTCTCGTCTAAGGTGATTCCTAGTGATTTAGCTGAGTTGACTCGGGTTGGGGTGCAGTTTAGCGCAGTCACAAACTTAGTTCATTCCTTTATTTCCATATGGCTCCTTGGTGGTGAAATTCATGATTGATTGATTGATTGATAATGAGGATAAGGGGTTCCATGAAAAGGTTAAAGAAAGGGTGAGAGGATAGAGCCTTGGGGTATGGGTGTAGGGTTAGAGAGGCAGGTTATGATTTTGATTTGTAGAGTTCTGTGTTGGAGGAAAGAGGTGAACCACTTGAGGATCACACCATTAAGGCCAAAGCGAGTTTGAAGCGAATTAAGTAAGGAAGAGTGGTTAACTGTATCAAATGCTGGAGAGAGGCAGAGGAGTAAGAGTAAACAAGCCTCACTGTTATCTATGGATTTGTGGATGTCATCAACAATGTTCAGCATGGCTGTTTCTGTACTGAAGCCTTTCCAGAAACCAGATTGAAGGGAGTCAAGTAAGTTAAAATTGCCTATGTGTTTGTCCAATTGGAGCACTGCACATTTTTCCAGGGCTTTAGCGAGAAGAGGAAGGTTAGAGATAGGGCGGAGATTGTTAAGAACAGTGGGGTCAGCAGTAACGTTTTTAGGAATGGGCTTGATTTGTCTGAGTTGGAGGAAGTCAGGGACACATCCAGTGGTGAGGGAGGAAGTCATAATTTTGGTCCAGTAAGTGGTAAATATGTGGTTAAGATTTTGAACTAGGGTAATAGGGAGAGGGTCTTTGGTGTGCAAAGTTGACTTTAGATTAGCTTTGATATTGAAGACTTCGAGCTTGGTCATGGGATGGAAATGATGCCAGGAGGCGTTATTTTTGTGTTGTAAGTTAGGAAGGATGGTAACGGGTGGGATTTGAGTGGGTAGGTGGTTGGTAGTATGAGGTGGGAGGGATGGTGCTGTAGTGTAGTTCCTATATTCCTAGTAGGCTCCGCGCATTGGAATAATATATCCTATAGATTAGACGTAGGACTGAGGTCGACTAGGTCTCTATCGAATATACTAAACTTGATAGTGAGTGCCCGCTAGCTCAGAGGTCACTATGAAGAAAACAACACACCTTCTCAGGGGTCCCACTGGTACTTGGTCCTTTTAAACCAACAAAGAAGTTGTAATATAAAAAGAATACATTTATTCACCACAGATTAGGTAGACTACGTCACACAGAAGCCTTAGCAACTGAATGAGGCAGTCTAAGGAGTACAGAAAACTGGGGCCTTATATATGCTTAGGGTTACATAGTCAGCATAAGACCAAGGGGAGGTCCTGGCACATGTAAGCATGCAAAATGACTAATATGGGCATACAAGATCTGCTTGCTCAACAAAGTGGGAGGAGCTAACAGAGGCTGTTTTTGGCAAACACATCCTGACATTTACAGACTAGAAACAGTTGCAAGGACACCTACAAGCTCAACTGAGCATGTGTCAAAGAGGAAGATGCTGAATATAGTTTGTTTGTAGGCATATTTAACAACTAGAAACTTTCTCGAATTCACAAGAAGGGATTAGTTTCTGACAATCGCATAAACATGACAAGTTTGTTTCCCAAGAAAAAGAAATATATCTCTAGAGTCGCGGAAACAATAGATAAGTATTTCACTCAGTCAATCGTGCATGCTTAGTTCAACAGAGCTTGTAGAAAAATAGAGAGACAGGCGTTTTCAATAAAAAGGTTTATTGAACAATCTTCTTTCTCATACAGTAGAAGTGAACTGCTACAATCGTTAAGCAGACTGCAAAGTATAATGCTTACATCAAGAATAGTATTATAAAATAATACTGTAAAAGCATTGTATGGTTTCTAAGCCATAGACAAATACGTACATAAATAACATTGAATAAAATACTCAACTGGTGCTTCTAAATACGCCTACCCCAATGTACCTAACCTACATCTAGTACGCGGGAAGAAGTAAGTTTTGTGTAGCTGTGGCCTTTCAGAGAAACTCACTAGACCAGCTACTGGGGTAAGACTGGGTTTTATTGATTTAAACACTTGTTTTTTCCTGATGGTGCTCCTATAGTAGGGAAGGGCCAGTTCCAAGTTCTTTTTTCTCTGGGGAACAGCGGAGTCTTCAGCGTTCTGGACCTCCTCTTCTCCACTCCAGTGTGGCGTGTACCGGGATACCCAGGAAAGAAGGGAGAGAATATATCCTGTTTAGGTTTTGTTTTTCAAACGTGCAGATGTCATGGGGAAAGGGTGTGAGGAAACACACGGTGCTCAAAATAACAGGCTTGAGTGGCGATTTAGTGCTCAGGAAGGGGGGGAAGTGCAGGAAACGAGGGTCGAGTGATTTACTTTGGCTCTGTCACCCTCCTTCCCGTACACGCCTCGATGCGAGCGCGTACCTGGTGAAGCCACACTTCCCTTGAAGTGTGGCTTGGGGATTCGCCTTGTCGTTGGCCTCCTGGCTTCTCTCCTTGCTCTGCAACCTGCTCCGGTTCTTCTCTCGCTTCCGAATGCTGGTCCGCCTCCGCTTTCACTCCTTCGCCTGCCGGTGTAGAACACGCCGATTCAGCATCGCGTCCTTTTTTTCCGTACTCGCTGGTATCGACGTCATCAGAGGGGGGGTGTCTTCCATCGAAAACGGCCCAGTTAAAGAAACAGTGCTCTGTTTCTTCGCTGCCTCGGCTCCGTGTTTGAATCCTGTCACAATACGCTGCGCTTGACTACATAGGAAGAGACGAAAGGCTCACGTTCAGTCTTTGGTCCGAGAGCAAACTCCTCGCCTCGTCACAGTAGCATAGGTTTAGTTGTTTTTGCCAAGAATCTACCAAAGGTTTCTTTAGGTTCTAATCAGCTCCATACCTTGATTTAGAATGAAGGAGGTCTGGTATCTCTGTCTCAGGACTCGATTTCCCAACACCCCACAAAGGGAGCTTGGAAACACTGGAGCTGGATTCTCGGCAAGAGAAAGACAGTCCTTTGATCAGTGCATCAGCTGGATGGTAGGCTTCCTTCGGCACTTGATGTAGCGAGCTGCGTCGGGCAAGTAGATAGTCGAACTGCTCCGAACCACCATAGTTTGCTGTAGCAAGTGAAGGTATATTTATACCTTGAAGGTGTTTAGGAATGCCATAGATTGACGTAAAGCCGGGAATAATAACATCAGGAAAGAACCCCTAGGGAATAGTTGTTCTTTGCAAAGTACATGAGTTCTTGGACAAATCAATATTCAAGCAAGGGAAGTTCCCTAGCTGCTTAAGCCGATTTTTCAAGAAACCGTTGTGACGTTCGGTACGTGTGGAAGTGGCCATGCCTGTATTTGGTCTGCATGGGCTATGTCTAAATAAGGGATTGATTTCTATGCCTATATAAGGGCAATGTGAATTGTACCTATATAAGGGCATGAATCGGGAAAATTCACTTGGAGCTCTAAACGCCACACAACAGTGCTGACAAAGAAGGTATGTCTATGGCAGCGTCAGATGTAATTTAGGGGTGGTGC
This sequence comes from Lissotriton vulgaris, assembly GCF_964263255.1. Lineage (NCBI taxonomy): Eukaryota > Metazoa > Chordata > Amphibia > Caudata > Salamandridae > Lissotriton > Lissotriton vulgaris. The sequence continues at coordinate 1,121,138,829 of NC_141695.1, forward strand.
GGGTACTGGATTTGAAGGAAGTGTTAGTCAATTTTGGCAATTTTTTCGGAGAGGAAGCTGGCAATTTCTTCACATCTCGCGATTGATGCTGTTATCTCTGGAGGGGTAGATGAAGTTTGTTTTTTAACAATGTTAAACAGTTCTCTAGGCCTGTTTTTGGCACGATCAAGTTGAGCTCGGAAAAAGGAAGCCTTTTCATTGAAAATGTGCTTCTTATAAGTAGATCTAGCAGATCTGAGGAGGGCAAGGTGTGAGGTAGAAGGGTGTTGTCTCATGTACATACTGCCAGTCAAAGTTGTAGTCTTTCGTTATTCAGTTCAGGATTGAACCATGATTTGAATTGAATTTTTCTTTGCTGTTTAAGTTTAAGGGGGGAAACTTGGTCCAGGACGTGACTTAACAGGCTTATTGAAATGTTTGTGAGCTCGGTAGAATTTTGGGAGAGTGGAGTGAGATGAAGTTGAGCATGCAGTTTATATTCAAGTTCACCAGGAGGGATTTGTTTAAGGTTTCTGGTCCACTTCATGGGATTGTTATTAATTTAGCGGGAGGTAGGGCACTGCTTGCGATCTTAAACAGAATCAGGTGATGGTCAGACCAGTCAATACGGATGATGTTGGAAAGGGAGGCCAGGTCAGTGTTGGAGATGATCGCATCAAGTGTGGCCCCTTTGATGTGGGTTGGGTTGTGGCATAGTTGCTTGAGGTCATTCAACTCTAAAAGGTTGTTGAGGCGCATGAGAAAAGAGAAAAAGTTAGGAACATCAAATTGAACAAATGCTGCATATTTTCAAATATTGCCCAAGAATAGTACCTTTACTCTCCCTTGCTACTCTGCATAGTGGCCCATAACCCTTCATTCCTCCTGTTTTTTTTTGCCTTGTAGATTACTTTTTAGTTACCTTTAACGAATGTGGTTTCACTTTTCGAGCTGATATATGTTATGTTATATCAGGTTATGTTACGTTTCTTTATGTACTGAAATGTAATGATACTTTATCTAAGGTTAGGTTATGCAATTAACATTTGCAGAGTACACCATCACCAAGAGTGTAGTGTCTCTTTCACTCAGAGCTGCCACCATAGAGCTCATACCATAATTCTACTAAAGCTTTCAATCTGCGCAAAACAAAATACTTTACAATCTCTACTTATTTGCTGCACTGCACAATAAACCTGTCCTCATGAGGCAGGCATGGACCCTCCTCAACTGTTTACTACCAATTAACAAAAGTGACCTAAAGTTGTATTCCTTCCACAGGTCAAATATCACACTACCTCTCTTGTCTTCTCCAGGGTTACTGATGATGTGCATTCAAGTCACGCAACAATAGGCAACATGTCACATTTTGATTTGCACAAGCTTAGGCTAGTACACTACATTGACTCCCCGCAGAGAATATCACCTTCAAGCTTCTCATCCACGCCCACAAAGCCCTTCACAACACCAAATCGGCCTACCTGAACCACCTCCTCTCATTCCATGCACCCCAATGATCGCTCCGCTCAGCACATCTTTCTCTCGCTATGGTTCCTCACATCAAAAAGCCCAGAACGGGAGGCCTCTCTTTCTCCTTGTGGCCAGGGCATTGAACACCCTCCCTCTCCACATCCGACAGACACCAACACTCTCCAAGTTCATGAAGGACTTCAAAACTAGGCTCTTCAACAAATCTCCGTGATATTACCTGGACCTGACCCCCAATTACCTTGAGACCCCTGGGGTGAGTAGTTATGCTTAGTAAACCCGTGTTTGAGACGCTTTAATTAACCGGCCCAAGGTGTGTGGCGGCAGGGCAGCGGGGGCTAAGGACTACAAGCCCCAGAACGCCAGGAGGCGGACATCGTGACCAGCGGACCTCCCCCAAGCCACCCGGGGCTTTAACAGCGTTTCGCGCCTCCCACTCCAAGGGAGACACTTTTATTAACCAGCCTGAGGTGTGTGGCAGCAGGGCAGCGGGGGCTAAGGACTACAAGCCCCAGAACGCCAGGAGGCGGACAGCGTGACCAGCGGACCTCCCCCAAGCCACCGGGTGCTTTAACAGCGCTTCGTGCCTCCCGCTCCATGGGAGATGCTTTAATTAACCGGCCCGAGGTGTGTGGCGGCAGGGCAGCGGGGGCTAAGGACTACTAGCCCCAGAATGCCAGGAGGCGGACAGCGTGACCAGGGGACCTCCCCCAAGCCACCGGGGCCTTTAACAGCGTTTCGCGCTTCCCGCTCCGCGGGGGACCCTTTAATTAACCGGCCCGAGGTGTGTGGCGGCAGGGCAGCGGGGGCTAAGGACTACAAGCCCCAGAACGCCAGGAGGCGGACAGCGTGACCAGCGGACCTCCACCAAGCCACCGGAGGGGTATTAATTTAGAAGGCCCACCCCGTCCAGGGGACGCGCGCGGGCGTGTGCCGGGCTAAGCCCGGGCAAAGGACCGCCCGTCTGTGGCCGTCAGGGGATGGAGGAGGACGGGACGGGCCCTGTCCCAAACAACTACGGATCTGGAAGTGACTGTGAACACCACTGGTCAAACATTTGGTTAGTACAATGAGCAATCTTCTATATTTAAGTAACAGGTGATCCTGTGAGTCACCACTGGAACTAGAGACGATTGGGAGTGATAGTGGGCGGCTATAATTGTTGGGCATTTAGTTGTGCACAGTGTTTTGAAAACGGGGTAACCTCCTGTTGCCCCACTTATTAAATTTGATTAGCACACTGACATGGCAAGCGCAGTTCAAACTAGGTCTTCAAAGCTCCCTAAGTGTACCTCCCCGGATCCTTCAAAAAGTAGTAAATCTAAAGAAATCCCTATATCGATCCGGGATAAACCAACTGCTATTGACAGAATGTTACGTAAAGCATTAGGGGAAGTAGCATCTGAGATTGAGCGCACTGAGAGACGCCTCTCATTAACCCCCCAACCTGTTTTACCAACCCCGCAGCAGGATCTAGAAGCCCAATCATTTTTACTGGCTTCCCCTGACCTCGAGATATTCAATATCCCTTGTGCTCAAGAAGGGACCTCACTAGTACAGGAGACAACACCAAGGGGGGAAACACTACAAACGGGCAAAACTAGGAAAACTAACGGGAAAAAGACCAGGCGTAAGAGGGTCACCCCGAATAAGGCCCCATTAGATACCTCCACCACAGAAGCAAGGTCTCCAGGAGGGGTCGAATTAAACACACAAGTGCCCCCAATGTGGGTAGCCCAAATAATATCTAACCTACAGAACCACCCAGAGCAACTCATCGCCAACCAAACCAAATTGATTCTCAGCAGGTTGGATAAAGTAATAACCCTGGTTAAAACAAAGGGGTCGTTCGGCGGCAGCAATTCCCCCCTTGGGTAATAACCCATTGGGGGACGGTACTAGCGCCAGTTCAGAAATACTATCTATAAACAGGCCCTGAAATGAACAAAGTAACACTATCACACATTCCTTGACCCCCTCGAACACGCAACCAGCAGGCTTGACACAGCCCCCCCCCCGAGTTTGCCCGCTACCAGCAGGGAAGTTCCGCAGGGAGCGCCAAAAGGCATACACCGGGTTATGGTCCATAGACAAGCTTCGCCCTCCCATGTGAGCCAGTGCCAATTAGAGAATTCCGCTACTAAGGCACATTCCAACACGTCAGTAACTCTTAACCTACCTCCTGACACAGCCCCTTATGTAATTCTCCTCACAGGAGTTCAATTGCTGAGACCAGATCAGTTGGAGCCTTATGGCGAGCTCAAAAATAAAACCATGTTCTGGTTAAATAAGTGTAGGCCCCTAGTAGGCATGGAACAGGGGGAAATACTAATGGTACGACAGGTGAACTGGGTGGGAACCAGGCCTAAGGATAACATCGGGGATTGTGTGGTGGTGAACTTTCGAAACATGCAGGTTGTTGACCAGATACTAAGGTGGGGCCCAACCACTGATTCGAGCAGTATGAGGTCTATGCCCCTGAGCTTCTTCTATCCCAGGGGGGCCTACAACTGGGGGCATCCCATTTATGGTCTGAGAGGTAGGGAGTGGAACCTAGTTGGCCATAGTCGTAGACCTCACTATGTAGCCACGAGGAACCAGGGAGGGATTGACCTTCAGAATAGATTAGAACCCTTGTCGACCCTAGAAGAATTGGACTGACTAGGGATAGACACAAACCCCAGGCATAACCAAGATAGGGATAAGAGTTCTGAACAGTATAAGGCACCCCTGACTAAAACACTGTGACGCGAGCTATTGCAGAGAGGGAACGATAAGGGGGTAACTATCGCAGAGAGCTCACAACCAAGTACTGCAGTCGAGATTGAGATAATGGGGCCAGATAGCAGTGCTTTAGGCATCCAACTAATAAATTCACATACCGTAGCTGACCCAAATGAAATCCCGATAACTGAGGGAAACGTAGCTACTCACCCCCACATGGCTGGGGCAAGAAGACCCGATAGGCAGGACGGATTAAAAATAATATCCTGGAATGTAGCAGGACTCGCTGCCAAATATGAGGAACAGGAATGGAGGCAATACATTACTGGGTTTCATGTTATATGTCTTCAGGAGACCTGGATGATTGATTGTAACAATTTATCCCTGGAGGGGTTTAAGTGCTTCTCAGTCCCTGCCCAAAGGTCAGCCTCAGGGAGAGCCATGGGAGGGTTGATCATATACGTAGATCTTCTTATAGAAGGGGTTTGGTCCAACTTCAACTGGTCAACTGGACACAACATGCAGGCTTTAGGTTTCCGCTCAAAAGGTGTAAACATCACCCTGGTTAACTGGTACGATGCGGTGGGAGCAAATGGGAAGGGAAATACAATAAAAGAATTGGACTCTCGCTTAAATGCCCAGTTGTCGGCTGCGAAGTCGGTAGCTGCACCATCTGTAGTTCTTGTAGGTGATTTTAATTGTCATCTGTGCGCAAACCTAAGACCACTTAATAAGGATTGGTCGCGGTGCACAGTGGAGAATGGGCCACACTTCCTGCATTCACCAAAGGGGTAGACTTAGACAAGGTGCTGAAAAGCCAAAATTTGGTCCACACCATGGACCTGGTAGGACTGGGTAGCGGCGGGGAGCTTAATCTAACCTTTAAGGGCAGAGGTTGCCGATCTTACATTGATTATATCATGGTCTCGTCTATACTTAAAGCTTGGGTCAGCTGGGTTGATATAGAATGGAGCATATTTAGCGACCATAACCCCCTGGTGGTAGAGCTAAAGGGCCCAACTATTAAAAATGCATCTCGTGGGTAGTTTCTGTGGAGAAGATATCAGACCAAGGGAGGAGACTTAGATGGTCCAAACTAGATGGGGATAGTTTTTATAAAACCATAATAACCACAGGGGCAGACGCACTTAATGTATGCCTCGACCCCAATATTGAAGGGGCTGCTGTAGTAACTGCATTTGAAGAGATGGCGCACCTCATTTAATGGTTTATTAAAGACCACTAAGACACTAAGACTAGGATATTAACTACCACCCCTAGATGGTTTGACAAAGAATGTTCAAAGGCACATAAAGAGCTTAAATCTAGCCTAAAATTGCTTCCCAGAGATAACATATATATAGCCCAATGCAGGCTGACATATAAGAAGGCACTAAAAATCCGTAAAACTAGCCTCCAAACGCAAGCATGGGAGGCCCTAAGGGAGGCGGCGGACAGAAGAGATTTGACTGATTTCTGGAAAATTATAAATAAACCATGTTTCCAGGACTCAAATGCCCTACAGATTTTAAATACTGTTTTGCCAGAGCAGTGGTATTCCCACTTTAAAAATTTATATAATCATACGGGTGAAATTAACAATGAATAAAGGCAGAGGCTAAAATTGACTGCAAGGCCAGAGATCACACAGGCAGAAGTAGAAGGGGCCATCCTGAGACTAACTAAAAATAAGGCGCCTGGCCCGGATGGCATACCTCCCGACCTATACCTCAGTAAAGTGGAGTTGTGGGCCCCCATTCTCACGAGGGTCCTGAACGCGGCAGTGGAGGGGGTTCTGCCGCGCTCTTGGTCCTCGGCAACAATAGTTCCAATATTTAAAAAAGGAAATAGGGATGACACCCAATGCTATCGCCCGATATCCTTGATTGATGTCACGGCGAAGGTGCTGGGCCGTGTTGTCCTAAATCGCCGGACTGAATGGGCAGATACCCACCAGCTAATAACAGACACACAATATGAGTTCAGGGAGGGAAGGTCAACCACGGACCAATGCCTGAACCTCTACTTGCTGGTTGCCAAGTATACCATAGCCAGCAAGGAGGCGGTCTACTTGGGGTTCATGGATCTCTCTGCGGCTTTTGATCATGTGAACAGGGAGAAGCTATGGGCCGTATGATAGGCCTAGGGGCGGACAGGGATCTAGTTAACTTCCTTAAGGCCTTGTACTGGAATACCATGGCGTCTGTCCCTTTTAACCAAGACGGAAGTAGGACTTCATCATTCCCATGCACCAGTGGCGTGCGGCAGGGCTGCATTTTAGCTCCTTTTTTGTTTTCACTCTCCTCAAGTAGGCACAGGTCCAGTCCCAGTCCTGCTTTATGCGGACGACGTGGTGCTGCTAGTCCGGACACCGCGGGGTTACAGAGGCTGATTGACGGATTTGTACGTTTTATGTCCACACTTGATTTATCAGCAAACCTGGACAAATCGTATGTCATGCTCGCGGGGGCCAGAACAGATAAGAAATTTTCTTATAAGATAGGAACCTATAAAATTGGCCTGGTCCAGTCCTTTTCCTATTTGGGTGTACTATTTGATGGACTTTTAAAGTTTAGACTCCGTGTGGACAAACACTGTTCAAAACTGGTGGCCTCAACTGGGGCAATAATGGGTTATGGGAGAAGGCTGGGAAGATGGTCCCCCGAGCAAGTGATGAATTTGTATAGATCAATATGCTGCGCTAAGGCAGCCTACGGGGCTTAAGTTTGGGATTTCGCGAACATACATCAGGTTCAGGTAGAGGAAAACAAATTCTTTAGAAGGATACTGAAAGTTCCACATAGTACATCTGCCAATATTACACATGAAGAACTGGGAGAACCCTACATTGAAGATCAAATCAAGGTCAGGCCGCTTTTGGCCTGGGTGAAGATCTGGTCTAACCAGAGGCAGGCCTTAGTAGACAAATTATCACAGATTGTCTAAATCGAGACAAATGGAGCTCTATCACCTGGCTAAAATATGTAAAGTGTACCCTAGAGGTCATTGGCTGTAAGAACCTCTTCACTAAGCCTGAAGCCGCTACTGCTCAGATTAAAATGATAGTCAAGAAAATGTTTGGGGAATGGACAACTGTAAGCAGGGCTGCCACTGAAGAGCATAAATCCACAGTTGTTACTTACAGATTATTGAAAATTGAGAGTGGAAGGGAACCCTATCTCTCACTGACCCAATGCACAGGACAGATTTTATATGACCCGTTTTAGGTTTAAACTTTTGCATCACTTATTGTCCGATCCCCCCGGTTTTACCTTAACGGTTGAGCAGAAGGGTACCTGTGGCTGCGACAATAGGTATCCGCAGGATACCCTTCATTTTGTATTGTTATGCTCATTTTACACATTACCTAGGCGCAAGTTCCGGGTGGGAATCTTGAAAAGAGCTAAGTTTAAACACGCCAAGGTAGCTTTATTGTTTTTGCAAAAGGCCAATGATGCATATACCCTGTCCTGTATCATGAGTATTATTAGGATGGGGGTGAGAATAAGGAATTCGAGACAGATGAGTTGATTGCAATGCCCTGTAAATAGAGACTCTGGACAAAATGAAATGAAATGCCATGAATTAAACTGTTTTTAACGTGTTTTTAATTACTTTTATGTACTTTTATGGTATCTTTTCAAGTGGCGAATAAAGAAATATTTGATTTGATTTGAGGATCAAAGTATGAGGATTTATGTAACATCCTTGCGGGATACTGGAGGTAGAAAAGAGGTTTTTTCAAGTGAACTGCATAAGTATTTCAGACTCTATCAGAATTAGGAACAGAAATGAAGCACATTTTTTGTTATTTTATAAGCAAATACTTTATTATGGTCAAAACAAATCATTCCATTAGATCACAGCTTTCCAAACTTTTAATGTTGGTGACACACTTTTTGGAGATGTATCTATTGGGACACAGAAAGGTAGCGTAGCGAGTGAGCGTAGCGAGCGAGCCTGAACCACTTAAGGGGAGTTCGGGGAGGTTCTCTTACCGGAAGAAAAGTTTGAAATAAAAGTGGGCAAATGGTGCATTTTCAAGCAGATTTGAGACAATGAGGTTGAACACAGGTCCCTGCAGCAGATGCCTTTGTCCACTGAGCCACCAGACCCGGAATACACACATCTTTCTCACTGCCTCCCTTTCTCTATCTCTCCCTCTCTCTCTCTCTCTCTCTCTCTCTCTCTCTCACTCTCTCTCTCCGTCCCTCTCTCTATCTCTCTCTCTCTCCCTCCCTTTCCCTCTCTCTGTCTCCCTCTCTCTCTCGAACTGTCTCCCTCTGTCTGTCTCCCTCGCTCTCCCTCTGTCTGTCTCCCTCTGCCTGTCTCTCTCTGTCTGTCTCCCTCTGTCTGTCTCCCTACCTCTGTCTCCCTCCCTCTGTCTCCATCCCTCTGTCTCCCTCTCTCTCTGTCTCCCTCTCTCCCTTTGTCTCCATCTCTCCCTCTGTCTCCCTCTCTCTCCCTCTGCTCCCTCCCTCTCTCTCCCACTGTTTCCCTCCCTTCCTCTGTCTCTCTCTGTCTGTCTACCTCTGTCTGTCTCCCTCTATCTTTCTTCCTCCCTCTGTCTGTCTCCCTCTGTCTGTCTCCCTCCCTCTGTCTGTCTCCCTCCCTCTGACTGTCTCCGTCTGGCTGTCACCCTCTCTCCTGCTCTCTGTCTCCCCCAGTTTCTGTCCCTCTGTCTCCCTACCTCTATCTCCCTCCCTCTGACTCCATCCCTTTATCTCCCTCCCTCTGTCTCCCTCCCTCTCTCTCTCCCTCTCTCTCTCTCTCTCTGTCTCCCTCTCCCTCTGTCTGTCTCCCTATGTCTGTCTCCCTCTGTCTCTCTTCCTCCGTCTCCCTCTCTTTCTTTGTGTCCTTCTCTCTCTGTCTCCCTCCCTCTTTCTCCCTCCCTCTGTCTCTCTCCCTCTGTCTCCCTCTCTCTGTTTCCCTCTGTCTCTGTCTCCCTTTCTCTCTGTCTCTCTCTCCCTCTGTCTCCCTCCCTCTGTCTCCCTCCTCTGTCTGTCTCCCTGACTCTGTCTCCCCCTGAATCGCTCCCTCTGTCTCCCTTTGCCTCCCTCCCTTTGTCTCCCTCTCTCTCTGTCTCCCTCTCTCTCTCTCCCTCTGTCTCCCTCCGTCTCCCTCCCCCGCTCCAACTCTGTCTCCCTCTCTGTTTTCCTGCCTCTCTGTCTCTGTCTGTCTCAGTATCTGCCTCTATGTGTCTGTCCCTGTCTCTCCCTCTATCTATCTGTCTGTCTGTCCCTGACTCTGTCTGTCCCTGTATGTCTGTCTCCCTCCCTCAGATCCTCTCCATCTCTCAGTCTCTGTCTGTCTCTGCCTCTATCTGTCTGACCCTGTCCCTGTCTCTGCCTCTATCTGTCTCTGTCTGTCCCTGTCTCTGTCTCTATCTCTGTCTGTCTCTGTCCCCCTTCATCTCTCTGTCTCTCTCTCTGTCTCCCTCCCTTCTCTCTATCTCTCTCTCCCTCTCTCTATCTCTCTCTCTGTCCCACTCACTCTGTCTGTCTCCCTCTCTCTCTGTTTCCCTCTCTATGTCTCCCTCCCTCTCTCTTTCTGCCTCCCACCCTCTCTCTGTCTGTCTCCTTCTGACTCCCTCTTGTCAGTCTCCCTCCCTCTGTCTCCATCATTCTTTCTCCCTCTTGTCTGTCTCCCACCCTCTGTCTCCCTCCCTCTGTCTCCCTCCATCTGTCTCCCTCCCTCTGTCTCCCTCCCTCTGTCGCCCTCCCTCTGTCTCCTTCTTTCTCTCCCTCTGTCTCCCTCTTTCTCTGTCTTCCTCTCTCTGTGTCTCCCTCTTTCTCTGTCTCCTTCTCTCTCTGTCTCCCTTTCTCTCTGTCTCCCTTACTCTATGTCTCTCTCCCTCTGTCTCCCTCCCTCTGTCTCCCTCCCTCTGTCTGTCTTCCTCTGTCTGTCTCCCTCGCCTTCCCTCTGTCTCCCCTGACTCCCTCCCTCTGTCTCCCTCCGCCTCCCCCTCTGTCTCCTCTCTGTCTCCGTCTGTCTCCTCTCTGTCTCCCTCTTTCTCCCTCTCTCTCTCTGTATCCCTCCCTCCCTCTCCCTCCCTCCCTCCCTCCCTCTCTCTCTCTCTCCCTCCATCTCCCTCTCCCTCTCTGTCTCTCTGTCTCTCTGCCTCTATCTGTCTGTCTGTCCCTGCCTCTATCTGTCAACCCCTGTCCCTGTCTGCCTCTATCTGTCTCTCTCTGTCCCTATCTCTGTCTGTCTGTGTCTCTATCTCTCTCTCTCTCTCTCCCTGTCTCCCTCTGTCTCCCTCTCTCTGTCTCCTTCTCTCTGTCTCCTTCTCCCTGTCTCTCTGTCTCCCTCTCTCTCTGTCTCCCTCTATATGTCTCCCTCTGTCTACCCCGGACTCCCTCCCTCTGTCTCTCTCCCTCTGTCTCCCTCTCTCACTGTCTCCCACGGTTTCCCTCTCTCTGTTTCCCTCCATCTGTCTGTCTCCGTCTGTCTCCCTCTGTCTGTCTCCCTCCCTCTGTCTCCTTCTCTCCCTCTGTCTGTCTTCTTCCCTCTGTCGCCCTCCTCCCTCTGTCTCCCTCCCTCTGTCTGTCTTCCTCTGTCTGTCTCCCTCGCCTTCCCTCTGTCTCCCCTGACTCCCTCCCTCTGTCTCCCTCCGCCTCCCCCTCTGTCTCCTCTCTGTCTCCCTCTGTCTCCTCTCTGTCTCTGTCTCCCTCTCTCTCTCTGTATCCCTCCCTCCCTCTCCCTCCCTCCCTCCCTCTCCCTCCCCCCCTCCCTCTCTCTCTCTCTCTCCCTCCATCTCCCTCTCCCTCTCTGTCTCTCTGTCTCTCTGCCTCTATCTGTCTGTCTGTCCCTGTCTCTATCTGTCCCTGTCTCCCTCTGTCTCCCTCTCCGTCTCTCTGTCTCTGCCTCTATCTGTCTACCCCTGTCCCTGTCTGCCTCTATCTGTCTCTCTCTGTCCCTATCTCTGTCTGTCTGTGTCTCTATCTCTCTCTCTCTCCCTGTCTCCCTCTGTCTCCCTCTCTCTGTCTCCTTCTCTCTGTCTCCTTCTCCCTGTCTCCCTGTCTCTCTGTCTCCCTCTCTCTCTGTCTCCCTCTATCTGTCTCCCTCTGTCTACCCCGGACTCCCTCCCTCTGTCTCTCTCCCTCTGTCTCCCTCTCTCACTGTCTCCCACGGTTTCCCTCTCTCTGTTTCCCTCCATCTGTCTGTCTCCGTCTGTCTCCCTCTGTCTGTCTCCCTCCCTCTGTCTCCTTCTCTCCCTCTGTCTGTCTTCTTCCCTCTGTCACCCTCCTCCATCTGTCTGTCTCCCTCTGTCTGTCACCCTCTGCCTCCCTCTCTACACCACTGCACTCTATGCCAATACACTCTATGCCAATTCACTTTCCTCTGTAACACCCAACTCTATGCCAGTGCACTCTACGCCAAGCCACTTTACCCCACTCTAATCAACTCTGCACCACTGCACTCATGCTACTGCACTCTACATCACTTTACTCTATGCCATTACAGTCTATGCCATTATACGCAATTGCACTCTAATCTGCACCACACAACTCCACACCACTTCATTCTACTCTGAAACAATCTACCACTGCACTCTATGCCAATCTACTCTACTATTTTTTCTTTTTGTAGCAATTACTTTTATTTACATGAATAAAGTTGGGGAAAACAGCAGTACATACATTGACATGTAAGTCCAACATGGACCTACATTGAAATGCAAATATTAATTGTGGAACATGCACTAAAACAAAACAATACTAATATATGAGAAAGGGAAGGAGGAAGGAGGGAATAAACTGAAGAGAAGGAAAGAAAATGAGAAGGAGGAAAGAAAGACAGAGATGAGAAGGGGGAGGCAGAACCATGAAGTGGGGGAATGAGTCAAGAAGGATGGCCGTGTAGGCAGAGTCCTAGTACAATACAGCGAAAAGGGTAATGAATACAATGACAGACTTATGGGCTACAATGAGAAGTAATTAAGAGTCAAGAGGATGAGGAGGGGTGGGGAGAGACATTGTCCTGTAGAAAGGGGGACAATGTGAGAAGAAAGAGATCTGGTTTGTTTATCAAGTTATAAATGACCTTTTGATAGGACATGGTCTTGTACATTGCTGAGACATTTCTTGTGCTTCAGCAATTGTGTGGAATGCCAATTTAGCAGGACACAGATCTTGGCACTGTGAGGGCGATGACTAGTAGGCAGCAGGCATGGCATGTCAGCTGGGGGAGGTCGACCAGGACATGAAGGAGAATCAGGGGGCTCGGTAGCGACAAGGGCACATACGCTTAGACCTCACTGCCATCCACAAGGGGTGGATGGCCGTACATTCCAGTATGATATGAACAATATTACAGGGTGCATAATCACACCACCAACAGGCAGAGTGAGGGAACAATCCAGCAGTCTGAAGCCATGTTGGGTTCTAGTGCCAGCCCTGAAGGGTCTTAAAAAGACTGAGCTTCATCAAAGCCTCCCGAACTCCCTTTTCCAGGCCCTCCAGGATTTCCGCTCAGTCCGCTTCATGATACTCCACCTGTACTTGAGCCACCCAGGTCACCCTGGGGGCTGTATACTGCTGCTGGGAGTAGAGGTGTGCGATCAGGAGATTGTAAAATCCGGACATGATGCCTTTATCCTGGCGCCAGGTGTTCAGGTAGGAGAGCACTGGACTACGGGGCATAGGACAGAGTTGGGGACCCAGTTTGCTCAGTAGGCAGCGACGCAACAACCCTACTCTTAACCACTGCACTCTACACCAATGCACTCTACACAACTGCACTCTATGCCACTGCACTCCACTCTGCATCAATGTACTCTACGACACTGCTCTCTATGCCCCTCTACTCCACTCTACACCACTTCACTCTGACACTCTACTCTTTAACACTACACTCTCCTGCTGTGACTCTACTCTGCACTACTCCACTCTATCCTACTCCACTGCAGTCTATGCCACTCAACTCCATGGCACTATACCCTGCACCACTATGCTATTCTACTCAGTACCACTCTACATCACTGCACTCTATGCCGCTCGACTTTACTCTGCGGACTGCCCTCTGCATCACTCAGATCTACGCCACTCCATTTTGCACAATTCTACACCACTCCACTCTGCGCCACTGCACTCTACACCACTGCACTCTATGCCACTCTATCTAGTCTGGCCCACTCCAATCTGCGCCACTCCACTCTGCACCACTGCATTATGTGGCACTGCACACTACTAAGCACTATTCGGGTCTAAACCAATTCATCCTAAGACGCTGCATTGCATGCCACTGAATTCAATGCCACTGCACACTACATCACTATACTCTACAACACTCCACCCCAATGCACTCTACACAAATCACATTACTCCCTGCCATTCCACTGTACGCCCTTCTACGGGACTCCACACCATGCCACTCCAATACCCGCCACTCTCTGCCACTCCATTCTACAACACTTTACTCCACTCTTCGCCATTCCGCTCTATGAAACTTCACACCACTCTCCTGTATGCCAGTTTTAGCCATGCTGCACAGCAGCCATGCTGTTGAACAACATTGCTAAAACACGTTGGCAAAGCCAATATTTCTTGCGTAGGTGAGACTTGGCTTTGCCAATGTTTGTTTCCTGTGATTCTATATTGTAATGGGAATCAACTGCTTCAATAGTAGTCCCACTCTTCTCACAGGTTTCCAAAAACCCGACTAAAGTAATGGAATGCCAGCTTTTGTCTTTTGTCTCCTTTCTCAGGACATCTCTCATTGCCTATTTGATGTAATTCAGAACGCCTAAGTGAAAAACATCCCCATTATTCACAGTTGCTCGTTGATAATACTATATATAATCTCACCTTTTACTGCCAGGGTGATAGTGCATATAATCCGCATTCACCAACCGCACTTGGCTATCTCTGACTGCTGTGCAGAATGTAAGCTGGTCAGAACATGGAATGAGAAGCCTAAGAGCCTCAAGGAACTACCTTTACAGACAAGGCAATGCCTATAACTTTACAATTCAATTGTTCTGACCGGCTATTACCATAAAACCTGAGTCTCCTTTCTTGAGGAACAGAGGAGGGGTCTGACGCAACAAACAATACATTCACCACCATCCATTTTCATCCTACAAAAATTCATCCATTCGGCTTTTCATCTGACAAAAGGCCAAGACTCATTTATCATTCCAGGTAACCATTTGTACCATATAATCTCAGAAACTCGCCCAACCCTCCAATCAAAAAATAATGATATTCTATTGGCTGCCTGTAAAACAACATAAGCCTCAAAGCAGCACATTGACAGTGGACAGTTTATGGGCATTAGACATTGCACTGATCTCAGCACTGTGACTATGCATGTATGTATACCTATAGTAAATTTCAGTGGCAAAATGCATCCATCACATTTTTTATCACTGCCTCAATTTACTGAATTTAATCCACAAATAATAGCAGTTGAACAATGTCATTCTTTGTTTCATAAGCGGTAAGCCTAGCCTAAGTACACATCATCTCAGTGCATATTAATTAACAGTGTTCATTGTCACAGCAATTTGTGTGTTCATGTTCATTGCTAGCTAACCTGGGGCCCATTGTCCACAGCACCAGAAGACTTGCCCATTTACTTAGTGACTGTACATACACAATCATACCATGAACATTCCAAAAATATATTATTTCAATTGAATTACGTTTTTTAATGGCACGGCGCAATTCATGATCTACTTAATAGACAAAAATATTCCAAAGAACTGAATAATAAAACTAATTTTAGGTCAACACCCACTGCTTCTAATTAATAACACATTCATGTTAAAATTAATAGGCACAGTAAGAAACTTCCCAGGGTGCAGAACGGCAGCAACGTTAATGGAATATTTGAAAGGAGTCCCGCAGCTTCCTTGTTACAGATTATCTGACTCTGACTGATGCAAATAAAAATGTCACAGTAATTTAAAGAACTATGCAAAAAATAAATTAATAAGATGTAGCATTTTGAAGGCTCTGTGGTGGTCCTCGAACCAGGTGCATCCATTTCAGATTAGTTGTTTGATACATAAAATCCCACCTATCATGGAAGCCCTGTCAGACTGATAGATAAAAGAGTCAGGAGAACTCCAACATAGGGGGTGAATATAATGGCGGGTGGATCGCCATTCCAACTTGATTTACCCCCGCCTTATTATCATGGCGGGGTACCGCGGCGAACGGAAAGTCTGTCTGACGCTTTTCCGCCAGTCAGCAATCGTTACAATTGCCAGCTGGGTGGAGCTGGAGCATATTATGGTATTGGTGCCTAGAATGCACCGCCATCCATATTATGATGCCGATTTTACAAGGCCTTTCCATGGCAGCAATTCCGCCATGGAAAGGCTGACGGGGATGTGCTTTGGGGGCCCGTTGCAGGTCACCAGGGGGGTTTGGGGTGCACTTGGGGATTCCCATGGTAACCCCCTGCATTCCCATGCACAAGGTGGCAGGCACAGTGCTTTGCCTGCCACGTTGTGCATGGGAATGCACAACATTACATTTCACCATTGCGGCGGGTGCTGCCTATAGCAGCACCCGCCACAATGTTAGAGGTGCAGAATGTGACTGCCAGTGAGGCAGTCGCATCCTGATTAGCGGTGTGGGACCGCCGCACTTATGGTAGCCGGTCCTAGCACCGCTAGGATGACGGGCGGAAGTCATCCTAATGGGCCCCATAATTCAGTCCCTGTGAAAACCGGGCAAGATCTTGAAAGACTTTAGAACCAGATCTAGAGTTTGACGAATGGTACGTCATTGGGCAGGGTGGCATATCAAATTACACGCTTCACCCTTATGGTCCGCCATATTTATATATCAATGCTGCACCCTCAGCGATCTTGTTAACTTGACAGGAACCAGGTGTCATGGGCTTCTTTTGTAGTACGAAACGTTTGCTGACACCATTGTGTGTTTTTTATGGCCATCCATCAAACGTTTACATTTTGTTTTTCAAATAAAACTCCCAAAGTGGAAAAAGTAGGAAATACAAAAAAATCCAAAATAAAAATGATGACCCCCAACACCAAAGGATTTTTTTCTCTGGGTGTGGGAATCTGTTTTTTTTCTGTCCCTCAACACCATGCCTGGCAGTGAGGGGCGGGAAAAAAGGGCATTGTGCTATCCACCCTAAAAAGCGTTCTTCTAATGGCCCCTACTCCATCTGACCGTCAGAGGAAGCTTTCCTTCAATGGAGTGAAGGCGGGCTCAGTCTACAAAAGCTGATGATGGTCCACCCATCCCTAAATAGGGCAGGCAGACGTTCAATTTGGCAGACAAACTCTAAATCACACCCTTAGTCACATGTGATTCTTTCCAGTTTGCACAAACTGTTCTGCTTCTGGGTTGTCTGATTACACAAGTATACTGGGATTGCAAAGTGTGTTTATACAAGCTTATTTTTTCTTTATGTTCCCCTGGGCCCTTCTATATTACAAAAAGGGCTGATCACGCGAGTTGCTGCCTTGTACCTGTGTAGTCTCAAGGGATGCTCCCTCATTTACATTGGGTGGCCATATTCAAAGCAGTGAAAGCCTTTATCCATGCACCCAGGAGAAACATGCTATCTGTGTGATGCATAGGAAATAGCACTCAGTTCATGCTTCCCAAGGATTCAATGGTCCTTTGGTTCCCCAGAATCATCGCATCATGGGCAAATGCAGTAACACAGTGGTCTCTACTTCAATACAGACCAATTCCAGAACCCAGTCCTACTCTGTGCTGTTGTATAGGAATATAAACTTATTGAGAACTAAGCATTTTAAGGTTTACATCTGCACAGTAAATTCAATATTCCAGGCATGTGGTGATACATTGCCCCTCTCCAGGTCGTTTATTTTGCCTTATCATTTGATAACTGGCACCAGTTCCCTTGCAGAATATTATGCTTGGCTCAACCTTCATCACTATGCCTATGCAATGGAGGGCCAACAAAAGAAATTTACTAAGAATCACACAGCTTGCCTAAAGATCGAAATATATGAGTAAAATCTAGGTATCCACATACAAATGCTAACATCTTAGCCACTGGATAACATCTCCGGAAGTGTTTGGCTAGAGGTCAGTTTTAAATAATACATCCAGATTATCGCCGAAGCATTATTTCCTTGAAAAGTTTACCCACATGATCAACTTGAAACTCAGAATAGACTAGTGTAAATGAAAAAACAACTGTTTGCTCTAACGTGAGAAGGCACAAACAGATCCTTAATCCTCACTCTATGAAGACCATTGCTTCTCCTTTCTTTGCCCATTTTTGAGTCTTACATGTAAAGAAGAGCCTGGAGTAGGAACTAGTATAGACTGGTATAGTCTGAAACTACAACTAGAGCACAGATCCATCAGTCTGTGGCATGAGTCACCTTACAAAATGAAGCTGCAAGAAACTGGTTAACAGATGGGATCACAGATTATTTGGGTGCCTTGAGAAAAAGGCTGTGAAAGAAAGTCGAAGGTTTATTTAACAAAACTGAAAGGTCTTCAGAGCCTTCCTCAAGGAAAGGTGAGAGTCAATGGATTTAGTTCCTCAATGGCAAAGAGTTCCATATCTGGGATCCAAGAAAAGAGAGCAAGTTACCACCCGCCATGGCACTCTTAATATATGGAACCAAAAAGGAGCTGAGTGATCCCGTGCAAATTTCTCTTTGCAATATCAAGATTAAAATGAGATACCAGAAGCGAGTTTCCAAGGCCATAAAGGAATCTGTGCAGGAGACTTTGGGCTTTAACCTGTAATATTTGCTTTGCTAGCAGCCCAAAAAATAAGATGAATGCTTACGTAAGCCAGTCATATCTCTTCATTTCATGGCATATTCTTACCTTTCCAAGTAGTACCCTAATGCAGACCACTCCCTTTTACATGACAATCTTCACCCCAATATTAACAAAAATGTACTCACTCACTTTTGAAACAAGGGGAGATTTACTAAGATTTTGTGCCATGTTTGCATCACAAAAGTGCGGCAATTCGGCCCCAAATCTTTTTTACCTAATTAACTTTCCAGCGCTAAACTTGTCTAGCACTTGGAATCACGTAAATGTAATGCAAAGCAGCACATTGCGCTGCTTCTCATTAATTTGCGCCAAGGGGAATAACTAGTGTGGTGCATGGGTGTTCCCATGCAACCAAGGTTTATCACACGAAACCCAATTTATTAAAAACAGTAGATTGGGTTTGGCTTGAGAAAACTTCACCCTTTTCAACTAGGCGCAAGGAAGGAGAAATGCGTTATTTTCTCCTTCATTTTCTGGCTTTGCATGCTTGCTGCATGTATGCAAAGTGGAAAAAGCCTTGCATTGTGCCTAGCATAGTATTTTGTACCGGAAAGGTACCCTTTCTGTACAAAACCTATGCTACACTCATGCACACACCCTAGTGCTACAGCGCTAAGCTCTAAGGTGTGTGCATGGTGCGCGGCAGCTGAAATAAGCGCCGGCGCAAGGGAAAGGGGAAGAGAAAGCCATATCTTTGAAAATACGGAGCTCTCCTGCTCCCTCTCTGTCGCACAACGCGGCGCAGCCTCGTGAGGGGCTGCGCTGCGTTGCATGCCTTTTTTGTAAATCTCCCCCAAAGTTTATCCTGATCTACATAACTTTCAAAGGCATTCCCTTTGACTAACCAAATTATCCTTGATCTAGCCTAAACATCTATTTCATGAAGACAAAAATAAAATGGTTGGTATTCTGAAAAGGTTAACTCTTCCCCTTGCTTTCTGAACCATAGGCTCCCCTCATATCTCCTTGTCTGTGCGCTGCCCATCTCTTCCACAAGCCCCCTTCCTTTTTTCCTACTTTTCTAACTGACTTCAGTCCTCACCCTTCTTCTTCTTCTTCTTCTTCTTCTTCTTCTCCTCTACATTTTCTGTTTCACCTTTGAACGACCTTCCTCAACTGTATCTTGTTCAAATATCTTCAATAATTATAAGGCTGTTACAATATATTTTGAGACTCTTATCTCCCTAGTGACATTACTCTCTTTGTAAAGTGTTGCTGTAGAAGAATGTATAATACAAATAAAATATATAAATAAAATAAATATCATTTAAGTTTTAAACCTGGACGGATTACTGATACAGCCAGCTTTCAAGTGGTGTATGATGCTTTCTCCACATTGGTCACACCATTAAGTATTTTCGTAATTTTTGTATTTTACGCTGTATGATTTTCGCACCTTTTTATCAGATTGAATACAACCAAATGCTAATGTCCATGATTCACGCATGTTAATAATATACAATCATCATCCAAGGACATTTTAAGGATTTTTGGGGGCCCTGGGCCAAACGTATTTCGGGGACTCCTGTTCGGAACAGTTTTGAATTTATGATGCAGTTTCAGCTTTTTCATGCCCCCTTTGGCCATGTCACTGACAGTGCTCAGGCACTGGTCCAAATTCTAAATGTGTTTACATCTAATATTTAAGGACAGTGAGGTATGTTATTGTAACAAAGGAGCAACTCACGGATATTACTGCAACTAATGTATGTGACATATGAACATGTGAGGTCCTGTGATCTAAAATAATGAAACACGAACGCAATATGCTTCTTCCGAAAAATGTTTGTTAAAGATTCATACATAACCCACATAAAAAATAAATTAAAAAAGGAAACAGTATTTGATATAATCTGTTTAATAATTATTCAAGGTCACCAAGGCAAGACTCCTTGCAGAACAGAGCTGGTTCTATTAGGGGGCTCCTTAAAGACTGGGGCCCTGGGCCCCAGCCCACTTTGCCCATGCCTTAAAATGCCTCTTTCATCATCATCAAATTTACTTTATTTCGGTCATAAGCAACCTTAAAAGTACAATACAAAAATAATAAAATTAGAAGTATCTTAAAAATATCAGTTTAAAAAATCAGGCTAAAAGTACCCATCACCTGTTTGGAGGAATAAATCCATTGAAACACATGCCTACATTGACAAGTGTCATTAGTGATCAAGGTAAAGACGGTATAGAATAAGTCCATACAATTGTAGAATGCCAAGTGCAACTTTTCCAAGGAAGCCCCAGAACAAAATGATATTCAGCTAACAGCACACACTCATATATCAGGGTTACAAATCAAGCAGCTCAAAAAGACAGCAATCATAAAGATATAGGCAGATGTTACCAATCAAGATTAATTTCAATTTTTGACACTTGCCCAATTAGAGAATCATACGACTGAAAAGTGATTAGTGCAAAAAAGCAGTAGGAACATCAATCGAATAATAAAAAAAACTCAAATACTAATGTAATGACCAATTTATGTATACAAGTAGCCACAGTGTTGTAGGGCTACCTACATGGCATGTGCAACATGTATATGATCCGGGATGAGTGTCTGATAACCAGCCCCACCACAAGAGTACCACGGGCTGGGTACGAAAGACTGTCTCTGCCCCATATGTACATTGAACCAGCTCCCACTGACCATGCCAACATGAGAAATTTTGAAAGTGCAAATACAATTGGTTCTAGTGTATCAGATTTTAGTAATTGCAGTGCGGACATATACCATCTCATGCCTAGATTGCAACATAGCAGGAGAATGTATTGTAATCTCAGAATTTTATACTTGGCAAAGGAAAAAAAAAGTGTGCCTCGATTTTCTATGTTACAACGAAAGGAACACTTCCCAGCTATTTCTCCCACTTTTTTCATCTGAATGTATGAGCCCTAAGCAACAGTGTCCCTAATCTAAAGTGAATGAACAAAGTCTTTGACTCAAAGGGAGTGATTCTATCAAGAAATATTTCAGATTTCGGACTACATTCATGACATAGGAATTTGTCAGTCAAGCCTCACCTTACCCCATACCTTCTGGATTACATGCTCCCAATAAATTCCCTTGAACCAATTAGATGAATTTTGCTTAGGTTTATTAGGGTTTTCCAACACTCCCTCTATCTTTAGCTGGATACACAAAGCTCTCGTGGCTCCTAGCCATCGAGCAATACAGTGCTTAACTAGTATGATAAGCTCCTCCAACGTGCCTTTGTATTAGGCTTCTCAGGAGTTGTCCGAATTCTGTCCCAGTAGAACAGGATTTGAAGGGGGGGGCTATATAGTTAATACTTTTTAAATTCAAATTCGTCCTGAAAGGTATTAATGGTGTATTAACTTAGGAATTCAGGAGGGATCTCAAAAATGTATTTTGCCAGAATATTCAGTTATGTGCTGTCTAGGCATGAGCGGATTTTGCGGATTGGCAATCCGCGAATTTGCGGATTTGGGAACTCGCAATCCGCAAAATCCGCGAATTCCCGCGAATTTGCGGATTTTTTTTTTTTTTTGTGTTCGCCCGTGTTTCTGCCAGTTCGCGAGGGTTTTTACAATTTCGCAATTTGCGAACTTACCTGTCGGGTCGCAAGTTTTGCGAACTTGTTGTTTCTACGTGTCCAACCTGTTTGGGACACTCTTCTTCATCACTGCCACTCTCTGTCACCACTGCCACTCTCTGACTACTCATGCCACCCTCTGGCCCACCCATGCCACCCTCTGTTTCATCACCACACCCTCTGGTTGTCCAGTGTACATTATTTTCGGCAAAGCAAAGCACACCTTCCCTGCCTCAAGTGACCTGAATTAATTTGGGGCTGATTAATGTGTCACAGAATATTTTTTTAGCTGGCACCTGCTTCCTTAGTGCGCCCTGATTAGTGATCTTTTGCACTTGCTAAGTGCTTTCATTGTTGCAAAATTAGTTACAACACCTGCCCTTCCCCAACTGACCATAATGAATTAGGGGCTGATTAATGGATTTTAACTTCCAGCCTGGCTCCTGCTTGTCTCCCTTAGCTGTAATTCAGGACCTTTGTGGCATATGTGTAACTATTCTGAGGTTCAGAGCAGGGTCACATAATAGTTTCAACTGGCAACTGAACTCTGGAGGGGCCCCTCAGGAAGCACTACAGGAAATGGCTACTAATGATGTGCCTGAACTTTTGAACCTGGTAAGTAGTTACTTTCAGTTTTGCTTAGATCGTATTTCTGCAATTTCGCACTTATTCGCGGGGCGCGAACTCACGCGAACAGTGCGAGCAGTGCGAGCAAAATCCGCTGCTCGCGGATTTGCGGATTTTGCAGGAAATTCGCAAATCTCGCGGATTGCGGATTTCCCGAAAATCCGCAAAATCCGCGAGCGGAACGGATTTTCCGCCCACGCCTAGTGCTGTCCCCACTGCCCCAGATTTCCGTCCCATACATTGCTCCACCAAGGGTCACAGCTCTATAATCCTCAATGGCTGTATAAACAGCCCTACTAGTTCTTGACTTCGATTTTCTCACAATGGCCTCTGATCTTTGCAAAAGAATAGATTTACTCTTTGACAGCTGAAGGCTCCAGGAAAGCATGTCCCTGAGCCCGACTCCTAGTTAGTCAAAGTTCCGACCTGGTCAATTGCTACTCCATCCAAAATTTAGTTCCTAAATGTGCGATGGGGATCTATACCCATGAACCTAGACTACCTTGAATTTACCCCCTGGACTTGCTGAACTCCACAAAATGATTAAACAATTCCTGCAAGTCCATTGGAGTTCGTGACAGAAGGAGAGTGTCATCTGCGACCAACAAGACAGGTGTGTTAGAACCAGCTTTCTTAGGTGCTTATTCAATAATTCCACAACCTCTTTCATATAAAACGAGAACAAGGTAGGGTGCAAAATGCATCCCTCCCTCAATTCTTCAATTTCAATTTAATCTTTATTTCGTTGCATTGCAACATAAAAGATAACAATAAAATACAATTCATGATAAAAAAAGAAAAAAATATACAACAATATAACATCCTAACATCCATTATAAGGGCACTCTTCTACATTTCATCAAATTTTAACACGTTTAGCTAGTATTTCATTATAAAAGCACATGATTTATACTTCAGTTTGACACAGTATCAATAAATATTTAAAATGTTTTAAAAAGTGTAAAAAAGTTAAAAAAACATTAAACATTAGTTTGAGTTACAACCCGGATTAATATACAATGCATTGGCTTAGTTCATGGTTCCGGGGAGTACAAGTAACAACTTTCTTAATTTAGAAGGAAAGAGATAATTTCCTTCTGACAAAATAGGTGGACAATAGAAATTTGCTAATACCGAACACAATTACTTGGCTGGTGCCCGTACTTAGGATTCTGCCAGCTTCCCTATGGGAAGTAGAGCCAATGTTGCGGCACAAGGGGACTATCCACTTTTTCCTGGCTTTATCATAACTAGGGCAGAAAAACAATATGTGGAAAATGTCCTCCCTTTGGTTATTAGTGCACAGGGTACAATGTTCTTTGTCAGTCTTCCCCCAACTTTTCTCCGTTACTTTTATTCTCAGCGTTCCATACCTAAATTTTAGATATAGAGATTTTGCCAGTGGGGGTTGGATTTCGTCTAAAAATTGTTCGAATAGAGCCTCATTTTTTGCCATAAGAAATTTTTCAGTAAGGGGGCCATGGGTTCTTGAATACACAGATTCATAATTCACTAATGACCAGAAGCTTAGTTTGACAATTTTTTGGGAATTTAGGTTAAGAGATTCAGGCTCGTTCCAAAAGTGTGATAATCCGAGCTTGGTAAGCCAGCTTTTAACATGCTTAAACCAAAAGATCTTGTTGTCTCTATCCAGCTCTAATACTTCCTTCATCCCATTTCTATAGTCAGATAGTTCCACAGTTGTCCATAATCTGACCCACATCAGCAATGGTCTAAGTACAGCGTGCTGATCTGTGTGTTTGATGTTAAGATCTAGGAATAATGGTATCAGGGGAGTGTTGGTTGGAACTTTTAATAAGCCCCTGACAAATTTATTTTCCAATACTTCAAAGGATTTTTTACATACTGGTCCCCAAATTTCTGCCCCATACAAGGAGGCAGACTGTACCTTATATCTGAAGAGCTCTATCGCTGGAGTAACTGCTTTATTCACACTTTTATTGTACCTCTGTGTTATAGGGAAGCAGTTTTGTTTAAACACCAATTTAGATTTTTCCAGTTGTGGGCCCCATCCCATTGCAGAGTCCATCAAAACCCCCAGATAGGTGAAGCTGTGCTCATAATCTAATCTTTGCCCATTTAACATTAAGTTCTTTTTAAAAGTTTTGTGCGGGTTCAGTGCCATATATTTTGGTTTATTTATATTAATTTCGAGTCCTTTATTGATACAGTACTGTTGGAACCTGTCTAATAAGATCTGTAGTTCACGTGGCGTTTGCGATATTAGGATTGTATCATCCGCGAAAAGGAGGGACGCAACTCGTTCCCCTCCCAGTCGAGGAGAATCATTATCGCAATTTTCCATGTAGGTTGCAATATCGTTTACATAAAGGGAGAATAAAGTAGGGGCCAGAACACAGCCCTGTCGTACTCCCCTTTTTATCGGGATCGGGTCTGTGAGTTCTCCATTGGGCCCCATCTAACCTTGGCGTAATTCTCCCGATGCAATCCTATTACAAGTTTTAAAAGATCGCCTGGCAGCCCTTGCCTATTCAGGGTTTCTCAAAGTAGGTCTCGTGGAATAAGATCGAATGCTGCTCGCAGGTCGACAAAGGTCACATACAAGTGACCTTTGCGGATGATGACATACTTCCAATACAAGCAGCATAGCCTAAATACTTGATCAATAGTACTTGTTTTGCTTCGGAATCCCGCCTGGTATTTGGATAAAATTGACTCCTCCTCTAACCATGAATTTATTCTATTTAGAATGTGCCTAGCATATATTTTTTGCGTAATATCTAAAAGGCTGATGGGGCGGTAATTTGCTGGATCACCACGATCCCCTTTTTTAAAAATAGTGATGATTTCTGCGCCATTCCAAGTATCCGGTATGCACTCACTAGCCGCTATTATGTTAAATAAATGATTTAAATAGGGTGCCCAGATCTCGATATTATACAAATACAGGTCACCAGGGATTCTATCAAGCCCTGGCGCCTTCCCTTTCGTAATTGAAGTGATTGCTGCCACTGTTTCTTTTAAGGTGAACACTACCTGGGGACTATTAGCTGATAGTATAAGCGGGGGTGCCTCATTTGTTGCCTCGATCGAAGTTTTGGCTGCATACAAGGACGAAAAGTGCTTAACCCAAGTATCCTCATCTAGGTAGACCTCCCTGGAGCCTCAATTCTTACTTAATGGGAATCCTAGTGGTAAGCCTGCTTTGGTCTTTCCACTTAACCTGGGCGTAGGTGCCTGAGTGCAGTCTAACTAGCAAATGAATCGGATCTTGTGGCATTCCATGTTGGCCGAATACCTCCCAGAGAATTTTTTTCACTGTAGGTCAAATGCAGCCCTCGTGCCCATGTAGCTGACATAAAAGTGATCTTTATAACTGAACTATACTTCCAGCAGATGGTCATAGAATTGAACACTTGGTCGATTGTACCTGTTTTCACTCAAAAACCTGGCAGGAATGGAGACAAGACCTGATACTTAGCCATCCACTCCTGGAGACAAAATAGCAATGGCCTACAAAAGATCTTCTGTGTGCTGTCGATAAGGATAATTGGCCTATAGTTTTCAGGGTTTTCATTTAGCCCCTTCTTGTAGATTGGGACAATAACAGCACCAGGTCTAGTCTCCTGGATTTCCTCCCCGTTAGCTACAACATTACAAAGCATACTCAGGTAAGGAACCTAGATATCTGGATCAGATACCCAGGTACACTATAGGGCCCAGGAGCCTTTTCTTTATTCATGTGTAGTAGGGTAATCTCAATTTCCTTTAAGTAAAATACTAATGGGAGAGCACTTGCACAAGGTACTACAACTAGCGGAAGAACCATCCTGTCATCTGCGTAGGGGGAAATGGCAGTATCCCTAGCAGAGTGCTCAACCCATTGATCTATCTCGGCAACTGCATCAGGAGTGGTAGCTTCAGAGATACAGCCAGTGTCAATAGTTATCCAAAAGCCTCTGGAATCTCCATTCCTCAGACCTTCTAAAAGGTCAGCCCACTGATCTTCTTCCCAAATCTTTTTGGCGTTAGTCAGAAATGTCCTATAGAGCTACTTGGCTCTTGTTCTGCCTGGTATGGTGCCATCTTTGATATCCTTAATTAAAAAAATAAAACCTTTGCCACCCTTCACCCTTCACCCTTCACTCTTCATTATACCAGGGACATGAGGCAGCTTTGACGTTATCCATTGCTTCCTAAACACATACTTTAGATTGTCAAATTACTCAGAGTATTTTGGAACAAACTTAAAATTGCCAGTCTTGGAGTGTACAGATGCTTCAAATTAGGCCACTAGAATTGATCATCTCAGCCTTACCATGTTTGTTTGCATTGGCCCATTTTACATTTCTGACATTATTTGTGAGGGCTAGCAGTATTGGGAAGACATTATTAATTTGCTCCTGGGACTTGGAGATTGAATTCTGCAACACAAGCATTATGGTTACTGTCTGCTCGTACAATGATTTTTATATTACCTATGTAATGCAATATTCTTAGATCAAGTAATATATATTCTATATAATTAATATAGGCTCCACATTTAAAAGTAAGTTTTGGGCAGTGATATGAATTAGTACACCCATTTGCAGCTCACAGGCCATATTCCAAGTAGCAGTGGAAAAATTGACTTGCTACCCATGGCATTTCTTAACTGGTTGACTTATAAGCTCAGGTAGATCCAACTCTTCCTCCTCCACTGCCATTAAGGCACAGAAGAATTCAGACAGTTAAAATGTTATATTAAAATCTTTTGCTATAACAACAGGCCAGGTATGTTGTAATCTGATATCTTACAAAGTCTGTAAAGCATGCAAAGTAGGAGATTCAATATTATACTGCACTGATCATACGGAGATATTTATCAATGCAATATGTTTAATGGGGGCGGGACTACAGCGTGTGACATCCCCAGTATCCTTTGACCCAGAATCTAAAATTTTCACTTTAACATTATTGAAATCTTTCAACCCAACTAATAAGCCCTGTGAAGCTCTACCTGTGCTTGCCGGAGTGGTATCACTTAAAAAATGAAAGCTAGCCTGGCAAGTACATTGGCTCTGTCCCCCATATTTCTTGCAGAAGAATGATGTTGTGACTATAAGTGAATTCACCCTATTCCAGGTCAATAAGTTTAGCTTCTAACCTGGACAAATTCCCTGATGTAAATCTAACTGTAGCTCTGTTTTCGTATTCAGAGATTGGTTAAGGTGAAGACGATATTCGGACAAGAAGAGAGCCACTCTTCTCAATGGGGATACATGTTTTGGCATAATTTCTTTTTTTGTTTCATTCCTTTTATTTAAACATCACTCAGTATACAGTGAATACAGGAAGTGAACGGAGATGATCATGTGATATACATGCCGTTTGAAGTAGACAGCCTATGAGCTCTGCAATTGTTCGACAATCCTATTGAACCTTACATGAAGGGTCACCAGCCAGAATCCCCCGGACCATCCCTTTAGTAGGAGAGGCTTTACCTCTTCCTCCCTTACGAGACCCCCATCCCCCTCCAGCATCAAGGTATTTTCAGCACATCTTCCACCCCCCCCCCCTCCCGGAGGAGAAGGGGCCCCTCTTTTTTGTCCTACTCAATCTTAGTGATATATTCCTGCTGCTAACCAGTCGAGAATGTAAGAGCGTTTAGAGGACAGTACATGTGAACAGGGTATAATAAACATAGACGGACACAGACCATCCAATCGTTTTGACAAGGGCAGGGTGCCATATGACTTCTACCTTACTGGCTATTTCCCTACGGTCTGCCTTGACGAGAGGAGCATATCATGAAACCATAGAAGGGGTTGTAACTCATTGCTCCACTTTTCATTACTGTCTTCCTCTTTCCCTCTGTGGTATTGGTCTGTGTTGTAATGTTCTGACTCTGTCTTACAGGTTCTGTTTGAAGTACTCCATTATCTAAAGTGGGACGTGGTTTTACTCCTATGATCTTTGATGGGGTTGTACATCCTCAATCTGTTTGACTTTCTTTGTGTGTCCTATGTTCAATAAACCGATTTGAAACAAAGTAGACAGCAACACAGGCAAACCATGAATACACATTTGGTATGGCGCTTTTACAGCCAGTAGCATTTCATAGTGTCTAGCACACATGACATCTGAAGAGGAGTGCATTCCCCTCCCTCCCCGACAACCCTCTTCACATTTAATGACCTTCAAAGTTACACACTCCGGCTCTTGTAGACCACTTGTTCTGTTGTCTGGTGTTGTGAACGTATCTAGGACCCTAATTAAATATTCCCGATTCATGCCCTTATATGTTTATAACAAATCATATCCTTATAAAGGCATAAGAATCATATCCATATTTAGTCATAGCCAATGCAGTCCAAATACGGCAAGGCTACTTCCCTAGACTCCTAGAAAGTACAACGCGTTCTTTAAACAAACCAAGACTCCAGCAGCCCTGGAATTCCCCCTGCTTCTGTTTTGATTTGTCCTAGAACTCCTGAGAGTCCTGAAAGAACTGCCAGTTCTTAGTGACAGTTCTTAGTGACATCTTATGTCCAACCTTATGTCAAACACAGCACCTTCCAGGTATAAATATACCAGCATTTGCCTTAAGCAAAGACACAGTGGTTTGGAGCAGAGCGGCTATCTACTTACCCAAAGCCCAGCGGATGCGAGTGCCAAAGGAAGCCGACCCTCCCATTTGACCCACTGAGAGAGACGCTGTCTTTTCTCCTGCCAAGAAATCCAGCTCCAGTGTTTCCAGTCACCCTTGCGGGTTGCTGGGAGATCGAGTCCTGAGAAAGAGATACAAGACCTTCTTCATTCTAAAACCAAGGTACGGAGCTAATTAAATCCTTAGAGAATTCTTGATTCAGATTCTTGGCAAAACTAACTTAACTTAAACTGCAGCTTACTTACTCCTTCCCACGTACTAGGCTTAGGTTAGGTACACCGGGGTAGGCGTATTTTAGAAGCATGGGCTACCCTCCGATATATATATAAAGTATTGTGCCCCATAATTCTTTCTCATCTAACAGACTTGTTTAACAGTATCCTAGTCGATGGTGCCCTACCTCCTGCATCTTGGGATAGGGCCTCCATAACCTTGATTTTAAAACCGGGTAAACCTACAACTAGCTGTGGGTCATACAGGCCAATCTCAATTCTTAGCACAGATTATAAACTCTTTACATCAGTCCTTGCAAATAGATTGGGGGGAGTTGCAAATAACATTTTGCATGTAGACCAGAAGGGTTTTGTAAAGGGAAGGCAACTCTACGAATTGACTTATGACCTTATCGGAGCAATAGATATGGCCACATTAGCATCTCTCCCCTTAGCAGTTTTTACCCTTGATGCTACAAAAGCTTTCGATAGGGTAAACTGGACATATCTAGAGGAAGTGTTGAGAAAGTTTAACCTAGGTGATAACTTTAGGCGAGCTGTCAAATTACTATATAAAAATCCTTCTGCCTCACTACTGGTTAACGGTGAACTTACTGAGCCATTTAACATCACGCGAGGAACTCGTCAAGGGTCTCCTCTCTCACCACTTTTGTTTGATTTATATATTGAACCTTTTGCTCAGTTAATTCGGGATAACACTAATATAAAACCTTTTATTTTTGAAGGATGGGAGAAGAAGATTGCATTGTATCCGGATGATGTTCTTATTTTTTCATCCGATTTGTGCTCGTCCTTTCCTACCGTTATATCTATTGTGGAAGAATTCGGTGCAATATCCGGTTATGAAGTGAATGCATCCAAAACTGATATTATGGTTTGGAATCATCCCGTAGCGGTTGTAGGGGTACAGCCTAGTTCTACCCTCAGATATCTCGGGTTAAACATCTATACTGACATAAATAGGATTGTCCCCTTAAATTTTGCTGAAGTAGCTAAGGAGGCTCGAAGATCGATGAGATTATGGTCTGCTCTCCCTATTTCCCTGATAGGCAGGTCTAACCTGGTTAAAATGACCATTTTGCCCAAGATTACGTATTTGTTCAACACAATCCCTCTTTTTTTTGACCCATCTTTGATTGCCAAACTCCAAACCGAAATGAATTGATTCATATGGAATAGTCATACGCCTAGACTATCTTGGAAGAAGATAAGACGTCGTCGAGAAAAAGGGGGCCTTGCAGCACCAGACTTACAATTTTATGGATGGGCCTTCCAACTCTCTCATATCAGGATGCTCTTAAAGGCCCCTAATAATGTTGGCTGCGGGAAACTATTTTCAGCTCTTCTAAGGGGGGAAAAAATTGGGCCGAAGAACTTTTTATTAAAATTTGGCGACCCTAAGTATTTCAAGAAGGTTAAACTAAAGGTTTTAAGAGACCTTGCTGGAACATGGGCTAGCCTAAGACGGACACTCAAATTGGATTACTACTTTGGTAGGGCTCCACTTTGGGACTCCCCAGGAGCGCCGGCTTGGCTTTTAGACAGCTTAGCTCTCTCAGTTAGAGAAGCCGGACTCACATCATGGGGGGAATTATTTGTTGAAGGAACTTTACTCTCATGGGAGACTCTGAGCGCAACTATAGGAACTCGTTTTTCATGATTTAAATACCTCCAAATTCAGAGTTGGTCACAAGCCTATAGTCAAGGCAGGGGTAGGTTTAAAATAGGTACTGATAATATTTTAGTAACTCACCTGATGGATAAACCACCTTTCAAAAAAGAGATTACATTTTGGTACAATCTTATCCTGGATGAGACTGATGGCGAGTTTCTGTTACCCCTCTTGCTCTGGGGAACCTATATCATCGACACCGATGTGGAAGGCCTGTGGCTAAAATCATTTAAGATTCTGGGAGAGACTGTTAAACCATCCTGGCTCCACCGTAACCACTTGTTTACACTGCATAGAGTATATTATTCTCCATTGCGTCTATCAAAGTTCCCCAATATTGATCAGGTGGCATGCCCTAGATGTGGCTTGGTAGCAGCATCAGATATTCATATGTTTTTTGAGTGTCCGTCTATATCAATATTTTGGAATGAAATATGTGTTTCCCTCTCATTAGCAATAGGTTCGCAAGTCAGCCCTAGTCCTATGTTAGTTTTTTTTGGTATTATACCAGAGCTTGACGGTATGTGTCAAAAACTGGTCTTCTATAGCTGTTTGTTAGCTAGAAGAGAAATATGCAGACGGTTGAAAGATAAGACAGCTCCTCTCTTTATTGATTGGCGTGCAGCAATGCTACAGATGTCCAAACTAGACATGGCTAGAGAAGGTAACCAACATAAGAGAAGATTTTGGCTACTTCTGAACTGGTAATCTCAGAACAGAAGACCTGGTTTTTTTTTTGGTTTTTTTCCCCCTGTCCTATGATTTTGCTGCTTGTTGGGTCGTTTATTCGATCCTCTTTTGTTATACATACCCAACAAGGGCGACGTCGGCTACAATCTGGGTTGTATTGAGCAGTATGCTTGTCCAGTGGGACGTTTTCAATAATATTTATTCTTGCATAAAATACATGTGCTACAATGATTAGGAGACAGTAGCAGATAAACGTGAATACAAGTACCAAAAGCGTAAATAGTAGATATAGCTCTACCGTGGTGCTAAACAATTGTATATATGCAAGCATATAAACAAGGCAGTAATCTAGCGTACTCTCTCTATGCGAACCCTACTCTAAGTGTACCTTGTGTGTGTAGGTGTAGAACGAAGAATCCCCACAAGGGATGATCAAACCCCATTACCTAATAGGCTAGAGTGAAGGACCCTGGCTTGGTCAGAAACTAGACACCCCTCACGAGATATCAGACTGCTGCGTGGTGATTTCTCGCCATTCACTGACCCTTGGTATCAGTGAAAGTACCTCCTATACTCATCTTTTAGAACAGAAAGCAGTCTTGCAATGTAAGTATTAGATTAGTGATGTTGTGGATTTGTAGATAGCGTTGTCGCCCCGGGTATGTAGATAGTGATGACATTGGTACAGAGTAAGGAACAAGACCTTGTACATGATGTTCTGGGCATTGTGATAATGATGTGCAAAGCTAGATGTAAAACAAGTTTAGCTTCTGAGAAACGAATCCAACATTATCATGCAAGCAAATGTATGCAAATGTC
Source organism: Lissotriton vulgaris (assembly GCF_964263255.1). Lineage (NCBI taxonomy): Eukaryota > Metazoa > Chordata > Amphibia > Caudata > Salamandridae > Lissotriton > Lissotriton vulgaris. The sequence goes on from NC_141695.1 coordinate 1,121,171,000, forward strand.
ACAGCTTGGAAATATTATTCGTGAGGACAATGTAAGAAATACATGGGCCTAACCCGGGAATATAACACCCACTCCACGAACTCCTGAGGCAGAAGCCGGGAGCAATGAGTAATTTTTAAAAATTGTATATTTTGTGTTATAACTATCTACCTGCTCCCTGCACTTTGCCACAATCTCTCTCAGCACATTTCCCCGCGCAGCTGATTTGAACGCTGCCGCGGGTCGCTTAAAGGATCGACACCATTCTGGGGAAGCCCTCTGTCTAGGCCACACCCCCTTTACGCTAGGCTACACCCCTTTAAGTCCTCCATTTAATCATGTGTTTTTCCCGGCCGCGCAGCGGACGGGCGCAGCGGGAGCGCAGGTGGCACGCCAAAGGCAAGCACGTCTGCGTCCCTCCGTGCCAGGCCGGGTCTCGGGGCTCCTCACCCTGCCTGTCCCCTTTCCTACCTGCCCAACCAACTTCTGGCATATCGTGACAACTGGCCTATTAGCTCTTCAACTCTAACCCGTATTTCATTTGAAATTGCTCGAAAAGATCACTCTGACTCCGTATGTTGTCATTCCTTCCCCCATAAGGAACTTCCTGGTTCGGCCTCCCCTCATCGGCCTTTGACACGGTCGATCACTCCATCTTACTCGACCGTGTCAGGGGTGCCGGCCTACGGGGGACAGCCTTGTCCTGGCTCACCTCCTTTTTAACAGGCCGAACTTCGGCTGTTAGGCTAGAGGACTTTTCTGCACCTACCCGCCCTGTCACCTGCGGGGTACCCCAAGGTTCGTCCCTTTCCCCTCTTTTGTTTAACCTTTACATATATCCCCTGATTGTTTCTTTACAGGATATGAAGGTCACGGGGTTTAATTACGTCGATGACCTCCAGCTCATCTTCAAACTTTCTCCCTCTTCGGATTCAGTTTCCAGCGTTCATTCCACTCTTGAATTGAACCCCGATAAAACGGAGTTGGTTCTTATCGGTTGTCCCTCCAACCCTTGGTCCTCTGTTTTTTGGCCCCCCATCCTTGGTTCCCCCCCCCCCCGTCTCCCTCCGTTTCTGTCAGAACCCTTGGCATCAAAGTCAGCCAGGACCTCTCGTTAAGTCCCCAGATAAGCTCAGTAGTTTCCTCCTGCTTCCTTTCCCTCAGAATTATCCGGAAAGTCTCACGCTACTTTTCGGCTGATGCTCTCAAACTTGTGATTTCGGCAATTATTCTTTCCCGACTAGATTATGGAAATGCCCTATATATGGGCATTCCAGCCTATGAATGTCGCCGGCTGCAGCTCATACAAAATCAGGCAGCGCGCCTCATTTTTAGGCTCCCCAAATCTAGTTACACCACCCCTCTTCTAAAAACTCTCCATTGGCTCCCTATAAAGGAGCGCTCACTCTTCAAGTTGGGTTGCTTGACCTACATGTCATTAGCGGGCACCGCTCCTGCCTTCATTAGATCTAAGATCACGGCTTATGTCCCGGCTAGGCACCTGCGGTCTTCCACACAGTTTCTTCTTTTAGTCCCCCGATTTTGTAAGAATATATCGGGTGGCTCCACTTTTTCGACACTTGCCCCCCTTTTCTGGAACTCACTTCCCCTGACACTCAAATCTATCCCTTCTTACCTGGATTTTTGGGCTGCTTTGAAAACCCATCTCTTTTCCTCTGCTTACACTCTTTAATTCCTACTTCCCTTCTCCCTCAGTTTTAGTTTCTGTCTCCAGCGCCAAGAAACCGTTTGGTAGTAGAGCGCTATATAAATCCTTTCCAACTTCAACTCCTACTACTGAGGGTCAGTATCTAAAAAGCTATCCAAAAAAGCCACCAGACAGTTTTAATTTTTTTCTAAACACCTACTCTTCAAAAGCATCAAAAATCAGGCTTCCCAATAAAATTTCTAAAAGTCATAATATTATTTGAAATCCCAAGTACTCAGAAAGCCAGGGTGCCAGGAAAAAGAAAAAGATGTTTCGGTACATTTTGTTTAAAAAGAGACCAAATTGTTCCCACATGGAAAAGGGCCAATTGTTTATATGTTCCGAGTGGTAGAAGCAGTTTTGGTGTTGACCAACATCCACAGACATTCCCAGAGATGCACCTTGTAGCATTTTTATGGAGCAAAACTGATTCCATCCAGTTCTCAGAGCAGCTGCTGAAGGAGTTGTCATATCCAATAAGTTGTCCGCAGAGCCGTTGTTCACATCACTAGGAGCTGAAGCATCCCAGGGTGGCTCTAAGAATGCATTCAACATCAATGGGATATACTGGGGACAGGAATACGCACGGGCCTTTATGGAGTCCATCAGTACTTTATTGTCGGGAGGCACAACCAATTCAGATCCGAGACATATATCCAGGACACATTCTTGGCTCCAAAGCAGGCAGCAGAAGACAGATTGAATGCAGTCAAGCCATACCGGCTTGAACAACAAAAAACAGTGTTTATTTAGTTCCTGAAGCCGAGGTGTGCCGAAGCAGAATATTATGTGCTCACGGCAACGCAGCACTAAAAAAGGCGGTCTTCATTCTGAGTTGAACTAGGCTGTCCATTGTGGAGCAGATAGAATAGAATCAGTATTGCCGCCACAAGTAGCAGGACAAGCGGGAGTCCTCCAAAAATGCTTTCCAACAGGGAGTGTATGAAAGTTGGTATAACTTCGAATATGGTGTGAAAGGTGTTAACCAATCCAGAACCGATGCATTTTAAAAAGTGCACTATTCCTTTCATATCCGACAAGTTAACGATATGATGGACTGGCTCCCCAAAATGCAGCTGGACGTTAGTGTGGAGTAGTGTCTGTATCTCAGACGAGGACCATGCAACCTAGAAATCAACGGTCTCTTTGCTGTAGTTCAGACCACATATTTCTGCAAAAGCATGGCTATCAGTTTGCCCAAGGGAGTAAAATTTTATGTTGGAAACATTTATTGAAGGCCATAGCGATGCCTCCCTAACTGTGCAGGTAGGCGGAAACAGTACTTGTACTTGTGTGCAACAAGTGACAATGGAATTATCCGCCACTCAATAAGCGATGCCCAGTTCCGTTGTGGATGGTGTCTCAGCCACAGCAAAAGGTAATTGGTCTGATTTTTCAATGTGGAACATGGTATAATTTGCATGTCTGCAAGCCATTGTCATCTGTCTTTCTGTTTGATCGTATGCTGAAAACAGATTTGCACTGTTAATGTAACACCATGGCACGTGGCCAGAACATAATGTCTGTAACGTCCAACTCAGTATGACTATTGACTGTAATTGCGACAGTCCATGTTGTAATATATGTTCAATCAATAAGGACTAGCCTATTTGTGGAGTGACTCAAAGCTGTATGTTAAGGTGCAAACTATTTTGTTTGTTCATGAAGCCCTCACCCACCAACCTGATTGGTGGCATGCTTCATCATCAGAGTATATTACTGAGTGTGCAGTTTAGTGGCGTGAAAGTGCACTATCACTTATTTATTGGTCCTGAGGAAAGCCAGTTTAATCATAAAGGCCTGGCTGAAACATGTAGACTACACTTTGATGCAGGAGACCCTAATCAATACTCGTACACATCCTCCAGCCTTTTTTAATGCTAACAGAGTCCCAGTTATTAAAGTTTAAATTACCCTCGGGTACTGGGACCACTGTATAGCGCTTAACTTTCACTTTCACAAAACTACACTGCACACTCGGTAATATACCTGCTCCGCTGTATTCAGGTATCAAAGCACACACGGGACACATTCGGTGTCACTGGGTGGGCCCGATGATGAAGCATGCCACCAACCAGGTTGGTGGGTAAGGGCTTCATGAACAAACAAAATAGTTTGCACCTTAACATACAGCTTTGAGTCACTCCACAAATAGGCTAGTCCTTATTGACTGAACATATAATCCCTGGGGGTACGGACTAGCTACCTAGTCCTCTCTCTCTCTTTTGATAAACGATACATGTTGTAATATAGACATGTCTTGCTGTATTATGTCAATCATAGAAGACACTATGTTGCCCAGTGAATAAATTCTGGATTATAAAATGGTCATACCATAGTCAACCACAGCCACAGCTTTTTCTAATTTAACCCTATCAATATCGCGCAATCTCTCAGCAACTTGCTATTGAGAAATCTTCCACAACCCGTTGTATATTCCGTACATATGCGCTTTTGACGTGGGTTCTGGGGAACTAGTAAAACATCCCTGAGATCAATGTCATTTTAAAGGAGGGACAAGTGTTGTTTTGCCTGGGAGAGTGTCGAGATTTTTAGTCAATATATGCATAACTTCACAATACTATATTAAGTCACCAGCCCGAGTGTTTTGGCTGTACATATCATTGGTCATGCCTATTCATCCTAAACAGTCAGGTGTTACCCAGGAATCTAGATTGACACCTATTTGTGTCCATCGGCCAAACCAACCAACCCTTCCAATTTGGGTCAGATGAATTGTAAGAACCATTACAAATCATGGTGTCTAATGTATCCTCACTGATGTGTGTAAAGTTCTGCCAGTTCTTGAAAAGTGAGAACACGGGAATATGAGGTGTGTTCAAATCCTTTGCTTTTGTTATACATAGACATGAAGTATGCTGCACTGTCTTGTTCAGGAAAATCATTTGATGTGGTATGAGGCATGCTCTAAATAAGGCCACTGTCCCCTCAACCTGCTATTCTTATGTCCCAAGATAGATTTTATGTCTATTGTATCTTTCTAAAAGTCATCACCCTGCTTAGACAGTTGGGAAATAAAGGAAGCAGAGTATATCAGCTTGATGTTTGTTAGCATATTTTTCTTTGCTGGTGTAGGTGCAAACCTATAGCAATATAAGGCTGGGTCTGAGGTTTTAGAACCTGAAAAAAAAGCAAACTTCCATGCAAAAATCTTTGAACTACCTTTTGGCAGTGTTGGGCAGTGTTCCCATTGTTTGTAATTATAAACAGCATGTGGGATACTGGTGTTATGTAAAAAATGGTGAGAGTAATGCTGGTAGGAGAACACGTCCCCAAAATTACTTGTATCATCATACAATTTATCATTTGAAAATGCAGCTGATTGCTCTAAATCTGAAAGCAAATTATGCACAGTTTCAATGTCCTAATCATCAGAGAAAATACTAAAGGTGACAATGTAATTTAAAGAAATTTTGAACAAATAATCATTTTCCAAAGTTCAGTAGGGCCATATACATCGTAAGATACCCTGTCCCATTAAATTCCTTCAGGAACTGGAGCCACTGTAATGTTCACCACGGACAAGTCTCTTAGTTCATGGTGTTATGATGCATGTGGCGTTAGAACCAAGTTCACAAGTCGCACTGCAGCGCGTTCTGGGAGAAAGCGTCCATTCAGCAGTAGGAAAAAGACAGTCACTATACCAATCCAAAGTATCAGGAAAAGTGATTCAATCGATTTCCATAGATGTATCCAGGGAACAACGAAGCAAGTCTTTTTTTTAGCCAAAGATAGAAAGCATAAACTCGAAGCTTTAAAGGGTGAGGCGGTGCTGGCAGCTCAGGTTCTCTTGGATCCGATGAGAAGTCGTCATAATGCACAAAGTAGCCAGATAAACAACGAACTAAGTCTTTTTTTTTGCCAAAGATAGAAAGCATAACCTCAAAGCTTGAAAGGGAGAGGCGGTGCTGGCAGCTCAGGTACTGTTGGATCCGATGAGAAGTCGTCATAATGCACAAAGTAGCCAGACGCCGTCCGTCTATTCTTGGCAGGTCAGCAGGTTTTGTAGAACTGGGAGATGTCTCGATCTGTGGCATGTTGACATAGACGTAGTAAATTTTTCAAATTAAAATTTCTGTACTTAATGCCTGTACAGCTGTAGTTGTTTCAATAGGGAGAAGCATCATCTCTTTTTCATTGACAGCTTCTCTTTGAAAAGTGGAGTCTTCAGTCGTCATTAAAAGCTACCATATGAACATCCTGTACAGTAGCAAGAGGAGTGGGTCGGCTACACAGGAGCCCACGTGGCCTACTGTTGAGAATCAGTCACATAGTGTGGGTTTGAGCAGATCAATTAAGACAACCCTTTTGTCTCAATGGCCAGCAAGAGGCAGAAGAAGGACAGTCATGGTTCCTTCAACAGCTAGAACGGGTAACGGACAAATTGTTTTTTGTCCGCAATATTCTTTTTGAACAGGTCCCCAATTTCCAGGACCCAAGCAGGTCTCGCCGTTACCATTTTTACTTCCCAAGTGGTGGTGAGTTTTACTTGGACATTGCTTTGTAAAGCTATGTATTCCTTAAGGTCCTGTAAAACATCCAAATGATCATTAAAGTCAAATAGTGTTTCAGTCACCACTGTGCTGACACTATCGAGGCTGGGTACCCACATCCTTAGCAGCTCATAAGGTCTACAACAACCAAGGGATTTTCTTGGCATGTTGTTTAGTGCCCTACTGAATTTTCCTCAGGATGATAGGGGGAGGAGTACCACACGGCCACACCCAAACTTCCCATGGCTTCTTTGCAAGACCGAGAGCTAAAGCCTGTCCCTGGTTGGAATGTAGTGCGCCAATTGCGTATGTCCTGATAAAGACTCGCAAATCCTTTAAAATAGTTCGAACTTCAGCCAAACGCTGGGCCAAACCCACAAGAATCCAGAGCATGAATCCACTGCCACCAAGATGTACTTGTAAGCCCCGTCAGAGTGTAAGGGGCCACAGTGAACCAAATAGACACATGCAAGAGATTTGTCTGATACCAATAATGGTGTTTGTGGTGGATGTGCTACGGTGGAACCCTTCCTCTGCTAGCAGATGTCACATTTTAGGACAATGTCCTTGGTCTGTTTAGTTAGATCTGGCCACCAATACTGCTGCTTTGGTAGTGAAACTGTAGCAGATATCCCTGCATGTGCTCAGCCTAGATCCTCATGTGCAGCTAGTATAAATCATAATCTCCGATCAGTGTATGGTAGTATTCTATCCCCCACTCCTGGAATTTGAGCATACAGAATGGTTCGCACATCTAATTTGTAGGAGTACTTGAATGGAAAGCCTTTCAGAAGTGCTGAGCTGTTGCATGTGGCATTAATAGCTATTATAGTTGATTCGTATATTCTCATGTTAGTGCGAGTTATTGCAGCAATGGCAGTAGTACACACTGTTGCCTTGGCAGCTTCATCTGCCATCGTATTTTCTTCAACATGAATGCCAACATGTTGATTACTCAATGTGTGAATAACAGGAGCTAGTGGTAGGCCTTCTTTCAGCTTTGCCACTTGTCCCCAGAGCATCTTGTGCTTTACTGTGCAAACTTTTATTTATTTTTATTTTATTTTATTTAACTTGTAATGCGCAACAGCTACCCGCAGTGGGTTTCCCGGCGCTAGGGATAGACTCAATAAGAAAGAAATATTAGGTAATATCAAGCAGACCAGAACAACGGGCAGATCACTCAAAAACCAAGGTCTTAAGTCCCTTCCGGAACCGTAGCAAGTTATTCTCCAATTTTAGAGCAACTGGTAAAGCGTTCCAGAGCTTAGGACCTAGATGAGCGAAAGACCGCCCACCCATTCTAGCGAGTTTGAATCTTGGGACAATGAAGTCTCCATTCCCAGAAGATCTAAGGGTTCGATGAGTCTTATATGGTTGAACTAAGTTCTGTAGGTATTTAGGGGCTGTGCCCTGCCTGATCTTGAACAGATAACATAGGGCTTTAAATTTAATCCGGCTTGAGATTTTAAGCCAGTGTAAGTCACGCAGAGCGGAGGATGCTGAAATTCTCCTAGGGACCTTCCGAAGCAGGCGGGCAGCCGCATTGTGGACTACCTGAAGAATCTTAATGGTTGCAACATCAGCTCCCTCATAGAGAACATTGCCGTAGTCCAGGCGGGAAACAACCAACACCTGGACAACAGTTCTCTGGGTGGATAGGGGCAGCATCCATAAATTTTCTGGAGCCATTTTAAGGTGGAAAAGCAGATCGCAGCCACCTTTGTAGCCTGCTGCCTCATAGATAACTTGTCGTCAACTTTTGAATCCCTAAATGCATTCTGGCCCAATAATGTAAATATTCGTTATAGGATTGGACGCAGTAAAATATATCACACACTACACTTGTGGGGAATTTGTGATCCCTATTTTGTAGCACCAGTATTAGGACTATTTTTTCTGCCAGCTGTGCCGTACAGTGTCCTAGAGACTCTGTGTGTGTTCTCCCAAGAAGTAACTGTCCATACTGCATGAGCTATTTTACAATTGCGCATGCCACTGAATATTGCTGTCTCATTCCTACAGCCGGCTGGGCAGATCCACCGGTATAAATGATACATTTATATCAATCTAGAGGTATTATTTCTTGGTCGTATTGCAGGAATGCTTGTGTTTTATTTATTTTTTTTTTTTTTAAATATTTTATTTTTTCCCCTTTTTTCTTGTTACATTGCACATTGACTTACATATCATACTTTTATACATTTTACAAATTACATCCATTATGTATCTCTGGTTTGAGGTTTCCAAAACAAAAGAACCAGTATAGTTGGTATAATTATATAAATCATAATTCAAATTTTTGCTATTCATTTACATTCACAGTAACTTACAATGCCATCCTCTCCTTCCATTTGATTATTGGTTCCCAAATTTTTAGTCCGAGTCTCCTTCCCTTTTTCCCTTTCCGTGCATATATAGCTTTCTCGAGGTTATAACTAGATAATAAATTTGCCAGCCAAACTTGCATATCCGGGGGTACCTTGTCCAGCCATACCCTTGCTATTGACAGTCTCAGTACTGCAGTTGCAATGAACATAAATCCTTTCTGGTCCAATCCCTCTTGATTATCTATTCCAAGCAATATCATCCTAGGTGTTAATTTGATTCTTATATCAAGAGTATTATTGATAAAATCTTCTATGTTTCTAATCAAGGTATATAGCTGAGGACAAGTGGCAAACATGTGAATAATATCTGCATCTGCTGCATTACAACGAGGACAGGTAGTACCAGTGATCCCTCCCCACCTGGCTATTCTAGCTGGGGTGTAGTATAGTGAAAATAACGTCTTATAATGCTGTGATTGCAGGGGTCCAGAGCATAGGATACTACATCCCAACTTCAAAGATTCTTGCAGACTTCCGGGGTCCGCTCCCAATTTTGCAACCCATTTGCTGCTAACTTTCTCCATATCATCCAGCTTCCCTTCCATTAAAATTGCATAAAAAGATCTAATTGTGCAGTCCCCTCCTTTTTTTATCTTTTCCATTAATACATTCCTATTAAACCCCTCCCTACCACCTTGCTTGTGCATTAGGAAGCTCCTTACCTGCAGATATTTGAAGAAGTCCTTCCTCTCAATCCCAAATTTTGCGCTAATGTCTGAAAACTGGATTACCCCGTCCCCATTCATTACATCCCCAATCTGTTCTATCCCTTTCTGCATCCAACCCAACATCGTTGAGTCTGCAAATATTTCTACCGGGAAAGATTTATTTTTATATAGCCTGACATATCTATTGTATCTCCCCATTCCCATTTTTTTAAGAAATGCATTCCATATCCTATAAGCTGCCATCAGGGTCTTGAACCTAGTTCTTTTATAATAACCAAACTCTACTCTATTTAAAAAATTATTTTCCGCCTCTGCCCCAAGCATAATAGCATAGATTTCTGTAGACATAGTCGTAACCCCTATATCACTTCCTCCACCCCCAATTAAACCCTGCATATACTGTAATGCAGCAGCCATCTGATACAGCCTAAAGTCGGGGGCTCCCCAGCCCCCTCTCTCTCTTGATAGAGTCATGTATCTGTAAGCTCTACGGGTTTTTCCATGTGCCCAGATGAATCTATTGAGCACCTTTTCTAGCAAATTAAACCATCTAGCCTCAAAAACTAGAGGAATAGTACGAAAGAAATATAAAAACTTTGGTAAGATTAACATCTTGACAACATTTGTACATCCCATAAGGGAGAGGTGTAGATTGTTCATCCTTTCTAGGTCCTTTTTGACTTTACCGATTAGAGGGTCCAGATTCATCTCTACTATCCTGTCTACATTCGCCGTTAGTACTACCCCTAAATATACCGCTGAGTTAACCACCCTATCATCCGCGCAAGCAGTATGTCTATTCTTGATAATCTGCGTCTTTGATCTATTTAAACTATACCCTGATATCTCCCCAAATTTCTGAGCCTCTATCTCCACCTCATTTATAGCTGCAGTGGGATTAGGAGTTAAAATTGCTGCATCATCTGCGTAGGCTAGGGACTTCACGGTACATTCGTTTATCCTCATTGGTGGTATTCTTTCGTTCTCTTCGAACCTGCGTAGTAATGGTTCCAAATATAATGCGAACAGCAGCGGAGAGGAGGGACATCCCTGCCTGGTTCCCCTTGCAATTTTTACTTTATCTGAAAGCCCTCCATTCACTCTTATTCTTGCTGCTGGATTCCTGTACAAAACCTGTATAGCTTTTATAAAGGGTTCCCCTAACCCAGCCCACCTCATTACATACCATAGATATTCCCAGGCGACCCTATCAAATGCCTTCTCAGCATCAAGGAGAAGTGCTGCGACAGGGTCGCCTAGTATATCTGCAGAGTCAAACACCGTGATCGCAGTCCTTACATGCTGTATAGTCCCTTTCCCAGGTATGAAACCATGTTGGATAGGGGTTACTAACTGCTCAATGATTCCGGCCAACCTTTTCGCTAAAATTTTAGAATATACTTTGATATCCGAATTCATTAATGTAATTGGTCTATACGACCCTGGCAATTCTGGTGGCTTTCCTTTTTTTAGTATAACTATTATGTCAGCCCCCCCCCCCAGGACTCCGGACTAGGCCCCCCTGCTTGTGCTTGTTGCATAGTAACAAACATGTCTGCCAGGAGTGCATTTTTGAATATTTGATAAAATTCAAGCGGGATTTGATCTGGCCCTGTCGCTTTACCTGCCGGCAGACTGCCAAGGGCTTCCTCCAATTCTTCTAACAGTATAGGTCTATCTAACATTTCTTTATCCTCTTCTGTTATCGTCGGTGGGGATATAACTCCCAGGTACTCATCAATCTCCCCTATGTTCGGTAAATCTTCTGGAGTATATAGATCTGCGTAAAATCTCCTAAAGACATCTCTTATTGAACTAGTCTCCGTGACCAAATTTCCCTGTTCGTCCCGTACTTCTTTTACTCCTGTTTCAGCTGCTCTCTGCCTGGTTCTAATTGCCAACACCCGTCCCACCTTCTCGCTAAGCTCATATGTTTTTTCCTTTTTAGTCAAGAAGTTATCTGCCGCCTGTCTGGCCAAACCTTCCACTGCCTCCGCTTTTAGGGCTATTATTCTAAGCAAACAGTCCTCCAGAGGTAGATTAGCTCTTATTGTCCTGCTTAAATTCTCCTCCCTTAATAGTTTATGTTCAACAATCGCTCTCCTGTCCCTTTCTCTTTTTTGTCTTCCCAGGACGAAGCTAATTGTTTCTCCCCTTATTCCCGCCTTAAATGTATCCCAAACTATTGCTATATCCGCTGTCCCCCTGTTGGTATCCCAGAACCATTTGATCCACTCCGTCATGTGTTCCTTATATGTAGGATCCTTCAAGAGACCCCTCTCAAAAGTCCACTGTGTGGGAGCTCTTGGTATATGGTTATTTTTAATAGTAAGTATTACTGGACTATGGTCTGAAATCACCCTAGGAAGTTTTTCCACCTGTGTCTCAAATAAAATACAACTAGTTATTAGAAAGTAGTCAAGCCTTACCAATACCTTGTGCGGGGCAGAAAAAAAGGTGCTACCATCAAGATGAGGATGTAATTTCACCCAAGGATCAACCAGTGAGTTATGCAGAACCATGTCTGCCAAAGCCCTGAACACTTTTCTTTTCCTCCCTCTATAAACTCCATCAGTTTGTGTAAAAGAGCTCTCTAAATCATGAATATTGAAATCACCACAGCAAACTATGGGTTCAGGCAATTGAGCCAGCTCCGCATCAAGAAACTGAAATACCTCTGGGTCATCTTCAGTAGATCCATAGATTGTGGCTAATGTTATTTTCTGTCCCCTGAAGCATATACCTACTATGGCTGATTTTCCCCATTTATCTTCCTTCTTCTTCTCTACTACCACATCCCTGTGTCTACCCAGAATTGCTACACCTCTGGTCCTAGTTTCTTGTTTAGAGCTAGCCAATAACTTGTATCCCAGTTGCTCGATAATATTTATATTACTTAGCTCTATGTGGGTTTCTTGCAAACATATCAAATCCAATCGTAAGGTTTTTAAGTATGCAGCCACCCTCATCCTCTTGTTTGGGTCATTTAAGCCACACACATTAATTGACGCTATCCTACATGCCATAGTGTAATCATATGTAAATACCAAACATGACAAGCATAGTCTATTACCAACAAACCAGTCTGTGTACTTTCACTGTAAGTCAAAAACATATCAATGTGCAAAATCATAACCAAACATTTGTCATTCCACCCCCGCACCCTCTCCCCCCCTCTCCACCCCTGCACTACACTCCCCTCCCACTCTCCCCCCCCTTACAGGCAAATAGGTCAGCCGACCTATGTGTGCCCGCCTTGTGTTGTGCAAGTCGCTTCCCTCTCCCAATCATATACTTTGCCGTGCCCCCCATGAGCCCACTATACCCTATCTGGCTTCTCAGCCTCTATTCTGTTTCTTCATCTCTTCTAGAAAGAGCTCAGCTTTAATTTCAGAGTTAAACATCCAGGTTCTCCCTTTAACAATTACCTTCAGTCTGGCTGGGTAAAGTAGATATGCCTCCATCCCAAGAGCCTGAAATGGCGCAATCAATTGCCTCAGCTTCCACCTCCTCTCTACAGTAAAATGGCAGAAGTCAGGCCTGGCGAAAAAAGTATTATCCTCAAAGGTCCTCCTACTCTCTGGCCTTGCCTTACCCAAAATCTCCTCCCTGAGCAAAAAGTTTCCAATATATACTAGTATTGCCCTTGGGTGGTTTTTCTGCCCATCTTTCCCTGCTCCTCCTGCATCGCCCCTCTTCCTTACAGTGAATGGCAACCTATGAGCCCTCTGTATTTCTGTTTCCCACTGCCACTGGGATTCTGGAAATGCACCCCTCAAAAGTTTTATCACAAATTGTCTGACATCTTGCCCTTCTGCCCCTTCCGCCACACCCAGGAGGCGAGGAATGCTTGTGTTTGTAATGTAATATTGAATCTGTAATCTACATCTGTTGCAGTGAGAGAGTTAGCGCATTAAATCCACCGTGGATGCAGTGCTTTAGCATTTGGAATGCTTGCTTTTGGAACGGCCTCTAAGGTCGGTTCTGGGGTCACGACAATTAAGGACACTGAGGTGTGCAATTTTTTTATCTTTTAAATAAAATTTGTAACCCAGCAAACCCAATGATTATGTGGTTCACTCTGGCCAAGTGTTTCATTAATTCCTCATCCATCAGATAAATATCATCTACATAGGACAATGCCTCCACATCAAAATTTTGAAGTAACTCTGTGATCCTTGCTGAAAACAACTAGGCTGTTCTTATACCCCTGGGGTAATCAACAAAATTGGCCCTGAGAGCCTAGCGCTAGGAAAGCTGTCAAATATATGTTTCCAGGTGCTATATTTTAGCAGAAAATTCCATTTGAGCAGTCTAGTGTTGTTTTGTTGTTCTCCCGCACAACGTTATTCCTCATTGTGGCAATGTGTGCATTCTATACTGCAAATGTGCATGTGGATGCATTCAAATGTCTATAATCTAAGACTATGCAATATGATTTATCGGTTTCATTATGGGAAACCAGGGATTATTCATGGGTGAGGTGCAATTTTCTATCACACCCTGGTATTCAAGTTGATCTAAGATCTCCCTTACTTGTTTCTTTGCCTCATGTTTGATCGGGGATTGTCTCTTTGGTAGAGGAATTGATTTTGATGGGATTTCATGATGAGGTGACTCATCATCAAACCCAACATGATTGTAGTAAAGTGCAGGAGCTAATGCTAACGCCCCCTCCTGCGCGTATTAATTTTTAACTGATTCTTGTATGAGGTCTGAAAAAGCAGGTAAAATAACTTCTTCTCTCATGGGGAAATCCATTAAAAACTCAGGTGACCAATTCTTTTTGGCCAAAAGAATATTTTAACCATAGGTCATGTTCTCCCACAAGAAACCCTTCACTTTCCTGGGCATTTCCCCCCACCATTTGGAGTGTTTTAGTATAAACGATGTGGGGCACTTACCCCTGTATCAGGTGTTCCACTGTGATAAGTTCACTCAGCTCCACTACCCATAGAAAGTCCATCAAATTCTGGTGAGCTATGGTGACTTCTGCTGTGCTGTCCAGCATTGTCACTGCCCATTCCCCATTCAGACGCAGAGTCCTCAGTACCCTGGGCATTTCTCATTTTAACTCCAGCTACTTTTTTCTTTTTAAATTGAGGTTTTGAAGCCTTTCATTTATCTTCCTATTGAATGATATCTTCCGAAGTACGATGTGTCCTCCTTTGCGGCTTGACTCGCTCTTCCAATCTGTAGTCTGACCGTTCGACTTTCTTCAAATGCTTTTCAGATGTTTCCTGAAAGGAACTAGTTGAACGTGCATCAGTATCCTGATCCCTATCAGGCTTTCTAATAATGTCATGGTTTCGTAAGTTATATCTCTGGTTGGTGTGTTCCTCTTGAGGGGACCCACCTAGTGACTGTATTTTGTTTTGTTTATTTTTTTGCTTATTATCCCACTTCTTCTTTGAAGAATCGGGTGCTTGCTTAGAGTTTTCCTTTTCAGAAATACTCTTAACTATTAGTTTCCCAGGTTTGGCTTCTAGATTATCACTGCCTAAAGAGGCATATGTTTCTTAGATGATCATGGGTAATTCACGCTACTTTTGTGCGGGATTGAATTCCCTCAGGCATTGAGATATATCCCACCACTCACATAAACACATACCCACTCACACGCACCACACATAGCCAAAACTTAAAAGTGCTCCCGCGTAGTCGTAGGTCGCAGCACGCCACAACCCACTAGAGGGTTGCGAAGACCCCTATGATGAAGCATGACACCAAGGGGCCTTTTGGTGTGTGAGGGTTATTTTACAAAAACACAAAGTGCTCCCATACCACTGAGGAGAACACTTCCCTGTCATTCTAAGGAGGATTCCTTTTGTTCATGCATATTAGTTTGTGGAGTAAGAATCCTTCAAACCTGCTCTACCTCCCCTCTCCTGTTTATTTGTATTGGGATATATAGCCAATGCTGCTGCTTCCTCTTTTATGTTACTCAACAAGACGCTAGATACTTGGGTAAAATTGTCCATCAGTTTCATTCCCAGATCAAAGGCAGGCTCTGACCCGTACTCATTCTGAATTTTTTGCAGAACATCTGCTATGAATGCTATTGACGTGGAACCATGTTTTCTGGTGTAAACGGCAGCGAAGACTGTACCTCAAGAGGTGCAATCTTCTAACTAGGGAGCCATCCCCATCGGCAAGCAAATTGTAAGTATACTGTGTTTTTCCTGTGGGCCCATATGAGGAAAGACTGCTTTGAGCTGTGCTTTTTTTGTGCTATCCAGAATGGGATTTGCGCCCAGCTGGGGAGAACCTTACGCATAATCACATTTAGTGTTTGTGGGCTAATACCTGAGTTAGCCATGTGAGGTTCTGTAACCTGAGCAGCCCCCACAGGTTGGACTGTTAATATCATTACATATTGCGTTAGATTCCTGTAGGTTTTCACTGAATCTCTGTAAAGTTTGCGCATCCCTGCTTGTATTAGGGCAGCAATGTCCAGATGCGATGAGTATGAAACTAAGACCGGCCAGATTGCTCCTTCTCTGCTGAGCGGACTGAGTCTCACGTGTTTAGTTATATGGAGTAGGGCACCTTTAGACCAATAACTGTGCTCTTGGTTATTTAATGGAACTCCTAAGTCCACATATGGGAAATATTCATCAGGTGGCTCATCTTCAATGTATTCATGAAATAACCATGTGTGTGCATCTGCAGGTGGGAATTATCCAAGAATAGAATACCTTTGTCCTGAATGCTTTGTATGCCTAAACCACGAAGGTAACATCTCCACCCATCACCGTGTTAGATTGGGCCTGCAAAATGCTTACCTAATGTCATGTTTTAATTCGCATTCACTGTGCAATTTTCTTCAACAGGCGCCATTTTAGGCTGTTTGAAATTGACCTCGTTCTTTTCTGAGAAATTAAGTTCTGTTTGAGTAAACTGTTCATGACAGCGCATAGCTTTCTCAGTAGATAGAGGTCCTCTCCCACTTGTCTGGTCGTGGGCCCAGGGTAAAACGACCTTGGACTGTGCAACATTGTGCAAGATATGAGAAAATAAACCTTTCTTTTGTATTTCACTGTCCAGTTGCATCTGCTTGGAAATGTCCACTGTGGTCGTGTCTTCACCCTGGTATGGGAAGTACATAATGTATCTCTATGCATGTTGATTTTGGTTCCCTCGGTAGTACTCCTAGCGACTGTACAAATGGGGCTCCACTCTGAGTGTATTTGAATAAACAGTTAGTGGTTTGTATTCTCTACTGTCTGACCGACTCTTCATTTGGTACAGGAGGCTGAGAGGTGGTCATTAGTGACCTCGGTGGCTCTTTCAGGTCACTTCCTTTAATTGGTGCCCAAACAGGAGCTCCTTGGTGTGTTGACTTATCCCCTTTCTGCAGATGGAGGGGAGGACGAGGACATCATCAGGTCAGACGGACGGCTCAGTGATCCCTACACAAAGAGTTTTGATACTCTCGGCTGTGACTTTTGTCCCACCGGAGGGTGCCTCACCCAGTGGTCATCCTGACTGGAGTCCTGAATGGCAAAACCCTTGATCTGACAGTTTGGTCTGATGAGGTGCAAGTGGAGAACTGGTTTGTTTGTACTTCTTATATCAGGTGAGTCTGTTCTGGTTATCTGTGGATATGGTACCATTGTGGTTTGAGTTTGTTACGACCGAAGGACTGTTTTGATGAAAAGTGTTTGCAAATACTTTGCCAGGTAAAATAATGATCCTGTTTTCTTTTGCAATGCCTGGTCCTACCAAGATTTGGAGTTTGTGTTGTCGTTGTTCTCTAGATGCCTGGTTGGAAAAAGCTCAACCTGTGCTTATTGAAGGTAGCCCTAATTTTGATATGTATGTGAAACATGTTATGAGGCAACAAGGAAACCCACAAGAGTCGACCAGGGACCTTGGGAATCAATTCTTTTATGCAACAGTGGTACCCGTAATGGGGTATATACAATCAATAATATAGACTCAGTTGTTACTATATACAAGAGACATGTCCAGCCTGACAGAGGTCTATGATTTACTCAATAAAGAATTAGGCGGGGAATTTCAACAACACAATACATAAGGTCGGACACAAGCCTGCGTCCTGTTTAGCAATTACAAAACAGGGGGAAGAGACAACAGGGGGCTTAGGCAAAGCTTGATGGTTTGTTACACATAGGGAATATGCAGTGACAAAACGTAAAAATAAATCACAAGGTACACCTTTACAATTTCAATGAGCATAAGTTTTCCATGTATAAGGTGTTTTTTGGTGTCTGCGGCGTTTCGATCCAACAATGGGGTAAGTGGATCATCATCAGGACATGGATTGCATGCCTATTAAATGTAAAGCCTTTACTGCCTGGGAGGAAAATTGGGTAGGTAAATTACAGAACGCACAATTAGGGTACATTCCCTGTTTACACTTTTTACAAGGTGATTGGTAATGGTGCTGCATGGATCACTCAGAAGAATTCATGCAGTGAGTGGTGCTACTCAAGGGGACATATCGCAAGCGAAGTGAAAATTGCGTGCCTATCAGGGTGTAGCAGGCAATTCTGATGTGGTCTCAGTCTGGGGTAGTGGTGTCAAAAGGAATACTCACAGGAATCATTCAGCTAAATGGACTTGGCTGGTGACAGTTGGGTACTTTAAATAGTAACCGTGAACTAAGGAATAAAGTAACTGAGCATTCAACAAGGATAAGTGAGCACAGCATTTGAATTTGGCTTATAATTACAAAGCACATACCAGATATTTGTTTAAAAATTAATCAGGCAACATTGCATAAGAGGGTAGCCACCATAGGAGCGTCCATTAAGTGGCCCTGAGTTGTTTTCAGCAGACAAGGCAGCGCAATGAGTGTAGAGAAGAATTACCATTCAACAGGATGACAGTTGTGTTAAGGTGACAGTCGGGCGTTTAACATAATCCGAGAAATCACAAGAAGGTGGTTAAGTGACCGTGAGCTAAGGATAGATCATTCAACAAATTGCAGTAAGCACAGCATATATTCACGGGTACTAGTAAGAAATAATCAGGCAACATTGCGCGAAAAATAAACAAAATCGGAGCGTCCATTAAGTGGTCCTAAACTAATTCCAACCAGACAAAATGGCGCAGTGACTGTGTGGAAGGGGGCGATAGAAAAAGGAGGAGTTGCGGGCAGAGTCGGATGTGCGGGGCAGTAAGGGAAGATACATGAATGATTCCTGTGATTATTCCTTTTGACACCACTACTCCAGACTGCATGAATTCTTCTGAGTGATCCATGCCGCACTATCACCACAGACCTTGTAAAAAGTGTAAACAGTGAATTTACCCTAATTGTGCATTGGGTAATTTACCTCCCCAATTTTCCTCCCCAGGCAGTAAAGGTTTTTCATTTAATAGGCATGCAATCCATGTCCTGATGATGTTTATTTATTTATTTGCAAAGTTTTATATAGTGCTGGCTAGACCCGGAGCTATCAGGGCGCTTTGCGTGAGGATCAGCGAGTTACAGGGTACATAGTTAAATCAGTTGGATCAGTGAGTTACCGGTTACATAGTTACAACAGTTTGAATCAAAGAAACAGAGGGAGGAGAAGGGGGAGGGAAGGAGACATGAACAGGGAGATGAGGAAGACAATGCCAGATGACCGGCTGGGTAGGTGATGGACAAGGGGCCAGACTCCTCTATAGCTGCATAGGACAGCTCCACCGGGCATCGGCCAAGGTTGCTCTGGCTCCGCAGTAGGTATCTACATCAGTTGAATCAGTGAGTTACACGATACATAGTTACATCAGTTAGAATCCAGAGAACCACAGAGGAGGGAGGAGGGTAGAGGAGACCGAATGGGAGAGGAGTAATACAATGTCAGATGTCAGTCTGGGTAGGTGACGGCCAAGGGGCCAGACTCCTCTATAGCTGCAAAGTACAGCTCCACCTGGCATTAGCCAAGGTGCTCAGGCTCCGCAATAGGTATCTACATCAGTTGAATCAGTGAGTTACAGGATACATAGATACATCAGTTAGAATCCAGACAATCACAGGGGAGGGAGGAGGGGGAGGGAAGGGGACCAAACGGGGAGACGAGTAAAACAATGCAGATGTCAGGCTGGCTAGGTGACGGCCAAGGGGTCATGCTCCTCTGTAGCTGCATAGGACAGCTCCACCGGGCATCGGCAAAGGTTGCTCAGGCTCCGGTGTAGATATCTACATCAGTTGAAACAGAGAGTTACACAATACATAGTTACAACAGTTAGCATCAAGAGAACCAGAGAGGAAAGAGACCAAACGGGGAGACGAGGAAAACAATGTCACATGTCCGGCTGGGTAGGTGACGGCCGAGGAGCCAGACTCCTCTATAGCTGCATAGGACAGCTCCACTGGGCATCTGCCAAGGTTGTTCGGGCTCTGCTGTAGGTATCTACATCTGTTAAATCCACAGGTAAGTACAAAACAGTATCCCTTTCTTCCCATGGGGTATCGTCCAAGATCAGACTCATTAGAGGACGCAAAGAAAAGATCGAAGGAGGTGGAAAAGGAAATGGCTACCAGGAGGAGGGTGATGTAGAATCGTCTTGCTCAGAGAGGGGTTAGGAGAAACCACAAGGCACCAGGCACACAGGAGGCAGATGGGACGCTGTGCCAGCCATATGGGATCCTGCTGACAAATTGCATCAAATGCTGCTAGAGAGACCAAGTCAGGTAAGGTATGACCTCAACATGTGCTGTCACTGGTGGAGCTTTAATGCATGTGTTGTGAGGTCTGGGACCATACCCCACTGTCCCTCTGTTCCCCTCAATGGTGTGTAGCTTTTGTTATTTTACCCTTAGGGAGAGGATTGAACTGCCCTTGTTTTTCCTCTGGGCCCAGTCTTGTATTTGCTTCATCTCTCTTTATTATCTACCTTGCACACCGTCTCTGGCACTTGCAGAGTTATTGAAGCCTGTGGTTGTCTCAAACGGCCACCATTTTGAGGTCAGGCAGGTAGCTGGGGTCTCTCTTATTCGTTCAGATGCCGCTGGGGAGCCCTGGTCCTGTAGTCCCCTATGCTCTGTGACAATGCTCATCAGTTGGCTCTGGTGGCCCCGAAGCTCCTCTCCGTTGTTGTGCTCCGCTCTACGAGGCTCCGTCCACGGGGCACTCAGGTCGTTTTTGAGAGCCGATTCCTCCTCGCTAACACATTACAAAATTGGCCCCTTATCTGTGGATTGCTGCTGTTGCCGTGCTGTGGACACAATTGGTTACTTTCCTGCAGTGCTGTGGTGGCTGCAGGCCACGTACCAACCGCCAGCACCCCTCCCCCTCCAGCCGCACCCGTAACTCAGTGGCAGTGCCGGAAAACGAGTGGCATAATGCACGTAATCTCCAGGGAAGGGGGGGGGTGGGCAGCCGTCAAGTCTGTAGGGGGTGTTTCTAGATAAGAGAAGATGGAGGTCAGAGGCCTCCTGAGGCACTTCTTTTGGCCTTGGGAGCGTTCTCAAAGCGCACCGGGCACCATTATAAAGGAATAAATGTACTGTTATCCCAGATTAGTCAAAGGTGTTAAAGACACCCAAAGATAGGCCGTTGGCTGTCTGGCTAGGACGGAGTCATCGGCTTAGAGTAGAATGGGGAGCCAATGAAGTCAATTTTTTAGTAATCTTTCTCTGTACGACAGAGAAAGTCCAAGGCCATTAATATGTAGAAGGAGGGAGCAAGAATGCAGCCTTACCTTAACCCAATGAATAATGGAAAATTCTCTGTAAGCTCCCATCTCTGATATATCGGATCATACTTTTACTGAAGTTTAGAAGTGAAACCTCCAAAGCAGCATTAGAATTTAAGTGTCAACTCCCAAGTTTTCCATGGTGGGCCAAAGCTTTGAACCATATAATGTGTCAGATGCACATGTGAGGTCCAAAAAGGCAAGGTAGATACACCTTTTTTTAGGTTTGTGCAAATTTTGCACGAGTGTCAAATTCAGGGTCTGCTTGATTGTACCAAGGCCTGGGCAGAACCAAAACCACCTTAGTTAAGCAGTGTGTTTCTACTAACCAGTTCAGGTTTGGCTAGTAAAACAACCTAGAATTTTTACAGAGATATTTGGCAAGGCAAGTGTAGTGTAGTTTGCTTTAGCCATCCTTCTTAAAAATGGGGACTATAATCACGTCCTGTCAAGTTTTAACTAGGGGGACAACTATAGCGGACCTTAAAACATTTTAAGGTCCGCTATAGTTGTCCCCCTACTTAAAACCTTGTTGGATCGAAACGCTGTCGAGACCAAAAAAACACTTTATACATGGAAAATGTATGCTCATTGAAATTGTAAAGGTGTACCTTGTGATTTGTTTTTTCGTTTTGTCACTGCATATTCCCTATGTGTAACAAACCGTCAAGCTTTGCCTAAGGCCCCTGTTGTCTCTTCCCCCCTGTTTTGTAATTTCTAAACTGGACACAAGCTTGTTTTCGACCTTATGTATTGTGTTGTTGAAATTCCCTGCCTAAATCTTTATTGAGTAAATCATAGACCTCTGTCTGGCTGAACATGTCTCTTGAATATAGTATCCACTGAGTCTATATTTATTGATTTTATATTGCCCATTCCGGGGACCACTGTTGCTTAAAAGGATGTATGTGAAACATGGTATTGGCCAATTATGTTCAGTACATAATGGCACAAATATACGAGGACCAACGCTAAGTTGCAGTGGCCTCTAACAGGCTCTTTTGATGAACAGAAAATTGGATTTTTACAGGAAAATTGTTTAACAGATGAAGTAGACAGTCGATATTTGACTCCTTCCGAACTTGCCGAAAGGAGGCTAAGCAAAGGCGGTTACAAATGGAGAAGGAAGCACGGAAAGGGAGGATGCAAACATTGACGCAGAAAGCCGTAGCATATGATAGAGAAAAACAGGAGAGAGGAATTGAATGTGAGGATAGGAGATTTTGGTTGCATATTGACAAGTCCTATGTGGCCAAAGAGGAAAATGATACTTTTGTAAAGGAGTTGTTAGATACTCAACCCCTGCCTCCTTATGCCCCACAGAGGATATATCCTGTTGTTCCTTTACAGCCACTTCAGCCTGTCTTGTCCGCTTCAGTTGTCCCCCGTATCTATGGCTGTTATACCCACAGTTTCGGCTACTGTGCCCCCTATTCTTTCTCTCCCCTCGCCATCTTTGATGACTGTGATCTCTATTATATCTTCTGCCCCAACTCCTGTGCCCTCTGTTCTTTCTTCTCCGTTGCAGTTATTGACTAAAGTTTTGTCTACTACTCCTATTACTCCTCCTCCTGTGGTTATTCATCCTCTGCTGTTTTTGGATGATAATACACCTGTATGAAGGTTTGAAGACAGGGATCTGGTGAGAATTAGGATCAAGTGGGTCCGTTGATGCGATCTAGAGAAGACAGGATGAGAAGAGGGCAATAGCGAGTCAGGCAATGTGGTGGGATCGTAATGCAGTTTATAGCTCTGAAGATATTGGAAGAGATGTACGTGATTTTGAACCCTTTTTACAACAGCATGCCCTTTAATATATGTCTGCTACATTGATTGACCTTTGGCATACACACATTGAATCGGAGGCTCCCCAAGTATTATTTGATATTAGAGACCACGTTTATGTTACTGATTTAGTGCAAGAGCAAGTGTTTGGTAATATTTCTACCATAGTCTCTTATAGAGGCTGATTGTATGATAAGAGCCCTACTCAAATACCTCAGTTTCATATGCGTGAAGTCCACCCAATTTATCGTCCAGAAATACCAGCGTTGATGGATCGGCACAGTGCATTCACTAGACCTGCCACAGCTGCCCGCTTCCAGGAGCAATGGGTTTATACTCCATGGAAAAGGAGTGCGGTTTTAGCCCTGAAGACGACTTTGCCTGAGCCTAGGAAAAACCCCACAGCCTACTATAAGGAATTAACAGAAGCTACCTCTTCTACTGTGATGACTCTTGCAGATATTGAAATGTTTTTTAGTCTTCTTGTTCCGGTTGATATCGTCCCCAAGAGGACACGATTCTGATGGTAGAGGCTGTGGCATCGACAAAAATCAGAATGGTGCGGCTCCTGTGAGCCGCTCCGATAATAATTGTATTGTATTGTATTGTATTGTATTGTATATTGGATTTATATAGCGCTTATCACCCAGGGGTCTCTAAGCGCTTACCTTGGGAACCCGTCCTGGCTTTTCCCTGTGAGATAGCCCCTACAGGGCATCCCCAAGGTGAAAGCCAGGCATCCCGCCGCGGGGGGCCGTTGTGGAGATTAAGCAAGCTTAATGCCCAGAGTTGCAGAGTGTGAACCCATGATTAGGTCAGGCACTGAAGCGAGATCGAGCCCGTGGACATTTGAGCTCAAGACCCTGCCGCGTCAGGAATTGAACCCTGGTCCCGGGTCTGACCTCTGCTTCAGGGTCTGCCTGCTCTAACCAGTGAGCCACACTTCTCCACTCTTCTCCACACTTCTCCATAATTATGTTGATGACCCCAGAGATGGAGTGTATTAGCATGATTATCATGGTGTTGATGATGTAACAGGTATGTCTTACAGCTAGGACAGACAGGGACAAGTTTAGGGACCAGTTCAGATACCTGCAGATCGGCATGGTCCTTACGTTACAGCAGATTTGCAAGGCTCGAGTAAGGAATTTTTGGTGGATACAGGTGTGAAAAAAAGTTCTCTTTCTCAACATATGGTCCCCGGGGTGACTCTGTCTGGCCAAAAGAATATTTTGGTGGATTTTCCATTTCACGACCGATTGTACTTACTGTTGCTCCTTTCACTGTGAAATTTCCATTTCTATTAACTTCAAATTGTGGTGAGAATCTGATGGGTTTAGATTTATTGAACAAAATTGCATGCTACTATTTATTGCTAGTACTAGACAGTGTTTTTCTCAGGATGTGCCCCTTCCAGCTGAATTTGCTCAGGTACCACCCACACTGTGGGCCACTAGTGATACAGACGTGGGTCTGTTGTATATGCCATCAGTTTCTATACAAGTTAAAGATAATGCTATTCTGCCCCGCATTCCTCAGTATAAAATACCACAGGCAGGGGAACGGGCTCTTCTCCAGATTATTCAGGATTTGATTAGAAAGGGAGTGGTTAAAGAAAAATCTGCCAACATCTGTAATAGTTCCATTGGTCCCGTTCTTAAAATGGCACCTTTGAGTTCTTCTGATGATCTTAATGATGTCTATCATTTTGTAATTGATTTACGAGAAGTTAATAAAATAGTAGTTCCGCAATTTCCAGTGGTTCCTGATATCACTACGCTTTTAACAATGATTCCATCTACTGATAAGTTATTTTCTGTTATTGATTTGAAAAATGCATTCTTCAGTATTCCCGTACACCTGGATAGTAGGTAACTGTTTGTATTTACACTGGCTGGTAGGAGATTTAGATTCGGTCCTGCTCCTCAAGGCTATACAGAAAGTCCTAGTATCTATAGTCAAGCATTAAAGAGTCAGTTGGATACACTATCGCTTTCCCCAGGTAACATATTGGTGCAGTATGTTGATGATCTGTTATTTGCTTCTGATACAGAACAAAGTTGTAAGAACAGTACAGTGCAATTGTTGCTGCATTTGGCACATCATGAACATATGGTCTCTCCTTCAAAATGTCATTATTGTCGACAGGGGGTTACCCTATTAAGGTCACCAGCCACTTTAATGCCCCTGCCTTCTGAGAATGATGCTTCTCTTAAACATGACTGCATTTTTCGAACAGAAGAAGAGATGAAAGGACAGGTAGAATTGACTGTTGTTCCTTATCTGACCCCCAAGGAGAACTATATGTTGAAGGCTCTTGCATCAAATTACCATATTGCACCACCACTGTAGCTTATGCTATCACCATAATGCATACAGTGGTAGAGACATCACGGGTTCCCTATCAGTCAGCCCAAGTTGCTGAGCTTGCTGGCCTTATATGAGCTTGTGAATTGAGTGAATAGTTGGTTGTCAATGTTTAGCCAGAATGTATTCAGCAAACACGAGCAAGCAAGGATGGCTGGGTGGTAAAGGTGTCCTGCGGTCGAGAGTTGCTTCGGCGCCTCGCTGTTGGTCACGCGCGCCTAGAGCGCTGCTCTGCTTAATTTTAAATTGCCCGTTTTTGGATTTAATTTAATTTTATTTTTAATTAGCTCTTGCTTTTAGTGACCCTGTCCTGCCCCTTACCTGCACCATAATTTTGCTGGAAAACCCACTGCTGCTTTGCGGGTCCGGTTCCGGGGAGGGTGTGGGCGGGGAGTGACATCTTGGATTGGGCAGAGAGTAGCGAACGCCATCTTGGAGCGTCCCTGCGCTCGTGGACGCTGAGAGCAGGCTATTTAAAGCTCGCCACTTGACGCGTAGCAGCGACGAGCAGCGGGAGCGCCCTCCCTGCGCCTGAGTCGTGCCAGAGACCTGCCTGTCTGCGCTCGTCAGCGTCTCGGAGGTGGACGAGGTAAGACCGTGGGTCCTTTCGATTTATTAGTTGTTATATTTGAGGAATTGTGTATGCTCTTTTTGCATGTTCTTTTATAGCTCGGTGGAGCTTCTTTCTCTGCGCAAACAGTCCTCCAATTGTCATCATGTCTTTCCGGGAGGTCGCCTTCTCAAGAAGGGCTGTCCGACATGTGGTTGGCGGCCTGATGTTTCGAAGGGATCCGCGTCTGAAATTCCTCTTATGTACTGTCAATGCTCTCTCCTTAACACCAGATCCCTCTGCAGACATTCCACGGATATCTGGAATTTACTGTCTGACTCTAAATTATCCTGCCTATTTCTAATGGAGACTTGGCTTGTAGAGTGCTCTGGCCATTATTTGGCGACTGCTATACCTCCGAATTATACCATCTTTAGGAGGGACAGATTTGGTGGCAGGGGTGGGGGCGTGGCTTTGATTGTGGATAAATGTCTTCCATGCACCACGTTTTCCGTTGATAACATCACTGGTTGTGAAGCCTTAGGTTTTACACTTGGCCTATCGCCTCGTCAGACGTGCACTGGGCTCCTTATCTATAGAGCTCCTGGGCCCCTTGGCTCTTTCTTTGACGACTTGCAGGTGGCGCTTTCTGTGCCGTGCTTGAGATCGGAGCATTGTATCTTGCTGGGGGATCTGAATCTTCACATGGACAATGCAGCGGATCCTGACACGATTAAGCTGCAGGATATTGTTTCTCCGCTAGGGCTGGTTTCTTACATCACCAGCCCCACCCATATCAAAGGCCATACTATTGATCAGATTCTCTCAACCAGGCTGATTGATGAGTCTTTGCCGTTCCCAGTGTTATGGTCTGACCATTTTTTAATAAATTTTAGCATTCCTTTCTTTGCTATGACTGGCCATAGAGTGCTGAAAGATATGAAACGGCCGATGAGGTCATTTCATCAAGTTACGGTGGAAATGTTGTCCGATTCTCTCCGCTCCCATCCCTGTGGGCTCACGGATGACCTGGAGGAAAATCTAGACTCTGTTCAGAATTTGCTGATAGCCAGATTTGATGAGCTAGCCCCGGTTAAGCCAGCTAAATCCTCGGCTAGTCATGTCTCTGCCCCTTGGTTTACCCCTTTTTTAAGGAGAATGCGCCAAGATTGTAAAAAAGCTGAAAGAGTGTGGCGGCGCAAATATGATCCGGATGATAAACTGAAATATCGGGATGCGATCAGGCTTTATCATAAGCACATCTTTGACGGTAAAAAAGTATATCTGGAGCGCAGAATTGATGAAGCGGAAAATATCAGTAAAGAACTCTTTAGGATAGTAAAGGAGATTGTCTCCCCTTCCTTGAGCTCGCCCTCTCATTCTCATTCCGAAGCTTGGATTAGCCAACTTGGGGATTTTTTTGTACATAAAATTAAGTCTATTCAGGACTCTTTCCCGGATGCGGGCCTTATTCCAACGGTTTGTAAACCGACCTCTCTCCCCTTACCATCGGAAGAGAATGGTCCTGTTCTTTCAGTTTTTCCACCTTTGTCCTCTGCTACCTCTCTTGATCTTTTGTCCCGGCTTCATTCTGGTTCGCCACTCGATCCTTGTCCAGCGAAATGCCTGGGTAGAGTAGCGCCGGCAGTTAACTTCTTCCTTACTCCACTGCTCAACCTCTCCCTGAGTACTGGAAAGGTTCCTTTGGCGTGGAAACATGCTCTGATCTTGCCGCTACTCAAAAAGCCGACTTTAGATCCCCTTGTTCATGCTAACTATAGGCCGATCTCCCTTCTCCCTGCTCTGGCAAAGGTGATTGAGAAACATGTGCAGCTCACTATTACCAACTTTATTGAGAGCAACAACATCCTACATGATTCTCAACCGGGCTTCCGTGCTAATTATAGCACGGAGACAGCCCTTCTTGAGATCACCGACGCCATCAGAGAGACTCTTGACCTCGGGGGAAAGGCTTTCCTGGTTATGCTAGACTTGTCGGCGGCTTTCGACACCGTCCCCCACGACGGTCTCCTTTTAAGACTCTGGGAGATCGGTCTTCGTGGGACGGTGTTGGACTGGTTTAAATCTTTCTTGTCCGGCTGCCGACAAGTGGTCTGGGCACCTCCGTTCTCCGCTGAAATGCCACCGCTAGAGGTGGGGGTTCCTCATGGGTCTATCCTGAGCCCCACCCTCTTTAATATCTATATGGCCCCTCTGGCGGCGGTAGCGGAGGCCTTCGGTGCCCAGATCATATCTTACGCTGATGACACCCAGCTCCTTTTTACGTGTAAGAAGGGAGAGGCTTTTGATGGCAGTAGGATCAAAGATTGCCTGGGTGCGGTCTTTGACTGGTTTCGGCGGCACAGTCTGAAATGCAACTCCGATAAGTCGGAGCTGCTTTTTTTCGGATGTCCGCCTGATCCCTGATGGAAAACATGGTGGCCCCAGGACATGTTTCCTCCTGATGTGGCCTCTACAAAAGCAAAAAACCTTGGTGTGTTGTGTGATGACGGCCTTTCTTTCAGACCCCAGATCATCGGGTTGTCTGGGAAATGTTTTGGCATTTTGAAAATGCTTCGGACGTTTCTTCCGCTGCTGTCCCTGCAACACAAAAAAATCATTGTACAGGCGTTAATAGGATCGCGATTGGATTATGCGAATGCCCTTTATCTAGGGCTGCCTAAATATCTGCTGGCCCGTCTGCAAATTGTGCAGAATTCGGCGGCAAGAGCCATTTTTGGTCTTCCGCGCAGGGCAAAAGCATCCGAATTGCTCAATAGACTGCATTGGCTGCCTATCTCTAAAAGAATTACATTTAAGATCTTGACCCTTGCTTTTAAGGCCCTTCATTCAATTGGCCCTAAATACATCGGGAAGCGCATGGCCTTTTAGGCGCCAAGGAGGACTCTACAGTCGGCCTTGTTGGCCAAAGCCGTTGTTCCTCCTATCAGACTTGCCCGGATCGGAGGTCGCTCCTTCCGTTACTTGGCTGCACATTGCTGGAATGAGCTTCCTGTTTCCTTAAGGAAAGGTAACAGTCTCCTTTCTTTTAGAAAGGAGCTGAAGACCTGGCTTTTTTCCGTATGATTCTTAGCGACCTCTGTGAGTAGCTGTGTTGTGCTTCTCTTCCTCAGTTCTCTTTGCCAAAGCGCCGGGACACCCGTCGGGGTAGCCGTGCGCTATAAAAGAGACATTACATAACATAACATAATATATTTGCGCAGGGTTATTTGTGATAATAACAGTATTATGACTATTACAGAAAGCTCAAAGGATAAGGTCTTGGCCACCCATCTAGAACCAAATAGGCATGATCCAATCAATACGTTACAAACATGAACATAATGTATATCCTGAGCTAACAAAGATAAAGAGGTATAAATAAACAGTTGACAAATGGTGTGTGTCTTCTCTTCTTTTTTCATTTTTGTGTTTTGCAGTAATTCTTCTTAAACACCTCTAGCCGTTGCCAACACGTATTTCGTCTTTGGTGATAATATACCACAGACTTCTTCAGGGCTAGAACAGTACAATATGTGTCTATCAGTCAAAATGTTTGACATACAACAGAATCACAATAGTCACCATATCCATTCAGTTAGGTGAATCCATGCCATAATCATAGGTGTAAAACAACAGTCTGTTTAAGTGAAGGATTTCTGAATCCAAAGCTTTTTAAAAAGTGCTGTTGAAACAAGATAGCAGATTCTAGGGCCATGATCTGTGAGTTATAACATCCCAAAAAGTGAAGCAAATAGTGGGAAACACCAGGGTCCAAATGATGCATAGAACATCCACCTCTGTGCACAAGTTCCACATGTTTAAACTAACCGTAACCAACCCGTGTGAAAAAATTCCAAAATCAAAATTAAATCAAAAATGAACAAAAAAGGAATGGATAAAATTGAATTAGGTCTGTCTCACTTAAACCAAGTTTCAGGTCTTATTCTTGTAACCCAGGAAATATTGTGCTTGACTGTGCAGTCTCAATAGCCTGCCAAAACCAGTATTAAGTCGACATTAGAACCATAAAACAATTGGACCAGTAAGTCCCATATTATTCCATCATCAATCAAGATCAAAACTCACTAAAAACTGTGTGTCTCCTGGCTTCATAACACTGCAATTTAAAATCAAAATCCAAACTCCAAGTGTGAGTAGTAATCATATGTTCTTCCTGAGAGGAGGTAGGATAAAGAAAGCAAATAAATAAATACACAGAGTCAAATCTCCATTCTATACTTTTAGTTAGTGTTCTCTCTGTAAATTGAGCCTGACGTTTCTTTACCGACGATACCTTCATTCTTGTTTGTATAAAGATTTGAAATTCTCACATGTACATAGCTCTATGATTCCGCTCTGTAACTCCTGGAGATGTCCTTACACGTGTCAAAAGAGCCACAAACTAAAGTATTGGCTTTGGGTCATGTCTTATACCACGTGTTAAACTCTAATTTTAGTTTCAAATTTACGTTTCATTACGGCCATTGTGTAGACCCAAACATAAACCTTTAAACAATAACCTGGTTCATTTGTTTCTCACTTTCCAAAGGTTAACAAGAAATGTCACCAGGGTAATCAAATCTAGGGAAACTACTGTCATTTAAAATAGATTCAGTATATGAACATTATCGCACAGACTCATCACTATTATCCGGCAACAGTAAATTAAAACACATAAATTATTTACAAGTCTATCTTAGATGTAATAGCTATGCAATATCTATGGTGCAACAAACTTGAACTCACCGACAGACGGAGTATCGTCTCATGCAGAAAGGAAAATACAAACAAAGAAAGGCACGCAAATTAAAACGCGATGAACATGATTACACCTCAGGCAGGGTATTCACCTTTGCCAAGCGTTTCGATGCTTTAGTTAACAGCGATACACTGACTAAAGGTAAAAAAGTGACATCAATGAGCAGCATAAATACAGCATCATCTAGTAGTATCTCCATAAGTGGAGATGAAGGAGTGACAAATATCAATGAGGAACAGACAGGGAGTAAATTATCCTCTTTTTTAAAAGAGGTACAGAGAATTTGGATAAGGAATCCGAGGCAGAGAGAACAAAGGGTAGACATGGTGGCAAATCCAAGAGAGGAAAAAGGGGAGGGAGGAAAACGAGACGAAAGGGCACACTATCAAACCCGGTATTGGAAGGCCAATCAGAGAAAATAACGGGTGGTCATGAAATACAAATAATTAATTTGTCCAATATAGAGTTGACTAATGATATGTTTTCTGTTTTACGGAAAGGGCTCAACTTTTGTCTGACAAGTAAATGCAACATTAATGATGTTAAAATTGATGTCTATAAATTCATTCGGCAACTGAAAATAAAAAATAAAAATTCTGCAAATGTTGTTACAAGAGATTGTTCCCCACCCTCTGTTGTTGGAGATATTACTATTCAAGATGTGCATGCTACTAGATTATTATTGTCCATAACGGAAGATGAGAATGATCCTGTAACATTGCACCAAGTCTTACAGGACCTAGAGTGTTGCACAAATATAACAGAAGATAGTGGACTAAAAAAGAAGTCTAAGTGGATCCCACAACTAGGGAATGGTAGCAACATAGTTGCATTCTATAAAAGTGTCAATAAAGAACTAGACATCCTTGAGGACAGAATAAACAGTACTAGATCCTCTCAATTCTCCAATAATTTGTCATCTAGAGAGAGGAATGCACTTAAGATCATTGCAGAGGATCCTCCCTTGTTGTCAAAGAGGCAGACAAGGGAGGGAATGTTGTTATGATGGACAGGACAAAGTATGAAGAAGAGATCTTTAGCCAACTGAGAAATGAAGTCTGGTATGCTAAATTACCACATAATCCCATTTTTTCAATTGTTGCTAAAATTAATAATCATTTGAAACAATGGCACCAAGAAACACTTTTGAACGACACTGAATTTAAATTTCTTACTTTTTATCGTCCCCGTTTCCCGTGTCTATATACCTTGCCAAAGATTCATTAAGACCCCTCATCTCCTCCAGGAAGGCCCATAATTTCTGGTATAGGAGGGCCAACGGAGAAACTGGCTGAATTTGTAGATGTATTTCTACAACCCTATGTCATGAATTTACCCTCCAACATCAGGGATACGAAGAATGTACTTAATATCCTAAAAGATTTTATATGGGAACCAGAAATGATACTTGTCACTATGGATGTGAGTTCTCTCTATACTAACATCAATCATGAATTGGGTTTACAGGCCTTAGAGTATTTTGTGCATAGGAGACCTGTTGAATTTTTGGAACATACTAACATGATACTAACTATGTCCAGACTAATTTTGGAACAGAATGTGTTCCTCTTTAAGAATCAATGGTATAAACAGACGTGTGGAACAGCGATGGGTTCCAGATTTGCCCCGTCTTTTGCCTGCCTCTTTATGGGGTGGATGGAGATGGGCATATCTGGGGCCCGGGCGGAGCACGGTGGCATTCCTGTATTAACTATTATGGATGATATATAGATGATCTACTCTTCATATGGACGGGAAGTGAAGTCGAATTACTTGACTTCTTTACAGACATGAACAATAATACTTACAATATGACCTTTACCATTGATTACAGTAGAGAGAAAATCACATTTTTGGACTTGACACTATTTGTTGACGGTGGGAGATTGTGCAGTAAACTGCTCAGGAAACAAACATCCTGTAATGCGGTGTTACACAATGATACTGCACACCCCAGATCAACTGTAAATGCCACCCCATATGGTGAACTTTATAGAGCACAACGTGACTGTAGTGAAGAGTCTGACTTTTTAGAAAACATAGTTGATATAGAGAAGAGATTTCTTTCCAGGGGATATGGACAAGGAGTCTTAAATAAGGCCAAAAAGAGAGTTCTTGGACTTGTCAGAAGACAAACACTTAAGCCCAAGATAATTACGAACAACATAGGTAAAAACCCGGTGAGACTGATAACCAACTACAATCCCTGGTCTTCTAAGATATACCAGATTCTAAAAAAGTATTGGTTTATGTTGAGCTCGGATCCTGCTTTACGGCGACATATTGACTCCAACCCCTCCATCACATACCGTAGGGGTATGACCATAAAGAATATGATTAGTCCCAGTTGTCCCAGAGCGATAGAACAGACTCCAACATGGTTGCACTTACTGGCCAAGGGTTCCTTTCGCTGTGGTAACTGCAGCATGTGCAAAATGTCGATGCATGGGACACTGCAAGTTAGCTATAATGGTTCAAAGACTTACCACATAAAGACGCATATTGACTGTAATGCCACCTATGTGGTATATGCTGTGACTTGTAGGTGCAACATGGTATACATTGGTAGCACTTTTCGGAGATTGAGGGATCGATGGCAGAACATTTCAGGGCACTCAAAAACAGAGATACAAAGTACCCACTTACAGTACATGCATTGGAATGCAAATCACAAACAGAACACCTATCTATTGTGTTTCATGGGATTGAGATAATGCCACTTGATGTAAGAGGTGGAAATAGGGAGCTTAAACTTCGCCAAATAGAAGCAAGGAGGATAATGCGGGTACATGCAGTGGAGAGGGGCCTAAATTTTGACGATGAGCTCCAATATTTTCTGGGGGATTAATAGGAGTTATTCA
Organism: Lissotriton vulgaris; assembly: GCF_964263255.1. NCBI lineage: Eukaryota > Metazoa > Chordata > Amphibia > Caudata > Salamandridae > Lissotriton > Lissotriton vulgaris. The sequence continues at coordinate 1,121,204,239 of NC_141695.1, forward strand.
GTCGTATGTCAATTCTAGGTTTGCTGTATATGATATTGCCTGGTGGACACATTGTCATGACCAATATGACAGTAGAATGTAATTTAGGAATGCTATCAAGAATATGTATTCTACTTTCAATGATAACATGATGCAACTTTAATATGATGTTCACTATGTATTATATAAAAAAATTCTTTCCCAAGAAATGGGTGTAAATTGGTACAAAACTGGAGGATTGTTTGTTTTGAGAAACAAAGGAATTGTTTTAATTAGGACGACCTCACAAGGGCTGATGATAGATGTAAGAAAGTTGAAAGTTGAAAGTATTTGTAAAGCGCACTGTGGCCAAGCGGCTTCCTGGCACTGAAGGGATTGGGCGGTGGAAGAAGGAGAAGGCACAGGTAGATTACTGAGAAGAAAAAGCTTGAGCAAACAGGTGAGTTTTGAGCGCCTTACGGAAAGGCAGATAGTCAGTAATAGACCTAATAGAGAATGGAAGTCTATTCCAGAAGCACAGGGCATGGGTAGAAAACCTTGTGCCGCCTGTTTTGGACTTACGGAAGCGGGGGACACTGAGCAGTGCCTGACTGGAAGAACGGAGATCGCGTCAGGGGAGATAGTGGGTGATACTAGAATTGATGAAAATAGGAGCCGTATGGGCGCGGGCCATGAAGACTATGCATCCCAACTTGAAAAGGGCTCTCTGCAGGACGGGAAGCCAATGGAGGGACTTGAGTAGGGAAGTGGTATGATGAGACCTAGGGAGCCGGTGAATGAGATGAGCGGCCTGGTTTTGAATGGTCTGGAGGCGGCGCTGCTCGTCGGCAGGGATGCCCACGTATAGGCAGTTCCCGTAATCCAATCTCGAGAGGATCATAGCCAGAACAATTATCTTAAGGGCATCAGATGAGAAAAAACAAGAGATCTTGCGAATAATCCTGAGGGACGGGAAGCAGGATGACACAACAGAGCTGACCTGCGGGCGCATGGAGAGGTCCTGGCTGACCTTGATTCCCAAGGTTCTAACTGAAGCAGAGGGAACCGGGGGAGGGTCGAAGATGGAAGGCCAAAAGGCAGAAGTCCAAGGGCTAGTAGGACCGCCAGTCAGGACGCTCCCTTTATATACAATATGGGATTATAACTTCGATACAACATATGTAATAAACTTTGGAAGCTAAACTGATATATATGTAACACTTAGAGCACCATTGTGTATATTGTGGATTCGTACTGAACAAGTTTAGAATTAATTTTCTGTATAACACTATTAATGAGACTCAGAAATGATTTGTGGATACTGTAAGAAATACATCTGATTGGATATCGATCCAGATCGCTATGAGATGTCGACCTTATTTAGGTTCGAATTTGATATCATATGAAAATGTTAAGAACAGTGGATAGACACCCAAGGGGGATGGATGTGGGTGTTCCTTTCTTTTCTGTTTCTCCTTCTTTTACTTTTTTATTCTTGCTCTTATATCTGATTTGACCTCTTCAGTATGCGTATGAAATTCGACAAACAGGCTGGGTAACGATGGCCTGCTAACAGCACTCGTGGGAAACTGACATATTGGAGCGCGGAGACTCATGTTTCGAACGAGTAGGCTTGGAGATGCCTTCATAGATACGACTCAAAATAGCTTGACCATTTTGACCATGGTTGCAATAGCGTATCGGATGAATACAGATGAGTTTGGGAGTTAGGAATTTGTAGAAAAATTCAAACCGATTTTACACTATAGATTTCGGGAAGGGTTGTCCTTGTAAATAAAACTTTGAGTTTTAAATCATAATGGACAAGGACACAAAATTGTTTTACTAATATGGATAGTTGAATTAAACGTTTCAAACAAGTTACAGGATAGGTCTCAAGTATTACACTGCCTTACATAAGATAGCGGGTGCCGGCTCAGATCTCAGAATACTTTACCAAGTTTGGATGTGGAGTCCGTTTTCAGTGCTTATGATCAAGATACGGGTATTTTAACATCTGAAAACATGGCGCGGATGCTAGACGCCAGTTTTCCTTTCTGCACGAGACGATACTCCGTCTGTCGGTGAGTTCAAGTTTGTAGCACCATGGATATTGCATAGCTATTACATCTAAGATAGACTTGTAAATAATTTATGTGTTTGGATTTACTGTTGCCGGATAATAGTGTTGAGTCTTTGCGATAATGTTCGTATACCGGATCTATTTTAAATGACAGTAGTTTCCCTAGATTTGATTACCGTGGGGACATTTCTTGTTAACCTTTGGAAAGGGAGAAACAAATGAACCAGGTTAATGTTTAAAGGTTTATGTTTGGGTCTACACAATGGCCGTAATAACACGTAAATTAGAAACTAAAAATAGAGTTTAACACGTTGTATAAGACATGACCCAAACCCATTATATTAGTTTGGGGAGCTTTTGACGCGTGTAAGGACATCTCCAGGAGTTACAGAGCGGAATGATAGAGCTATGTACATATGGGAATTTTGAATCTTTATACAAACAAGAATGAAGGTATCATCGGTAAAAAAACGTCAGGCTCAATTTACAGAGAGAACACTAACTAAAAGTATGGAATGGAAATTTGACTCCATGTATTTATTTATTTGCTTTCTTTGTCCTACCTCCTCTCAGGAAGAACATATGATTACACCTCACACTTGGAGTTTGGATTTTGATTTTGAATTGCAGTGTTATGGAGCCGGGAGACACACAGTTTTGAGTGAGTTTTGATCTTGATTGATGATGGAATAATATGGGACTTACTGGTCCAATTGTTGTATGGTTCGAATGTCGACTTAATACTGGTTTTGGTAGGCTATTGAGACCGCACAGTCAAGCACGTTATTACCTGGGTTACAAGAATAAGACCTGAAACTTGGTTTAGGTAAGACAGACCTAATTCAATTTTATCCCTTCCTTTTGTGTTTATTTTTGATTTATTTTTGATTTTGGAATTTTTTCCCACGGGTTGGTTACGGTTAGTTTAAACATGTGGAACTTGTGCACAGAGGTGGATGTTCTATGCATCATTTGGACCCTGGTGTTTCCCACTATTTGCTTCACTTTTTGGGATGTTATAACTCACAGTTCATGGCCCTAGAATCTGCTATCTTGTTTCAACAGCACTTTTTAAAAAGCTTTGGATTCCGAAATCCTTCACTTAAACAGACTGTTGTTTTACACCTATGATTACGGCATGGATTCACCCAACTGAATGGATATGGTGACTATTGTGATTCTGTTGTATGTTAAACATTTTGACTGATAGGCACATATTGTACTGTTCTAGCACTGAAGAAGTCTGTGGTATATTACCACCAAAGACGAAACACGTGTTGGCAACGGCTAGAGGTTTTTAAGAAGAATTACTGCAAACACAAAAATAAAAAAGAAGAACAGAAGCCACACACGATTGTCAACTGTTTATTTATACCTCTTTATCTTTGTTAGCTCAGGATACACATTATGTTCAGAACGCATTCAGGGTTGCCCATAATTTTGTGTGTGTAGAGAGGGTTTCTTACTTCTCATGGTACTAGGATACAGCATGGAAAACTCATATTGTGATTCTTATCTGCATTAACACTTCCCAAACAATTGGCAATAATTAAGTGCAGTGCCCATAGGAAGGTTACTGATAATGTGGGTAGAGGTAATGCATTTGCAGATCAGTTAGCTAAGGAGACGGCCTGAAGTAAAATGAAAAGAATGTTTGTTGCAGGTCCAGCTAGGTGGGTTCCTGAGGTGGCTATGTTTGAAGATACCATTGAGAGTGTAAAGGAGCTACAAAGTGAGGTCACAAGCAGCGGACACAGCGCACACAGCCTACCTGTCCACACGCCAGCACTCTGCCTCTGCCCCTGGGTTGCCAACGCTGTGAGTCTCGCCGCCATCGACATCCAGGAGCGGCTGGAGACTACAGCTCCCAGTGGGCTTTGCGCGGACTTCCTGTCACCGCTGTCTTCGCGCCCGGAGGCGCTACAAAGCGGAGCCTCGACCTCGGTGGAGCGGGTGTCACAAGCAGCGCACACAGCGCACACAGCCTACCTGTCCACATGCCAGCACTCTGCCTCTGCCCCTGGGTTGCCAACGCTGTGAGTCTCGCCGCCATCGACATCCAGGAGCGGCTGGAGACTACAGCTCCCAGTGGGCTTTGCGCGGACTTCCTGTCACCGCTGTCTTCGTGCCCGGAGGCGCTACAAAGCGGAGCCTCGACCTCGGTGGAGCGGGGGTCACAAGCAGCGCACACAGCGCACACAGCCTACCTGTCCACACGCCAGCACTCTGCCTCTGCCCCTGGGTTGCCAACGCTGTGAGTCTCGCCGCCATCGACATCCAGGAGCGGCTGGAGACTACAGCTCCCAGTGGGCTTTGCGCGGACTTCCTGTCACCGCTGTCTTCGCGCCCGGAGGCGCTACAAAGCGGAGCCTCGACCTCCGCGTCGCGGACGCGCGCGGGCGACGCCGGGCGGAGCCCGGGCAGAGGGCGGGCCGTCTGTGGCCGTCTAGGGACGAAGAGGGACGGGACGGGCCCCCTCCATTAGTTCGGTATTACAAAATGGGTAAGCGAAAATTACAGACTTCTGCTAATGCGGGACCAGTTAAAGCTAAAGTTCCACGCAAAGCCATTCCCTCTGAAAGCATTATGAACTACTTAACCTCAGCAGTGGGAAAACTGACCAAGGAAATTGCTGCTAAAGAACGCGAGTTGGGATTAGAACAGACAAATCTGGACAGTGAACCATCTCCCACTGTAAATAGTCGCCCTGTTCCCTTGGACCCAGTAATAGTCATCGGAAATTTGCCTAACACTGATGCACAAGGCCAAACAAACACTAATATTCATGAGGGCCAAGACAATGCTAATCAAGATACCCAACAACAAGAAAACATCAGCACACATGTACAAACCCCTCATGTACCAAAACGCACTAAACGTGTTATTCAAAGAACAAACAAACAAGGATTATATCTACGGAAAAAGGCCCGGCATCCGTTAACTGACATCGAATCCTCTCTGAAAGAAATGGTGGAGGGAGTACTTGTGGATAAAATTGAGGGGGTATTAGTGCAGATCTCAAATGATATAATTGAAACTCTAAGGGATTGTGTAGCAGACATAATGGGGAAATGCGATAGGATTAACACTTTTCTGTCTTCTGGTCCTAGCAGGCCTTGCACATGTTCCTTAAATATTGCATCACAGCTACCTTGCAACCCTAACACACAAACAACATCTGTGACGGAAAATATAGGTGAGTTACATCCTCAAATGCTATCTCCCCGCCCCAAGTTTTTGCGGGCAACACAAATTCCCAAACGGTTACCAGCATAACCAGGGTAGACCAGACAAGGAATCCCCGTCCGGCAGTAGTTACCCCAAGAGCCCCAGCTATAGCCACCACTAACCTCCCAGAGCCAAGAACCCAACGCATAAGACCACCTGTACACCTTCCTCCGGAAGCAACACCTTTTGTTGCTATCCTAGTAAATGTACCAGTATTGAAAAGTGGAGAGTGTGAGTCGGATATAGCTCAATTAAATAACATTAAGACGTGGTGTGATGCAAACTGCACTGGCCCCAAAAATATATCAGAGCATATCCAAACAGGCAGAAGAGTCAAATGGGTGGGGTACACTCCCAAAAAATTTGCAGGGGACTGTATGATCGTTAATTTTAATAGACCACATGAGGCCCAACGGTTATTTTGGGATGCCACTGAAGTGACGGAAGATGGGATCAGAGCACTACCACTAGGATATTTTTATCCCCCACCTATAATGCATAAACCCCAACCGGGAAGGGATTTGCACCAAGCACAATCTAGATACACTCCCTCCCTGAGTACATGGGCTACACAGAAAACAGGTATGATGCCAAGAAATAGCTATAAACAGGGAGGAGAACTTAGAAATGACCTTATGTTAACAAATAGGTTTGCTGCCCTTTCCAATCTAGAGGAAAATGACTGACTAACCTTACCAGGTTGTATTACAAATTCACCACAACCCTCCTTTTCATTTGCTAAAGACAAGGGCAATGCACCTACAAAACCATTAGATGCCCTCCCTTCACCCCCACATACCAGGCCAAATATTGTTGGAAAAGATAGTAGAGTGAAATTGATGAGCTGGAATATCGCAGGCTTACGCTCTAAGAGGAGCGACATAAGATGGCTGGATCTGTTAAAAAAATGTGATGTGGTCGCCATGCAAGAGACGTGGGATATGGACTGTGATTTCTGGCTAGATGGTTATACCTCCTATTTTCTAACTGCCCAGACATCAAGTTCAGGTCGAAATAAAGGGGGCCTGCTGTTTTTGATTTCCGTAAATGTAAAAGGCACTGTGAAGGTATTGGATTCTCCATCCCAAAACTATTTAGCTCTTGAGGTTACAATGCCAAATAGACATAAATGCGTTTACATTAATTTTTATAACAGTATACAGTGTATAGCATTAAATGCCAATATTAATTCATTGATGGAATTTTTAAAAAGATATAGGGAGAGTCAGACCACTTTTGTATATTTTTTCCTGATGGGAGATTTTAATACTCATTTATGCCAACAGAACTGTCAGGTTATTGATACAATTAGCGTTGACATGCCACAATTACCACACTTTGAGCACTCAGAGAAGGGGTTGGCCCTAGAAGAACTTCTAATAGAAAATGACTTATATGAACCAGAGTTCTGTGACAGAAAGGAACGGGTGCCTACCTACAGTGCTAGGGATAGTAATACAATAATCGATTACATTTTCATTTCACCGGGCATGTTACAAAATGTTTTGTTTTATAACGCTGTACAGACGACCTTCAGTGATCATAATCCGGTTATATTAGAAGTAGATAATAGTAATTTGTTTTTATTTGCTAAAGTAAACAATATTGATTTGATCACAGTAGGAATTAATGACTTGAAAGTTAAGGACCAGGGGAGACGGGTCAAATGGAGTGATATCATCCCGGAGGACTTTCTCCACTCTCTTAACCTTAAGATGGGTGAAGAAATTAATATCTGTATGGATCCAACAAGGTATGAGGGGAATATAATCCAGTCATTTGAAAAAATTTGCTGTCAAGTATCGAATGACCTCAAAAGCAGCACAAGAAAGAAGGAGAAAAGGGCCATGGGATGGTTCGACAAAGAATGCTCCAAATCCCATAGGGAATTACATAAAGCTCTAAATAAGACCCCACGTGATAAGAAGGAAGTGGCCAGTAAAAGGCAAGAGTATAAGGCAAACATCCAAAGACGTAAAAACGAAATTAAAAAAAATGCATGGGAAGATCTATATGACAAAGCCACCCTGAAGGACAGTGCCAAATTTTGGAAAATTGTTAATACCCCCTTATTTAGCGGGATTGAAAATGCACCGTTAGAAGTGAACATTGCGGAACGAGATTGGTTGGAGCACTTTCAAAACATCTATGGTAGCAACATTGCTCCAGACCCTTTAGATCCAACACTGTTTCAAACAGAAGAGGTTTTGGCCAGCTTCACCATCAAAGAGGTGCAGAAGGCAATAGAGGACACAGCAGGCAAGGAGGCCCCTGGCCCTGACGGCGTCCCTGCCGATATGTTCAAATCAAATTCGAGCATGTGGGCAGTTGTTCTCACCAATGTTTTCAATGTCATTAGCTTAGAAGGTATAGGGGCACCAAATACCTGGTCGCAGTCAGTTATAATCCCCATTTTTAAGAAGGGTCAAAGGGGAGACCCTAGATGCTACAGACCCATTTCTTTGTTAGATTCTTCTTTTAAGATTTTGGGCAAAGTTATTTTGGAAAGAATTTCAACCTGGGCGACAAATAATGACATCCTGTGTGAAGCCCAGTATGGGTTTCGTGCCGGGAGAGGCACAGAGGATCAGTGCCTTAATTTACTCCTTACCCTGGGCAAATACACTGTGGCATCCAAGGGTATGGTGTACTTGGCCTTTATAGATTTGTCCACAGCTTTTGACCTAGTAAATAGGTCAAAGCTGTGGACAATACTTTTAAAGTTGGGGTTAGACCAGGCACTGGTGCATTTTATGGCACAATTGCATAGTGATTTGAGGGCAACTGTACGTATGTCACAAGAGGGAAATTGCACTGCCTTTTTTAAATCAGGAAGAGGGGTGCGCCAAGGTTGCATTTTAGCACCAATCCTCTTCTCACTTTATATTAATTCTCTGGGCAAGACCCTGGAAATGGCCTCCATTGATGTACCACGTATGGGTGACTCTTTAATGCCGGTTTTACTTTATGCCGACGACACGGTATTGCTGGCTAGGACCCCAAATGGTTTACAACGCCTTTTAAATTCTTTTGGGGCTTTTATGCAAGGCTTGGATCTAGCAGTCAATATTGAGAAATCCCACGTTATGGCTGTAGGTAGTCGCAAAAATGGCATGAAAACCCTTACCTGTAATGGTTCAGTCCTATCTAAAGTAAAAGTTTTTACCTACCTAGGTGTGGTGTTCGATGAGAACGGGACATGGGCTCCACAAATTAAAAGTAAGGCTGCGGCAGTAAAAAGATCGGCAGCCGCCATCCTAGGCTTTGCTAAAAGGTTGGGTGGTAAGCCACCTGAGGCTATATTAGCAATTTATAAAGCTAAAACACTGTCCATTGCAAGGTATGGTGCCATGATATGGGGTTATAAAAATCTGGACCACATACAAAGGGAAGAAAATTTATTTTTGCGATCCCTACTGGGCCTCCCAAAATCCACCCCAGCCTTTCCCGTACATATGGAACTGGAGATAGGGTACATTGAGGACTCTTTGACCCTGGCCCCATTACTGTCATGGATTAGGATATGGCTTAATCCAGCTTTAATCTTAAACCATATGATTATTAGGGACTGCATGGGGAGAGAAAACGTGGCGAAGATCGGGTGGTTACGATACATTAAAACTACAGCAGAATATTTAGGCCGCCCAGAGTTATATACATACCCTGAGAGCATTGTGAGGGAGGACATTGACTGGGTAAAGAAAAACTATATTGAGAAAAAGGTTTCAGAGCGAGAGGCTATTGAAATTGTAAAACCAACTGTTAGGGCCCAGTACATGATGATTGCTTCACTATCTATGCAATCCTATTTAATGATAGTTAATAAACCTTTTCACAGGTGGGTCCTCACCAAATTTCGGTTCAATCAAGCACATTTTTTGTTAGGTGAATTTGAAAAATGGTGTAAGCCTCAGGAAAATGCTCCCTGCAAATGTGACCACTTCTCAGATCAGGACATATTACACTTCTTGTTCTTCTGTCCCTTCTATAAGAATGGAAGGGAAAGATATATTAAACCAATTCTGAGAGGTTTCGTGCAGGTTAAACCAGCCCTATTGTACTTACAACTTATGGAAACTTCAGTAGTAATGTACGGGGTAGCACATTTTCTGACTATGTCTATCCGGTCAAAGCAAGCAAGACTAAAATCAAATAATTAACGTAACCTAAAAATGCCTGTACTGAATAAATGACCTTTGTTTATGTAACCCTGAGTTGTACAAATTATGAACGCATGAGCGGCACATTTTGCACTTTACCCCAGGCGGCTAGCATTTCCTGTATCTAAAAATGTAAAGATTTTCTAGTCTTTTGTACTGTTTTTTATAATCTGAATTCCGCTAAGGGATCATTAGATTGTGATCACTGTAAATACGTTTGTAAAGATGATTTTTATATGAATTTGTCATGCGTAATTAACTTTTTAACTTTTTAACTTGTTTTAAAAACTTGTGTGTATGATTGAATATGGTTCTGTAGCATACTTTTATGATTTTAAAACAATCGAATAAAGTGTTTCTGACTTGACTTGACTACAAAGTGAGGCCACACTAGAGGAATTCGCAGAATGGCAGGAGAGTACAGCACAGTAAAATGAGGAAGGATGTTGGATTGATAAATCAGGAAAACAGAAATGGATGCTGCCCGATGCATATGTACATCATGTGCTTACTATGGCCCATGGTCCAGCCCATATTAGTGCAAGAGGCATTTGAAAATTATTAGCCCATTTGGCATAATGATAACATCTCTAAAACAGCTGCACGTTTGGTGATACATTGCATGATCTGCATGAAACATAATCCAGGGGAAGGTACCCCTCCACCGCCTGGTAATTTTGCACCACCCACTTTTCTGTTTGAGGTTCTCCAAATGGATTTCAATGAATTAGAATGATGTAATATTCTTAAGTATGTTTTAGTGGTCATATGTGCGTTCAGCAAATGGGTTGAGGTTTACCCCACTAACAACAATACGGCCATTACAACTGCGCAGGTACTCCTTAAAGAGTACTTCCCTCGATTCGGCTTTCCCCGAATTATCTGGAGTGACAAAGGGTGTCATTTTAATGGGAAAGTGATTAAATTAATTTGTGAGGGTCTGCATATTAAGCAGAAATATCTTGTTGCCATTTACCCCCAGTCAGCTGGCCTTGTTGAAAAGTACAATTGTACTCTCAAACTGATATAGGCAAAAATCCAAGAAACAAAAGGGTTGCAATGACCGGATGCTCTTCCATTAGCTCTTTTGTCAACAAGATTTATAGCACACTCTAGAACTGAGTTGTCCCCGTTTGAGGTGATTCTTTGGGTTCCCAGCAAATGTCTGGGGTGTAAATGTAAAAATGTAAATGTATGTATACTTGTAAAGTGCACTATCACCTTTCAGGCATCCTGGCTCTGTATACCGCTGTGGAACCCTTCCTGGCTTTCCCTGTGAGATGCCCCCTACTGGGCACCCCCAAGGTGAAGCCAGGCATCCCAGCGCTTTCGGGCCATTGTGGAGATTAGGCAAGCTATTGCCCAGAGTTGCAGAGTGGGACCCATGATTAGAGTAGGCACCGAGGCGAGAATTATCGAGTCCATGGACATTGAGCCAAAGACCCTGCTGCGTCGGGAATTGAACCCTGGTCCCGGGTCAGACCTCTGCATCAGCGTCTGCCGCTTCTAACCAGTAAGCCACACTACTCCCCCGACCCAAAAGATTTTAAGAGATTGAATATCCTGTGCTGCTTGATTATCGTGGCCAGTTAACTGACAGTTTGCGTTCTATTCACCAACAGATCCGAGACCGCTTGGCTCTGAAACCTGAGGGACCTGGCCACGACCTTCAGCCTGGCGATTTTGTGCTGGTGCAAAACTTCCAGAGGAAGAAATATTCTAGGAGCCATGGTTGAATGGCCCTGAGCAGGTTCTACTGGTCACACCAAAGGCTATGAAAGTTGCAGGCCAGAAGAACTGGGTACATGCTACCCACTGTAAGAAGATACCTTTGCCATTGCATTATCACCAGTGGTCAAGGAAGAAGTAGGGGATGATGAATGTGAACAAGTACCTAGGTTTGTGCCCTTCAGCGATGGCCAGCTGATCTGGACCAGAACGGATAAGGAGAATGATGATGTTTTAAATGAGGGTGTTGCCCCTGAAATATGAGCTATCCAAGAGCCTCTGTTCTCAGATCCTACAGTGCCTGGTGCTGCCAGGTACAATTTACGTTCTAGGACGAGGACCATAGAGTTGAAAGAGAAAACAGATTAGGGATGGACTGTGTAAGGTAGGCTAGTACTGAGTGAGAGTACCAACAAGAGGTTTAAAAGATTCTGCACTTGTCTTGTTATAATTGTTTAAACATTAGTTAGGAAAAGAGAAGTATACTCTGAGAATACATTGTCTGTGCCGGCGTGGGATAGAACAGGGTGAGCTTAGAACAGAGCAAAATCCACCGCCGGTGCTCAAAAATGCCAACTAATTGATGGACAATAAGAGCCTGTAACAGTGAGGCTCTGATGGACACTGGGAACACTTATGTTCTTTACCACTTTGTGTTTCTTTGTTGATTTATTATGCATCCTTTTGGTAGACCAGTTGATGAGGAGGATCAGCCAATAATTCTTTGGGAATGGGACTGCTTGTCATCCTATTAATTATGTTGCCAGCCTCTGGACAGCATATCCTTTGTCACTTGTTAATTATACGTACACCCGGCACCAGATTTTGCAGAAGTCAAGGGTATGTTTGGACTTGGTTACCCGGGCCATGTCTATATTACAGAACGCCACAGGGGGAGAGTTATCCTGAGTGTGACAATAGCACATATTCTGACAATTTTGACCTTGAAGAGCGGAATATCACACTGGTGAGTTGGCATTATGAAAAGGTAACTGTACCTTGAAAAGCTGGTTACTATGCTGCTTGTTGTCCAATCATGAATTTTACAGATACCTCTTTGTATATTAATTGTTCGGGAACAAAACTATGTAAGCAAACATTTTCCCTTAAGCACAAATCTTATCCAAATACACTTGGGATGAAATCGAGGTATCCCGCAGTAAATTATGAGGGACCGATGTATACACACCCTGGGTTTTAATTTCTGTCCAATGGGACCTACTCCAATGTTTATAATGGGACTGACGATGTAGCTCTTGGGATGGTGTTGCCTTTAGGTGTCCCAGGTAAGGATAATGGGCCAAAAAACAGAGGGTTGAAGAGAACATTAACGAAAGAGTTTTGTGAAGGCGTAACAGATTTAGAAATGAATAGCTATTGCAATGGTGTCACATTTGGGTACATCCTGTCTTCCAAATTTACCCTGGCTGGCATGGCTATGGCCAGTCAAGAAAAAGGCAGAGAATATTTTGGATGTAAATTGCTAATTCTGTCTACTACTATAGTAGCAGCCTTTATGGGATCTTACTACCCAATTGGAATGCAAGCGGTTGTATTCCAAACAGACTAGGCATGCTATAGACTTCATATTAGCCAAGTCTGGTGAGTTTGTGCTTTAATTGGCAATCAGTGTGTTATGGGGTAGAACATTTGGAGTAAAACATAACACAACACATTCTAGACATCATCGAAAATGTCAAGGGCATGGAAAGTAGAAATTGAAGTTGGTCCTTTTTTGGTAATTGGAGTTGGATTCTTCAGCAGCTGATTTATCTCGTAGTGGTGCTGGTATTATGTTGCATTCTTATTCAGTGTCTTCCCCTTTGTTGTCCTATTGTGCTTCTGTTTTCATGCTTGAACACAAAATATCAGCTCATGTTACAAATGCCACCATGATGTTGCAGAATGATATTAATGATTTATAGCATATTGATAAGGGAATATTTGAGGACTCCTCTTTGCTCGCTGTGCCCTTGTCTACCAATGATTGTAAGTGATGCCCATAAGTCTGTTGTATTTACTTTCTGCTTTAAATGCTTCCGTGATTTTTGACATATTGCTTTTGCTTTAGTATCTTTGAGCAAATGTATTGGTCCTATTTCTTCTTGCTCATTAGAAAAGGTTCTTATCTGATGCTAAAAGGAGGGTTTGTTAGATTGGACCTGCAAAATGCTTACGTAATGTAATGTTTTAGTTAGCATTTGCTGCACCATTTTCTTCAACAGGTGCCATTTTAGGCTGTTCAAAACTGATTTAGTTCTTTTCTGAGAAATGCCCTCTGCTAAGTTTTGTTTTGAAATGTTCAGTTCTGTTTCAGTAATGAGTAAACTGTTCATGACAGCACATAGCTTTCTCAGTAGATATTGGCTCTCTCCAACTTGTCTGGTGGTGGGCCCAGGGTGAAACGACCTTGCTAGGTTGTGCAAGATACGGGAATAGAAACCTTTCTTTCGTATTTAACTGTGCAGTTTAAATTGCTTGGAAAATTCCACTGTGGGTGTGTTTTTGCCCGGGTATGAGAAGTACATAATGTATCTCTGTGCTTGTTGATTTTGGTTACCTGTAGTACTCCTTGTGACTGTACAGATGGGGCTCTACTGTGAGTGTACATGAATAAACAGTTATTGGTTTGTATTCTCTACTGTCTGACTGGCTCTTCATTTGGTACGGAAGGTTGAGAGGATGTCAGTAGTGACCCAGGTGGCTCTTTTCGGGTCACTTCCTTCAGCCGGAGGGCCATGTTGGAATAATTTCATAGTAACCGCCTATCTGCAATTTTCTGAAATATTCAGTGCATCTAGCTGTTCTCCAATGTTCTCATCTATTTGCTCGGTCATTGTTAGAACAGTACTATTTATCTCATATTGTTTAAGAGATATAGATGCACAATGTGGAAACCTTTTAATCCTCTAAGTTTGATTAACCTACAGCCAATAAATAGGGTATGCCTACACAGCTGAGGTGGAATTCTTTCCCTTCCGACTGCGGACGTCTCCGGTTAAAGATGTGAAAAGGGGTCTCTGAGAAAGCACAAATTAACTACTCAGATTTGACCATTAAATAAGTGCCTAACCAACGTTGACAGCATAAACTAAGGGCTTGGTGTCAAAGCTGATTCCAGACACCCCCACAGGATATGTTGGCCTATAGACTAGCTAGCTCACAGTGACACCGTAGGCCCCCCTAACCTACTAGAGAGCGAATGGTTTTTGCAACCACTGAACATGACAACCCTGAACCCTCAAGGATTGTCTAAACAGTACATTACCTTTCGCTCAGTCACTCATGCTTACTTATTCTCAGAGAAATATACAGAGAATACACAGTGGGGCGTTTTCAGACATATTTATTGAACCAATTTATTCTTGCATAAAATATGTGTGCTGCTATGATTAGGAGACAGAAGCAGATAAATGTGATTACAAGCACCAAAAGCGTAAATAGTAGATACAATTCTACCACGGTACTAAACAATTGTATATATGCAGGCACAGAAACAAGGCAGTAATCTAGTCTACTTCTACTATGCAAACCCTACTCTAAGTGTACCTAGAGTGTGTGTAGGTGTAAATCCAAGAATCCCACCAAGGGGCAATCCAACCCCATTACCTGACAGGATAGAGTGAAGGACCCAGTCTTGGTCATGAACTGGATACCCCTCACAAGATGTCAGACCGCTCTGTGGTGATTTCCCAGCATGCAAGGACCCTCAGTGTCAGAGGAAGTATCTCCTATACTAATTTATCGGCATGTTCATCTTTTATAATAGAAAGCAGCCTTGCAATGTATGCATTAGATTAGTGATGTTGTGGATTTGTAGATAGCCTTGTTGCCCCCTGGATGAAGACAGTGATGAGATTTGTACGGAGTAAGCAACTAGACCTTGTACATGATGTTCAGGGCGCTGTGATAATGTTGCACAGAGATCGATGTAAAACAAGTTTAGTTTCAGAGAAAATGGTTGCAAAAGGTCACAGCTTGGAAATGTTATTCATGAGGGCAATGTAGCAAATAAGTTGCTTAACTACATGGGCCTAACCCGGGAACATAACATAACCTGTGTGCTCAGGAGTACCCCCACTGGTGAATGGTTGGAGATCCCCCACGTTTGATGTGTTGCAGCGTGAACATCCCCTGCATGTGTATGCAGAGTAAAGAGGTGGTCAATATTGGATAAACTACCATGCATTGCCGAGAATTACGTGTACTGTTGTTTCTGTGGGTGTGTGCATGCCATAAATCTGTCAGTCCCATTGAATCTAGAAAGGGCCACAAGGGTCCTGACTCACACTGTGGGTCAGCCTTGCCCATTCTATCAATCCCAGGTCCAAATACAGCAATCATGTCACCTCACAATATAAGAATCCCAGGTGGTATTTCTAAGATTAGTGCACTAAGGTCATTGCACAGTCTCAGTGGAATGTATAAGGAGCAGATGTTGAGTGTAAGGCCCTCCCAATCCCAGGTGGCATCTCTAAGATTAGTATAAGTATACACAACAGGAGTGAACCCATTAACCTGGTTGAGATCTGGACAGGAAGTAGAAACAAACAAACAATATCTCACTCGGTATTATTGAGAAGTCTACTGATCAAGCATGCACAAAACTTTGCAAGAAAGGAAGGTAGGGCGATTCATTGTAGATTTCAAATGTGCCCGAG
This sequence comes from Lissotriton vulgaris, assembly GCF_964263255.1. Classification (NCBI taxonomy): domain Eukaryota; kingdom Metazoa; phylum Chordata; class Amphibia; order Caudata; family Salamandridae; genus Lissotriton; species Lissotriton vulgaris. The sequence goes on from NC_141695.1 coordinate 1,121,220,057, forward strand.
GCATCATATATTTAAAAGAGTACAGGATATTAGGAAGACAATTGAAACAGGGGTTATAGAGAAATTGGGAACAGTTGTATCAGCACTGTAAGCAATTGTTGCATAAGTAACCTCAAACCTTTGTGCACACAGGTGCCTGTGACACTCAGAGGTGGACGGCGCAGGTGACAAGTGAAAAGAACAGCGACAGTGCAAATTTGGACAGTGACAAAAATGATTATTTACAAGAGAACTTGTGGTTCACAGTAGATTATTTACATCAATTTAGGCAGATTTAAAGCATTTTAGTAAACCATAGTGAAGTAGCGCCAGAGGTTGCGCTGGTATGTCAACGGCATTTACATCCTAGGGATTGAGGATCATCATCAGGACCAGGTTACTGAATGAAGTTGCTGTACATAAGAGGGGGGAAGGGGTGGGAGAAAAATGAGGTCTGGAAAAGGTGGGGGGGAGAAACAAAGATGGGGATAAGGAAAACAGTGGTGTGGGAATACCTGAAAGGTTGGGAGGAGGGAAGGAGACGAGTGGCAGTGGGTCAGTGGGGCTTGAGCTACTGGCAGGGATGTCACTCAAGAGGGGAGGAACTGTGGAAAAAAGGAATGAGCGTCAGAGAGGAGTAATTAGGCTTGGCTACAAGAGCAATTGCCTGGCACAACACTTCTAAATGGAAGATCTGCATCAATGAATCAGAAGGGGTGGGCCCGGATTGGAAGGAATCCGGGGATGGTGAATCCTGAAAGGAGAGGGGCCAGTGTTAGTAGAAGAATGCCTGGGAGTAAGGGTTCCACACGATGGGTGGGTCGATATGGAAGAGCAGCAGTGGGCTGCGTGTGTGCCTCCATGGATGTAACTATAATGGTCTAGAGGTCTTGGTACCCTCTGGAGTTCCCTTGCCTGATTTTTTACATATCTGCAGCATGCAAGGTATTTCTGCTTCAATCAGCATTCCTGTATATGAGCAATCATAAGAACAAATCAACATAGTGCAACTTAAAAACAGTTGACTCAAAACTTAAAAGTCCGCCCACCCTGCTGCCCTGCACTGTGAGCCTAAACCTACCAACCACCCCAACATGCAGAGCACCTGGCACCCCAAAGAAACCATCAGTTATAGTGGGTGGGTGAGCACCACCATAACAAGTGAAGTTAAAATGCGTGAACAAATCCTGGTATCCCCAGCAATGTATATGAAAATCATGTGACCTGGTTAATCAGCTTCCCCCTGCCCCTCCCCAATAAAATGCCTCCAGCTCAATCACCCATCCCCCCCTGAAGCAGATCTCTCCACTTGTGGCTTCCCTCGGTAGAATCCTTTGCTTCACATCTCTGCATCTCTTAAACAGCATATTTTCAGTTCCACCATAAAATCAAACAGTTTAACTAATGCACACCCCACAGGGGTCAGCTGCTCACTTGTCCGTGGGGTCACCATGGCTCTTCTCAGTTTCCAGGGATGTAAAGGACCATGGTTACCAATTACCATTTGGGCGTACTCCTTTCGGTTCTTGAGTGCTTTTCCGGCCAGCAACACACCATCCCTTGACCCAGCTCCATGTCTCCTCTAGGGAGGTAAAATGCCATGTCTGCCACCACCCACAGTCTAGCTGGATACAACAGCATGTACTTTAGATCTTTGGTTCTACGTGCTTTCTTGACCTCCTCATAGATCTGCCTTTGTTGTTGGACTTGTAGAGTAAAGTCTGGAAAAAATTGAATAACGCTGTTTTTGAAGTCGAGGTCACCTTGGGAACAGGCTGCTTGGAGGATCGCATTCCGATCCTTGAAGTTAAGTATCCTAGCTATAATGGTCCGTGGAGGGACATCCGGTTGTAGTGGGGGCTCAGGTGCTCTATGTGCTCTTTCTATTGAAAAAAAGTTGGACAGTCTCCTGGCGTGAGTAATGTTTAAGATGAGATCCTCTAAGAAGAGATAGAAGCTGGGCCCCTTGCAGGACTCCCACCACCCAAATGTTATTACGACTGGCTCTCCCTTCCTGGCAATGAGAGCATTCTCTTTCATTAAGTTTTAAAGTTGATCCTCAAGTCTTTTGGTTGTTGACTGCAGACTGTTAATTTGCGACCTTTTTCAAAAATTTTCCTAAAGTCTGTTCTCAAAATATGTACATCTATTTTGACAGCATGTAGTTTGGGCTCGATCGTGCCCTTCATATCCTGGATGGTGGCAATTTATTAGTGCAGTGAAGGTTCATTGACCAGCTGAGTTTCCAATCCAGTGTCACCACCATCCACCCTATCTGTCACACTGCCAGGAGTCGCCATTATTATCGCGTATTTGTCCAGATTATTGGCCTATGTGGGTGTAAGGACTGAGGGGCATATTATCAAGAAAGCTTGATACATTATCGCCGCTTATATCGGCAGGAAACTGCTGATAAAGCGGCGATAATGGGCTTGATAATATGCTCTATGGAATTCCAATCGAAGACCATGTTAGATGTCTTCACATCTAACATGGGCTTTGATTGGAATTACATGGAGCATATTATCAAGCCCATTATCGCCGCTTTATCGGCAGTTTCCTGCCGATAAAAGCGGTGATAATGTATCGAGTTTTCTGGATAACATGCTCCTATGTTCCTGATTATGACGCCAGTACCTCTCAACTATGAGCTTTCCTTATACTGTTTAGCATGCGTTTCTCACAAAACACTTACAGTTTGAACAAGCCTTTCAGAGAGCAGCTCTGCAAAGTCTGCTGGAATAACTCCCCTCACCACTACAGAGCTGGGCCATGTTTCTGAGTGGATCAACAGGTTCTGAATGTGGCTCAGGAATCTGAGGAGGTTGGAGCCCCAGCTCCCCCAACCCCTTTAGACAGTGGCCTCGGGCTCCAAGGGTCCAAGGCTTCACCCCTCCTAGGTTCTTGTTTTGTACCGGAGGAGGATATTATTGTATGCTTCTAAGTCTATTAGTGTAATTGCCACTTGAGTGTTGGTGAGAGGAACACCCACAGGCACTCAACTTCGCACCCATGAAGGCCAATGCTCCCTGATGCATTGCTACCACCACTTATGTCACAGCTCGTCTCTGTGACTGCCCAGCCCAGGGTCTGCTATGTGAGTTGCTGTCTCTCCGTGTCCCCCAGTACCAGCACCACAGATGGGGCACCGGTCGGGGGGGGGTCTAAAGAGAATAATGGGGCTACCCAACTCCTGGGCCTGATTCACCTACAAGGTTCCTCACTTGTCCTTACCACTTTGCTCCCTCGGGGAGGGGGGGAAGGCACACTGCCAATGCCACAGGTTACCGACTATAGCAGGCCTGCAGTCCGATGGGGCAGCCTGACCATGCTCTCCCGCCGATCTTCACTGTCTCCCGCCGGGGGAGGGCATAACTCACTGGTGAAATTTGAAAGTGGTGAGGCGTAAAAGTTGGGGGATGAGTGTTACATCGAGAGGGAGTCTGACTTACAGAATGCGGGTTTGGGGTAGGGTGGGAGGTCTTCCCCATGAGAAAAGTTTGGAAAAAAGGAGTGGCAAATGTTGTATTTTAAAATAAATTTGAGAAAAGAAAGAAAAGCAATTGTGAACATGTTATCTTGAAATATTTAAACATATTAAAAACTGCCCCATAAGGTCTGGCAAGCCAGTTTTTAGCATTGGTTTCCTAGATATTAAGGGTCAGATGTATCAAGATACTGTTTTGCGAATCCTAAATAGCGATTTTTTGCGAATCGCTATTTAGAATTCGCAAAACGGTATGTATATACAAAATCGCAATTTTTTTGAGATTCCTTATTATTCTTTATTTGCGAATTCGCATTTTGCGAATTCCCAAATAAAGAATAAATTCCAATGCATTCCTATGGGCCAGGAGGCCCATAGGAATGATATTGCAATAATTCTCAAATTGCGAATTCGCAATTTGCTAATCGCAATTTGAGAATTATTTGAAGGGTGCAGGGGTGTCTCAAAGACATCCTGCTGCACCCCTCAAATCTACATGTGTGTGCATGTGGCACACATACATGCCCTATGGACATGTTTGTGGTAAATTGCGATTCCTTAACACAAATTCGCAAACCAAAAATGTGTCATACATATCATTTAGGAAATCGCAAATGATTGCGATTCCTTAAATTGCGATTTTTTGATACATATCAAAAATCGCAGATCGGCCGTTTGCAAATCGCAAATTCGCAGAATTTCGGCCTTTGCGACTCGCAAAAGTCTTGATACATCTGGCCCTAAGAGAAGTGTTGCCTGCAGCAAGAATAAAGGCATGTACTCTCCTCTACATTGTAAAAAACAAATACTGCTCCGATTGAAAACGTTGTCTCACCCACCACTGTTTTTTTGTTAGCTGAAAATTCAGTAAATGGCCACTGAAATTCTAATAATTCTAGTTCCCGCCTCGAGGCTTATTTTCTGTCCAAGTCCTACAATACCAGCTGCAATTATCTTTGGGGAGCTGCAAAGTGAGATGCAGGCATTAGTAGCAGGGTTCCAATGTCTAAATTCTGTGACTGTTAGAGGGCATTACTTTCTTGAATTTACCATCAGTCACAGTAGGATTTGTTGCAAAGAGGATGAGGCTCCTTTTATACCCATAGCACTGCTGTAAGCGGAAATGCTACACCCGCAACTCGTGGGATAAGCTTGGGAAGCTACTAGGCGCAAAAGGGCAGAGGTTTTTTATGGGTACAAAGCCAGGGGAAATTAATTTGCCGTGGCGGCTTCCTACCTGTTACAAATGTATTTTATATTTGCACCGGGCAGCCTTGGACCATCCTTAATTTGCTAACGCACACACTTATTTACCGAAATAAAATCATGATGGTCGTTCGTGGTGCGCAATGAAACAGCGGTTTGTAAAATAATGTCATTACCGGCGTTTCATTGTTCACAAAGAGCAGGAGTCATGATTCACTGTGGTATATAATTGTGCTCCTGGTAGACTAACACCCAATGCTGTAATATAAAATACTGGGGAAAAGGAGGCTGGAAACCAACAATGTAAGCATTCCCTAGTAAAGTGTCATGCCAGCATGTTTTTTACGATTTTCTTTCTTAAACATGAGAAACGAGGTAAGGCTTTACTAAAGAATGCATTGCTTGCTTACATTGTGTTCGTTTATTGCTTCTAATTCCCCTTGTACTTTTATATTTGCATCAGGCAGCATATCACACAAACACTTATTTCCTTAAATAATGATGATAGCTGTTCGCTGTGGGCAATGAAACGCTGATAAGTAGATAGTGCCAGCTTTATCGGCATTTCATTGCCCACGAACAGGAGCCATCATGTTTTATTTTGGGAAATAAGTGTGTGCCTAGTAGATTAATGTCCAAGGCTGTAATGCAATTATAAAGTATTCGGGGTGAGCGACACATCAATGGCTGGTACCTTGGAAACGAGCTGATGGCCGACGGGCCTGGATTCAGAGCAGGCTTCTGGAAAAGATAAGTCTCCGCTCCAAGGGGCTCATATACAAGCCCCATGCGCCACCCATATGTCACTTTTCCCATGTTAAAAATGAGGCTAAAGTGGCACAAAAATCTTGTAAATAAGCCCCCCAAGTATAGACACCCACGCTACCTTGGAAGCGGAAAACACACTTGTGCTTCTCTCTTCAACTCTGGTGCTGAGCACAAAGGGAAGATAGAAGGGACAGAAGGAAAATGGCCAATCACTGCATGACTTCAAAGTAATGCAATACAGTGATTGGTCATGTTCTGTCAACCACTTACTATGTGTGGGGACTTCAGGGCAGATTTACAAGAAGGTGCCGCAGCGTGGCACCGTGAGCCCTTTGGCGATGCCACGCGGCAGCACTTTCAGAGCACATGAATGCGACATATCTACAATAATATGTTGCAGTCCTGTGCTCTCCCCTGCGCTGATGCACAAACAGCCTCCATGCGTGGGCCCAGGCACCCTTGCACCATGGTGCAAGGATGCCTGCATCATGGAGAGAAGCTGTTTGTGCAGTAAGGGGCAACTTCCTGCACAAGAACAATCACTACAGGCATTTTCTTCTTACAATGCTTGCTATAGAATGCAGCACGCATTAAAAGAGTAAATAAACTAGGAGAAATTAAAACATTGCTCCTCGTTATGCCTCGATACGCCACCCCCAGGGTGACAGAGCATACTGACACATTTCCAGGTTTACGAATCCTCGTAAATCTGGAAATGTGTCTGGTTCCATGGGTGTTGCGTGGGAACACCCACAGCAACACTCATGGACCTCCCCTTTAACGCAAAGTGCTGCATGTGCAGGGTCGTATTTACAAGGACAGGAAAAGCCACGCATGGTGGCTTTTCCTATCCTTTTAAATATGGGGCAGAGATATGCGCTGCCGGTGTTGTGTTTCGATTTAGATTCCGTATGAATTTCCAGATTCATGCCCATATATAGGTACAATTCACATTGCCCTTATATAGGCATAGAAATCCAGTCCTTATTTAGGCATTGCTCATGCTAACCACATACAGGCATGGCTACTTACATCCGTTCATCTATGTCACAATGAATTCTTGGAATACCAGACGTTTAAACTTTAGGGACTTCCCCTTGCCTGTATATTGATTTCTCCAAGAATTCAGTTATTATGCATGAACATCTATTCCTTAGGGGTTTATTCATGTCGTTCATATGCCTGACTTTTACGTCACTACTGGCATTCTAAACACCTTCAAGGTATAAATATGCCTTCACTTGCTATGGCAAGGCACAGTGTGGTTCGACTACCTACTTGCAAGCGGCTCGCCACAGTAAGTCCAGAAGGAAGTCATCTCCCAAACTGACGCACTGAACAGACGCTGTCTTCCTCCTCGCCAGCTCCAGTGTTTCTGATTCCCCTTGCTGGGTGTTAGAGATCGAGTCCCTGTTAAGAGATACCAACCTCTCTCATTCTAAGGTATGGAGCTGATTATAACCTTGAGAAACTCTTGACAACTATAGTTAAACTAAACTATAGCAAACTCTTGGCATAACTAAACCAGACTAAGACAGCACCTACTTCTTCCCTCGTACTAGACTTAGGTTAAGTACACTGGGGTAGGATTATTTAGAAGCACAAGATGAGTATTTTAGCCTATGTTATTTATGTATATATTTTAATGAATGTATGTCATAGTTCACAAGACATGATATTATAATATTATTTTATCTTACTGCTAACGCTGCACATTTTATACTTCGCATTATGTCTTACAATTTTAGCAGTTCATATCTCTTGCATGAGAAAGAAGACTGTTCAATAAACCCTTTTTATTGAAACGCCTGTCTCTCTATTTCTATGCAACTCTGTAGAAACAAAGTATGCACGATTGACTGAGTGAAACGGTTATCTATTGCTTCCACGACTCTGAAGATATTGTTCCGACTCTAACGGAAACAAAGTTGTCATGTTTATGCGGTTGTCAGAGACTAATGCCTTCTTGTTCATTCAAGAAAGTTTGTAGTGACCTCTGAGTTAGCTGGCACACACAAGTAATTAAGTTTAATGTCCTTGATAAAGACATACTGACCTCAGTACTTTGTCAAATCTATAGGGTATATTATGTCAATGCGCAGAGCCTATTAGGGACATAGAAACTACACTGCATGGCACCCAACGGTTTGGTGAGGCACTAATTTAGCGCTAGATCCTGAAGTAACTCAGTCGTGCTTTTCTCAGAGACCCCTACTCATAATACTCCAACAGACGTCTTGAGTGAGTAGGGATAAATATACGCCATAGCTGAGCAGGACGAAAATCCTATGTATTAGCTTTTTGGTTTGTTCCACGTTGAAGGAGACAGTGCTACAAAATATTGTGCACCTTATCTTTGTTCCCTTGAATCTTGCTCTGCAATTTTCTTTAAACAATGTCAGAGGACAATAACACCGAAACTGGTGGTGGAGCTACAGGCAACAACGCCGTACTAGCTTTTAATCAAACAGGTTTTAATGAAACCGACGGGAATGCTATAACCATTCAATTTAAGGAGAGCCATCACTTTAAAACTTATAAAACATGGCCTAACACCAAGAGGTGGTAGAGCAGTTTTTGTGATAGAGGCACATGAATATCACCAGACAGAGGTATTCTATTCATGGATAGTATTCCCAGAATCAAATCCAGTAACTAAAATGTTTCACTTCTACAAAGAAGATGATCCACCAGAGGAATATATTCCTTTTGAGGATATTGAAATTCTACTCATATACCAGGAGCATGAGCTTTGGTTTAAAGGTGCCCTAAAACATTTAAATCACATTACCAGGCTTGGTCCACTAGGTAGACCAGGAGCAACATGGCCGATTTTAGCCGGCTATACACCAGACCCTGACATTGCATCAAGGTCGGACGATAAATTACTTAGTAATATACAAAGATTAGTAGAATTATACAGTTAAACCACAGCTGTCTGAAAGTCCTGAAAAGGCCCTTACTAAAAACATTCCTACCTCTTCTAAAAAGAAGTGTGAAAATTACAAACATTCAAAAGAGAAAGATTCTCAACCCCGAGGTAGGTCTCCCCAAAAGGAGCCCTCTGAAAGGAGGTACAACCTCAGGAATAGGATAATTTGAGAAAACCTGACAGGTATCAAGATACTGATACACGTTCCTCTCGTACCGTTCAGATATCGTCACGGACATCCGAAAGAAGAGGATGTCAGATCAAAAAGAAGAACGAGTGCAGTCCAAAGACGATCAACACATTCAGAAAAGCAAACAAAAACCTCAATTCACCAAAAAGACTGTAACAGGTCTAAAAATCAGACATGCCGAGGATGTTGAGGACACAACTTAAGAACAGAGAATGGGCTCAGACAAAGTTGGACAGTGCAGCAGAAGTAACAATAGCTCGCCACTAACTTGAAGGGACTTTTGGAGACAGTGGACTTGAATGAAGACATTGAAGTTGAGACTGCAGACACCAGGATTAGCTCTCCACATAAGTTATATGAAATAACACTCCGGATGGAGGGAGACATACCAAGAAAAGTGAAAGCACTCTTTTGGGAGCGACTTTCAAAGGGTTAGTATATACCTCTAGCAGAACAAGACTAGTCACCAGAATTTGTCAGGGAGTGCCCACATGGCACATACATCATTATGCCAGCCTTCTCTAACCATATTCCAGTACATTTAAAATATACTTATGCCAGGAAATGGGCAGTCGCCCAAGCCCCTGCATTATATAAAAATCATGTAGGATGGGATAAGGATTCACCTCACCATAAAATCCAGTTAAAAAATCAACCAACTGCACAAAGGCAGTATCCAGTTAAGCAAGAAGCTAAAAACAGGTCAGGGATATCTTAAATCAACTTGAATACCAAGGGGGGATTGAAACTTGCACCTCATCAATGAACAATCCTTTGTTTCCTGTTCAAACCAGACAATACATATCATCTAGTTTTTGATTACAGACACCTAAACTTATGTTGTAAAACATTTGCAGTGCAAAATGCACACAGTACAGCATTAATGAATAACATTGTGTGTTAAAAATATAAAACCACATTAGACATATCAAATGGTTTCTTTTGTCAAAATATTGTACCTGAAAGTAGGTATTTGACCGCTTTCTCAATAACATAGACACAGAGTCAATTCTGTTGTCTCCCTCAAGGATTCAAGAATAGTCCAGGGTTATTCTCAGCAAGGGCAACAGAGTTACTACAAATTTATGATGACGAGGCATTGTCATATGTTGATGATATCGTTCTGACAGACGATGACCTGAACAAGCACCTGAACAGGTTGAACACCATTATACTCGACTTTGCCTCTGAAGGATACAAATAACATTTTTAAAAATCAAGAATTGCCCATCTCTTTTTTAATTTTTTTTATTTTTATTTGAGCAAGGACAGAATGCATATATCAGTAATAGACCATCAGAAAAACTAAGTCATTTAAATATACAACAAAGATTACAAAGAAGAAAAAATAGAAGAGTAATAATCGAAAAATGTGTAAATACAACAGTAAAAAAATAAATAAGGAACTCGTATGTGTTTACAAAAAATACATAAGAAAATCAATTCATAAGTTTGTATACATAAGGAGAGATAAGTAAATGACAATATAATTCAAATCATTGTAGTTTTACGAGTTAATTTTGCTATTATACCATCTAGTATTTGGAGCCCAGATCTGAGTCCCGAGTGTTCTAGAATTCCTTCTAGAAGAATTGCCAATCTCAATGTCCTTTTTTCTAGGATTTGAACTTTCCAGTGAAGGGAGAAGCCTGGCAGCCACCCTCTTAGAAAAGTGTGCGCTGCTCCAACATCCAAAAATGCTGAAAAACTTACAGTCAAATCTAGGTTTCCTGAATTTTGGAAGAACGTACATTCTAAACTACTCAGAAAGGGTTAAACCTCTTTACAAATTAATCAAACCTGATTTTAAAACAGTAAATTGGACACAAAAACACTCAGAAATGTTGCATTCCCTACAGATATGTTACCAACAAAACATTTACAAACACGGGTAAACATACGCAACTTAGTGATCCGAATCATTCCGGGTCAATGCAGATTCACCTACTTAACTTTTAATGAGGGTGAAAAAATACCAATTGCATACAAATCACATTTGTACACGCAAGCAGAAATGAACTTCACATCAACATAAACAATTCTGACAGCAGTTCAAACCGCTGTAGCAAAAGAAAGAGCCCTAGCACAGGGAAAACGCATTATGGTCGTAACACCTGTACCAGCCTTAGAGGCAGTTGCATAAGTGAGCATTCCGAATGCTAAAGCTTTACATCCCAGATGGATGCAATGGGTTAATTCTCTTGCTGCAACTGATGTTGAATACGTTTTTGATCCTTATTTGAAAACACAAGCATTTCTGCAATACGAACCAGAATGTCCTCTGCCTACTGAAATTCGGCCTCTAGAAGAGTATGAATGTATAATTTATACTGACGGATCTGCACAATCCGCTACAGGGGGTAAACAAGCGTATATTGCAGCATGTGCAGTTGTTCAAGGTCGTATTCGCGATGGCAAATTCAGACCTATGGTCTCAAAAACGCAATCTCTAGGAGATTGTAAAGCTCAGCGGGCTGAACTACAAGCATTCAAAATGGCACTTGAAAATATGGATCGCAAATTCCCCACACTCATTGTGTGTAAGCATGGCCGAAATTTGCGAATTCGCGTTCTGCTAATTCGCGGATTTCCCTGCAAAATCGCAAAAAAAATCTGCGAATTCGAAAATTTTCCCACGAAATCGCGGATTGTTTTGCGATTTGCCCTGGAGTACTTTCTACTGGCTAATCCAGTAAGTGCTCCCTCATTGGGTAAATGTACAGTGCTTTTACTACACTGTAGGTGCGTAAGGGGCCAGAAGATAGGTCTCCAGTGACCATGTGTGCCTGTAACACAGGCACAGGCACACGTGGTCACTGGAGACGCATCTTCTGGCCCTTTACGCAGCTATCGTGTAGTAAAAGCACTATGGGGCAGATTTACAAGCCTCTTGCGCCTCTTTTGTGCCGCAGTTGCGTCCCTTTTGTGATGCAGCGGCAGCACAAAAGATCGCCATGGTGCTGGGTACTAACAAAGTGACGCATCTGAGAAATGCGTCACATTGTAAAGCCCTGAACCATCAGGAGGCGTTCCGGCGCAGGGGAGGGCGTTTCTGCGCAGGAACGCCTCCTAAAAGTGGCTGAGTGAAATCTACAAGATTTCACTCAGTCACTTTTAGGCCAATGCTGTGTTAAAACCCTGCGCCTGCTTGAAGCAGGCGCAAGGCTTGACGCAGCACTGGGGAGATAGGGCCCCCCAGAGCATTGCTGGAGCTGCGTCGCGCTTGCGATGCAGCTCCAGCAATACGCTGCTTTTACGGCACAGATGCGTGACGCATCTGTGCCATTTTTGCCACATGGTGCGCCGCATTGTAAATGCGGCAGACCATGGTGGCGGAGCTGCGGCGCACAAAAACTGGGGATGCGCCAGTTATTGTAAATCTGCCCCTATACATTTAGCCAACGAGGGAGCACTTACTGATTAGACAGTAGAAAGTACTCCAGTTGAGTAGAGGTATTGCACAAAATGGTGGCATCTTCGTAGACAAACACGCAGAGCTGGATTCATTCTGCCCCCTGTTAGACTCGTTTTTTGTGCCCTTCTGCCCTCTGTTAGACTCGTTTTTCCCTTGTTTTTCTGCCCTTCTGCTCTCTGTTAGACTCGTTTTTTTTGCCTTGTTTTTCTGCACTTCTGCCCACTGTTAGACTCGTTTTTTGTGCCCTTCTACCCTCTGTTAGACTCATTTTTCCCTTGTTTTTCTGCCCTTCTGCCCTCTGTTAGACTGCTTTTTGTGCCTTTCTGCCCTCTGCATCACCACATCATCACTAAGCTCTACCCCAGTATCACTCAGCACCACCACATTATCACTCAGCAATACCACATTATCACTCAGCACCACCACAGCATCACTCAGCACCACCACATTATCACTCAGCACCACCACAGCACCACTCAGCACCACCACAGCATCACTCAGCACCACCACAGCACCACTCAGCACTACCACAGCACCACTCAGCGCCACCACAGCATCACTCAGCGCCACCACAGCATCACTCAGCGCCACCACATTATCACTCAGCACCACTCAGCACCACCAAAGCATTACTCAGCACCACCACCGCATCACTCAGCACCACCACAGCACCACTCAGCACCACCACAGCACCACTCAGCGCCACCACAGCATCACTCAACACCACCACAGCATCACTCAGCACCACCACAGCATCACTCAGCACCACCACATTATCACTCAGCACCACCACAACACCACTCAGCACCACCACAGCACCACTCAGCGCCACCCCAGCATCAATCTGCGCAACCATTCAACAACACCTGGTTCAAATATGTTCTCTCAATGTTTCAAGCTTTATTACAAATGTCACAAAAATATGTTAATATTTCACTTCTGTTCTTGGATTTTCGTCACAATAAAATACACTGAACATAATCTTCACAAAAGTTATTTACAAAAGTTTAAGCTATTGCCATTATAAATTAAAATAACTTTTATTTAAGTATTAATTATTTAAAAAAATTAAAAGCCATTGTAATTTGTAATTAAGCATGGGCGGAAAATCCGTTCCGCTCGCGGATTTTGCTGATTTTCGGTAAATTCGCAATGCGCGAACGCTCCCAAATTTACTGAAAATCCGCAAATTCGCACGCAGCGGATTTTTTTTTCTTGGTGATACAATTTTGCGGCACGCGGCGTTCAATTACCGTCATTCAGCGTTTGCCGAGTTGTTTTTCTCGATATTTTGCGAGTGCTGCGCCATTTTGGATCTTGCTGCGAGATCCCACGGGAGTTTGGCGACCGCGATTACGTCATCGCGCTCGCCACCTTGCGCAGCGAGAGTTTGTCAACGCGAGTACGCCGTGATCACGTATCGCGGGAGTTCGCAATCGTGGACCCGTACATGCGGCGGGCAGCAACAATCTTGCACTCGCGAAAATACAAAATTTGCAATTCTGCACAAGAAATCCATCAGCAAGCAGCATAAACCTTCTGGAAATGATGATTTTTATCAGAATAACTTCTCAGGTTGACATTTGCCGGCACTTTTTTTTGCAAGGAGTCCATTTTGGGGGGGGGGGGAGGAAGGAAGTGCCCCACAGTCTCCAACTTCCTGTTCCTGTCCAGCAGGCTCCTCCCAGTGCTTTCTTCATGTGCTGGTCACTTTCATTCGGATTCTTCACCTGGAAGGATTACTTTTTGTGGATGCTGCTGGATATTTGGATTTGAGGCCTTTTTGACTTTCTTTGGATCACTTTTGGATTAGAAATTTCCCAAGTAAGTTTGTTTGGGGCATTACAGTTGCTGCAACTACAATTTCGGAATTTTCGATTTTTGGGCTGTTTTGGGGCCTTTTGCCCAGGGATACTCAGTGGTGGATGGACTGAGTCTTTCTGTGGGGTGTCTTGAATTTAAACATCATGGAGGGCCTGGATGGCTTGGGAGTGTGCTGATTTTTCTGTGATTTTCGGTTTTTTGGGCTGTTATTGTGGCCTTTTCACCAGGGGTAGTGAGTGGTGAATGAGCCTAGTCTTTCTGTGGGGTGTCTTGAATTTATACATCATGGAGGGCCTGGATGGCATGGGATTGTGCTGATTTTTCTGTGTTTTTCGATTTTTTGGGGTGTTCATGGGGACAGGCCATGTTGGTGGGGGCCATTTTGAGTGCTGCTACAGGCCCTGGCCATGTGCTGGGAGGGAGGGGGCCATTTTGAATGCAGGCAGTGTTCTTAGGTCTGCAACCATTTTGCCTTGCTTTCAATCTTTATGCCCAGGGGTACTGAGTGGTGCATAGGCCTAGTCTTTCTGTGGGGTGTCTTGAATTTAAACATCATGGAGGGCATGGGATTGTGCTGATTTTTCTGTGATTTTCGTTTTTTTGGGCTGTTCACGGGGACAGGCCATGTGGGTGGGGGCCATTTTGAGTGCTGCTACAGGCCCTGGCCATGTGCTGGGAGGGAGGGGGCCATTTTGAATGCAGGCAGTGTTCTTAGGTCTGCAACCATTTTGCCTAGCTTTCAACCTTTATGCCCAGGGGTACTGAGTGGTGTATAGGCCTAGTCTTTCTGTCGGGTGTCTTGAATTTAAACATCATGGAGGGCGTGATTGTGCTGATTTTTCTGTGATTTTCGTTTTTTTAGGCTGTTGTTGTGGCCTTTTCACCAGGGATAGTGAGTGGTGCATGTGCCTAGTCTTTCTGTGGGGTGTCTTGAATTTAAACATCATGGAGGGCCTGGATGGCATGGGATTGTGCTGATTTTTCTGTGTTTTTCGATTTTTTGGGGTGTTCATGGGGACAGGCCATGTGGGTGGGGGCCATTTTGAGTGCTGCTACAGGCCCTGGCCATGTGCTGGGAGGGAGGGGCCCATTTTGAATGCAGGCAGTGTTCTTAGGTCTGCAACCATTTTGCCTAGCTTTCAACCTTTATGCCCAGGGGTACTGAGTGGTGTATAGGCCTAGTCTTTCTGTCGGGTGTCTTGAATTTAAACATCATGGAGGGCGTGATTGTGCTGATTTTTCTGTGATTTTCGTTTTTTTAGGCTGTTGTTGTGGCCTTTTCACCAGGGATAGTGAGTGGTGCATGTGCCTAGTCTTTCTGTGGGGTGTCTTGAATTTAAACATCATGGAGGGCCTGGATGGCATGGGATTGTGCTGATTTTTCTGTGTTTTTCGATTTTTTGGGGTGTTCATGGGGACAGGCCATGTGGGTGGGGGCCATTTTGAGTGCTGCTACAGGCCCTGGCCATGTGCTGGGAGGGAGGGGCCCATTTTGAATGCAGGCAGTGTTCTTAGGTCTGCAACCATTTTGCCTAGCTTTCAACCTTTATGCCCAGGGGTACTGAGTGGTGCATAGGCCTAGTCTTTCTGTGGGGTGTCTTGAATTTAAACATCATGGAGGGCTTGGGATTGTGCTGATTTTTCTGTGATTTTCGTTTTTTTGGGCTGTTGCTTTAGCCTTTTCACCAGGGGTAGTGAGTGGTGCATGTGCCTAATCTTTCTGTGGGGTGTCTTGAATTTAAACATCATGGAGGGCCTGGATGGCATGGGATTGTGCTGATTTTTTGGTGTTTTTCGATTTTTTGGGGTGTTCATGGGGACAGGCCATGTGGGTGGGGGCCATTTTGAGTGCTGCTACAGACCCTGGCCATGTGCTGGGAGGGAGGGGGCCATTTTGAATGCAGGCAGTGTTCTTAGGTCTGCAACCATTTTGCCTAGCTTTCAACCTTTATGGTCAGGGGTAGTGAGTGGTGCATAGGCCTAGTCTTTCTGTGGGGTGTCTTGATTTTAAACATCATGGAGGCTTGGGATTGTGCTGATTTTTCTGGGATTTTCGTTTTTTTGGGCTGTTGTTGTGGCCTTTTCACCAGGGGTAGTGAGTGGTGCATGTGCCTAGTTTTTCTGTGGTGTGTCTTGAATTTAAACATCATGGAGGGCATGGGATTGTGCTGATTTTTCTGTGTTTTTTGATTTTTTTGGGGTGTATAACTGAACTGATGTTCCTCTGTCTTCCATTGCTTTTAGGTGCGCAAGACTCAAGAGAACCACCAGTGCCAGGAAGAAGTCCTGCAGCGGTGTGTGTGTGCAGCATAACGTCACGTGACGTCACGTCTGGCCACAGACAACTCTGCAACTCGTGCAACTGCGGCCTGCTGTTCTGACCTGCTCTGAAGAAGATGGCCCCAAAAAAAGTACACTAAGCTGGCTGAAATGCTAGCTCTGGACCTTCTCCCTTTTTCTTTTGTAGAACGGGTTGGTTTTCTAGAATTAGTGTCAGCGCTCTGCCCTAAATGGAAGGCTCCTAGCCGGTTCTATTTTGCCAGAGTTGCGGTTCCAGCACTACATGAAGATGTGCTGGAGGTGACTGGGGCAGCTTTGCAGAAGAGTGCTGTTCACACTATACATCTGACAACAGACATGTGGACCAGTGGCGCAGGCGCTGATTACATGTGCATCACTGCACACTGGGTCTCTTTTTCAGGTGTTAAAGCAAAGCTAAACGCAGGTGTTGACCCAGACCAAGTTTTTAAAGCTGCTCGGAAACATGCAACACTAGCCATGTTTGGCTTGGAGAAAAGTCACACAGCACAAAACATTTTGGATGAGTTTAACACAAAGGTCCTTCACTGGCTGTCCCCAAAAAACGCCAGATTGGTTATGTTTCCACGGATAATGGCGCCAATGTAGTTTAGGCCATGGAGCTGGGTCACTATTTCAGAGAGCCGTGTTTCGCGCACTGTATAAACCTGGTTGTTAAAAAATTCTTGAGTGATAAAGACAGTCCAGCGTGCGAGGTAGTGGACACCTGCCGAAAAATGTGCAACGATTTCAGCCATTCTTTTAAGGCCCGGAAGCATCTGAGGAGCCTGCTACATCGAATGCCAGTGAAAGCACTCATCCAGGAGGTGGCAACACGTTGGAACTCAACCTTCTACATGCTTGAGCGCCTGTATGGGCAGTATACGGTACTCGATCACTATTTTTTAAAACAGGGTACAGCTCAGAAGGACCTGAGGATGGATGCGGCGTAATGGGATATAGTTAAAAGCCTGACAGACATGCTACTGTCCTTTTGAGGTCTTCACGCGTGCAGTCAGCAAGGAAGACTGTAATTTGGGAAAAACTATCCCATTGTTGTACATGCTGGAGCACCAACTGAAGGCGGTGTCTTCTGTGTTTCAAAAAGATGAAAAAACCAAGACCCTTTTGTTTTGGCGGAGAAATTATTAGAGCGCCTACAAGGTGATGAACGTCTTAAAATGATCCACTCAGAACAGCATTACATTTGTGCTACTATTCTGGATCCACGCTACAAAAAGGAGCTGGCAGGCCGAGCATTCTTTCCTTTTGCTGATGAAGATGTTATAAAGTACAAACGTTGGCTAGCCTTGTCAGCCAAGAGGTTTGAAAGAGAACGGCAGCTCATTGAAGGAAAAGGCAGTACATCAGCATCAGCATCAGCAGGCCATCCCCAGTCAAAATAATCCACTTCTGCACCTGTGGCTGTGGCACAAGTGACCTCTCAGCCGTTAAAGACACCAGCAACTGGATCATCTGCACCAGACACAACAGTAACATTGGATGCTGAAGAGGATCGGCTAACTCTGCTTGGGTTTGGTTCTCAAAAGGTCACAGCAACAGCTAAGCAAAGTGGAGGAATTCGGAGGACCTTGAGCCGATGGTGCAGGACTATCTGAATGACTCAACAGAGGTCTATGTTAATGCTGACCCATCGGCATATTGGCATGGGAAAAAAGAATTGTGGCCACAGCTCTCCAACTTGGCTTTAAACTACTTGTCTTGCCCACTCACAAGCGTGTCTTCTGAACGTATTTTCAGTGCTGCTGGTGGCATTGTAACTCCCAAACGGAGCCGCCTCTCGCCCAAAAATGTGGAGAGGTTAACAATGATCAAGATGAATCAGCACCTCATACCACCAGATTACAAAGTACGAGAAAGCACGCCGGATGAAGACGAGGTGGACAGCAACTTAGATGAGGGAATTTCTTCTCTGTTAGGTGACACTGAGCTCACCCTGCCTGAATTCGCAGAGTATGATGACGAAGCCTTATTCTTATTCCTGGACACTGACACCGAGCCCTGAAAATGAGACAATGAATCAATAACTTTCTTTTTCGTCCTTATTAACTTTTATTCCTGTGTGTCTGTCTTTCTTTGTTGTGCACAGTTAATATAATTCAAACTTTAATCACCTAATCACAAAAACAAGCCCATCAGCAGAACTGTCTTCACTTGTTTGCTTATGGATTTGAAGGCGCCGCAGTCTGCATTCCTCAGGTTCACAAGTTCAGAAGAACATGCTCCTCTATCCTCCTCCTCCAGACTCCTATTTCCCTCAAAGCAGAGGGCTGGATTACGCCCAATGAAGAAAGACTCGGCACTTGTGGGGGTGTTCTACTTCTTTGCGGGTGAGTTGACGGCTCTGGGGCCATTGCTGGGAAGCTCTAATACCGGATAAAAGTGGTTTGGACCAAATCGGAGGCGGAATTTTTTTTGTGTTTTTGCTGACTTGCTTGCCTTTGAGGTGCTCTTTGGGGGGATTCCGGTGTTTGTGGGTGAGTTTTGGGGTCTGGGAGCACTGCTGGGACAGTCTAATCTTGATTGCATTTGCTTTTCAGGAAATCCGTGGTGGAAAACGGGAGTTATGGCCTAGCTGCACAGCGCGTTTGGACCGAAGGCCGAGAAATATTGTAAGTATGAGATTTTCCTTTTTGGCTGTTTGGGGGTGTTGTGCTTTTTGGCGGGTGGGTTGGCGGGTCTTGGGGCATTCCTGGGAAGGTCTAATACCGGATAGAAGTCGTTGGGACAAAATCCATGCTGATTTTTTGTTGTTGCTATTTCTGACATTTTGCTAAATGTAGCGTTTTCGGGGACCTGTTTGGGGGGCTTCCTGGTGTTTGTGGGTGGGTTTCGGGGTCTGGAGTACTGCTGGCTATGGATACTTTAGTTTGCAAGAGGTTTGAAGCAAATTCATGGTGGCAGAGGGGAGTTAGGGCCTAGCTGCAAGACCGTGCGCGGAGTGATTTGGGAAATTGGCAAGAAAATGACTAAGTCCCCATTTTTGTACTTTTGCTTTTTGGCTGTTTGGGGGTCTTCTACTAGTTTTCTCCTGGGTTGATGGTTCTGGGGCCATTGCTGGGAAGCTCTAATACTGGATAAAAGTGGTTTGGACCAAATCGGAGGCGGAATTTTTTGTGTGTTTTTGCTGACTTGCTTGCCTTTGAGGTGCTCTTTGGGGGGGTTCCGGGTGTTTGTGGGTGAGTTTTGGGGTCTGGGAGCACTGCTGGCTATGGATACTTTAGTTTGCAAGAGGTTTGAAGCAAATCCATGGTGGCAGAGGGTAGTTAGGGCCTAGCTGCAGACCGTGCGCGGAGTGATTTGGGAAATTGGCAAGAAAATGACTAAGTCCCCATTTTTGTACTTTTGCTTTTTGGCTGTTTGGGGGTCTTCTACTAGTTTTCTCCTGGGTTGATGGTTCTGGGGCCATTGCTGGGAAGCTCTAATACTGGATAAAAGTGGTTTGGACCAAATCGGAGGCGGAATTTTTTGTGTGTTTTTGCTGACTTGCTTGCCTTTGAGGTGCTCTTTGGGGGGGTTCCGGGTGTTTGTGGGTGAGTTTTGGGGTCTGGGAGCACTGCTGGCTATGGATACTTTAGTTTGCAAGAGGTTTGAAGCAAATCCATGGTGGCAGAGGGTAGTTAGGGCCTAGCTGCAGAACGCGCGCGGACTGATTTGGGAAATTGGCAAGAAAATGACTAAGTCCCCATTTTTGTACTTTTGCTTTTTGGCTGCTTGGGGGTCTTCTACTATTTTTCTCCTGGGTTGACGGCTCTGGGGCCATTGGTGGGAAGCTCTAATACCGGATAAAAGTGGTTTGGACCAAATCGGAGGCGGAAATTATTTTGTGTTTTTGCTGACTTGCTTGCCTTTGAGGTGCTCTTTGTCGGGGTTCTGGGTGTTTGTGGGTGAGATTTGGGGTCTGGAAGCACTGCTGGGACAGTCTAATCTTGATTGCATTCGCTTTTCAGGAAATCCGTGGTGGAAAACGGGAGTTATGACCTAGCTGCACAGCGCGTTTGGACCGAAGGCCGAGAAATATTGTAAGTATGAGATTTTCCTTTTTGGCTGTTTGGGGATGTTGTGCTTTTTGGCGGGTGGGTTGGCGGGTCTTGGGGCATTCCTGTGAAGGTCTAATACCGGATAGAAGTGGTGGGGACAAAATCCATAAGGAAAAGCCTTTTGGCACTTTTTGTAACTTAGGGTTCGTTAGGGTTAGCCCTAGCAGCAGGATTGCATGTGTTTCGGGGTGTTCTAGATTTTTGCAACTGAGTTCTGGGGTCTTAGAGCACTCGTGAGAATGTGTATTTTTGGTTACAAGTCATTTGAAGAAAATCCATGGTGGGAAAGGGGGGATTTGGCATAGTTAAAGAAAGCCTTTGCCACTATTCTTAACTTAGGGCTCGTTAGGGTTAGCAGTATTTCTGTTGCATGTGTTTGGGTGGGGAGGTTTTCGAGTCTTGGAGCGATGCTGGCTATGGATACTTTTGCTTGCTTGCAAGTGGTTTGAATACAATCCACGGTGGGTAAGGGGGTATTTGGGCCTACTTTTACTTTCAAAGTACGTTTTGTCACCAGTTTTCTGCTAGGCCTCGTTTTTTGAGATCTGATTGGGGGTCTTCTACATTTAGGCGACTGGCTTTAGTAAGGGTCTGGGTGGGAGCACTGCTAGGAAGGTCTAATTTTGTTCTAAAACACAGTTTACAGTACACCTAGCTTCAGGGGAAAGATCCACTAAATTATTTTGCCCATACTTATTTATCCTTCAAAAGTAGACTCAGACAGAGTACGCACTTTCAAAAATATTGTACTGTCTATTAGGAAAATCAAAGTGTGACTTTTTGCACTACACAGCGTACATACCTTATATGTATTTATCAGTGGCTTGTAAAATTATATCACTTCCTGTTTTTCGTTCAATAATTACAGGCCGGGTTTCAGTCTGTGCAATGGGGAAAAAAGGATGGAGTCAGGCTTCACATTAGCGAGCCGCAATTCAGCATCCGCCAGGCAGGCAGTAGACAGGGTGTCTTCTGGTCACCAACATTGATGGATGAAGTGTCAGCTGGAATGGAGGAGTGCCGCTAATAAGAGGAATTGTTTGCTGCATGCAACTTACTTACCAAATACAACAACATACAGATACAGTATCCATTGTTTTCTTCTATGAGTGTGACTGCATTTCTTGGATCTCTCTCTGCTTCTAAATTGATCCCTACAGCCATTCTATAGGTTTTACTTTGGCTATTTTTTAAACCTAATTTAATGTAGCCCTGTATTGTCGCATTCTGTCATTCACGGTTGTCGAAAGTACTACTTACTTTTCAGTAACAAATTATGCATTCAGTAGTGCATGCACTTCCTTTATGTCACGTAAAAGATTTATGGTTAGCTTTGTACCCAAAAATTTCTTTATGTTCAATTCTTGTTTGTCCATGCTGTGCTTTTTTTTCTCTCAACAAAACCTACCCAAAAAGAACCCCCCATTTTCATCCATTTTACAAACCCTAACCCTCTTCCCCCGGACTGTGTGGTTTTGCTTGATGTGTGACTAAATGACATCAATAATTCCACACACTTGCTGGGGAGGATAAGGTCATAGCAACAGGCTGGTGAAGGAATCCGAGGATATATTCTAGACTTACTCAGCTTCAGTACTATTTCTTGTAGTAGTAGCCAATGTCAAAGAAATCCAACACAAGTACAAGTTATACTTTCAAAACTTTAACATTTGTTAGGCTACATTGTGGCACTGTTCTAGTGTACTGTCACCTGCTATATTCTCTATCGCACCGTTGTAATGCTACAGTAAGGACAAACCAGGTTTCATTTTCTTTTTTTCCATAGGCATGCAACTGCCACTGTGTCACACCACTAGTACCACCGCAATGAGGAGGAAATTTCATCCGCCCTGGATTGCCAACCTTAATCGCCATTTCCCGTGGAGCCAGCCCTGGGCCTAGCCCTACTTTCAAACACAAATTACAGGTAAGATAAGCGTTTGGTTGGAGGTATTATAATGGAGTATTAGGAGAGACGAGAGATTGACGGTAGTACTACTAAAGTCCTAGGACTATTCAGGAAAACAAACTTACTGTTAAACCCCCACCCACCAGACTCAAAAGCAGTAAAAAACAGGTATGGTCAGATAAAGTTTAAAAAAGTATATTTTTGTAGCCCTAACAAAATAATCTCCCGCAAGACCCTCCCTAACCCCAACGATTGTCCTTCAAAAGTCCCAAAAACAACCCAACTCCCAATTCCCACCCCCCAAAAGTCTCTAAAAAAGGGGCAAAGGACACTACGGCAGGGTGCTGTTGACTTTAGCGGCCAGGGCATCATGCTCCTTGCGAAGGGTGGCATGGTCGAAGCGGAGGCCCTCCACCAAGTTCTTATAGCTTAGGACCTCCTGCTCCAGGTAGACACTCTGAGGCATAGGCGGCAAATTGCAAATCCTGTGGGGGCAGCTGCTGTCTTTGCTGCTCGGCGGTGGCGGTTGGCTTTGGTAGCCCGGCTCCGTACCGCTGGAGCACTGCACTGGCTGGCAGCCGGTGGGGGCACGGAGGAGGATGCAGCTGTCCCAGTGGATGTTGTTGTTGTACCAGTAGACTGCGTCTCCTCCTCCTCCAGGGCCACCACCCACCGATATTCGGCGACAGTGGCATCTAGCCTCCGTTGCCGGGCCATTCGAGCCAGCTCCCTCCTCCTTGATGGTCTGTTGGATTTTGAAGGAGCAACTATATGAAGAAAGAAAGACATAGTCTGTAACCAATGCTCCTTAAGATTAACACAAAATGATTGAGCAGAAAGTTGTGTCACAGTACAAGTAGCAAATTGAAAGCACAGTACATAACTATTGAGGACAGTATCTATGTAACCTCCGACTTCTTCATCCTTGCTCTAACATTAGTGGGAGTTTAAGGAACAAATTCTACGAGCACTATGGACTTCCATTACAGTCGACTAAGACAGTACGCCAGTCTTATTCTTCTTCTTCTCTCTTGTTTAGGAAAATTGGTACGTTATCTTATGCAAGCCGGCATAATGCCAGCGCAGTGAACTTGCACCCGAGAAAAACCATGATGAGTGAGACAGACTTGCGTTACTGTACCGGTCCAGTACATGCAGGTGGTGAAGCTCTTACTTTTCTATTACGGGTAGCACTGAGAATACTCTGTTAAAAGGGCTACTGCTTAATTAATTTAGCTTTCACCCTACAGTGCAAATGAGTACTAGAAAAGGAAAATGAAGAAGCTAAATAATCTGATTATCTATCACTTCACATGGGATGTATTTGATGTCATATGGGATGACTTTAGGTGCTTTGCTTATTATTGAGTGAACAGTGATACACCCACACATGAATGACGTACTACTACTAAACTAAAGTTATTAAGAGAGGTAGGGAGTGTCCACCGTAATAACCGGATATATGCTGTGCTCGCAGTTGCAATACAAACTACTGCTACTATTCATGGTAGTATTTGGACAAAATTACAACTTCTTTTCCTTGCCTTTCCTACACTGGAACGGACGTGCGGGTGCGGTGTTACATGCTCTTCAAAGTAAAACTTAGTTCATCAAGTGACCATCTACTCTCTCTAGATACACATATGCTATCTAAGAGTCAGATAGTACCATGATCCAGGCATCCATTCATTCAAAGTATATGCACACATACAGTTTATGTTTCACCCACCCAGGCTGTTCTCCTTCCACCCATCCTTGCTTCATCATTCACCCAGCCATGCACCATACCATATTCTTTCCTTCCCAGCCACCTCGGGGACCAAGCAAACACATATCATTCTTGTTTGCCAGTCATCATTACATTTCTCGTTCTTCCACACTTACTTACACCCTTCTTTCGCTTTTCGTTCATCCCATCCATCAAGTTCATCTCAGATCTGATTGGGATTCTTCTCGCCAAAAACTTCACAGCTAAGTCAAAGTACATTTAGAGGAGGCTACTGGTTGATTTATAATACACCAGTGCAGAAAGCACACTCTGCAGTCTTCAATCTCAATAAGTAAGGAATATATAGCTTTCCTCTGCCCGCCACCACCGTGTTATCCCTCACAGGCATGTCCAGCACTTGCACCGCCTCCTCCCCAGAGTTGTTCCCCTCGTCCAATGCCACCACCTCCGCGCTGGCCCCGCCGCCAGATGTTCCACCTACAAAGTACATTTAATAATGTTAGAATACACCACTCACTACTATATAATATTTGGTCTAGGAGGAAGAAAGAAATGTGAAAAAAACAGAATACAATGTAATAATTTGTGACTGTCTACTCTAAAGTAAAAATGTCCCTTTTTCCAGGGAAGGCTGTTGTCTTGCTGCACTTTTTGGCACAACTGATGAATGCTTGCTTTTTATTTTTAACACGCACCACTTTTTCTCCTAACAGACAGAAGCTTGACTTCTAAGAACACGAGCAGGATCAAGTTCAAACCAGGTGAGAGCTCGGCTCGACCACAAGAAATGTGTCGAATTAATCGTCAGCACTAAGCACTTTTCCATTTTCAGTTAAACGTTTACTTTTATGACAAACTTGATTTTAATAAATGTGTTTACTTTTAATAAAGCTTTTAAACTTAAATAGACTCTGTGGTTTTTGGTCCTCCAGACTAGAGTGGATGAGCTAAAGGTTTTGGAATTTTTGCAAGCATGAGTCCGTGCCTCTGACATCATTGGGGATCAATCGTCGGTGACTTTGGGAGCTAAATGACTCTGCCACACTATCTAGTCAGTAAGGAGATTGGGGGTTCAACTACAAAGTCTGTTATCACTGAGGTATGTGGAAAGTCTAACAGCACCTATTATAATTGATAAGCTAAGCAATGCATTATTTAGTGTCCATAGTTCTGTTTGTGCAGATTTGTCCCTGCAACAGTAGTAGAATGGATTGTCCTACTATCCAAACCTAAAGTAAAGTAGTATCTTATTCTTTCTTGGTGGTCATTCACCTTTTTATTGTTGGCAATTGTCAAAGCATAAACATTTAGAAGACTTGAAAAGACATTATGGACAATCCCAGAGGACTGCACTCATTGCATAGAGCTATTGCTGACTAGAATGGGAGTCCAATGGAATTGCCAAATGTGCAATCTTAGTTAGCTACACAGACAGACTAATAAGAATAATCTAGTAATACTACAGGGAGTCATAGTCGAGGCAGGATAAGAATTTAGATCCAGTCTACAAGAAGATCAAAGACGATTTAGAAAAAATCGAATGAGGAACGCAAGGAAAAAATAAGTACTCTATATTAAAATTAAAACTTACTGGGGCCAGCAAAGGAGCCCTCGCCTGCCTGATCCTGGCCTGCATCCTGAACAGCACCCTCCTCCTCCTCCTGTGTCCTCTTGCCCCTGGGGGAGCTGATGTACAACATGAAAGAAACAAAGACCAGAAAACATGGATGATATTTGTCAACCAAATCAAACATTTCAAAAGAACAATAACAAAATATTTTGGTGAAATAGCAAATAGACAACTATTCCACGGGATATATTATTGACCGATCTGATGTGGTCTACTACGTTATTAGTATTGCTTGATTTGCGGACCGTCGAATTGGAAACTTCTTATGTAACTCACTAAACAAAGTACTAAAAGGTTTGCCTAGGATTGGCAGGCAGCAGTCCGCAGCACGCGAAGTGACAGACAAAGTCCATCGTGATTGCAGATCAGCGACAACACTAAAGTTTCCTACTACATTAACCAGTCATTAAAATACTCAAACTATCAATCCACCACCACTGTTTCTTCTTATCGCCATGTGTACAAAGGAAGGACTGGACTTGAATCTGTAGGGGCTGATTTAGAAGCCCCTTGCGGCTCTTTTGCTCCATTCTTGCGTGACTTTTGAGACTCAGCGGCAGAACAAAAGAGGCGCAATGGTGTGGCGTATATTAACAACGTGACGCATATGGGAGATGCATCACGTTGTAAAGCCCTGCGCCACCAGGGGGCGTTCCTGCGCAAGGGAGGGCGTTCCTGCGCAGGAACGCATCCTAAAAGTGGCTGAGGGAAATCTACAAGATTTCAATCAGTCACTTTAAGGACAATGATGCGTGACTCAAACCCTGCGCCTGCTTGAAGCAGACGTACGCAGCATTGGGGAGATAGGGCACCCCAAAGCATTGATGGAGCTGCGCCATTGTTGCGACGCAACTCTAGCAATGCGCCGCCTTTACGGCACAGATGCGTAACGCTTTGGTGACGTTTTGGGCCCATGGTGCGCCGCATTTTAAATACGGTGCACCATGGGTGATGGTGGAGTGGCGCACAATTACTGCAAAGTAGCAAGGATGCGCCGGTAATTAAAAATCTGAACCTTAATGTCTAGCATTACGCAGTTCTTTAAACTACACTCATACATAATTTCACAGGCCAATGAAATGAACACAAAATCGAAAACAAATAAGCATAGTAGCAACACTACTGAGAAGGAGAGCAGTGCACCTGAAATGCACAGAAGATTTTGAAATATAATTTACCTACAATGTAATGAGCAGCATTATTGCTCTTGGTAAAAAACAAAAATTTGCAATATAATAACACACAGAGCAGGAGAAAACAGAGTAGTAAAGAAATAGCTACTACTACTCACCAATCCCGGGGATCTCAAGGCCAAGCAGGTCGAGCAGGTCGTGTTCACGGTCCAGGACATCCGTCCAGCGGTGGGTGGCCTTTTTGTAGGTGCGCCGGACCCGAGAGTGGTGGTACTTGGCCCGGCACACCTTCTCCCACCGCTTCCGGCGCTCCCTGATCCCGTACCCGCAACCGATCCTGCCGCCTGCCGTCTGCCGTGATGGTCCTGGGGAGGCGGCGCTGAACATAAAAAATTAGTGCGGCCACCTCCTCCGGGCTAAAGATCTCCCGGGGTACGACCTGCTCCCCCCTCAAACGCCCACACGAGAACCGGGCACGGGGTGCGGGACCCTTCCCCTTCTCGGGATGCTTCCCGGCTCCCTTCACCATGGTCTGGGCAGGAAGGAAGCTAAATAATGAAGAAAATAGAATAGGAAAGAGAAGAAAAGTAAAGAGTTGAAAAAAGTAGTTTAAAATTAAACAAAAGTAGCAGAAAACACAAAAATATAGAGCAAGAAAAATAGAGAAATAGATAATAAGTAAAATAGATCAACAAAACTTCAAACAAGCAAAGGATGGCAGAGATACAGAGAGGATACCAAAAGCATGCCCAGAACCATAGCAATGAATGAGAAACAAGATGGCTGCGCCCGTTCACGACCGCGCGGGTAAGTTCGCGCAAGACTTTCCTCGCGAACACCCGCGAAATTGTACTAGCGAGCCTCACACTTTGCGAGATTACACTCCGCGCCCGGAAACGGAAATACGTCATGCAAACAAGATGGCCGCGCCCTTGAACGACTGCAAGGGTAACTTCGCGCCTTGCGCTACAAGCGGCTCGCTAAAACGCATAAAACCTTGCGAACTAACACGCCGCAAAAAAACAAATCGCATATTCGCACAAATTCGCGGCTTCCGAATCCGATCTCGCGCAAGTTCGCGCCCCGCGAATCCCGCGAAATTGCAGAAAAACGAGTTTTGCAAAACAGAAAGCACTCAACAGGTGCAAGAGTTCAAACTCATCATTAGTAACCATTCCCTGTAGTGCTTCCTGACTGGGGCCCCTCCAGAGTTCAGTTGCTAGTTGCAACAATTGTATGACCCTGCTCTGACCCTCACAGCAGGCTCATAGAATAGCTACAAGTAGGCCACAAAGGTCCTGGAAAAAAAATTGTACTGCAACAGAAAGCAAATTACTGATAAGGAAGCAGGTGCCAGACCTGGAATTTTAAAACAGTGACACATTAATAAACTAACCCCAAATTAATTCATGTCAGTTGAAGCCGGGCAGGTGTGCTTGCTTTTCCCCCCCATAATCTACAGTGATGATGAACCAGAAGGTGGCATTGATGTACCAGAGGGTGGCATGGGTGAAACAGAGGGTGGCAGTGGTGAAACAGAGGGTGCTGGGAACCTGTGATGATGAACCAGACGTAGAAACAACATAGTCGCGACCGATGCGAGCCGACAAGTAAGTTCGCAATTGCGAACTGGTACCAAACCCTCGCGAACTGGCAGAAACCCTTGCGAACACCAAAAAAAAAAAATCTGCAAATTTGCGAGAATTCGCGGATTTTGCGGATTGCGAGTTCGCAAATTCGCAAAATTCGCGGACGCCAGATTCGCAAAATTCGCCCATGCTTTTTTGTAATATCAATACATCTAAGTCAGGTAAATACAAAACGTGTTGCATTACCAATGCTATAGGTGTCACATTTGCGAAAGTTATAACTATTGGCATTGTAAATGACAAAGCTATTAATTTAGCTATTTTCAAAACCAACACATAAATATATAAAATTGTCATTTACAAGACCTATAGCTCAAACTTTCCTAATGCGAGGCCTATTGCATTGCAAATGCTTGTTTTTATATCTGTCAGTGCTTCTTGTTGAGGTTTAATTTTCATGACAGGTGCCTCATTGTCTACTTGTAACTATTCTCTGACCCTGCTTCAAGGGTCAGAGCAGGGTCAGAGAATAGTTGCAAGTAGGCAACGAGGCGCCAGGAAGCACTTACAGGCTTACAGCAGCAGGTGCCCAAGTTGAAGTTAATTTCTTTGTAACCCTTTTGTAAAAGGTTACAAAAAATTTGCTTCAACTTTTGCACCTGCTGCTGTAACCCTGTAAGTGCTTGGCTGAAAATTCGTCCCGCTGATTCGCGGATTTTACCGTGATTTCGCGAGATTCACGGATTGCGAAATCGCTGAGAATCCACAAATTCCGCAAGCGGAATGAATTTTCAGCACATGCTTAATTGTGTGCGATTCCTTTCATTGTGTTCAATCATACAATGAATGTTTACAGAATTGGCTTCAAAATGGTTTCAAAGATGCAAAAGGTGGCACAATCAAGCATAAAAACTTTGGGAACAAGTAGTTCAGTTGCGTAACGGACTACAAAACACTCACGTAATACACACGCTGAATCATCAATGTGATGGCGTTCACGTTGAAGGGAATTCATGGGCTGATGAAGCCGCGAAGGGGGCTGTGCAACGGCTTCTGTAGCTGCACTCACTCATTCAAAAACGTAAATAGACAGTGAAATAATGCTGCTGTCAATGCGACAAGCAAAGGCAGCAGTGCAGCGTTGCCTAGAAGGTTTCCACTCAAATACTCATATATAACTGATGCGAACAATGTTCTGTTTGCTCGAATCCCTGGAGTGGGGGATAGAGTAATTCCAAACATGGAACATAGATTAGGACGTATCCTAGCAGCACATGAATGGCTTGCCTCTGCCCATGCAGGTGTTTCCGCTACAGTGTCATTATAAAAACAACAATATTGGTGGCCCGGCATTAGAAAACAGACCTGAACCTATGTCCGGGACTTTGAAATATGTCAAAAGATGAAAGTCTCTACTGTGAAACATCCTGCGCAGACACCCCTGTTAATCTCAGATAAACCATTAGCGTGTGTTTACCTGGACCACTGTAGTCCCTTACAAAGGGATGGTAACTATAAATATATCATGGTCGCAGTGCATTCGTTTTCAAGGTTCCTTTGGATGTGGCCTCAGCGCTCGGCTGATGCTCAAACTGTTATACAAGATTTGCTAGTCTTTATTGGCACATACGCAATAGGCACGCTACATTCTGACTAGGGTCCTGGGTTTAGCTCTTGAGCTTACAAAGAAGCCATGGCCAGTGTCGGCGTTGCATTGCGGTACTCTTGTCCATTCCAGGAAAAGGGAAAATTTTTGTGGATATAAAAAAACGTGATATAACAGCTAGGGTTTTAGGTTCTGATGATGGGTGGGTTAAACATCTAATAAGTGTCCAACGTAGTCTTAACAACTTGCCAAGAAGTTCTCTAGGGGGTATCACTCCATATGAGGTCCTATTTGGGACAGGAATGTTGGTCCAGGACCTTGATTGTCACACATCAGTGGTGGAAATTAAGAAATTTGATATCAAAGATCGTTTCGCTGTTTTACAGGACTTAAATTAACTAAGAATAAAACATAGCAACGTGTTCCTGAAGCCAACCACCACTGGGAAAAAAACAGCCGTCCCAGCAAGACCTGTCTGGATCCCAAAGCTTGGAGATCTAGTCAGATAAAAGATCGTGGACAAGAAGGAATTTGGGCCTTCTTACAGACAACTAGTACCTGTCCTAGTAATCCACAGAACAAGAACAGTGATACTGCCGTCCGTTGCTGGAAAAAAGGAGAACAGGTTCATGTCTATCAACCTGATCAAACCACACTATGTGGCAGATACTAAGTAGTATGCCAACTGGACTCTGCCAATGTAGCAGACACACTCCGCTAGCTACAATCCAAGAGATTCAAACTGAGAGACTCATCACCTTTGAAGATTCTACTGTGAGAAAAGAAGGACTATGCAATAAAGCCATGGTATAATTCCTCTTGACACCCAAATAACAGTTTGTCCTTATATACCTGTCTACAATGATGTAACAAGTGATCAAGTGGTTCCAGCGATTTCAACGAATCCTGATGCAATTCCAACCATTGACAGAACTGCATCTGGCTATTTCATTAACTTTGATACATTTTCTGAGGATCCCAGCGAACCTGAAACAACGCCAGCACAAAGAACTTTCAAAGAACAAGCAACAAACTTTTTTCATCACCTGAAAAAGACTTATCTGGTTTCACCATGGATTGAAGGATGAATTGTTTTCTGAATATTCTTCTTTCTACTTTGGTTAGCTCTGGTAATAACTCTGGGTATGCTGATAAATGGAAGATATATTAAAATGGACACAGCAACTTAAAAAGTGAACTTACTTTTCCAGCCACACAAATGATCCCATCGTGAACAAAGAGACTTGTCATCAGTGAACATCACAGCCGTTCCTTTACCTGATGGTATAGCTTGAGACAGAACTGAATATAACATTTTTGGCCCGTTGGAGCTGTTGAAGATTCTACACCAATTCAAGATTTCATTAAGTGATTTATTACCTCTAACACCTTTTCAGATGATTGGGACTTCGACACTGTTAATAATATGATATCTGAACTAGAAATGTCAGCCGTATTCACAAATCATGAATATTTAGAGGGTTCATCAGACTCCGAACAAATGTATTGTTATAACCATTATGGCCATCATTTCTTGCACAAATCAACAATGCCTAGAAATGTATATATGTATAACCGATGGGAACATTGTCCTACGACTCCAAAGAATAGCTCCAAAACTTTTGTAAATAAGTTTCCATATTTTTCAGGGTTCAATATATCCAATGCTGAATTATTTTATTTTAAAAAAGTGAACAAAACAGGAACAAAAAAAATGTTGACCAATGCAAAAAAGATTTATTCTGCTGCCTTTTATGCCCAACTGTCTAGACAGGGTTTCGACTTTTGGAAAGACAGGATTGAGAAAAAATCAGTCTGGGGTTCAAGAGATTGGCAAGTGCAGGGGTTAGAAGCTATGTTTAGAGCCTGTTTCATCCCTGAGCAAATTATGTTTTTGAATGACACCGTCCAACATATGTCTTGCCTTGGGTGAGCCAAGATCAAAGACTTGAACACACCGACCATACCAATACCTGCAAGTAATATCACTGCACGGGGAGGTCGACGTACGTAATATTTTGCATCACAACAGATCAGATCCAGATTGCAACAAGTGGTTGCTCTGGCCCCTTGACACAAATAACTGTCAATATTGATTCCTGAACAAAACTCAAGGTTTCAAAGTCAATAGGCCAGACCCAATATATGTTCAAAGACAGCATCCTGGGGTAATAACAACATACAGTGTAGTGAAACTTTGCCTTGATTGGCTACAGAAATCTAAACTTGAGGAAGTAAAACAACACTTTTCTTTACTTAAAGATGGCGCAGACCTCAGGGAATTCTTGCTAGGACCAAGAAAACATCTCATATATGCCAGTGTATAAGCTGCTTATAATGAAATATTGAAGATTACCCAAGCATAGACTGCAGAAGGAATGCGAGAAATTTATAGTATTAATTTAGAGAAATCTCTCTCTGTAGTTGACAATGGGTTAACAGCTCTGTCGTCCAGATATATTCATTAGACAACATTGTGTATTCTTCCACAGACATCATGGAACAAGACTCGGTCATGCTGCAACATGGTCAGTCTCTATTACGTTCTATCATGCTATTAGGTTAGACGATACAAAACTTGCGTGCAGGCGATCTGCTTTGGCGTTTAATCAATACTACGTCCCTTTTTTCAGAATTCAATCTCACTGATAAACAGATCAAACTGGCACAAAGAGGAGTAGATTACACGGTGCTGAGCATTGAAAATCTGGAAAGATTACCATTCACAGTGGCAGAGAAACCAGCTACTGAATGGATAATACATGGTAAAATCACTCTGCCTGTTACAATTTTCCATTTTCAGTATTGCCTAAAACACATACCAGCAGGCAAATATGAAAAGGTGGGTAAAGAGAACATTAAGACATCCTGGAATTTATCATACACACAAAGATGTTGGAGTGCGGGCGTGAAGTGTTTCGGAGCGGTACTAACTGTGAAAACACACTAAGCGGTTCTCTCCTTTGTCAGGGTATTAATTTACACGGGGCCTGCAATGGTTCCTCCAACAACTTATCCTGTCACCTGCAAGGTTTACCAGCTGCAGTGATTAATCCAGTTTTTGGACTACTTTCTAATGGAAGTTATCGAATGTTGAATGATCACAGCTGCTGTGGCATGTTGCCAGGTATTCCGTATCTAGTGACTGTGTCCTCCAGGGTCACTTGCTGTATGCACGTATTGTTTCTACAAACCAAGACAGCCAGGGAGTCACCCTTATGGCCTTCACTGACCATCTCTTCTATACAAATTGATACTCTAAGCAGAATGAAAGCCATTCTTTTGCAAACAACTGTGCCACTGACCTCTCCAAAGAACCCTATGATCTACAAGTCGCAAGGACTTCTGTCAAGATACATGCCCTTTTGAATACAAACTGCCCTATAAATTTCTCTGAAATATTAAGTCGTATCTGAAACATGTCTGATACGAGCGGTATTGTACACCTATTTAAGAACGTATGTTCAGGACTGCTAGCAACTTTTAAAGCAGTCTTTGGAATATTTCCCAACTTCGTGCACTCTGTGTTTGGTGGACTGCCACTGCTTTTTGGACTCGTTGCAGGGATACTATTTTTGCTCCTACTGCTGCGATATGGCAAGCCAAATCACCAACACCACTCCAAGCACCATAGAGTGAGCTCTATTGGAGATGAAGTGAGCGCATCGTTCAAATTCTAGGCTTACCTCGTCTACGAGAATTAAATACCACATGATTTCTGTCATTCAGACCAATCTGACAAGATTGCAACTTACCTGTTCTACGCTGCCTGCTATGCGGAGAAGAATGCATGCTAGACATCTGTCTAACACTCCCATCAGTCATACCTACGGATATCGATACTCTGCTGGACCCAGTAACGGCCCATGCTCTGTGTTGTCCCCAGCAGCTACCAATTCTGATGACGGCATTCATTGAGATCTCATAGACGCAAATTGCTACTGCTGAGGTACGAGAGGAAACAACAGGCACACAGGTAACATTCGATACGAACATTGCTGATGCGACCAATGCTGAAGGCGATGCTTCTCATCTATGTGCGGTTAATCTTCTAAACGAGGTAATCCAACTTTCACCTACAATGGTAGACAACTTTTTGTCAACAGACATAGAAGACTTCATGTTTTCTCCAAGCCCTAACACTGACTTTTGATTTTGGCACACAGTGTTCTGAGAGACTTTGAATTTGACCTTCATTTTTTACAAAACAAATAATTTGTTTTCTATGATTAATTTTTTGTCTCCAAATTTGTATTTTTTTCATTTTTTGGCACAAGTAATCTGCTTATAGTAGAACTATTCATAAAGAACAATAATTATTTGAATACTTCTAGAGACAATATATGACCTTGTCCTTAAATAAACAGTTTTATGTAATCTGAAATGAAATGGTTTCAGCCCTTTTTCTTCTGTATTTACGAGCCATTTCATAAATGTATATATATATATATATATATATTGCTTTAATATGTAAAGCACCATTGCATTTTATGCATCACAACAGCCAATGCATTTTCTACAATGTATTTTTAAGACATGCTCTAGCCATCCATATGTAAATATGTTTTAGATATGTGCAACATATTTAGAATTTAGTAACATTGTACATATGGAAGTGGAGTGGGTGTTGTGTTTCAATTTAGATTCCGTATGAATTTCCAGATTCATGCCCATATATAGGTACAATTCACATTGCCCTTATATAGGCATAGAAATCCAGTCCTTATTTAGGCATTGCTCATGCTAACCAAATACAGGCATGGCTACTTACATCCGTTCATCTATGTCACAACGAATTCTTGGAAAACCAGACTCTTAAGCTTTAGGGACTTCCCCTTGTCTGGATATTGATTTCTCCAAGAACTCATTTAATATGCATGAACATCAATTCCTTAGGGGTTAATTCATGACCTTCATATGCTTGACTTTTACGTTACTACTGGCATTCCTAAACACTTTCAAGGTATAAATATGCCTTCACTTGCTATGGCAAGGCACCGTGCAGTTTGACTACCTATTAGCATGCGGCTCACCATAGCAAGTCCCGAAGGAAGTCATTTCCCCAACTGACGCACTGAACAGACGCTGTCATCCTCCTCGCTGAGAATTCAGCTCCAGTTTTTCTGATTTCCCTCGCGGGTGTTAGAAATTGAGTCCCGGGAGAGAGATACCAACATCTCTCATTCTAAGGTATGGAGCTGATTAGAACCTAGAGAAACTCTTGGCAACTATGGTTAAACTAAACTATAGCAAACTCTTGGCCTAACTAAAGCAGACTAAGACAGCACCTACTTCTTCCCTCGCACTAGACTTAGGTTAGGTACACTGGGGTAGGATTATTTATAAGCACCAGATGAGTATTTTAGCCTATATTATTTATGTATGTATTTTAACTAATGTATGTCATAGCTACAAGACATGCTATTACAGTATTATTTTATCTTACTGCTTACGCTGTACATTTTATACTTCACATTCTGTCTCACGATTGTTCCGACTCTAAGGGAAACAAAGTTGTCATGTTTATGTGGTTGTCAGACACTAATCCCTTCTTGTTCATTCGAGAAAGTTTCTAGTGACCTCTGAGTTAGCTGGCACACACAAGTAATTATGTTTAATGTACTTTGAAAAGACATACTGACCTCAGTCCTATGTCAAATCTATAGTGTATATTATTCCAATGCGCAGAACCTATTAGGGATATAGGAACTACATTACACTGGTAGGTCACTAAAAGTGATGCAGTGGCAGCGCAAGGAGCTTGTAAATCTGCCCCTAAATATCTACGCATGTCTCCTCCTTTTGCTCTTTAGCCAATCCAGATGCTTGCTGCTCCCTTTCTATTTGTGCTAGTAAACATTATGAGAGGACCACCCAGATTGACAGGGACAGGCGAACCATACGCTCCTTAAGAGACAGAGGGCTGCGGTTGTTGTTTCCTGGCTGGTTAACATGCACAGGTAGGAAGAGGCCCCAGGTGAGCATGACAGGAGGGACACAGAAAGGCACCTGTCTAACCTGTCATGCACACTTTAGATTCAAGACGTGAATGCTTCTCTGCTCAGCCTGCTGTTCGTTAATCTCCACCAACACTCTCACAGAGTGGCTGAAAATGAGTACAGCAGCAGCGGTGCAGACAAAATGCAAATCCATTAATGTTATACTTAATGTCGGTACCAGACACAGGCGGGCAATGCACCCACGCCCAAATAGAGGGTCCGCCCCTGACTGCCCCATGCATGAGCCACAACCTGCTTTCCTCAAATAATTGTTGGGGGCTTTTTGCAAAGCTATTCACCCTATGTTGGTCCCCCGGGGCTGCCTCATTGTGCTGCAGTGTTTTGGCATCCAGCCTAAAGCACTTCTGAACCAAGGCCACTGCACAGGGATCGAGCTGGGCATCTTCGCATGGCCTTCCCCACGAGGGCCGCAGATGGTGCCCCTCACAAGAAAGTTAGTGCTCAGTGGCTCAGCTGCTCGCAACTCTGCTTGCCCCAAGGCCCTCTGCCCTCTCACCTCAGATCAGCATACTGTGCAAATATGGAAGATGAATCTGAGGAAGTAGCTACAGGTCCCGCCTCCTCATTCTTGGGCTGTTGCTTCGCCGTTCGCAATTTCTGCGGCCCGCTTGACCCAGGGAAATCACTTCTCCTTGGCTTGCCTGGTTGGCCAACAGCACACCCACATCAACCCCGGCATGCAGCCAGGGGCATCAGGGTCTTCTGCAGATGTTGGATGACTAGGCACAAGACAAATAATTAGGTAGATTTTGGGGGATACTTTACCGGTGGTTAGGAAGCCGTTTTAATGTGCTCTCTTCTTGGCTGGCGACTAGCCATGCCCCAAATTTGTTGCCATAATTTCCTTCAGTATTAAACTCATGTGTCTGTAAAAGTCAGTCTATGTCTGAGGTGGGCAGCAAACTTGAGCTACCCACTCAAGGTCTATATCTCATGTTTCAGAAGAGCAAGATCATTTCCACTTTCCGGGATAGTACTTTGGGATGTGGATTTATTTTTATGTGTATGTTTGAGCCGTTAAGTAGTGCGACTCTGTGTTCCAGAGAAATTAGGCCTTTGTTGATGATATTGTTGACAAATCTCATGCCAATATAATTCATGCTAGTATGCATATCACTATATCGCCTGGCTGCCACAATGTCGTCCCTGATTATTCATCTGCAACCTCACACTTGATGCAACTAATGGGTCATTTTATTGATTAATGAATCTCTTTATTCGGGGGTCCCTGACTTCAATTTACAGACATTTATCAGGAAAATATCACTGCCCATATGTGCGCTGGTGCTCCTTTCTCTCTGGGACAAAGAATTAACTGCCTGGCCACAGGTTTTGTGTACTTGTTTACTGATGGTCTCAGGGTAGCAGCATAGCTTGGAGCCTGTATAAGTGAGGTGGTCTTAGCTTACCTCCTTAGTTTGCTGACCCATTGGTGAGAGTTTACATTGTGTCTTGGATTGAAATTCCTTGGTGCATTTTCACTCTGAATCGTGGAATAAGTAGATGTTCCTGGCCTAGATGTATAGCTTGTGATATGGGCCTCAAGCCGCTCAAATATAGTCCTGTTGATGTTATTACATAGTCTATTTTTCCCTTCCAAGTTGACCTTAGCCAGCAGTTTATCTTCTTTTGCGGAGAAGGTCTGTTTAAGAGTAGTAATAGCCTTTGTTAGCTCACCTATCTCACCCTTCATATACAGGAGCTCGTGCACATCAATACTGCCTACTGAATGTTGGCTTGGGGTCATCTCAGGGTCATAGTGTGCTGTGTCGATGCAGTAGGACAACCCTCGCTTTGTCCCAAGGCAGAAAATGTATTTGTACACTCTATGTTGACCACATAGGAGTTGTTTGCTCTTCCCTCGCTCCCTTGCCATCAGTTAACAAAGCCTACTAAGCAGTTGCAAGAACCTCAGTGCCACTTTTGGGGGGGTGTGGTGTGGTAAATAAAATTACCGGGACATCATTTCTATACATTAATAAAGAATAAGGATAGCTCATAAAATGAGAGGCAGAGTCTGTGGTGTCCGAGTCAGAAAGGGCTTTATTACAATGACTCGAGTCAATGGAGAATCGGGTTCCATCATCTCTAAGGTTCAGGATGGATATCTAACGTTTTATTCACATAACACATTATATATAGTAAAACCATACAATTGAAATGAATACAGTAGGCGGAACATGTGAAAGAGAGAGATAAGAACACATGGGCGTGAATGAAGGCGTGTAAGGAGGCGTACACGTGGGTGTTCACTCGATGAGTCATAGGAGTGTCATAGGTGGGTGGATGCATAGAGGAGGTCTGCAGGGTCAGCAGAAACCTTTACCCTACATGTGCGCGCAAAACTGGTCATGACGTGAATTTGACGTGTTACTGGGGCGAGCTGGGGGAAGTTGACTTTAGCACTAGTAGAGGAGTCTGGAGTCTGGGATGTCAGAACGACCTGCACCTTTGGCATATCTGATATCTTGTGTTTGGAGGATGTATTATCTGAAGTAAAGGTCGCTCGAGCAAAAGCTATGCCTCACTGGATGCTAGTGGGTGCATACATTTCTTTGTGCATTGTGTGGGGCCATGGGCCTTCTATGGCAACGGGTTCAGTAAATCACTTGCATGGAGACAGAAAGGCTAGGCCCTATGCTCTGCAGGTGGAATATGTTTACCTCTTTTATTAGACTGGTATGTGTTTTCTTGGAGCTGATCAGATAACTGTAGGCAAAATACCGTCTTGGCAGGCAGGCAGGCCATACCGGGCACCTCTCGGCTGAGCAGGAAGTAGGGGAGAGGTCAGGGATGCATACCTAAACTGCAGCTTTCAGAGTCAGAAGAGGCTCGGAGCCTGAATTCAGGGCCTGGCTCGACTGGGCCACAAAAACGTGTGCATCTCGACATTTAAAACGTGTACCATGTAAATGCATTGGCAACGTAGGCCTAAATGCGGAATTAATGTTTCATTCATGGAAGGCCTAATAACTGACATGTTAATGTTGAACGGAAATGCAGGAGCATTATTATTACAGGTACAGGATGGGATTTACATGATAATATGGACATACATGGGGCACAGGTATATGGATAGGGTGCGAGTGGGGGACACCCTGGCTACATAAAATTTCTGTTTCCTCATTCCCTCCTTGTTCCCTACTGCGCCCTTCAGGATACATCTATTTTCATGAGACCATCTATTTGTTCATATAGCATCATTTGCTCGTCTTTCTTCACTCGTGCACGGGAATGTGAACGTGGACGGGGAATACAGGCAGTGGCACACAAGCCTGCAAATCGCTGGGCCACATTGCAGACAGAGACAGCAACTGAATACTATGAGCAGTATTATTCCTAGGAATGACAACACTTTCCATCCCCAGGCGGATATCACACTCCAGAGCCAACTGGACCAGGTCCAAGTGCCTGGATTCTGGTGCATCTCGTGAGCTATCTTATGGAGTCTTGTTATTGCTGCATACACTGATGGTGTGTTATTAGGAATAAACACACAACAACTCGATCCGATCACTCTACAAGCTCCGCCCCTATCGGCCAGTATGATGTCAAGAACAAGGCGGTTCTGAAGAACAACAAGTCTCATAGCAGACTGTTCCTCGGTCAAGTTTCCTAAAGCAGAAGTAGTCTCATTCACTACTGCTTCCAATGTTCTGGTTAATCTGCGTATTATTTTACTATTTTGGACGGGACCTATGAACCAGAAATATCCTTTAATGTAGTCCTTGTACTGGTCCCACGCTGACTCAGTGTAATCGATAACTGGGGGAAGGTCCCTCTTGTGTCTAACATGTACAAGTCGGGAATCTCGATGATAATGGGATGGGGCTAGAAAAACAGGTGGCAGTAGGAACGCAATATAACACGTTCCACCCCAATCTAAGGGCAGACGTACATAGGCTGTCTGACCACAAATGAAATAGGAATGGCGGGAAGCTTTAAACGTAGACTTTCCTTTATCATTGAATTCGACCACAGTATTACAATCACTGTGTCCTAGGTGCACTGAACCATTTTTCCTAACGCATAATTCACCTTTCACTGGTAAGACTGTTATAAACGGTGAATCCGTATTGGCCTCGGACTGGACGTTCAGAATCATGAGGCTAAGGGAAACATTCCCTAATTCATACACTTCATTTTCTAGATCTGTTCCTGACCTTTGGGGAAAACCATCTTTATCGGGAAAACATGCCTTATTCATAACTATATTCAGGTCCCCCCAAATCCATTCACTCTGGGAATTCGTGGGCTGTCTGTCTTGTGATGACGACATTAAAACAAACCAAGCTCCGCACGAACCATTGTGCGAAAACGGATAAGGAAAGAGGGGCAGAACTCCCTTCATTTTCTGATAAGGTGGGAGTCGGCCACATACCCAGCAATTTGTGACATTGCTGGTCTGGTGCGAATGATGTAACATACGAATAAAAGTATTGTTGCGTAGTGCTAGTCGATATGATAGTTCATGGGGTGGCAGGTCACTGAATGTGTGCTCTACAGTGTCATTGAAGGAAGAATGTACATGTGAACCAAGAGGAGGAAAGAAAACATGTAGCATCAAGCTTATACATATTATCGATACACTTAGAAAAAACATAATGATCAGAGTTACTATGCATCTACTGTGTAAGTTTTTGCAGTATTTAAGTTTCATTTCTTTCTGCCTATCTCTCTGACTATTTGGGTCTACGATCTTATACATGTCAGGAACCTGTCTAACCGCTTCACCCGAGGGGGACTTAAACAATTAAACGCTGTCTGACTTACTAGACCGTAGTTTCTGTTTATACTCCTGTTGCGGAGTCTTTTCTAGCAAAGGGAGTTTTGAGTCACTGTTATCTGGGCAGCCCTTAAATTCTTTTACAGTTCCGTTTCCATGGAATCGTTTCACGTGTTGGGCATGGATCCAACCCTTCCTTCCCTCGACCTTGACGGCGGTCCTCGTGTCAAAAGTACAAGTTTCGGCGATTTCCAACGTGGCTCCAGGGGGCTTGACCGATCGAAATTTCTCACCAGGACTAGATTACCAGGAACGATGGAGTGTTCCTTAACTTCGGTGTTGTCGGGGAAGGCGGCGGCAACCTGTAAACGACAAGAGAGGAGTGCAGACATCAAGGAAGCCAGGTAATCTGTCAGCATAGTACTGTCAACATCAGTTCTTTTTCGGGACATAGGTGTACCCCACATAATCGGCGGTCTACCGAAAACCACCTCGTACGGGGATAGTCCGGTTCTGGAATGAGCTACCATACACATGTAAAAGAGGGCAACCGGCAAGGCTACCATCCAATCCACGCCTTTTTCTGCACAGACCTTCGCTAACTTGGTTTTGAGAGTCTGATTGTGTCTCTCTACGAGACCGGCTGCCTCTGGGTGTCGTACGCAATGGAACTTCCACTGGTACCCTAACAGAAGAGATACTTGTTTCATTAGTTCAGAAAAGAATGGCTGTCCATTATCTGAGTACACGACACGGGCCAAGCCGTATAGTGAAAAGAATTCACGGACCAACTGCTTGGCAGTGGTCACAGCAGTATAATCTGGGACTGGGTACGCTTCTGTCCATCTAGATAGTGCACATACAACTAGGAGGACATACTTGAATCCTCAACATCTGTCCATCTGAATATAATCCATCTGGAGGACTTCAAAAGGATGGTCAGGAGGATGAAATCCACCTTGTTCCACGGGAATGCCTTTGCCTGGATTGAACTGACAACAGATCATGCAGGTACGCACTTTCTGTTTCGCTGCTGCACGCAAATGCTTGTTGAACCAGATGTTCTGTATACTGTCTAACATGGCTTTTTCTCCTAAGTGTGCCGGACTATATGCGGTATTGATAATAGCTTGAACCATGGAGTGAGGGAGGAACCACGTGGCTTTGCCTTTTGTCATCCAACCCTGATCTGTCTGGACCCCTCCTTGTTCAGTCCATTTCTTGATTTCGTCTGGAGTGGCATGTGTCTGTATATCGAGTACATCTCGTGAGGCATCCCTGACTGTCATGCAATTTGTCAGTAATGATACTTCAGTCCTTGTCGTGTCAACTGGAATGTCTGTTTGAGTCTGAGCTGTAAGTTTAGCTGTTCGATCAGCCAGGTCGTTACCCTGGGAAATGGTGTCTGTGACTTTCGTATGTGCTTTGCACTTCATAATAGCTATGGCTGTAGGCAAGTGTATGGCATCTAGCAGAGCTTGAATAAGGGGACCATGCTGAATCTTGGCCCCATGAGAGGTCAGAAAACCTCTCTCTTGCCAGAGGACTCCAAAGTTGTGTACGACTCCGAATGCATACTGTGAATCTGTGTATATGTTTACTTTCAGGTTCTTGGCTCGTATGCAGGCTTGGGTCAGAGCAAAGAGCTCTGCTGCTTGGGCTGACAGGGTGTCAATTTGTTGTGTCTCTATGACTTCGGTATCAGTAGTCACTGCATAGGCGGCCACTAACTCTCCTGTGCTTGTTCTCATACATGAACCATCCACATAAGTGTCAGGTCTGGGTCGGGTAATGCAATGTCTGTCTAGTCTTGTCTTGGCTTTGTCACTGTATTAACTACTTCCACACAGTCATGTGGTGCAGGGTCTGTTGTGCTCGAGGGTAAAAGTGTAGCAGGGTTCAGAGTATTGCAACGTCTGATCTCTATGTGTGGCTGGTACAATGTCAGTTCGTATCCTGTCAGTCTTGCAATAGTCAGGTGTTGTGTCTGGGTCCTGTTCAAGAGAACTTCCACTGAGTGTGGAACTTGTACTGTCAGGGGATGTCCTAACACTATGGAATCGCTTTGTCTGATTGCTAGAGCTGTTGCTGCAACTGATTTGAGGCACGCAGGCAGAGCCTGGGCCACTGGATCCAATGTACTAGAAAAGTAAGCACAAGGCTTGTGCTTTCCTGCTTGATCTTGTGTGAGAACAGATAATGCTGTGCCATCGCGTTCAGTGACAAAAAGTGTAAAAGGTTTGCTGTAACATGGTGTCGCTAAAACTGGTGCTTGACATATGGCTTTCTTCAATTCATCAAATGCAAGTGTATGTTCCTGAGTCCAAGGGAGGACAGTCGAAGTCGCTGCCTCCTGTGTTGTTAACTGTATGAGTGGTTTGGCTAGATATGCGTACTGAGGAATCCATTGTCTGCAGTAAGAAGTGAGGCCAATGAAGGCCCGTACTTCCTTTTGTGTCTTGGGCTGTGGAAGATGTGCAATTAACTGAATGCGGTCTGGTGTCAACTGTCTACCCCTCTTGGACAGCAAGTGTCCAAGGTATACCACTTGCTGGACACAGAATTGTAGCTTTGAAGGGGACACTTTGTGCCCCTTTTCTGCCAGGAAGTATAAGAGTGTCAGTGATGCACGTTCACAGTCTCGTTCTGTTCGGGCTGTTATCAAGAGATCGTCAACGTATTGTAGTAATGCAGTGTCAGTAGGCATGTGAATACTGTCTAGTTGTCTATTCAATGCTTGACTGTAAATACTAGGACTTTCTGTGAACCCTTGAGGAGCCCTCGTAAATTTGAAGCTTCGTCCATTTAAACAGAATCCGAAAAGGTATTGGCTCTCTGGATGGATCGGGACACTAAAGAAGGCGTTCTTGAGATCAATTACAGTAAAGAACATCGCTTCGGAATCAATTGCAGTCAATAGCGAAGAAATGTCTGGGACTACTGGGTACTGTGGTACTATACATTTGTTCAGTTCTCGGAGGTCAATCACTAGTCTGTAGACCGGTGGTGCATTTGGGTCAGTTCGTTTAAGTATCGGAATGATAGGAGAATTACATACATTGGAGTCAGTTTCTACAACCACTCCTTGTGCAATGAGTTCGTCAACAATTTTCAGTAATGCAACTACAGCATCAGGTGGTAACTTGTATTGTCGGATTTGTGGCAGTACAACCCCTTGCTTGAGTGTGACACGGTATGGTGTAATGTGCATGTAACCTACATCAGTCGGACCTTGTGCCCATAAATGCTGTGGTAAATTCTGTAGTCTGGGGTCAAAATCTCTCAACACATAATGTCCTTTAAAATCACGTAAAAACAATCTCACTCCTTCCAGGGAACAACAAATCACTGCACCTAGTTCTTTCAATGTCTTTATACCAAGCAAGTTCTCTGGACATGATTTCGTAAGCAACAAGTCTGTAGTACGGGACAATGGACCAACTTCTAGGGAAATTGGCTTTGACACTTCGTTAACAATAGGCTTTCCTGAAAATCCAAGGGAAACTTTCTGTGAGCCTGAGAGGGGTGCCCCTGGAACCTCGTCATGACTGATGGTAGTTCTGCTTGCCCCTGTGTCAATCAGAATTTTTCTGTCTTTCCCTAATACATGACTATGTACATAGGGACCCTCTTGATCTACATGTACCTTGATAAGGGGCAAACCAACCTCCCTCTCTAGGCTGTTTCATGAGTACTGTTGATAATCTGGATAATCTGACTGTGCATACTGGTACATTTGTTGTGTGACATGTTGTGTGGCAGCAATGGGTTGGGGTACAGCTACTGTCTGTTGTGCGTTCTGTGGAGTTTGCGTGTTCTGCGGAATGTTACCCTGTCTAGGAGGACGCGGTCTTTCTTTCGTCTTGCCTGTAGCTATGTTGTGTTTCAGGACAGCACATTCATTTATATAGTGACCTGGCTGTTTACAGTAGTTACAGTTCCCTTTGACAGGTGCCGTGCCCTTTTTCTGGCCATCGGCTGGAACTGATTGAGCGACTAGTACTTTCATTTTCGTATCTTTCATACGTCTCTTTTCGTGTTCTTGTTCTTCTCTAATTCGGTTCTGATGGTACTGTAACATTTGTAACATTTGGGAAGGGCTATTTGCTTGCCAAGTACTCTCTACCTTCAGTACTCTATTTTTGATCTGCGGTAAGGAATTCTCTACTAATTTTGTTACAAAAAGATGTGGATACGATTCACTACTTGTCTTCAGGCCACTGTTAATAATAAAACATTTTTCAAATCTAGAATAAAAATCACTAGTGTCTTCATCTTGTTTCTGTTTGCAGGCTGAAATAGCATCCCAATCTTCCTTTTTAGTAGTCAATAATCTCGGCAAAACCTGTATCAATAACTCGGGTAATTCTTTAGCTCTGTCCCCAAGACCAATACCAGGGGCTCGTGTTTTATCCTCGTCTTCTAATTCTGTCCAACTAATCTTTT
Source organism: Lissotriton vulgaris (assembly GCF_964263255.1). NCBI lineage: Eukaryota > Metazoa > Chordata > Amphibia > Caudata > Salamandridae > Lissotriton > Lissotriton vulgaris. The sequence goes on from NC_141695.1 coordinate 1,121,265,005, forward strand.
TCTCTCCCACCTCCCACTCTTTTTCTCTAAGCTTTTCGTAAATGCCTGCTGGTAACAGTACTTTCAATAATTTAATGGTATCAGCGTACGTGTACTCCCCCATGTGGAGCATGTCTTTTAACTCACGGTGGAACCCTGCTGGGTCTTTATCGTGACAGGGCAGTGATTTTTTCATTTCCAATAATTCCATTTTCGTCAAGGGTGCGTAAACATATACTCGTTGGAGCGTATCTCCTGCAGTTCTAACGGGATGAACCTCTGTCTATGTAAAAGGTCTTTCTTTCTTGGTGTGGAGCAGGAATCAAGTGCGGGGTCAGAAAAGTCAAGTACTTATGTCGTTGATCTAGAATGACGTTAATTAATTCGGTACCTAGGCCTCTCCATCTTGCTAGGAGTAAATCGTCTAGTAATTTATACAAGGGACCTGGATCAGAATGCTGACTCTCGTACAAAGTGATGAGATGTTGAATCATGTAAATACCAGCTAAACGCTGTTCTTCTGGTGGAAGACTCAAAAATGTTTGTGCTACTATGTCATCCTTATATATGTTAGAATTACAAGCCCATTGAACTGCTGACTGGGCTAGTTCCTGTTCATGTATAGTACTAAGTTCACTACTCCCTACTCGTTTTTTCAGTGCATGTTCAGTAGCTTGGAATAGGTATTCGGGGGAATATCGTTCTGGTATTGGAGAGAGGGATCGTTTATTGTAATCTAGGCGTATGGGTCTGTCAAACGGTCTTGCCCTACCTACATAATTTATTTTATTTATCTCCTCTGTTACTACATCATCGTCCTCTGAGACTTCGTCGTCCTCTTTCTCGGCTCGTTCTTTCTCGTGTATATCGAGAATTTCTTTACGAATTTTTCTGTACATGCTTTCTATTCTGTTCTGTGTATCATGTTTACCCATAGCTATATTATCACTCCAATTCGTCATACCTTTAGTTACTTCTTTATCTGGCTGGTCTCGTTCCCTGATCAAACAATTAGCCAAAAACTGTAAGAGCATGCGTTGAAGCTCCACTTTTCTATTTGACATGGCCTCATGTATACTTTCTGGTCCCTCCCCCGTCCTAATGAAGTGATATATTCTGTCTAAATGTTCCTTCATGCCTGGTAAAATAATCAAATAATCTGCAACGCGTCTTAGTCGTATTGAGTATATGAGCATTGCGCCCTCACCTGGTACTGGATCATATATACAATCGGTAAGGGACTGTCTAAGGGAGGCTGATGTCATTGCTTTTGGCGTGTGTTGGAGTGCTAAATCTCGTAGTGTTCGTTTTAGTGGTGGTGGGGTGTGCAAGATATGTCCAGTGGGCCCCCCTCCTGATGCTCCTAGACTAGAATCGTCTTGACTTGAGTCGGCTTTCTCTGTCAGTGACACTACTGGTAATGCGGGTTGGTCTTGTACTACAGGGGTTTGGCGAAAAGGATTGGTAGGGTTGGGAGGAGGTGGTTCTTCATTTACATATTCTGGAGCAGCGTCGTCTAAATAGGAGGAAAGAAAAATGTCCGCTGCGGTCTGTTTATGACTACGAAGTTTAGTCGGGATCAGTGGTGGCGGCAAGTTACTGGGTACTTCCGGGGTCACTTTAGGTAGGCCCTCGGCTAGAATGGGATACATGCCTTTAATAAGGGCATTTCTTTGTCTATCTACTTGTTCTGCTTTAACCCATTCACCTTCTTCTATTAGCTCTTTTTCTTTGGCTTTTTCTGATGCTTCTCTACTTCTCTCTGCTTTGTGAATTTCTTTCTCTGTTCTTCTATGCGCTTCTTTACGCCACAACTCTATGGCATCTTTCTGGGATTGTCTAGCTTTCTTTTTCCACAGTGCTTCCTCTACTCTCATGATGCAATCGGCATCCCATGTCCCTGAGACAGGCCATCTATATTTCTCTTCCAGATCCTTCGTGTAATCTACCCATAAGTCTGAAAACAGTATGGCATCTAGGCCATGTTTCTGGTACATAAAGTGTCCAGGAGTGTCCCTAGGCGGGACGGGAACTGCCTCTTCGAGTATCCCCTTCCTGGTTCCTATCTGACGTAATTTCGAAAACAGCGGCATGTTTGAACTAACTTGAACGAGACCACATTAAGCACAATAATAGACTGTAAACAATCATTCATACCACGACATTAAAACATTAGAAACAGATACTAACTAGTACATGAAAAAAAAACACAATCCTGAATTACTTATTACTTTATGCACTGCTAAACAGTACAGTCATACCGGTCTCATGAAGAGACACGTCTTTACCGCATCCACCTAAATGGACACGTCTGTACCGGATCTGTGTACCCAGACCCGTCTTGACCGGGCTCAAATAAATGAACCCGTCTATATGCGTTCCCAACAACGGTACTCACCGGGAAGCAAAACTGAAGGCCTCGGAAACTCGATACTGGACTGGACTGCTACGGCTTCTTGCTGCGCATGCGCCTCGGAACAGGTGGGCCTCGGGATACCTCGGACCTTGCTCTCTCGGCTTGGGCTCTGGTCGGGATAATCTGCAATCCTCACCGCCTCGTGTGGATGCCTGGTCGCAGTCTCCGTCTCCTCCGTGGGCCTGAGGGAGTTGGCAGGAAAACCCGCGGATGTGCACAGAATGGGTCCGTCACGGCTATAGAAGTGGTCAGGGGGCTGCGCTTACATCGCCGGCGCGTGGGGAAGGGGACAGTCCCTGTTCGGGCGCCAGATTAATGTGGTAAATAAAATTACCGGGACATAATTTCTATACATTAATAAAGAATAAGGATAGCTCATAAAATGAGAGGCAGAGTCCGTGGTGTCCGAGTCAGAAAGGGCTTTATTACAATGACTCGAGTCAATGGAGAATCGGGTTCCATCACCTCTAAGGTTCAGGAAGGGATATCTAACGTTTTATTCACATAACACATTATATATAGTAAAACCATACAATTGAAATGAATACAGTAGGCGGAACATGTGAAAGAGAGAGATAAGAACACATGGGCGTGAATGAAGGCGTGTAAGGAGGCGTACACGTGGGTGTTCACTCGATGAGTCATAGGAGTGTCATAGGTGGGTGGATGCATAGAGGAGGTCTGCAGGGTCAGCAGAAACCTTTACCCTACATGTGCGCGCAAAACTGGTCATGACGTGAATTTGACGTGTTACTGGGGCGAGCTGGGGGAAGTTGACTTTAGCACTAGTAGAGGAGTCTGGAGTCTGGGATGTCAGAACGACCTGCACCTTTGGCATATCTGATAGCTTGTGTTTGGAGGATGTATTATCTGAAGTAAAGGTCGCTTGAGCAAAAGCTATGCCTCACTGGATGCTAGTGGGTGCATACATTTCTTCGTGCATTGTGTGGGGCCATGGGCCTTCTATGGCAACGGGTTCAGTAAATCACTTGCATGGAGACAGAAAGGCTAGGCCCTATGCTCTGCAGGCGGAATATGTTTACCTCTTTTATTAGACTGGAATGTGTTTTCTTGGAGCTGAGCAGATAATTGTAGGCAAAATACCGTCTTGGCAGGCAGGCAGGCCATACCGGGCACCTCTCGGCTGAGCAGGAGGTAGGGGAGAGGTCAGGGATGCATACCTAAACTGCAGCTTTCAGAGTCAGAAGAGGCTCGGAGCCTGAATTCAGGGCCTGGCTCGACTGGGCCACAAAAACGTGTGCATCTCGACATTTAAAACGTGTACCATGTAAATGCATTGGCAACGTAGGCCTAAATGCGGAATTAATGTTTCATTCATGGAAGGCCTAATAACTGACATGTTAATGTTGAACGGAAATGCAGGAGCATTATTATTACAGGTACAGGATGGGATTTACATGATAATATGGACATACATGGGGCACAGGTACATGGATAGGGTGCGAGTGGGGGACACACTGGCTACATAAAATTTCTGTTTCCTCAGTGGGAGAGTCCTTCCCCCACATTCTTGGTCATGTTTGTACAGGGTTTAGTTAAATAAGACTGTATGTCCCCACAGCTAACTGTTGGTCATTGACGATTTGCCCCCTTTATCCTTCATGCTTAACATACCGTAAATGTCCTCAATTTAGGACTTCAGTTTCATCGAGTGTACAATTTTCAGCTGCATGTTTGGCTTGCTTTTTGCCTTGCCAGTCTTCTTAGCATTATCCAGAGCTTTACTTTTCCCAAGTTTGTCCCTATTTTAGGATGCCACCCGGATAGTTACACAAATACCAAAGATACACTCCCATTCAATTGCCAGTAAGTAGATGGAAAATGGCCCTGTGGCTCAATTAACTCAACAGCAATCAATTTTATATAGTTGCCACTGTCCTCAGAAGCTACTATAGGCAACAATAAGGTACTAGTGTTGAGTAGTATCTGGTTACACAATTACAAAATTACACACTTTGATGGCACTTTAAGGTCTCTTAAATCAAAATTCACACTTAATTCTTCACACTATTCGCTGCTCCAGGTGGGTTTTCAAAACTTCCAGCACTAGAGGATGGAGGCTAGTAGATATACCCTCAAGTAGGGCAAGATCAATTGGTTTAAATACAAGCAGAAATATTACACCATCTCCTATTAATGGAGCAAGAAAAGTACTACAAGCCCCACAAGGCCTATGTCAACTAGTCCAGACATACACTGAGACTGTATCCACAATATTGGAGAACAGTCAGTGGAAAGAGAAAAAAGAAGGGTACCTTTTGCAAAAGCGACAGGGGGGTGGCCCAGCCAGCCTCTTCTGGGCAGGGACGGGCACAGACAGGCCTGCTCTTGGCCCAGTGTTCACCCGAGCATGCACCAAGTTGAGTCCCATGACATGGGAGTGCAGCGGGGCACCTGCCTGGTGCTGAAGCACGCCCAGCTCCAGGAATTTTCTATATGGGTGGGCCAAGGGTGCATTTGGGTGTGCCACAGTGGGCCCAATTTGTCGCTTCTAGAGGAAGCCTACAAGCGCTAGATTACATCATATCTACTTGCAAACAGTCACAATGATACAATGGATCAATTCTGTGTGCATTCAGAGCATGTGGACAGTTATTTGAAAGTGAGAGCAATGTCTGGACCTAAGTACAAACCCTCAAATTCCAGCAGGGCAGGATTCTACACAAGTACTTCCAGGCCGTATTATCCACCTTTCTGTCATCCCTCTTCTGTGCACCTTATCTCACAGCTGACCTCGGGCCCCAGCCATATATCAGCCACCATGCAGCTCCACTTTTATTATTCCTGTAAAAAACATTAGTAAAATCACCTTCAAACTTAAAACATTGAACATAGCAGTAAATATAATTAGCATGCACTTTCAAATATGTTCCACAGTTGCCCTAATGACCTGACTGCTAATTAAATAAAAACAGAAAGGCCATTACAGGGCTGGTTTTAGCGCTAGTTCGAAAGATTTTTTAAGTGCCCCACCAATTACCTAATTTCTCTGCAGAAACTATTACTACCACCCAGCAACAGTGTCCTTCATCTCTCTATAGCAACTCTCTCATATGCATTTCATAAGTTGTATAGCGCTACTCATATCAGTGTAGGGTGTCACAGTACTTTATATCACGCACACATTATACAGAGACAATGAATCATACAAGAATGAGGATTACAAGGTGTAGGAATCACATGTCATCCATACTGGTGGGCAGTATGTTTTAAGGGAGTTTGACCTGGGGAAGCACACACTCAGATTTTAAAGTATACCCCAGTGGTTTGGGGTTGGCTTTACTATTAAAAATGTATATCTTCCCGAATCTTTAGAGACATCAAAATAATGAAAGACTGGGGAAGTTCTAACTATGTATCAACATAAAAAAGTGAAGTTCTGACTATACCATTTATGTTTGTATGCAGCTCTTTGATGACAGTTCATAGGTCCCTGTCGTATGTTAGGATTATAACTTCTGAACTGCAAGTAACACAAGAATCTCTGTGACAAAGGCAGTAACCCACTGAGCTATCCACATTAAAATATAGTTTATCTGCATTTCAAAACCACCAGCAGACAAAGGGTTGCTCTCCAGTATGATCATTAATCACCAGAGTTAGCTGGACATTTTTAATGTTGTCTTGCACCCACAGTCATTAAAATGATACAAATGATGTAAATGAAGCATACACAAAGTATGCCTTGTGGGTCTGTGCAGATTTTAAAAATAAGAACAAATAGTAACAGATTCTCTTCCCTACTCAGTCAGTCAAACTTTGTGTCACAGCCTCATCTGATAAGCAGCTGTAGGGATCGGGAAAGGTGAATCAAAATAAACAAACCTCTTTTCTCTGAATAGAAAAGGAAATATCCATGAAGCAGGATGGCAAAAGTTACTTGGTGCCAAATAAAGAATTTGTCCCCTTCACCATGTTCCTATTGTACCTGCACAACACAGGCCACCTTTAGTAAAAGTAGATGGTTGATTGGGGATGGCTGTGAGAAAGAACTCAGGCCCAATCACGCAACTCCCAGAATAGGAAGAAAAGCAATGTTCAGTGGAACGTTTTAGATTAAAATGCCCATTTTCTATTGACCTTCATGCCATCACTGCCAGGGCCTAGACTCATGTTTGGGTGGGCCAGGCTCATGTTTGGGTGGGCCCTGCCCACCCGCTAGAACCAGGCCTGTGCTGAAGGTGACGTAGGCAGACTCCCTCCTGCAGAGACAGCTGGAGCATGTGGTCCTGAGCTCCCACTGGCATGTTCCAAGTCCCACACTGCTGGAGTGAGGAAGGACTTATGTGCGCCTGCCTGATTTTGAAGATGACGTATGCTGCCTCCCTGCTGCAGAGACAGCTGGTGCATGTGGTCCTGGGCCCAAACCAGCAAGTTTCAAATCCGACATTATTATAGTTATGTTCTCTATGAAAAAAGGTTTTTCAATGCAGGCTGGAATGAGTATCTCACATAGGTTAAGACCAGCTATTAGAGATGGGCATCAATATAGTTATAAGTTATGGTAGCCCAATACCCCATTGAGTTTTGGCATTGCAGATCGATGCGCAACAGCAGATGTAATATGAAACAGTAATGATGTCCATGAGAATTTTGACATATATCTATATCTATATATATATATATATATATATATATTCACTGAAAAAAACATAGGTTTCACACCAGTTATAGTTAGCAGGAAGTTTTACTCGCATAAAACCATTGAAATTCCCACGTTATAGTTAGTTGGACTCACTATAACTTGCGCGTGCAATGCACTGCTGATGACGTCACATGTTACATCACTCATGACATGGTCAGTGACATCACTCATGACATCACTGATGACACCATCCAGTAAAAGTGTGTGTTTCTGAAAAATAAATATGTTTTATATATGTATATGTAAAAGTTGATGGAAGAATAAATGTTTAAATAAGTGTCTAAATTGATGTTTTTTTATAAAAATTGATTAGTTAACTGGCTTATTAAGTGTTTCTAAGTGAATACATATATTAGTGAGTAATGTTTAAATATTTATATATATGTATTAGTGTTTCACTTTGTGTATAAGTGGCTGCATGGGTTGGTGAGTAGGTACATGTGTAGGTATAGGGGTTATTAGATGTTTTTTTAGTATCAGTATGAGTGTTTGTATGGTTTGGTGGGGGTATTACTTATCACATAGATGCATGAATGACTAACTCTCTCTTTGTATGTGTTTTGAAGACAGCATATGTGCAGGACTGTATGGGTGGATGAGTGTGTATATGTGTGTGTTAGTGAGTGAATGACTGTCTCACTAGTGTCTTTATCAGTAACTAAATATGTTTTAATCTAGTATATGTGAGTATTGATGTATCTAAGTGAGTATATGTGAGAGTGAGATATTGAAAGAGTTCCTGTTTAAATAATTATGTGATTCTATAAGTGATTGTTTAAGAGAGTAAGTATGTGTAAGTTTCCTTAGAAGTAAGGTGGTAGTGTGTGTATAGCTGTATATGCAAATAAATGGATGTTCAATAGTTTACTTGTATGTGTGAGTATGTGTGAGTAACTTTTGGATGACTGTCGGCGTGTAACAGGATGTATTGGTGAATCACTACATATGATGAGTGAGTATATGTATGAGTGACTATATAGAACTGTTGGTGAATGAGTGGATGTGTACATAGATGGTGGAATTATTGAATTGGTTGTTGTAACTGGTATGGGTATCTCCATTTTTTTGAAAATTTTAATTTTTTTTTTTCAAAATGTGTTTCATGGGTTACATTACAGTGAAAGGAGGTCTGTCATTCTGTCACAAGGATGGTGTCATCAGTGATGTCATGAGTGATGTCACTGAACATGTCATGAGTGATGTATTACGTGACATCATCAGCAGTGCAAGTTATAGTGAGTCCAACTAACTATAACGTGGGAATTTCAATGGTTTTATGCGAGTAAAACTTCCTGCTAACTATAACTGGTGTGAAACCTATGGTTTTTTCAGTGAATTTAATAGGTTTTTTAAATGCTAATTCCTAACTATATATAGGGCCTCAAACCTCTGCTATTTTTTATGAAGAATCCTATATTGTATACTTATATAATACATTTTTTTTTGCCTTGATGCGCTCCCGGTGCACGCCCCGGTGTGCTCACCGGAAAGTGCAGTTTTTCGGCGAGCCCCGGGGCGCGCACCGGCTAGCGTCCTGTTAGCGCTATTACCGCGAACGAAATCATCATGGTGACGTATCGCGTAGCCGCGTCCGCGTGATACGCACGGCATAAGCGCATCCGAAAGCACTCGAGCGAATACGATCGCGCAACGTAAACATGCGACGCGCTTACGCGTTGCGACCCGGGGCGCGCCCGGGGGCGCATCGCGTAAGCGCGTAGGGTCATGTGACATGAAAATAACACTTTTTATTGGTGCAGAACAGTTTTGGTTTCCAAATGATGAAAACCCAGGTCATTTGACCTGAAAATAACACTTTTCATTGGTTCAGGACAGTTTTGTTTTCCAAATGATGAAAGACCCCACCTTTTTTCCTTATTCTGACTTTGTCCTTTGACTGAGGAAGACCTGTTTGAACATCTTTGAGAAATATTTTGTACTTTAAAATGGCTACAGTAGCAGCAGCAGCTGGAGCATCTGCACCACCACCACCACCACCAAGAGGACCACCACAACATTACATTGGTGGTCAAGAAGAGGAGGAGGAGGAAGAGGAGGAGGAGGAAGAGGAGGAGGAAGAGGAGGAGGAGGAGGGAAGAAGGTGGTTGCAAGAAGACAATACCCCATACAAGCCAAGGCAGCACATTGTATGGGAGTTTTTTTCTATACCAGAGGGCAAGAAGAAAGTCAATGCGCCCAAGGTGATTTTCCTAATCTGTGGCATGGAACTTTCAAGGGGGAACCCTAACAAAAAATATTCTTTTGGTAAGAATACCATGATTAGACACATGCAGCGCAAGCATCCGAACAACTATTCTTCTGCAGAGATGAGAGAACTGGCCAGTAACCCTCCCCAATCTTCAACCTCCACCTCAAAAAGAAAGCAACCCACTCCATCGGGACCAGAGACAAGGGAGACGATCCCTTGCATACAACCACGGTTTGGGGAATTCAGAATTACATGTATTTTTTGTGGTAAGACCATCTCCTATGGTAAACAGAGCATAAAGCTCATCCTCCTTGCTGATGACAACCACAATTGCCCAAAAAGCCCTAATTTTTTCCTGTTTTTTTTTGCTCCAGTTGAGCCATTTTCAATTCCCTGTTTTTTGTTTCTCCCCATAAAAATAACAAAAAATATATAAAATAGTTCATAAAAGCCAAAAAAAGTACAAAATGTTCAAAAAACATTAAAAAAATATAAAACAACAAAAAGAAGAAAAAAAACAGTTCTTTTTAGAACTACCTCCAATTTATAAAAAAAGGTTACATTTTTTAAAAACTCTGTCATTCTTTTTTCTCCATGGTACGCTCCCTGGTCCGCTCCCCGGTGCGCGTACCCTGCGCAAATGGAAAAAAAATGTTTTTGCTCCGCGGGGCCCTTTTATGGCCCCCACATCAAACCTAGGGGATCAGGGGGGGTCTACTCTGCCCCCTTATGTTCATTTCCCCCTTTGTTGTTGCCTCCTTTTGTGTCTCGATCTTACCGAGACACAAGATGGCGGCCGCTCCGGACTGTTTCGAATGTTTACAGACACCCAAGAGCCAATCAGCTTTCCGCATGCAAGTCGCGTAGCGCGCCCGGAGCGCTCCCCGGTGCGCGTACCAGAGCGCGGCCATAGATATACATATTTTTTTGAACCTAAATTACTCGAAATCCACTGGAGCACATATCTTGAGACATAGCAAAGGCACATCGGGCTACCAGTCCCTACAATTTTGCCAAGTTTGGTGGAAATCCATTCAGCCGTTCGGGCTAAAGGTGAGGTCGACCGCCCTACGGAAATTAAAATGGGGAAAACACGTTTTGGGAGCCCCCTTTTATCTTGGCCCCCGCTTGATGAATCCCCCCCAAACTTTCAGGGAAGGACCGAAGCGCCGCGAGGCAAATTTGAGGACATTTTCAGGCAGATTCCTCAACTGGCGCCAAAGTTATTCCCAATAGAATGTTGAGATTTTGCATTGAAAAAAATCCTAACTATAACTACCTACTGGCGACCGCCAGTAGGTAATACATATATCTCCGTCCCCTACTCCACCACCGTGATGTCGTCTGGCTGGCGAGGGGAGACTATCCAACCGCCCTTGTCCACAGAAGGGGCGCCATGAAAACACAGGACTTCCAGTCCCAACAGGCACTGAGACATTTGGACTGCCCATCTAGGGGCGTGCCATTGTTTAAAGAGGGCTGGTACCTGTATTCCCGTGATGAGTTCGCCTTTCCTCTGAAGAAGAAGGTGGGAGCCTTCGAAACGCGTCAGGAACAACACAGCGAACTGGGACCTGATAAACATTTTCCTGAGCCTTTCAGCTATCCAAGCACGCTGTGGCAATAAAGGTGTGTTGAAGAAATCTCCCCTAGAGTTTGGTTGTGTTTCGACACGCGAGCGTACATATTCTGAATGGAACCATCACCATTCTGACCACACCCGCCAGAAGAGTGCAGCAGCGCCTTGATGGTATCGAGCGTAGTAGTAACCCTGCATAAAACGCTGAGCACCGCCACGCACCCTCACGGAAGGAGCCGGCAAGGGCAAGCATCCAGCCTGTTAGAGATACGGATATTCATCCGTCCCCTACTCCACCACCGTGATGTCGCCTGGCTGGGGAGGGGAGACTATCCAACCGCCCTTGTCCACAGAAGGGGCGCCATGAAAACACAGGACTTCCAGTCCCAACAGGCACTGAGACATTTGGACTGCCCATCTAGGGGCGTGCCATTGTTTAAAGAGGGCTCATACCTGTATTCCCGTGATGAGTTTGCCTTTCCTCTGAAGAAGAAGGCGGGAGCCTTCGAAACGCGTCAGGAACAACACAGCGAACTGGGACCTGATAAACATTTTCCTGAGCCTTTCAGCTATCCAAGCACGCTGTGGCAATAAAGGTGTGTTGAAGAAATCTCCCCGAGAGTTTGGTTGTGTTTCGACACGCGAGCGTACATATATATATATATATATATATATATATATATATATATATATATATATATATATATATATATTGCGTTGATCGTCACCAATTCAACAGAGATTCTCTGCAGGATCCAAAAATGACGAGGAGTCGACCCAAAAGAGTGCTGGTGCAACAAGGTTTATTTAATTAAAGCCAGCGCTGCCGCCATGACGCGTTTCGCCTTGGAGAAGGCTTGATCACATGACTAAAGGTGTGTTGAAGAAATCTCCCCGAGAGTTTGGTTGTGTTTCGACACGTGAGCGTACATATATATATATATATATATATATATATATAAATATATATATATAATCACCGAAAAAACCACAGGTTTCAGGGATGTTATAGTTAGTTGGACATTTCACTCGTACAAAACCAGTGAAATTTGGGCGTTATAGGTAGTTCAGCTAACTATAACTCACGGCCCCACCATGCACTTCTGATGACGTCACATATTACATCATTCATGACATGGTCAGTGACATGACTGATGACATGACTGATGACATCTCAAATGACATCGCTGATGACATCATCCAGTGAATGTGTGTTTCTGTAAAGTTTAAATATGTTTTATATATATATATATATCTATATATGCTAAGTCTGTCAGTTGGTGCGTAAGTGGCTGCATCGGTTGGTGAGTAGCTACATAGGTATATATACAGTTTATCGATTGGTTATCTGAGTATCTGTATGGGTGCCTAAGTGTCTGTGTGGATGAATGGGAGGTGTGTGACTCTGTGCATCGATATGTGAGTGGTTAAATCACTGGGTGTATGGGTTCAAGAGGGTATGTGGAAACAGCTGTATGGGTGGGTGAGTGTGTGTATGGGTGTATTGGTGAGTGAATGGATGTCTCAGTAGTACTTGTCTAAGTAACTACATATGTAAAAGGCAGTGTATGTGGGAGTTGGAGTATATAAATGACTACACATGAGAGTGAGTGATTGTGAGAGTGGCTGTATGGATGAGTGTGTACTTGTATCAGTGATTGTATAAAAGAGTAACTATGAGTGCATATGATAGTGTTGTATTGATGAGTGACTGCATGTATGAGTGACTGTATGGGTGAATGAGTGAATGTGTGTGTAGACCTCGGAATCAGTGAGTGAATATGTAGTAACTGGTATTGTTGTGACTATGGTTTCAAAAATGATAGTCTGTATTTTAGAGTGAGCGTTTCAAAGGTTATATTACGGTGTGAGGAGGTGCAACAGATCTTCACATGGATGATGTCATCAGTGATGTCACTGACCATGTCATGAATGATGTAATATGTAATGTCATTAGCAATGCATTGCAGGGGCGCAAGATATAGGTAGCTGAACAAACTATAATGGATGAATTTCACTAGTTTTATACGAGTGAAATGTCCAACTAATTATAACGTCCCTGAAACCTGTGGTTTCTTTAGTGACATTCAAAGGTTTTTTAAATGCTTCTTTCAAACTGTAATGTCCCTGAAACCTGTAGTTTATTCAGTGAATTTCAAAGGTTTTTTAAATGCTAAATTCTAACTATAACATCCCTGAAAACCCATGGATTTTTTCAGTGAATTTTAAAGGTTTTTTAAATGCTAATTTCTAACTATAACGTCCCTGAAACCTGTAGTTTATTCAGTGAATTTCAAAGGTTTTTTTAATGCTAAATTTTAACTATAACATCCCTGAAACCTATGGATTTTTTCAGTGAATTTCAAAGGTTTTTGAAATGTTATTTCTAACTATGCCAACAGAGGTAGGACATGTGCAGATAGAGGAAGAAAGACGAGGTAGGACATGTGTAGATAAAGGAAGAAAGGCGCAGAAATAAGCAAGAAAAATGCAGAAAGAGGCAACAGAACTCCAGAAAGGCAAAGAAATGTGCAGAAAGAAGAAAGAGATGTGCAGAAAGAACCAACAGAGGTGCAGAAAGAGGCCTTGTTGCAAAATCATCCTGTGCCCCTAACTTTTTTCTGACTGGTACTGGTGGTAACTGACTATCACTAACCAGGCCCGGAGCCAGTGTAAAAGACACTTAGAATACAGTGAAAACACATACATACACTAGGGTATACTTTGGGTTGGGGTACCCCTATGATTGGCATAATCTCCTCTTTAAGGCCCTAGTACATAATAGGGCAGGGGGATTAAAACTACCTCTAAGTCAGAGGTGCAGAAAGATGCTTCTTTATGTAGTAGTCATGTTGTCAGAGGGGCCTCAGCCAGCGCTCAGAAATTTAACTGCATAATATTTAGAGGAGGTACTAGGAGGGCTTATTGACACCCAAAGTCTGTCAGGAATAAATTGGACTTCATCTCCCATCCTGTTGTCGGCCAGGAGGAGCGTTTGAACAGCGGTGGAGAAAGAGGGGCATGTCCTCCGAAGACGTCTTAGCAATCTCACTGTGTGGGACTTACTGGAGGTAACAAGAGGGGTAGTTGGCCCCCAGGGACAACCTTGGGGTCAACTACCCCTCCTATTACCTCCAGTAAGTCCCATACAGTAGGATTGCTAAGTTCTCATAGCAGGCCAACCCCCCTTTGCCCACCACTCTGCCAACACATTTCCTAGCGCGCTCTTGGATGGGGATTGAAGTCCCCTTTGCTGCCCGGGGTTCTTTAGGGGCCAACTAGCCTACCTCTTATTTCCAGTAAACCCCACACAGTGGGATTGCTGAGAGGTGGACACCTGTCACACCCCCTTTCTCCACCACTCTACAAACGCGCCCCCTGGCACCCTCTAATTTGGGGGATTAAGTTCCCTTGAATTCTTAGGGGGACTCTCACGACTTTGCAAACACGGCTCCTAGCTCACTGCTGCTCATAGGATGAAGTCCACTTGTGTCCTGAAGAGGACCTAATCGCCCCACTAGCTGTGAGCCACGAGTTGTGTTTGCAGAGTGGTGGAAAAAGGGGCATGGCCTCGAACCACTTCTCTGCAATCCTGCTGTGTGGCCCTTACTGGAGGTAGATGGTGGGCTAGGTGGCCCCCATGGACCCTAAGTATTCAAGAGGACTTAATTCCCCAACTTAGAACATGCCAGGTGGTGCTTTTGCAGAGTGCTGCAGGTAGGGGGCGAGGCCCCAGCAAGAGGCTGTTTTCTTAAATTTAGTTTTCAGAAGGGGAGGCTGTGGGCCCCCCCTTTCCTTAATTATTTTTGGGCCCTGGGGACCCCATCCCCCAGTGCCTGAGTATTTTCTTAGCTATTTTTTTTTAACTGGAAAGGGGCCACGTGGCCCTCCTCCCCTGGGCCACTTCTGGACTCAGGGACCTCATCCCCAGGGGCCTGGCCTCTCCATTGGGGACCGTGGGGGGAGCCCCAATGCCTCCACGGTCCCGCCAGCTCCCTGCCTTCTGCGGAAGCCGGCATTGCTTTTGCACAAGTGGAACTGCAGACATGCAGCTCCCCTTGTGCAAAAGCAATCCTGCTTTGCTTGATTAAAGCACAAGCAGGTTTACCTGCTCTCGCTTCAATCAAGCAAAGCAGAGTATTCTATGATAGGGTGGGAGCTGTGCTCCCGTCCTTCCATAGCAAACATTAAAGTCCCGGGGGGACACTCCAGGAGCCGGCCCTGGGGGGTGTCAGTCCCCAGAGCCATCAAGGGCTCCAGGAGGAGGGCCACATGGGGAGGTGGTGGTCCCAGCGGCTTGGGCCCCACCCCCCTCAGCCACCTCTGGCCCACATGGGTAAGTTTCATTCTGTAACGGATTTATTGAAAGAACAGCAATGTACATGCAGTCAAAAAGGCCTCGCATTCGTGAAAGTTCAGCCGACGCGTGGGAATATTTTAAGCTTCATCATCAGCAAGAGTCAGGCGACTCACTGGAGGGGGGAAACGAAGCACTACAATTACCAGCAGGCCACCAGGTGGCCATGCCCACTGAGGCGGGAAACTTGTATGTATTTGGTGCCAACAAAAAGCCATGACTCCTGCTGAATGCGACAACCACAGCCCATGAAGAAGTGCTTACATGCACGAAACGCGTTGGCTGAACTTTTACGAATGCGAGGCCTTATAGACTGCATGGACATTGCTGTTCTTTCAATAAATGTGTGATGTGTGGCAGAATGAAACTTACCCGTGTGAGCTACTTCACAACAGGCAACTTTGTTGCTGGATATATATACATATATATATATACATATACATATACATATATATATATATATATATATATATATATATATATATATATATATATATATATATATATATATATATTTTTTTTAATAGGGATTTCTGAAAATTCTATGTTGAATAACTTTGGCGTTGATGGACGGAATTGGCTGAAATGTTCAGGAAAATGGCACATTTTGTTTCTGAGTGTCCCCTGAAAGTTTGGGGGGGTTTCGTCAAACGGGGGCAGGGAAAAAAGGGGGGTCCCAAAACGTGTTTTTAACATTGAGTTTTCCATAGGGCGGTTGGACTCACTTTTAGCCCGAACGGCTGAATGTATTTCCACCAAACTTGGCAAAATTGTAGGGACTGGTACCCCGATGTGCCTTTGCTATGTCTCAAGATATATGCTCCAGTGGTTTTTCCGAAAATTAACTTTGAAAAATATATATTGGGCTACATTGGGCTATATATATGTTAGAGCCCAAATGTAGCCCAATGCAGCCCAATGTAGCCCAATGTAGCCCAAAGATGGCCACCAGAGAAAAAAAAAAACAAATGTAGCCCAAATATCAGCCAGATGTAGCCTTACTTATGACAAAAGTATGGCACGCCTGAAGTCATCTTGATTGGAATAAAGTGTTAAAACTTAAAACATTTAATTTGCAAAGGAACAAAATGAGGGGGTTCATTTTGCCATAGAAATTATGATTATTGCTGAAGAAAGAAAAATTAGGGCACATTTTGAGTGACTTCTCAAATCCTCTTATATTTCATTAAAAAAATTCTGATATGCAGTCTCTCAAGATGGCCACCAGAGACAAAAGAGCCCAAATGTAGCCCAAATATCAGCCAGATGTAGCCCAGCTATAGCCCAATAACAGAATGTCCCAGAGTGTTCTAAAGAACAACTAGAACGCTAACAGTCTTACTTATGACAAAAGTATGGCACACCTGAAGTCATCTTGATTGGAATAAAGTGGTAACACTTAATACATTTAATTTGAAAAGGAACAAAATGAGGGGTTTCATTTTGCCATAGAAATTATATATAAAAGACCCAACTTTGGAATGGGCCCCCAAAACGCTCGAAAATAGCACCAACGGGGACACAGGCAAGACGAAATTGGCATTTACTAAAATTGACATTTTCCACTGAAGGTTTGAAATAATGGCCGAAGGATGCACTACAAAGACCACAATGCAAATATCACACACCCACCTGAGGGTAATAAATTACGGAGCGTTGAAAGGTCATAACAAGCATCCGGGAGGCCAGCTGATGTCAAACAAGCTCCCCCTTTCCTCCGAAGAAGGCCGATGCGGCCGAAATGCATTAGGACATTGGAGCAAATGCATCATTTTTAAATAAACGAGATGTTTCCCGTACCTGTGGCGTGTGCTCCTCTACTTTCTCTTGGAGCAGAGAAAACCTCGAATGAATATATATATATATATATATATATATATATATATATATATATATATATATATATATATATATATATATATGTATATATATATATATATATATATATATATATATATATATATATTACCTACTGGCGGTCGCCAGTAGGTATATATAGTTAGGATTTTTTCTCTATGGAACTTTTGAAAATTCTATGTCTAATAACTTTGGCGTTTGTGGACGGAATCGGCTGGAATTCTCAGAAAAATGGCACATTTTGTTTCTGAGCAGCCCCTGAAAAAATTTGGGGGGGTTTCGTCAAGGGGGGGCCGAGAAAAAAAGGAGGGTCCCAAAACGCGTTTTTCCCATTCATTTTTCCTTAGGGCGTTTGGCCTCACTTTCAGCTCGAACGGCTGAATGGATTTACACGAAACTTGGCAATATTGTAGGGACTGTTAGCCCGATGTGCCTTTGCTGGGTCTCAATATATGTGTTCCAGTGGATTTTGAGAAATTAAGGTTTAAAAAACCAGATATATCTGTGACAGCGTCCCGGATAGCGCTCCAGATCGCATACTTTTCGCGTAACGGAGCTTTGCGAAGCGAAGCTGATTGGCTCTCCGGTGTCTGTCAACATTCTAAACAGTCCGGTGCGGCCTCCATCTTGTCTCTCGGTAGGATCGAGAGACAAGAGGAGGAGAAAAACTAAGGGGGAATTTAATGAAAGGGGGCAAGGTAGACTCCTCTTAACCCCCTAGGAATGATGTTGGGGTTATTAAAGGGTCCCGTGGGGCAAATAAAAAAAATGTGATTTTTCGCGGTAGAAGCGCTTCTCGGTTCGCGAACCGGGTCGCAAACTGGTAGCGAAACGGGAATTCGCCATTTTGTGTTTCGATTTAATTAAATTACAAGATGGAGGAAAAGCAATGTGAGTATTGGGTATAAGGGGGTATGGGAGACGTATCCTGACCCCCTATGTTTTCTGAGGGTGGTTGAGGAGGCTCATATATGTTGATAATTGTCGTGTCAGCGTGAGCGTTTTTTTTTTTTGCCGCTTGACTTCTGTTAACGTTCGATTTGAAGGAAATCAGGAAGTGTTGACCGCCATTTTGACACTGCGAGTAAATATCTTGTTAAAAATAATTGTTATAAACTAATCCGTATTGATAAACATTGTCTGCGCCATCTTGCTTTTTTCCAATGCCACACTTTTGTCGTGCACGGCAGCCATTTTAGATGCCTTGACCAGACCCACTCTCTGCACGCCGCCGATCGTGACGTCTGTTAACGTTCGATTCGAAGGAAATCAGGAAGTGTTGACCACCATTTTGACACTGCGAGTAAATATATTGTTAAAAATAATTGTTATAAATTAATTCGTATTGATAAACATTGTCTGCGCCATCTTGCTTTTTTTCCAATGCCACACTTTTGTCGTGCATGGCAGCCATTTTAGATGCCTTGACCAGACCCACTCTCTGCACGCCGCCGATCCTCAGCATGGCTCCCCACCCTCGCAAGCATCTCCCCCACGCACTGGTCACCCCCTGCTCTCTCTCTCATGCATGGGCCATAAACCTCCCCCCATCTGCGCTGCTCTTCCCTGAGTATCACACCCTGTGCCCGCCCAACACCTCCCTTTCACCCTATTCACTAGCGCACCCTCTGACACTCCTCTTCCTCTGTGTCTGATTGTTCAGGCTGGTCCCAGGCTATCACCTAGCCCTGCGGATGTAGTTTATGGCCCCAACTGTAAAGAATCACCCCTGTTCAAAGGAGTTACAGTAGATCAAGGCCCCCACCTCATGAGATCCGTCACACCACACGCGTTCCTACTATCTGATAACGATCCTGTATTGTGATTGGGGAGGGAATTCTCACTGTAAGGGTGTGTGGGACCGAGCCTGAAGCGGAAGATTCCAGGGATGCCTTTTTGTACATCAAAGTCTTCACAATTATGTGTCACATTGAAAATATATAGCACTCCAACAAAGTAGTAGGATTATAACACTTTAATAACTTATAAATGTATACAACGCTCCAACAAAGTAAACACGTTAAAAAAAAACATTTAAAACAACTATTTACATGACATTGCTTTAACCAGGATAGACAAAGAAATGACACAGTGATGTAAAAGTTTCTGAAAGAAATGCCAAGAACGTCCCATGTGAAAGTGAATTTTATCTGGCAATTTTTTTCTTTTCCTTCTCATGAAAAGAAAGTTAATGCCAGGTTCGTTACCTGCCTCATCTGCAAAAAAAAAACTCTCGAGAGGGACCGAAAAAAAATATAGCTATGGTAATCATACCATGCATCGGCACATGGAGAGGTGGCACCCTCTTAATTATTCTAAAGCACAACTTCGAGATTTGGTGGATAACCCCCGACCGGCAAAAACATCCACCAATGACTTAGCAATAAGTGAGTCAGAGGCAAGGGAAACGGTCCCAAATCTGCAAAAGAACTTTGGGCAGATGAGATTGACTTGTGTAGCATGTGGAAAATTAATTTCATGCGGAGAGATGAGTATTACTTTAATAAATAGATCATATGAAAATCATCAATGTCCAAAACGTCCTAGAAAGTAATTTTTGTCATTTTTGAGGAAGAGAGATAACCTACAGTGGTACGGGGTCGTTTTTGTTTGTACTAGGGGGGCCAGGTGACATTCCTTCGGGGTGGCTTAGGGGCATTTAAAACAACTTCCCTGATACAGGTAGCATATAAAGTAGAGGCTAAATACCAGGATCTTTATCGATTGCTTTATGCTGTACAAAAATGAAAAACACATACAACAAACCTGGACCATTCATATTTTCAATGTTTCTGCGTACTATACTTTTTAACCCTTAACTAATTGAGCTGCTTCATTTCACCTGCTTTTTAAAAAAAAAAAAAAATTCGGAAACAGTGGCCATTTATTCGAAACTTACCAATCTACGCGTTACAACTACGTTTGCTTTTTCAAAAACCTTTAATAAAAATGTTGGTGCCCAAATACGGGCCTACAACCCCGTGGGCCGGCCACGGAGCAGGCTGGAACTGTAAATGGGGGGGGGGGTATTTATTTGTGGAAAACATAACAGAGAGTCAGTGGTCGTTGATTTCATAGTAAAAAGTGCGACAAGTGCAACAAAATCATATCGATAATTCATTGTGAGCAAGTACCAGAAGTGTTGACAATTCGAACCTTCAATAATAAATACAGTAATCAATGATGCATTAGAACTTAATATCAATTCATTGTTCGAACGTGTAATCAGTACCCGTCCCATGTCAATTCATTGTTCGAACGTATAATCAATACCCATCCCGGATCAATTCATTGTCCGAACATATAATCAGTCTTATCCCATATCAATTCATGTGCGAAAAACTGCATACATATCTCATGATATCAAGGCTGAGCAATCGGGGCACAACAAGGAGTTGAGAGTTTCATTTGTACCGGCACCATTTTGGGTGAGGTCAGGAAGGTCCAAGTATAGTCAAAATGTCTCCACCAACTCGTGGTTGGACCGGGACCTCTTTCGGCAGTCCAAAAGATTTCGTTGAAGGGTAGCAGAGGGGACTGCCGACATGAACCATCAGTCAAAGTGGGGAGGGAGGCAACAATCTCTCCTACCGGGTCATACTGGTGTCCCACCGGAACTGATCAAGTTGGTAGTCTTGCAGGATTTTGGTAATTTCAAGACTGAGGCCGGCGCCGGCATGAGCGCACCGACGTCCTACGGCTATGTCGTGGTCGTTCCGTGGGTGATCATGGCAGTCATTCCCCATCGGGGGTGTCTGCGGGGGTCGGGGGCCCCCGTGGCTCTTATAGAATCTTCAAAGTTGAGGAGAACGTTTCTGGACGCAGGACTCATTTTCTAGCTGAACTCAGAAGCGCCGTTGCACGCAACAGTGGACGAGACCCCCGCTGGATGAGCGGAGCATCATTGCCTCGCAATAGTGGACGAGACCTTTTGTTGGGTGAGTGGAGCGTTGGGGGTGCAGCTGAGGGGCCCCCACCTGGGGGGGTGGGAGAGGCTCGTTCGCGCCGCCTCTCCCTCCCAGCGCACCCCACGCCGACACCTGGTGTTGATATCCGTGATGTCCGGACCAGGCGATAAGAGGGGGTGGGGGGGTCGGAGGCAGAGGCAAGACATCCCCCCCCGTGGCCTGCAGGGCGCCGCTTCAGGACCGAACGGGGAGCTCATACCAAGCCGGGGCCAGACCAGGAGATACGAGGGGAGGGGGGGGGTCGGTGGCATGTGCAAGACATCCCCCCCAGTGTTGTCGCAGCCATTATTGAAGAAAGAAGAAGATCCCGTCGGCCTCGGCTCCTCTTCTGGTGCACCTTACGCGACGACCCTTTTGTTGGGTGAGTGGAGCGTTGGGGGTGCAGCTGATGGGCCCCCACCTATGGGGGTGGGAGAGGCTTGTTTGCGCCGCCTCTACCTCCCAGCGCACCCCACGCCGACACCTGGCGTTGATATCCATGATGTCCGGACCAGGCGATAAGAGGGGGGGGGGGGGTCGGAGGCAGAGGCAAGACATCCCCCCCGTGGCCTGCAAGGCGGCAGAAGAAGGGAATCGGGAGACCAGTACATTTCGGGCCATCCACCCCATGGCTGATGGCGGTTAGCCAGGCCCCGCCCTGCACGTGTCGAGGCCTCATCTTCCGGATGGGCGTAACCGTGGCCCTGTTGCACTTCGGGAGTTTCCGGAATGGGGGTAGGTATCTGCTGATTTGTATCTATTTCATGTTACCGTTAATGGGCGTGGCGGGCGGTGGGACAGACATGCTTGGAGCAGTGGGGGGGTGGCGGAGCCTAGCTACCTCGTGGCTGCCGTAACATCAAGCTTGGCTTCTTTCACCACTTCCATGTTTCTTATTTCTAGCGAAGTCAAAAACTCATCAGTGGCCTACTGATTTTGTTCGATTTCTTTCCCTTCCTTTTCAAGTGTGTTTCATGCTAAAGTTTCTGTTTAACAGGATACAGTGATTACTTCGTATTTTACATATGTCTTCTTTATTAGGGGTACTCTCCGGTTGAGCCAGATGATGTACCTCTAATAAATGGTCCGGGTGGAACTAGTTTCTCAATCAGTGGGGAGTAGATGGGCATGACAGATTACAACGGGGGACAAAGGTCCGAATTACCCACCCTTCACTACTTGCAAAGACTAGACAGAATATTTCTATTCCACGTTATTTGCAAACAGAGAATACCTCGAAAGAACTATTCCTTAAACAATAAATGTCCAGCCAATCAATCAATCAGTGGGGAGAAAAACAGGCATGACGGATTACAACGGGGGACAAAAGTCCGCATTACCTATCCTTCACTATCTGCAAAGGGAGACAGAATATTTCTATTCTCTGTTTGTAGACAGGGAATATCTCAAAGAGCAATAATCAATAAAAAATTTGTAGGATTATAACACTTTAATAACTTATAAATATATACATCGCAACAAAAACAGTAAACACCTTAAAACATTTTTTATTAAAACAGAAGCAACAATGACAACTAACAGTAGTGATATCCTGGGCGGGTGATGGAACTGGGATTGTTAATGGAAAAAGATCTACAGAGAAAGCTATTGGTGAATTATACTTCTCCGGAAATTTAAAACTCACAAATGTTTTATTTGTGTAATCGTTTCAGGTCAAACGGATTGTGGAAAAATGTTCAGAATGGAAGAGTCACCAAAAGGCAAAAAGTACACTCATGTATGAAAATCTTACTATTAATGCTTGACTGAGGCCAAGGAGATCAGAGTGCATGAGTCTCATGCTCGATCGATTGAGCTAGCCGGATCGGGCAACAAAAAGTATAAAATAGTTATGTAAATAGTTATTTAATAAAATGTTTTACCCTGTTACTTTGCTGGTGTGTTGTATATATTTATAATATTTGCATAGGGTTTGTCGTTATTTTGGGTGGGGTGGGTGGCGGAGCCGAGCTGTCTTGCAGCCATCATGGTGTGGAGCTCAGTTCATCTCACTAGTTTCGTATTTCTCATGAGGGGTTGTTCTTAATGTTTCTATTTTAGTGAGGTCAAAAAGAGGTCCCATTAGTGGCCTACTGATTTTGCTCGATTCCTTTTGTTTTTTTAAACTATTTTTCACTATCTGCAAAGACTAAACAGAGTATTGCGACTCTGTGCTTGTTTGCAAATAGAGAATGAACCAAAGAGAACCAATTCTAAAACAGTAAATGCTTGGATAACAATCAATCAAATAGAGAGAGAAGCAGGCACAACGGATTACAACGGGGGCAAAGGCCTGCGTTAACTACCCTTCACTATCTGCAAAGAGAGAGTACTTCTAAGAGAAAAGAGGGGGGGGAGGGAGGGCAGCGTTCAAAGCACATCAGCGTGCATAAACACAAAAATGTTTTTACCTATCACGTACTTGACATTTGACAGCTTTTGATATTTGCTATTAAAAAAACATTGAAATTCACCGAAAAAACCATAGGTTATAGACCATATATAGTTAGGAATTAGCATTTACAAAACCTTGAAAATTCACTGAAAAAACCATAGGTTATAGACCATATATAGTTAGGGATTAGCATTTACAAAACCTTATTTTATTCGCACAAAACCATAGAAATTCGCATATATAGTTAGTTGCAATAACTATATATCGCACACCCGCAATCCACTGCTGATGATGTCACATATTACATCATTCATGACATGGTCAGTGACATCACTGATGACTTCACTGATGACATCTCAAATGACATCACTGATGACATCACTGATGACAACTCAAATGACATCACTGATGACATCACTGATGACATCTCAAATGACATCACTGATTACATCACTGTTGACATCACTGATGACATCACTGATGTCATCTCAAATGACATCACTGATGACAACTCAAATGACATCACTGATAACATCACTGATGACATCTCAAATGACATCATTGATGACATCACTGATAACATCTCATTTGACATTACTGATCACATCATTGATGATATCATTCATGTGATAAAACGATGAATCTCTTCAGACTCTAATATAACCTTAGATACAATCAGTGTAAACAGACACTCACAGACTGTCACTCATCCATGGAGTTACTCACACACCTAGTCAGTCATGCAAAGAATCAATCACACCTCCATTCCCTCAACTATACAGTTATACATACCTTACTTATTA
This sequence comes from Lissotriton vulgaris, assembly GCF_964263255.1. Classification (NCBI taxonomy): domain Eukaryota; kingdom Metazoa; phylum Chordata; class Amphibia; order Caudata; family Salamandridae; genus Lissotriton; species Lissotriton vulgaris. The sequence continues at coordinate 1,121,289,213 of NC_141695.1, forward strand.
AAACATATACTAACACATATTTACTCTCTTATACAATCCCTGATACAAGTTCACAATGATCCATACAGCCACTCACACATTCACTGGCTCTTATGCACAGTTATTTATATATGTCAACTCTCACATGGACTGTGTTTTACATATGTACTTACTTTGACATGTAGCACTGAGATATCCATTCATTCACCAATACACTCATGCACACAGTCAACTGCCCATACAGCTGTTTCCACTTGCACTTTTGAACCCATACATCTAGTGAATCAACTGCTCACACATCTATGCACAGAGTCATACACCTCCCAGCCACCCACACACATACTCAGTCTCACATACAAATACCTGGGCAACCAATCAATAACCCATAGAGTTACTCATATAGCTACTGATCAACACATGCAGCAGTTTACATAACAGCAGACATAATAATGCACAAATTAAGACAGTTTAGTCACTAACCCATGCACTCAGTGAGACACATTTAATCATTCTCTCATACAGTCAGTCATGCACCTACTAAATCCTTCATCCAGACACTTATACATCCACTCATTCTTCAATATGTAAGACATAATTTTACTTTACAGAAACATACAGTCACTGGATGATGTCATCAGTGATGTCATCAGTGATGTCATTTGAGATGTCATCAGAAAAGTCATCAGTGATGTCACTGACCATGTCATGAATGATGTAATATGTGGCATCATCAGCAGTGGATTGCGGGTGCGCGATATATAGTTATTGCAACTAACTATATATGCGAATTTCTATGGTTTTGTGCGAATAAAATAAGGTTTTGTAAATGCTAATCCCTAACTATATATGGTCTATAACCTGTGGTTTTTTCAGTAAATTTTCAAGGTTTTGTAAATGCTAATTCCTAACTATATATGGTCTATAACCTATGGTTTTTTCAGTGAATATATATATATATATATTCAGTCACCTCCTGGAAAATCTTTTACACAAAGAAAGAACCAGAGTCGAAGCCCCAATAGTGTGCAGAAGGGTTTATTCAGGCACAAGGAATATTACCCAACGCGTTTCGAAGTCAGCCGACTTCTTGCTCACGGGTCCAGGTCTGTTCCATTGCCATTCCTTTTAAAGTGATACAAACACATATTTTTTGCGTGCATGTGACTAATCAACATAAACAAAATACTAACAATGTTACAATGTTGCTCTGTATAAACCAAGTGGTTGTTAAATTAATGCTGGGTTACAATTGTTGACACAATGTTATCACATGTTGGGACCACATGTTTATGCATCATTTTAAATTGAATGGTCCGTTTTAGGTCAATAACATTACTGTTGTTTGTCCTCAAATTTAACGGAAAGTTAAGAATCACAACATTTTGCCCAAGTGGGCATGATGCTGTTTGTAGGAGCGATTATTCCTAAGTTATTTTGCCCCAGTGGGCATATATCTTCATGTTTTCACACATCAGTGTTCACACCCTGCAAGGCAAAGAAAACAACATTGATATTCTTATTTATGTTTTTTTAGGTTTTGTTTGATCACAATTATTAAAACATATTAAAATCCATCGGAATGGAGAAATTTCTAGGGCGGCTATCATGGTTCAACATATCAATAAACAATCCTAACTGTATAGATGAATTGCCAACTCATCACCCACATTACGACCCTTAGGCTGTAAAGTGTCATACTGGATGATGTATTTTGACTCCAGTTTTCGGAGCTCCAGCCATCTGTTCCCTCCCCCTCTCTTTTCTCAATGCAGTCAATTACCGTAAATTCAAGAAGGTCAGGGTTTTGTTTGTGTTCTGTGGAAAAATGTCTTGCCATTGGATACTGCTGATTTAAGTTCTTTATTACCCTAAGGTGTTCCAGTATTCGCATTTTTGCTGGTTTGGTCGTACACCCGATATAAAATTTATTGCATGGACAACATAGCGCATAAATCGCAAAATCAGTGTTACAATGAAGATGTTTAATGATTTTATGCGGTTCATGATTCAATGACAATTTGAGTGTTTTACAATTGTGGCTATGCCTGCAGGCCTTACATTTCCGACACGGAAAAAACCCTTGGATCATGTTAACTTTCTTAGGTTCCTTAATCAAAGTGGAGGTTAGACAGTCTTTTAGTGATTTTGCCTTCTTGTAAGTTATTGCAGGTTTTTCATTGAGTACCTCCTTTATATCGCTGTCTAATTTCAACACGTCCCAGTATTTAGTAAGACTGCGACGGACCTGCCATGCCTGACTATCGTATGTAGTAATGAATCTTATTTGTTCCTCATTTTTGTCATGTTTTTTGGGGATAAGTAGATCTTCTCTGCTGAGTGAATCAACTCGATCCTCTGCCTGTTTAATTACGGATCGACTGTATCCCCTTTCCAAAAATCTTTTAATCATACAGTTTTTTTCAAGTGTGTATCCTTCTGGCGTGTTACAGTTACGCTTGGCTCTCTCTATATATATATATATATATATATATATATATATATATATATATATATATATATATATATATATATATATATATATATATATATATATTATTCCAAGTTGCCCTGTGCATAGAGGACGCCACTCCGTAAGGATTGGATTCACTGAATATTTATTCTCGAGTAAACAGAGTTTATTTCCAACAATCCCTGAAGCGTTTCGAGGCAAACATACCTCTTAATCATAGGGAAATAGCAGTGGGTGCACGGCTGCGCACTACAGTCTATTTAATTGTTCATCATAGCATACCGCTCACAGGTGAGTATTCTGACGGCATGCTGGGGGTTGTAGTGCGTTGGTTTTATGCCTCCAGTGGCTGCCGAGCACCAACAACAATATCAGCTTTTTTCAATGTTTTTTAAAGCCCTCCAGTGGGCCTCTGCGTTGAAAGCTGTTTTAGTTTAGAGACAATCCTTGTGCCGCTTTTCCGCCAGCATCATTCCGACGAGCAGACCCGCCTTTCCTTTACGCTGGCGGTGCATCCTCCCACGGCCGGGCTGCCGTGTAGAAAATTATTCCAAGTTGCCCTGTGCATAGAGGACGCCACTCCGTAAGGATTGGATTCACTGATCATTTATTCTCGAGTAAACAGCCTTCCAAACAGAGTTTATTTCCAACAATCCCTGACGCGTTTCGAGGCAAACATACCTCTTAATTATAGGGAAATAGCAGTGGGTGCACGGCTGCGCACTACAGTCTATTTAATTGTTCATCATAGCATACCGCTCACAGGTGAGTATTCTGACGGCATGCTGGGGGTTGTAGTGCGTTGATTTTATGCCTCCAGTGGCTGCCGAGCACCAACAACAATATCAGCTTTTTTCAATGTTTTTTAAAGCCCTCCAGTGGGCCTCTGCGTTGAAAGCTGTTTTAGTTTAGAGACAATCCTTGTGCCGGCACACTGGAGGCATAAAATCAACGCACTACAACCCCCAGCATGCCGTCAGAATACTCACCTGTGAGCGGTATGCTATGTTGAACAATTAAATAGACTGTAGTGCGCAGCCGTGCACCCACTGCTATTTCCCTATGATTAAGAGGTATGTTTGCCTCGAAACGCGTCAGGGATTGTCGAGAATAAATGATCAGTGAATCCAATCCTTACGGAGTGGCGTCCTCTATGCACAGGGCAACTTGGAATAATATATATATATACACGTTTGTGTTCATGACACTTTATGTGAGCAAGCCTCTCTCGAGGTGAAACGCGTCATGGCGATGTTGCAGGCTTTAACTTTGGCACTGAATAAACCACTCTAAGAAACTGCACCTACTTTGTGGTCTCGCTTCCTTCGTTGTTCTGCAGAAGGCGGAGTATACTGCGACCTTTGGACGTATTTGTGACTGGAAGCTTCCTGGTCACAAGCGAGACCCCTTTCCATCTGGGCGACGACACGGCAGGAAGCAGTGGTTCTGTGACCCGGAACCGTTCTCTGACACTCCGGTAGGAGGAAGCTGTGTACGCCCCTGCGAGACAAGCACACGTCTGCCGAGGAAAAGGGGAGCCATCGACACCGGAGGAAAACCGTGGTGTTTGGCAGCCCATTTCCGGGTAAGACAGCGGCAACAGTTGCAGCGGAAAGTGTGCCGTGTGAAGTGCGCGTTGATATTATACAGCGTACGTCACCAGCTGTGTTTCTTAGTTTAAGTGCCTAACATCGACTTGCCACAAATTGCAATGTCTGCCGCAGTGTTGCGGAACAGGGAGCAGCCTGCTGAGTCAGTCTTTGAAAGCCCGGCAGGGGGAGACTCTGTAGCATCCAATCAGCAACCGGAGGGAACTAAAACTAATCCCACCATTAGAGACACTTTCCGTAAGTTGGAGAAACTTTCGAAGAAGGAGCAGGCCAAGTGGTGGGAGAATAAATCCCTCACGCGATACCTGGAGGTTGGGCGGGTCCCTAGGGGTCTTCGCATTACATTAGCCCCGAGCTATGACAATCCGGACCCACACATGCTCGAGGAGTGGGCTACTGCCAACCTGGAGTCATCGGCAAGGCTAATGAGAATCCTTATCAAGTATGCCGAAAGTGACAGATTAAAGCTCCAAACGGAAATTGAGGAAATAGAGGCAGAGCTGGCCAAAAATGATGTTAACAATGAAATGAAAAAAATGAGGGAAGAAATGGAAACTCGACTGGCGAAAGAAGAGGATATCATCAAAAAGCGTAAGGCTTTTAAATTTGAAAGAGACAGGCTTGATTATGTGAATGGACACATCTTCACATTTGTGCGTAAATTCGATGGAATTAAGGCCAAATTTGGCAACACAGGACGTAAAACAAGGGAAACAACGTCCGTGTCTATCTCCTCCGCAGACCTGAGTTCAGCAGCTGAAAGTGAGGCAGAGGAAGGTACCTCTAGAGTCCAGGCACAAGGATTGGGGTTTACAAAACTTACCCCAGCACAGGAGGTAAGCTGCCTGTGCGAAAACAGGAGGGACACTCTGCGCTCAAGCTCACAGCCAAAGGCCCCACAAGGAAACAGAGGGCAAACAGGAAGCGGGCAGAACGCAGGAAATGCAACAAAACCAGGAGGAGAAAAGAAATCAAACAGGGGGAGGTGGAACAGGAAAAGAGGACAAACAGCGGCGCCCCCTCAGTAATTAACCTCACCGACACAGTTTTAACCACCAAGGAAACCTCCATCTTGTCTTTGGGACTATCATATTGCCCCCCCAGAGACTTTAATTACGTCGACACCCGTATGGATGTTTTCAGATATGTGAGAAAACTGAAGCTTAATAAATTCCATCGCCAACACTCCTACAAAAAATCTAAAGCGACTCTGCCAACCAGCCCGTCGATACTAACAGCTAGTGAAGGCATGGAAATGCAAGAAATATGGGAGTTGCAATGTGAAAATGTGGGAGCTCCTGCGCCAACTGATGAAATCGGCGGCAGGGGCATCAGTACAACTCCATTTAAGCCTAAATCCACTTTCCTCCCAGTATCTATTCACGACAATCTGGATGTATACCACGAGCTCGTCATTGGTGATTTGAAAAAACTTTACACTGCCTCCAACAATAAAGAGAAAGTCATCAATAGAAAGAACGCCTGCTATTACAATCTGGTTAAAAAATTGAAAAACGACGACAAAGTCATAGTCAAGCCTGCCGACAAGGGCGGCAATATTGTCCTTTGGAAGCGGGAGGAGTACATCAAGGAGGCAGAACTCCAATTGGGCGATATTGACTGCTACAAGAAGAGCAATCTTTCAATTGTAAAAGCGGCGTGGGCTGACCAGAATTCAAAGCTAATGGCATGGCGTAGCAGTGGTCTCATCTCATTCGATAAATTCAAATACCTAAAGAAGGACCATCCAGTGATCCCCAGTTTCTACCTTCTACCAAAGGTGCACAAGGATCCCCTTGTGCCCCCTGGCAGGCCTATAATATCGGCCATAGACAGCTCTACGGAATGTATTTCCCGCTATATAGACTACTTTTTACAGGAGTGGGTAAAGAACTTAGGTTCTTATGTAAAGGACACAACTGACTTTTTGTGTAAACTGGCTTCAATTGCCTGGGATGATGAACTCCTACTTATTATCATGGATGTATCTTCTTTATATACATCAATCCGACATCGTGATGGTATTAAGGCTGTTGAACACTACCTTGGTAAACGCCCCATTGAATGCATACAACATAACAAAATGATTGTTGGTATGTTAAAGATCTGTTTGGAACAAAATTTCTTTGTTTTCAATAACCAAATATACCAGCAAATGAGGGGTGTGGCCATGGGGGCTTGCTTCTCCCCGAGCTTTGCTTGCCTCCATATGGGGCTTTGGGAGGAGCAAGTCCTGATGGGTGAGCACATGGAAATAATGCGACACAAGGTTGTGCTCTACCTAAGGTATATTGATGACCTGTTTTTCATTTGGATGGGAACACATGATGAGGCTACTGAGTTTGCAAACCTGTTGAATGTAAATAATCTGAACTTGAAATTCACATCACACATTGACAAGGAAAAGGTTACTTTCCCAGATGTGGAGGTATATGTCAGGGAGGGAACTCTGCAAACTAGACTGCATAGAAAGGCGACTGCTGGCAATACGGTTCTGCACGCCAGCAGTCAGCATCCCCAACACCTGATCCGCAGCATCCCCTACGGGGAGATGCTAAGATTGCGGAGAATTTGCAGTTCCGATTTGGAATGCGATCTGGCACAACAAGCCAGTAAGGCGAGATTCCTGCAAAGAGGGTATAGTAGTACTCTGATAGAAGGAGCTATTAGGCGTACCAGGAACATCTCGAGGGAAGATGCACTCATGCCAAAAACAAAACCCAATGCAGAAGGGGATAACAATGAGCGTATTACATCTAGAGCCATTGTGACCTATAGTAACCAGCACTCCCAGATTAGAAAGATTCTGAACAGAAATTGGAATCTGGTCAAGGGTGACCCTATCATAGGGGACCTGGTACCAGACAAACCAAGCATAACATTTCGCAAATCTCCTAGCCTTGCTAGTTCCCTAGTCAATAACATGCTAGAACCCACCAAGTCCTGGATGGATAACATCACTGGCTTCAAAAAGTGTCTTACCTGTAAGGCATGTCGCCACGGAGTCAACAAAACCCAGGTCCAACGTCCCTTCTCAGATAAACCCTTTGTTATCAACAAAAGATTAACTTGCAAGACAGAATATGTTGTCTATGTCTTGCAATGCCCTTGTGGATTGCAATATGTTGGGAGCACACGCCCACCTGCACACAAGCGCATACTGCAACACTTAAGGGCAATCTCTGGGAAGGATCAGGCCTATCCAGTGGCCAGACACTTTGAAGCCATGCATGGAAGTGATCCCAGTAGCCTACAGTACTTCCTGGTTGACACAGTGTTGCCTCTGAAAAGAGGGGGTAACCGGGACGCAAAACTGCGCCTCCTGGAAACCAGATTCATTCTTGAATTCAACACTAAGAGCCCGGGAGGTCTTAATAATAGCGAGGATCTTTATACTTGCCTCTAGTTGAACATAACATATTCTTCCCCCCAAGTACCTTTCTGGATGTATATAGTAAATCCCCCCTACACTGAGTCTTTACGTGCTTTCATCTGACTCTGCTACCTGCTGTTAACTGTAGCATGTTTTTAATCATTAGTATAAACACTAAATTCACTTTACAAACACTTTTTTGCTCTGCAGTAACTAAAAGAGGTTGCTTTATAAAGTGCACATTTTTATTATGACCACTTTGTGAGATTGCATTATATATGCCCACTTGGGCACAATATTTTTTCATTAGTGAAGGCTGATGCGTGCAGTGATGATAAATGAAGGTTCCTTAAACTATATGTGCCATATATACTGAATTATTTTTTTATGTATATATATGTAGGTATGGTCATTGAGTTTACCAATTATGGTCAAATATTTCTTAACCATGTGTGTATATATATGAAATATGACTCATTTACAGTTTAATTAAGACTTATATTTTTGTAATCATGTATATATGTATATAGAATGAAATCTATTTATATTTATATAAGACATTATAGGAACAATGACTACACTCAACCATTGCGTTTTTTGCACATTGGAACCCTTCGGGCACTATGCCCTTTATCTTGACCTGAATGAATGAAGTATGTCTTCACTTTCCATGATTTTTTGAAAAAAATGCAATTTGCACAGGTGTAATCAATTATGTACTTGCACTTTAAAACCCTCGTTTGTGTTCATGACACTTTATGTGAGCAAGCCTCTCTCGAGGTGAAACGCGTCATGGCGATGTTGCAGGCTTTAACTTTGGCACTGAATAATCCACTCTAAGAAACTGCACCTACTTTGTGGTCTCGCTTCCTTCGTTGTTCTGCAGAAGGCGGAGTATACTGCGACCTTTGGACATATATATATATATATATATATATATATATATATATATATATATATATTCACTGAAAAAACCATAGGTTATAGACCATATATAGTTAGGAATTAGCATTTACAAAACCTTATTTTACTCACACAAAACCATTGAAATTCGCATATATAGTTAGTTGCACTAACTATATATCGCGCACCCGCAATCCACTGCTGATGATGTCACATATTACATCATTCATGACATGGTCAGTGACATCACTGATGACATCACTGATGACATCTCAAATGACATCACTGATGACATCACTGATGACAACATCCAGTGACTGTATGTTTCTGTAAAGGTAAAATATGTCTTACATATTGAAGAATGAGTGGATGTATAAGTGTCTGGATGAAGGATTTAGTAGGTGCATGACTGACTGTATGAGTGAGTGATTAAATGTGTCTCACTGAGTACATGGGTTAGTGACTAAACTGTCTTAATTTGTGCATCATTATGTCTGTTGTTCTGTAAACTGCTGCATGTGTTGATCAGTAGCTATATGAGTAACTATATGGGTTATTGTTTGGTTGCCCAAGTATTTGTATGGGAGACTGAGTGTGTGTGTGGGTGGCTGAGAGGTGTGTGACTCTGTGCATAGATGTGTGAGCAGTTGATTCACTAGGTGTAAGAATTCAAGAGTGCATGTTGAAACAGCTATATGGGCGGTTGACTGTGTGCATGGGTGTGTTGCTGAGTGAATGGATATCTCAGTGCTACATGTCCAAGTAAGTACATATGTAAAACACAGTGCATGTGAGAGTTGGCATATATAAATGACTATACATGAGAGCCAGTGAATGTGCGAGTGGATGTATTGATCATTGTGTACTTGTATCAGTGATTGTACAATTGAGTAAGTTAGTGTTAGTATATGTTTGAATAAGTAAGGTGTTTTGTGTATAACTGTATAGTTGAGGAAATGGAAGTGTGATTGATTCTTTGCATGACTGACTAGGTGTGTGAGTAACTCCATGGATGAGTGGAAGTGTGTGAGTGTCTGTATAGGTGTATGAGTGCATATGATAGTGTTGTATTGATGAGTGACTATATGTATGAGTGATTCTATGGGTGAATGAGTGAATGTGTGTGTAGACCTAGGAATCAGTGAGTGCGTATGTAGTAACTAGTATTGGTGTGTCAATGGTTTCAAGAATGGTAGTCTGTATTTAACAGTGGGTGTATCAAAGGTTATATTAGAGTGTGAGGAGGTGCATCGTATTATCACATGAATGATATCATCAGTGATGTGATCAGTGATGTCAAATGAGATGTCATCAGTGATGTCATCAGTGATGTCACTTGAGATGTCATCAGTGATGTTATCAGTGATGTCACTGACCATGTCATGAATGATGTAATATGTGACATCAGCAGTGGATTGCGGGTGCGAAAAATATAATTAGTACAACTAACTATATAGGAGCAATTTCAATGGTTTTTTTAAGGCTAATCCCTAACTATATAAGGCCTGAAACCTATGGGTTTTTAAGTGAATTTGCAAGGTTTTTAAAATGCTAATTCCTAACTATATAAGGCCTGAAACCTATGTTTTTTTAAGTGAATTTGCAAAGTTTTTTAAATGCTAATTCCTAACTATATAAGACCTGAAACCTATAGTTTTTTAAGTGAATTTGAAAGGTTTTTTAAATGCTAATTCCTAACTATATAAGGCTTGAAACCTATGTTTTTTTCAGTGAATTTGCAAGGTTTTTTAAATGCTAATTCCTAACTATATCAGGCGTGAAACCTATATTTCTTTCAATAAATTTCAAAGGTTTTGTAAATGCTAATTCTATTAGCGGATAACGTTTATATATGTTATTATCCTTCTGGGACCACCTGAGCAGCCATCTTGTTTCTCAGGAGAAGTGAGGCACAAGAGAGCACAAAACAAGAGTGGAAAACGCAAAAAGGGGGCAGGGTTGAGACCCCCTGACCCCCTAGCCCTTCTCAGGGGGTCCCAGAAGGACCACCAAGGGCAACATTTTTTCTTTTTTTAAATCGCACTGTACGCACGGGGTACGCGTACCGCATGCGTACGGTGCGCGTACTCCGTGATTTTTTCGATTTTTTATTTTTTTTGCCCTTGGGGGTCCTTTTGAGACCCCCTGAGAAGGGCTAGAGGGTTGGGGGGTCTCTACCCTACCACCTTTTTGTGTTTTCCACTCTTGTTTTGGGCTCTCTTGTGCCTCAGTTCTCCTGAAAATCAAGATGGTGGCCAAGACTTCCTGGTTTGGACAGTTTGGAATGTTGACAGTCGACTGCCAGCCAATCAGAAACTCGCTCGCACACATAAGGGTACGCGTACGTACACGTACGGTACGCGTACAGTACGCGTACAGTATGCGTACGGTGCGCTTACGGTGAGCGCATATAGATATATAATTTGCTCAAATTCAATTTCCTCAACAACTTCTGTAGGGATTTTCACCAAGTATAGAAAAGACACTACTGCATACGTGTCTCTACCATTTTGCCAAGTTTGGTGTAACTCCATTCAGCCGTTCGGGCTGTAGCCGTGTCTGAAGGTCCCATAGAAAATGCCATTTGAAAAATTTCAAATTCAATTTTCTCAAGAACTACTGGAGAGATTCTCACCAAACATAGCAAAGGCACATCTGCATACCAGGCCCTGCCATTTTACAAAGTTTGGTGTAATTCCATTCAGCCGTTCGGGCTGTAGCCGTGTCTAAAGGACCCTATGGAATCTAACATGGGGAAAACACGTATTGGGACCCCCGCTTCGGCCCCCGCTTGATGAATCCCCCTGAAACTTTCAGGGAAGTGGTGGAGCAGAGCTGGCCAAAATTCTGGAAAATTACACACAGATTCCTCAATCGGCGTCAAAGTTATTCCCAATAGAATGTTAAGCGCATATAGATATATAATTTGCTCAAATTCAATTTCTCAACAACTACTGGAGGGATTTTCACCAAATATAGAAAAGGCACTACTGCATTCCTGTTGCCAGCATTTTGCCAAGTTTGGTGCAATTCCGTTCAGTCGTTCGGGCTGTAGCCGTGTCTAAAGGTCCCATAGAAAATGCCATTTGAAAAATTTCAAATTCAATTTTCTCAAGAACTACTGAAGGGATTTTCACCAAATATACAAAAGGCACTGCTGCATACCAGTCCCTACCATTTTGCCAAATCTGGTGTAATTCCGTTCAGCCGTTCGAGCTGTAGCCTTGTCAGAATGTCCCTATGGAAATTAACATGGGGAAAACACGTTTTGGGACCCCCCTTTCTTCTCAGTCCCCGCTTGATGAATCCCCCCGAACCTTTCAGGGAAGGAGGAGAGCGCAGCGAGGCACATTTCAGGAAAATTACAGGCAGATCCCTCAATCGGCGCCAAAGTTATTCCCAATAGAATGTTCGGAATTTCCTATAGTAACTAGGTCCTAACTGTATATACCTACTGGTTATCGCCAGAAGGTAATATGTATATATATATATATATATATATATATATATATATTACCTACTGGCTATCGCCAGTAGGTATATATAGTTAGAATTTTTTCTCTATGGGACTTTTGAAAATTCTATGTCTAATAACTTTGGCGTTTGTGGACGGAATCGGCTGAAATTTTCAGGAAAATGGCACATTTTGTTTCTGAGCAGCCCCTGAAAATTTGGTGGGGTTTCGTCAAGGGGGGGCTGAGAAAAAAGGGGGGTCCCAAAACGCGTTTTTCCCATTCATTTTTCCATAGGGCGGTTGGACTCACTTTTAGCTCGAACGGCTGAATGGATTTGCACGAAACTTGGCAAAATTGTAGGGACTGTTAGCCCGATGTGCCTTTGCTAGGTCTCAATATATGTGCTCCAGTAGTTTTTGAGAAATTAACGTTCAAACCAAGATATATATCTGTAACAGCGCTCTGGGCAGCGATCCGGTCCGCTTACTTTTCGCTTATCGGAACTTTGCGCGCAGAAAGCTGATTGGCTCTCCGGTGTCTGTCAACATTCTAAACAGTCCGGAGCGGACGCCATCTTGTCTCTCGGTAGGATCGAGAGAGAAGAAGAGGTGGAAAACGAAAGGGGAATTTAATGAAAGGGGGCAAGGTATCCCCCTCTTGACCCCCTAGGAATGTTGTTGGGGTTATTAAAGGGTCCCGTGGGGAAAATAAAAAAAAAATGATTTTTCACGGTAGAAGCGCGGCCGCGAACTGGTAGCGAAACGGGAATTCGCCATTTTGTGCTTCGTTAATTAAATTACTAGTTATAAGTGGGTGCGGGAGACGTATCCTAATCCCCTATGTTTCCTGAGGGTGGCTGAGGAGGCTGATATATGTTGATACATCTCTTCCAGCGGCTGTGCGTGAGCTTTTTTTTTTTTTTGCTGCGTGACAGTCCGGAGCGGCCGCCATCTTGTCTCTCGGTAGGATCGAGAGAGAAGAAAAGGTGAAAAACTAAGGGGGAATTTAATGAAAGGGGGCAAGGTATCCCCCTCTTGACCCCCTAGGAATGTTGTTGGGGTTATTAAAGGGTCCCGTGGGCAAAATAAAAAAAAAATTATTTTTCACGGTAGAAGCGCTTCACGGGCCGCGAACTGGGCCGCAAACTGGTAGCGAAACGGGAATTCGCCATTTTGTGCTTCGTTAATTAAAGTACTAGGTATAAGGGGGTGCGGGAGACGTATCCTAATCTCCTATATTTCCTGAGGGTGGCTGAGGAGGCTGATATATGTTGATACATCTCTTCCAGCGGCTGCGCCATCTTGCCTTTTTTTGAATGCCACAATTTTGTCGTGCACGGCAGCCATTTTAGATGCCAGGCTGGTCCCAGGCTATCACCTAACCCTGCGGATGTAGTTTATGGCCCCAGCTGTAGAGAATTCAGACATGCCAATCCTCCTGATTCAGGCATGTGAGTACTGATTTCAGTGCTAGTCTCCCGCCTCCCGATTTCTGCAAGCAAAAACCCGGGGGCATATTACGAACAACTAGCGATAATTTTTGTCTCTAACTTGTTTAGAGACAAAAATTATCGCCGCACATCGGCGATTTTTATCGCAGATAAACCTTGCTATTATCGCAGAAAAGTCAGCGATATTCATGTATTATCGATCTAATGCTCTTAGCCATGTTATCCACCTCCCATTGGATAACATGGCTAAGAACTGCTCAGGGCAGGTGAAAAGTCAGCGATATTCATGTATTATCGATCTAATGCTCTTAGCCATGTTATCCACCTCCCATTGGATAACATGGCTAAGAACTGCTCAGGGCAGGTGTTAGATTTTGGAGATATTCGCGCTTAGCGCGAATATCTCCAAAAGTTGGTAATAGAAGGTAGCGATGTTAGGGACTGTTTCCAGTCGCTAACATCTTGGCACGCCACTTTGCATGTCATTAGTGATAAGTATCACTGACATGCAAAGTGGGGCCCAAGATGGTCGCTATCTCCTTTTAGCTGTCACTAACTGGTGTTAGCGACAGCTTGGTAATAGGGAAATAATTTTATCTCCGCTTTCATGGTTTTTAAAGCCAAAAAAGCGGAGATAAACCCCCTTGATAATATGCCCCACGATTCCTTGGGGGTTTCAGCTGACAAGGCTTGGTATTGTGTTACATGGTAATTTTTCCATGAAACGTCAGAGGGTCGATGCAGGGGTTCTAGAAGAGGTGATAAACCATTTAAGCCTCATGAACAAGCGCATGGTCTTTTAAAGATTTGTGAAGTACTCGGGGCGGCGGTGTGTGTGTGCCCTCTTTCAGGAGCGGGCGGGGGGGCACTGCCAGCAACTTGCCAGGTCAGGTAGTGTTCAACACGTGCATCACCCTTTCTCTGCCTGCTATTGCGCTCCATGCTTCGGAAAGGTAAGAAAAAGAACGTGCATTTGAGTTTGAAATGTCCGATCCTGCAGCAGCACACTTCCAAAGCCCACACATGACAATAACCCGATTCAAGGCCCCATTCACCCGTTTTAAAAAAAATAGATAACACTCCAACAAAGTAAGGTTATAAAACTTTATTAAATACTAACTTTAACGAACGGAACAAAAACTAAAAACATTTAAACATTTCTCAATACAAAAAGCAACAATGGTTAGAAGCTGTCTTTTGTGCGAATAGTCCCAAGGCAGCACAACGTGCAGAGTTCTGGACGGCACCCAGGTGATGTCGCCTGGGTGCCGCACTGGTTTAGGGATCCTACAATGCTGCTCCGAAAATTGGCGTGGGGCGTCCCGGGTGGGGCGGGGGGAGGCCTCGTCAGTAGCGGTCTGTTGTGCGAATAGTCCCAAGGCAGCACAACGTGCAGAGTTCTGGACGGCACCCAGGTGATGTCGCCTGGGTGCCGCACTGGTTTAGGGATCCTACAATGCAGCACAGAAAAACAGCGTGGGGCGTCCCGGGTGGTGCGGGAGGAGGCCTCGTCAGTAGCGGTCTGTGTCCAGTGTCACATGGCTGACACAACATGTACGACAGGCACCCAGGTGATGTCCAGTAAACTGCCGCACTGGTTTTGGTATCCTACAATGCTGCTCCGAAAATTGGCGTGCGGCGGCCCGGGGGGGGGGCGTGGGGGAGCCGGCGTGAACGGGCCTCCCCAGGTGGCGGCCATCTAGCTGAGTTGCGCTCGCTCTTGCGGCCACAGCGTCTCGCTCACCATGTTGTTGAGTTGCTCCCACTCTTGCAGTGCAGCGATAGGCGGCTGCCACATGGCTCTTAAAATGGCGGACAGCTCCTCGGTTTTAGGCCTGGTCCACTGAAATGGTCCTGGGACACTTTGGAACTCGGACGCTTGCCTGCTAGGGCTTGGGTTCCATTCTCGAAAAGCGTCCCCTCAGCCGTGAAGATTGTATAAAAGTCTTGGGGGCCCCCGACTCCCGCAGGCTTCCGGTGGGGAGCGGCTGCCATGATTGCTCGCGGAATGACCACGACGGAGCCACGAGATGGTGGTGCTCTCATGCTGACGCCAGCTTCAGTCTGAATGATCCAGAAACAAGGTGGGGCTTTCATCGTTTGGGAAAAAAAAATGTTCTAAACCAATGAAAAGTGTTATTTTTAGGTCATATGACCAAGCCTTCCATCTTTAGGAAACCAAAAGTAAAATGAACCAATGAAAAGTTTTATAAACAAGTCACATGACCTGTTATGCGGCATAGGGCTACAAAAAGCGTAGAAAATCCGTTGGCACGTGAGGCGGCGTCAGTAGCGGACCGATGTGCGAATAGGCCAAAGGCAGCACAACGGGCCGAGATCCGGATGGTACCGAGGTGGTGTCCAGCAAATTGCCGCACTGGTGTGGCCATCCTACAATGCTGCGCCGAAAGACGGCGTGTCCAGCTGAGTTGCGGTCACTGTTGCGGTACAGTGACTCGAACGCGCCGAGATGCGGATGGCACCGAGGTGGTGTCCAGCAAATTGCCGCACTGGTGTGGCCATCCTACAATGCTGCGCCGAAAGACGGCGTGTCCAGCTGAGTTGCGGTCACTGTTGCGGTACAGTGACTCGAACGCGCCGAGATGCGGATGGCACCGAGGTGGTGTCCAGCAAATTGCCGCACTGGTGTGGCCATCCTACAATGCTGCGCCGAAAGACGGCGTGTCCAGCTGAATTGCAGTCACTGTTGCGGTACAGTGACTCTAACGCGCCGAGATCCGGATGGCACCGAGGTGGTGTCCAGCAAATTGCCGCACTGGTGTGGCCATCCTACAATGCTGCGCCGAAAGACGGCGTGTCCAGCTGAGTTGCGGTCACTGTTGCGGTACAGTGACTCGAACGCGCCGAGATCCGGATGGCACCGAGGTGGTGTCCAGCAAATTGCCGCACTGGTGTGGCCATCCTACAATGCTGCGCCGAAAGACGGCGTGTCCAGCTGAGTTGCGGTCACTGTTGCGGTACAGTGAGTCGAACGCGCCGAGATCTGGATGGCACCGAGGTGGTGTCCAGCAAATTGCCGCACTGGTGTGGCCATCCTACAATGCTGCGCCGAAAGTCGGCGTGGGGTGCCCCGTTGGTTTATGAGGTGATGTCAGTAGTGGACCGATGTGTGAATAGGTCGGAACCAGCACAAGGCGCCCTGCACTGTTGAGCCTTTTTCAATGCCTGTTTTTTGTTGTTTCCCCTCCATCAAAAACAAAACAAAAATACAAGGCGCCAAGATCCGAATGGCAAGTCCTGGATGTTGAGTGCCTCAGTTGAGAGTTCTGAGCAGTGCTTGTAAGACTGTCTGAAGCTTATTTGCACCTGCTGCAGCTTCACTAGGTCCGGCGGAACTTTTTGCCTTTTCCTTTCTGCTTCTTTTCCTACAATGCGTTTCATCTGAAGACACGACCAGGTCCCTGAATGTGTGCAGGGGGACGCTATTGATTGAATGAAAATGGCGGCTTGACACAAAGCTGACTCAAGCGTTACTGTTGGTGCTATACAGACAAAAATTGGTTTTCAGTTTGTACATTCTTCAGGTTTTTTTTTCCATCCAAGTCTGATTGAGAGTTTGTAGAAAAATGGCTTCAGATTTTCCACATACTACTCTTCAACATTCTTCCTAAATGTAACAATGTGAAACTCGAGAACGGCTGTTTCTGTTTCCTTTCAAAATGCTGCCACCAATATTTTCTGAATGGAAGACACCATCTTGTAGCATAAAGGGCCGAAAGGGGTTCTGGTCTGGCCGATGGTTGGTGGAGACATTTTGACTTTATCTTGGACCTGCCCGGCCTCGCCCAAAATGGCGCCGGTATAAATGGGACTCGTAACTCCTTGCCCGCAAATGTATATCTAGAAAATGTTATTGTAAGTGGCCCTGTCGTATTTTAATTACAAAATGTACGTCCACCGATTCCGCAACTGTTAGACACCTTTGTTCTTGTCACCTAATGGCCCGCTCGTTACGTTCTTCTACAGTGTAAATGTCTCCTCATCATATACGATTTCAGTTTGCTCCGTGGCCGGCCCACGTGGTTATAGGCCCGTATTTGTATACTGACATTTTCACAATAAAGGTTTTTAAAACAAAACACGGTAGTAGTATTTACATTTGTAAAGTTTTTACTTTTAGTGACTGTTTTCGAATCAGTAAAAGGCAAGTGAAATAAAGCAGTCCAATTACATGACGGATAAAAGGTATAATATGTAGGAACGCAGTAAAGATAAATGGTCAAGGGCAGTTGTGTTTTTCATGTCTGCAACATAAAGTGATCGATAAGAATCTGATAATCAGGCGTATCGGCGACTAAGACAGCAGGCCGAATCTCTTTTACTCAACGGCTCCGTCATGGAAGGAAGAAACGCCCTTTTTCTCGAAAAAGGAATATATTTTACTTGCAAGACAGTTGTAAATTTTCCGGGAAAGTACATTAGCCTGGAATATTATAACATATGTTTGAAAAAAAAATATTGTTCGAAAATAATAAAAAGCGTAATTTTTAGGTCATATGACCAAGCTTTTCATCATTAAATTAACAAAAGTAAAATGAACCAATGAAAAGTTTTATTAACAAGTCACATGACCTGTTATGCTTACGTTACGCGCTGCGCGCCGCGCCTCGGATCACTTCCGGGTGCGCTAACGCGGCGTGTCATAAAACGCATTACGCGACAACGTAGGTCAAGAATATAGTCTAAATGTCTCCACCAACCAGCGTTCAGAACACAACCCCTTTCAGCAGTCCAAAAAGTTCTGTTAAATGACAACAGAGGGGACAGGCAACAAGAACCATCAGTCAAAGAGGGGAGGGCAAGTTCTTCTCTTCCGGGTCATGTTGGGGCGCTACCGGAACTGATCGAATTGGTAGTCTATAGTGTTTCTGGATGTTTCAGACTAAAGCTGGCGTCAGCATGAGACCACTACCATCTCGTAGCTCCGTCGTGGCCATTCCACGAGCAATCATGGCAGCCGCTCCCCACCAGAAGCCTGCGGGAGTTGGAGGCCCCCAAGACTTTTGTAGAATCTTCACGGCTGAGGGGACGCTTTTCGAGAATGGGACCCAAGCCCTAGCAGACAAGCGTCCGAGTTCCAAGGTGTCCCAGGGCCATTTTAGTGGACCAGGCCCAAAACCGAAGAGCCGGCCGCCATTTTGAGAGTCCTGTGGCAGCCGCCTATTGCTGCACCGCAAGAGCGGGCGCATCTCAACTACATGGTGAGCGAGACGCTGTAGTCGCAAGAGCGGGCGGTAAACAGCTGAATGGCGGAAGAGGCACAGTGTAGCAAAAGCGGGCGGAATGGCAACTAAAACGATAAAGGGGCGCCCCACTACAGCTTGTCTTCAGGTCAAACGGATTGTGGGACAAGGTCCAGAATTGAAGAGTCATCAAAAGGCAAAAAGTTCCGCCGGACCCCGGGAGCCGGCCGCCTATGTCGGGGGCGATCTCAGGCTACACCAGTGCTATAAGACTTGGGGAGGGTGTCGGAGCCAAGCGTCTTCTCCGAGTCCATGGCCATCACACCGCCCCTCAGGGGCCTCCGTCAAGCTGTTTAGGAAGGTAACATATCACATTGTTTTCTAATGCAGTCAGGTCCACAAACGACACTCACTTACTTTGAGAATAGTGAAGCTGCAGTAGGTGGAAATAAGCTTCAGACAGTGTTACAAGCACTGCTCAGAACTCTTAACTATGGCACCCAACATCCAGAACTTATGCTATTTGAGAATGGTAGTGACATCGAAGCATCTCAGGGACCAAAACCATTAACGTACTTTCACGTATGAAAATCTTACTTGGGGAGGGGGCAGGAGCGAAGCGCCCCCTCCCAGTCAGTGCCACCACACCGTATGTTGAAAATCTGAAGCCATCGTTCTACAAAGTCAACCAAACTTGGATTGAAAAATCTAGAAAAATGTACAAACTGAAAACCAGTTTTGGTCTGCATAGCATCAGTAGCAACGCTTGAGTCAGCTTTGTGTCAAGCCGCCATTTTGATTCAACAAAGCACAGGCATTGAAAAAGGCTGAAATTCAGAACTCTAAACTATGGCACCCAACATCCAGGAGCTTGTCATCCGGATCTTGGAGCCTTGTGCTGTTTTCGATCTATTCACACATCGGTCCACTACTGACATCATCTTATAAACCAACGTTATGTAAATAGTTTTTTAATAAAATGTTTTACCCTGTTTCTTTGCTGGTGTGTTGTCTATATTTTTAATATTTGCATAGGGTTTGTCGTTATTTTGTGCGGGATGGGTGATGGAGCCGAGCTGTCTTGCAGCCCTCATGGTGTGGAGCTCAGTTCATCTCACTATTTTCGTATTTCTCATGAAGGGTTGTTCCTAATATTTCTATTTTAGCAAGGTCAAAAAGAGATCCAATTAGTGGCCTACTGATTTTGCTCGATTACTTTTATTTTTTTACACGATTTTTCACTATCTGCAAAGACTAAACAGAGTATTGCGACTTTGTGCTTGTTTGTAAATAGAGAATGATCCAAAGAGAACCAATTCTAAAACAGTAAATGCTTGGACAACAATCAATCAAATGGAGAGACAAGGAGGCACGACGGATTACAACGGGGGTAAAGGCCTGCGTTAACTACCCTTCAGTTTCTGCAAAGAGAGAGTACTACTAAGACAAAAGAGGGGAGGGGGGGGGGGTGCAGCGTTCAAAGCACATCAGCGTGCATAAATACGAAAATGTTTTTATCTATCACGTACTTGACATTTTAAAGCTTTTCATATTTGCTATCAAAAAACCAATGAAATTCACAGAAAAAAACATAGGTTATAGTGGATATATAGTTAGGAATTTGCATTTAGAAAACCTTGAAAATTCAATGAAAAAACCATTGTTTTTAGGCCATATATAGTTAGGAATTAGCATTTACAAAACCTTATTTTACTCGCATAAAACCATTGAAATTCCATATATAGTTAGAAGCGCTAACTATATATCGCGCACCCGCAATCCACTGCTGATGATGTCACATATTACATCATTCATGACATGGTCAGTGACATCACTGATGACATCACTGATGACATCTCAAATGACATCCCTGATGACAACTCAAATGACATCACTGATGACATCTCAAATGACATCACTGATGACATCACTGATGACAACTCAAATGACATCACTGATGACATCTCATTTGTCATCACTGATCACATCACTTATGTGATAATACAATGAACCTCTTCAGACTCTAATATAACCTTACATACACTCAGTATAAACAGACACTCACAGACTGTCACTCATCCATGGAGTTACTCACACACCTAGTCAGTCATGCAAAGAATCAATCACACCTCCATTTCCTCAACTATAAAGTTATACACATCTTACTTATTCAAACATATAATAACACATATTTATTCTCTTATATAATCCCTGATACAAGCTCACAGTGATCGATACAGCCACTCACACATTCACTGGCTCTTATGTTCAGTTATTTATATATCTCAACTCTCACATGTATTGTGTTTTACATACGTACTTACTTGCACATGTAGCAATGAGAAATCCATTCACTCACCAACACACCCATGCATAGTCAACCGCCCATATAGCTGTTTCCACATGCACTCTTGAACTCATACTCCTAGTGAATCAACTGCTTACACATCTATGCACAGAGTCACGCACCTCCCAGCCACCCACACACACACTCAGCCTCCCATTCAAATACTTGGGCAACCAATCAATAACCCATATGGCCACTCTTATAGCTACTGATCAACACATGCAGCAGCTTACACAACAACAAACATACTGATGCACAAATTAAGACAGTTTAGTCACTAACCCATGCACTCAGTGAGACACATTTAATCACTCACTCATACAGTCAGTCATGCACCTACTAAATTCTTCATCCAGACACTTATACATCCACTCATTCTTCAATATGTGAAACATATTTAAACTTTACAGACACATACAATCACTGGATGTTGTGATCAGTGATGTCATCAGTGATGTCATTTGAGATGTCATCAGTGATGTCATCAGTGATGTCACTGACCATGTCATGAATGATGTAATATGTGACATCATCAGCAGTGGATTGCGGGTGCGCGATATATAGTTAGCGCTTCTAACTATACATGGAATTTCAATGGTTTTATGCGAGTAAAATAAGGTTTTGTAAATGCTAATTCCTAACTATATATGGACTAAAACCAATGGTTTTTTCATTGAATATATATATATATTTTTTTTTGCACGAAGATGTAAATAACGAAGTTCTATGGTATCAATCATTCTATATGAATAGTGTATATATGGTAGTCTAAATAATTATTTCAGTCAACTGTCGAACACACTTTTTTATATTTGCACGGTGCACTTTATTTGTCGCCATTTTGGAACAGGAAGAGAGAAATGAGTAAATGCACACTCAGTAATGGCCGCCATGTAAACAAACCATGTACCATCTTCTATGTCTACTAACAGCAAAGGCGGACTGTTTAAAATGGCGAAAATGTCTGTTCACAAACGACACTGACGAAGCCTTGAGCGAAACGCGTCTGTCGGGGGTGTAGGGGGTTCGGAAACAAAATAAAAAAGAATAACACCTCATCCGAGTGCTGGCCGTTTTTTTTGGTACAGAATACCAGAATTGTGGGATGATATATATATATATATATATATATATATATATATATATATATATATATATATATATATATATATATATATATATATATATATATATATATATATATATATATATCCTACTGGCGGTTGTTTTGTTTTGTATATTATAGCTTGTGTATGGTGTTTAGGGGGTGTTATAGATGGAGTGCAAAGGTAAATTTGTGCGTATCAAATCAATTCGGGATTAGTGAAGTGCTTACTCCTACGGGTCTAATGGTGCTGGGGGGATTAAACTGAGTTGCTGATGGACTCGGGGTAAAGCTGTTGAACTACTGACCCCTACCAGTCTGAAAGTGCGGGATACGGAAATTAAGTGAGGTATTGCGTAGAGTGTGATACTGTTAAATTGAGCTGCTGCTGCAGTCGGGGATGAAACTGTGAGCCTAAACTGTGTGTGCTATGCTGTGAAGTCATGTGCTCTGGGCGCTGTGTCCCACCTGTCCAACCTGTATATGGTGCTTAGGTGGTGTTGTATAGGGAGTGCAAAGGTAAATCAATACGGTATTTGTAAAGCACAAACTACTCACCGCTATGGGTGAGTAGAGCCGGGGATCAAAGCGAGAGCTCTGTGCTGGAAAGTGAGATGGTCTGGCTGCTGCACCACAGCTGTGTGGAGAAAACGTTTTGGTGAGGTCCGGGAGTTGTCGTTAAAATAAAAGGCCTAAGTTGTAAGTTATAGGGTGGCTCTAAAAAGAGACCTTGTGTTCATTAGTTGGAGCTACACATAAGTGCGGATGCACAGCTTCAAGTTATTCAGGAAAACTCAATTTCCCTGATCTGTGAAGTGTACTCCATCACTTCTGTACATATCCCCCATAACAAAACTTATGTTGTTGTTGCATATAGACCCCATTTTGTGGTCTTTGAGGTATGCAGACACAGCTTTGTTCCCTTTCTTCTGAGATTTTTCAATCTGACGACAAAATTGTTTGGACTATTTCCACTTTTGTCTTTGGGATATAATGGAATATACAAAGGCAGTTTGATGCAAAAGTAACATCAAATATCCAAAGGTGTCCATTATAAGCATTTCCAAACCTATCCGAGTCAATGTGCCTAGGTCGTTCCCACCTCAGTGCACAATGACGAGGTCAGGGTGTTGGAGTTGCAAACAGGTTTTAACCAAAGGCAACAATTAGTGCCACTTCAGTCCTCTCTGTGCTAACCATTTATTTTTCACATTTTGTAAATCTAGGTCTAAGTCAATATGTCTCTGTGCTGCATACCTCTTGCACCAGAAAACATGGTTATGTCCTACGATGCACACTAGCATGTTGAAGGTATGGCTGGAAGGTATGGAAAGGTTTCTGTAGGTCATGCAGTTTCTTCATAGAAAAAGAGATACGTTTAACGATGGGGAACTAGTTTCTTTTCGCATACAAAACGGTACCTGATTGGGAGATGAAAAGGATTGTTTTTAAAGTAGGGTGCACATTCGTTTTGTGGAAAAGCATCTTTGTGATTGGTTAAGAAAAAGCAGTTTGAACGTGGAGTACATATTATAGGATAACATTTGCTCAACTCAACCACACCTGCTACTTGCATTTGGAAGGTACTGTTCGAACTTAAAACAATTGTGAACTTTTAACCTGCACATGCCGTTAAATGTTCGAGAAAATGCTGCTAACAAATATTGTTAGGTTTAAAAAAATTGATGAACTTTTAACCTCCACGTGTTGTAGAATGTTCTAGAAAGTGTATTGATAGAATACGTTGTATTTCTGAGTTCTATGTGTACTTGAACATTAAAAAAAACAGTTTGTATGGAAAATTAGGAAGACAGGAATAGAGAGAAGTTTTGAAACCTAAAGGAATCAAGGAACTATTCTAATTTGTTCTTTATGTGTATTTATGTGTGGAGGAGCAAAATTACGGAAAGAAGAGCAGCAGAAAGAGGAAAAAGCAGGGAGTGGGGAGACGGGGGAGATGGGCACAATGGCATATATGTACAGTGAAGTACAGCATAAGTATAGACAAATAATGGCCAGAATGAAACACACCAAAAAGTAGCATAAGTCACAGAACTCAGCAACATCACAGCGCTGAACGGGCATCGAAGTGAAAATCACACTGCATTCATATAGAATGTGTACAAAGTCCGGTCGTGGGTATTGTTGGATATGTGCGAGTGTGGTCATCATGGATGAGATGCCCAACACGCGCCACATGGGCGAGTTAATTGTGTGTTACGCTGCCAAACAGCTGCTCCTCCTTCCCTTGAACCTCCACACTTTTATACAGTGCGCTGTTGTATCCCATGCACTCAAATGGCACAGCATTGTAATGCGTATTTTGGCATGTCGTGCGGTATTCCAACCACACCGTGACACTGGCGTTTGGAGGTGGTGCATGCCACTTTACAACATTGCCAGCTGCGGCCCTTGTAGCAGGCTTCATCAGAACACAGAGACACATTTACCCCCCTCCTGCACACAGACATGTGGGAGACATCCCGTTTCCCTTGCTGGATAGGCACACCCCTGTGCTGACTTGTGTAGGCCGGATCAGCACACGTGTGTTGTGCTTGCAGCAGGATGCGTGGGTAGCTACATGTCCAGGGTCACTGCTAATGCTGAGGTGACATGGGAACGTCAGATGAAGACAGCACACTGTGATGTTGTAGGGAATTTTCTTATCATGCTAACACAATAAGCAAACGGACACACTTGCTCAGATGCGGGTTTGGTGGGTGTTGGTAGTCCTGGGGTTTTTGTGATGAGTCTTGTGACCCTCATGGGTATCCCTGTATCGTGGCGGTACAAAAGGGGGTGGCGATTGACGGAGCATCTGAATCAATCAAACACTCACACCCAGTCAAAAGATCTGGGTTTAATCCATCACCGCTCATTGACTCTATGGCACCTGTGGGTGTTCTGGTGTGTCTCTTCATGCTGCAGGTAGGCGTCCTTTTTAACACTAGTATAAAGCACGTGTTAAATTCTTGGTGATAACTTGGGTTATCGCCGGAATTAATTTTGCATTGTAGTTGTGAAAGTTGTGATGTCATTTGTTTGTGTGCAGAACAATATATGGACTGGGTAGTGTATCCCATTAAGCTCCAGCATCTGATGCACTATTTGTAATCAATATAAATACAATGAGATTTCTTCATTGATTTTGTGTGTACAGTGTAAGTGAAGGGATTACCTCAGTGCAATTCAATATAGGATTTTAGTATTTAGAATAAATCGCAAAGGTGCACCTCGTTTTTTTTGCACGGGAACGGCTAGTCTGCATTTCATTATTAGCACTTTAATGCAACTAAAGTTGAGATAAATCTAATACAGTACTTAGAGATTAATAGTATTCCCGCGATAAGTGTTCTAAAATTTAACATCATGGTGGATACCACCAAATAACAGTAATAAGAACAAGAAAGAGTCACAAAGCAGTTAAGAAAAAAATCAAAAAGGTTTTTAATTTTTTTTCAAAATCAATTTTTTAATAAAGTTATATAAACCAAAAACTATTCTCAAATTGTATTTTTTATTAATATATTTATAAAAAATAAAGCAATAAATAAAATGTTACAAATATAATAGAAAACAACAAGGTGGAAAATTCCTCTGGGGACCATGGATGTCGACGACAGAGCTTGGAAAATAAGGATGTGTGTATTGTGCATATGAAAGGATTGAGAGACAGAAACAGAGAAGTAAAAGCAAGCCAGAGGGGAAAAGAGAGGGAAGGAAAGAAAGGGAGTGAGAAGGGGAGAAGGGAGAGCGATCGAATGAAAGGAATGAAGAGAGTGAGAGAGAGAAGAGAGAGAAGAGAGAGAGTGAGTGTGAGAGATTGTCGCCTCTGCGCATCGATTAGCAAATAATTAATTTGTGCAGCAGTGGGCGGACTGCACGTTCCTGTCAAAACCCAGCTGATCTCAAATGTGTTGGAGAGTCCTGAGTCCTGAATGGCGGAGACCACATTAGCTTCTTTGCAGATCTGATAGATGTTGTTGAGTCGTGTATGGTGGAGACCACTTGAAGGCTCAATTCAATGCTGTCCGTAGTGTAGATCCAAAGCTGAATTCAAGTTGTGAACCCTGCTGTCCACAGTGCAGATCAAAGACAGTAGTTAGCATAGACATCGAGGAATGCTTTTTGTCACTTCTTCGTCACAACATTCGAGGACATAGAGTACAGTTCACTGTGTAATTAATAAATCAAGGCTGAATTCAAGTTGTGAACCCTGCTGTCCACAGTGTAGATGGAACGCAGTAGTCGGTACAGACATAAGTCTGCTGTGTTGTGGCGCTGGGTTCACAGGGGGCTTGTGTGGAGGATGCCCGCGGTCATGGCGACAGGCACGTGCCATGGTGAGGGCCGTCATTCTAGCAGACTCGTTGGTCTTCCCATAAGTGAACCAGGCACAGATTGGGATCATTTGGTGTTCTTAACCTATTATAGTCTCTTACACAATTTGGGTTGCTACTAATCTTGAATTGTGAACCGTGTAACCCCAGTGAAGGGCACAGGCAGTGGTCAGGATGGGGGCGCACAGCCATGTGGTGTTGAGTTAAGCTGTACAGTTAGTGGCACCTGGAGTACTCGGCGTGTGCGCACACTGTGATGATACGTGGTCTCGGCGGCCCGCAGTGGGAGTAATGTCTTGACTTGATAAGGCCACGTGGTGATGATTTATGGTGCAGTGAGTTAGTAGCAACTGAAGCACACAGCGTGTGCGCATCCTGCAATGATGCATGGTCCCGGCGGGCCGCACTGGGAGCAACGTGCCTTGGGAACTGGACTGCGTCATCTGCAATGGCCACTGCATCTGAATTGTGAGCCCTGCTGTCCACAGTGTAGATCGAGGGCAGTAGTTAACATAGACATCGAGCAATGCTTTTTGTTACTTCTTCTTGATAAAATCCGAGGACATAGAGTACAATTCTCTCTGCATTTAATAAATCAAGGCTGAATCCAATGCTGTCCGTAGTGTAGATCCAAAGCTGAATTCAAGTTGTGAACCCTGCTGTCCACAGTGCAGATCGAAGGCAGTAGTTAGCATAGACATCAAGGAATGCTTTTTGTCACTTCTTCGTCACAAAGTTCGAGGACATAGAGTACAGTTCTCTGTGTAATTAATAAATCAAGGCTGAATTCACGTTGTGAACCCTGCTGTCCGCAGTGTAGATCGAAGGCAGTAGTCGGTATAGACATACGTATGCTGTGTTGTGGCGCTGGGTTTGCAGGGGGCTTTTGTCGAGGAGGCCTGCGGTCATGGCGGCAGCCACGTTCCAGTGTGAGGGCCGCCGCTCTGGAAGACTCTTTTGTCTTCGCACAAGTGAACCATGCCCAGGGCGTGGCCTATTTATTTATACTTTTACACTGGAGTTGTGTACGTTGGACCAGCCCACTCCGCTTCTGCTTCAAGGGGGGAACAACACAGCCACATGACCGAGCTCTTCCCCAGTGTCTGAGGTAATATGGTTGCGTCCACTGTGCAGTACACTACATGCATCAATACTATATCTCCACATGTAGAAGTTTGTGGTCTGCATACTGAGTTCTATGCAGCACATCACCGGTACACTTGGGACTGTGTGAATTATTGTTGATGGGCGAGTGGCCTCCTTCACACATTGTTGGTAGCCACAACTCCGAACATTCAGCTATTGTGCAGTTGAGGGGATATGGTATTTTGGGAAGGTCCGTTGTCCTGTTTTGCGCTGCCTCTGTGGTAGTAGGGGTGAAGTGGTCCAGGGGGGAGGTTTTGGTTGTGGTGGTGCTGGGTGTTGTGGCTTTGTTTGGTGTCGGAGCTGCATGATTATTACCTCTATCACTTGTTGGTCTTTAGATGTGGGTGTGAGTTGGGTCTAGTACACGCAGTAGATAGTCGACCTTCTTACACCAGTTAAAGGTTGACGTTAATTTGGTACTGGTAAATTGGGCTATCGCTTATTTTTAGGTAGCATTGCAGATTTGGCTGATTATTGAAAATATGGGGAAGTGGTGTTTTTGTGTTCTTTTTGCGCGGGAACACCTAGTTTGTATATCATAAGCGTTAGTTGTGGCTCTGGTTTGTGGTGACTTTGTTGGGTCAAGGTATTGATGGAAGAGTGGTGATATTTGCAGTTTTTACCAGGTTGAGAATGGGATGATAATTAAAAAAGACAGAAAAAAAAGATATGCTTAATGAACATTATAATTAGAAATAAGCATTTAAAAAACCTTTGAAATTCACTGAAAAAACCATAGGTTTTACAGACAATATAGTTAAGAATTAGCATTTAAAAAACTTTTGAAATTCACTAAAAAAGCCATAGGCTTCAGGGACGTTATAGTTAGTTGGACATTTGACTAATACAAAACCAGAGAAATTTGCCTGTTATAGTTAGTTGAGCTAACTATAATTTGCGCCCGCAATGCACTGGTGATGCCGTCACATATTACATCACTCATGACATGGTCAGTGACATCACTGATGACATCTCAAATGACATCACTGATGACACCTCTCATGACATCATCAAGTAAATGTGTGTTTCTGTAAAGGTTAAATATATATATTCACTGAAAAAACCATAGGTTATAGACCATATATAGTTAGGAATTAGCATTTACAAAACCTTAATTTACTCGCACAAAACCATAGAAATTTGCATATATAGTTAGTTGCAATAACTATATATCGCGCACCCGCAATCCACTGCTGATGATGTCACATATTACATCATTCATGACATGGTCAGTGACATCACTGATGACATCACTTATGACATCATCCAGTGTTTGTATGTTTCTGTAAAGTTAAAATATGTCTTACATATTGAAGAATGAGTGGATGTATAAGTGTCTGGATGAAGGATTTAGTAGGTGCATGACTGACTGTATGAGTGAGTGATTAAATGTGTCTCACTGAGTGCATGGGTTAGTGACTAAACTGTCTTAATTTGTGCATTATTATGTCTGTTGGTCTGTAAACTGCTGCATGTGTTGATCAGTAGCTATATGAGTAACTATATGGGTTATTGATTGGTTGCCCAAGTATTTGTATGGGAGACTGAGTGTGTGTGTGGGTGGCTGGGAGGTGTATGACTCTGTGCATAGATGTGTGAGCAGTTGATTCACTAGATGTATGCGTTCAAACGTGCATGTGGAAACAGCTGTATGGGCAGTTGACTGTGTGCATGAGTGTATTGGTGAGTGAATGGATATCTCAGTGCTACATGTCAAAGTAAGTACATATGTAAAACACAGTACATGTGAGAGTTGACATATATAAATAACTGTGCATAAGAGCCAGTGAATGTGTGAGTGGCTGTATGGATCATTATAAACTTGTATCAGGGATTGTATAAGAGAGTAAATATGTGTTAGTATATGTTTGAATAAATAAGGTGTGTATAACTGTATAGTTGAGGAAATGGACGTGTGATTGATTTTTTGCATGACTGACTAGGTGTGTGAGTAAGTCCATGGATGAGTGACAGTCTGTGAGTGTCTGTTTACACTGATTCTATCTAAGGTTATATTACAGTCTGAAGAGGTTCATCGTATTATCACATGAATGATATCATCAGTGATGTGATCAGTAATGTCAATTGAGATGTCATCAGTGATGTCATCAGTGATGTCATTTGAGATGTCATCAGTGATGTCATCAGTGATGTCATTTGAGATATCATCAGTGATGTCATTTGAGATGTCATCAGTGATGTCATTTGAGATATCATCAGTGATGTCATTTGAGATGTCATCAGTGATGTCATCAGTGATGTCACTGACCATGTCATGAATGATGTAATATGTGACATCATCAGCAGTGGATTGCGGGTGCGCGATATATAGTTATTGCAACTAACTATATATGCGAATTTCTATGGTTTTGTGCGAGTAAATTAAGGTTTTGTAAATGCTAATTCCTAACTATATATGGTCTATAACCTATGGTTTTTTCAGTGAATTTCAATGGTTTTTCAATAGCAAATATCAAAAGCTGTAAAATGTCAAGTACGTGGTAGGTAAAAACATTTTCGTATTTATGCACGCTGATGTGCTTTGAACGCTGCCCCCCCCCTCTTTTCTTTTAGGAGTATCCTCTCTTTGCAGATATTAAAGGGTAGGTAACGTAAGCCTTTGCCCCCATTGTAACCCATCATGCCTGCTTCCCTCTACATTTGATTGATTGTTATCCAAGCATTTACTGTTTTAGAATTGGGTGCTCTCATGCTGACGCCAGCTTCAATCTGAAACATCCAGAAACACTGTGGACTACCAATTCAATCAGTTCCGGTGGAGCCCCAACGTGACCCGGTAGAGAAGAACTTGCCCTCCCCTCTTTGACTGATGATTCTTGTTGCCTGTCCCTTCTGTTGTCATTTAACAGAACTTTTTGGACTGCTGAAAGGTGTTGCATTCCGACCGCTGGTTGGTGGAGACATTTTGACTATATTCTGGACCTGCGTTGTCGCGTAATGCGTCATATGACGCGCCGCGTTAGCGCACCCGGAAGTGCTCCGATGCGCAAGGCGCAGCTTCCCGGAAACGATCCAGAGCGCGGCGCGCAGCGCGTAACGTAAGCATAACAGGTCATGTGACTTGTTAATAAAACTTTTCATTGGTTCATTTTACTTTTGTTATTCTAATAATGAAAGGCTTGGTTATATGACCTAAAAATTACGCTTTTTATTGCTTTTGAACATTTTTTTTTCCCAAATGATGAAAGCCCCACCTTTTTTTTTTCACTCTGACTTGTAAAGCAAAGGACCCAAATACATTTACAGTTTATCACTTACAATGCTCCAGGCTAATGTATTTTCCCAGGAAATGTACAACTGTCCTGCAAGTAAAATATTCCTTTTTCGAGAAAAAGGGCGTTTCTTCGTCCCATGAGGGAGCCGTTGAGCAAAAGAGGCTCGGCCTGCTGTCTTAGTCGCTGATAGGCATGAATATCAGATTCTTATCGATCACTTTATGTTGCAGGAGTAGAAAACACAACAGCCCTTAACCATTTTTCTTTCCTGCGTTCCTGCGTATTATACCTTTTAACAGTCATGCAATTGGACTGCTTTATTTCACTTGCCTTTTACTGATTCGAAAACGGTGGCTATTATTCAAAACTTTACCAATGTAGGTACTACTACCATGTTTTTTTAAAAAAACCTTTATTGTGAAAATGTCAGTATACAAATACGGGCCTATAACCACGTCAGCCGGCCACTGAGCAAACTGGAATCGTATATGATGAGGGCACATTTACACTGTAGAAGAACGTAACGGGCGACCCATTAGATTGCAAGAACTAAGGTGTCTACCATTTACGGAATCGGTGGACGTACATTTTATAATTAAAGTACGACAGGGCCAGTTACAATAAAATTATCTAGATATACGTTTGCGGGCAAGTACCATGGGTGACGTTAATTCCAACTTTCAATAGTACAGTAATCAATAACACATCAGAACTTAATATCAATAGGGATGTCAAAATGTTCAATCAATTCTCGTCCCTGCTCGCCATGTGCTTCAAAACTGCATACGTATCTCGTGATATCAAGGTTGGGCAACCAATACACAACAAGGAGTTACGAGTCCCATTTATACCGGCGCCGTTTTGGGCGCGGCCGGGCAGGTCCAGGATATAGTCAAACATAACAAATGAGGCTGACGTCTCTGAAGCAGTTGACGCACAGCAGGACATAGCAAATAAACATGAAGTCTCTGAAGCTGTTAACTCACTGCAGGACAAAACAAGTGAACCTGAAACCTCTGGAATAATCGTCGCTCAGAAGAACAACACACAAAATTCTGTAGTGTCTGAGGAAAATAAAACAGAGAAGGGCACTGTAGTTTCAGACACACTTAACACTAATGACTTAACAAAGACATCGTCTGTCTATGAAGCAGCTGTCATGTTCACAGAATTGACAAAGAAGTGTGCAGACACCAATGCTATTAAGAAACACAAGGAAATCCCTAACGCATCAGCATTCTCGGAAGAGGTTGACACAGATGACATCTTAAGGAACAAAGAAAGACAAATTAAGGATGAGGAAGTTGAAACATTTGTGAGTTTTAAATTTCCGGAGAAGTATAATTCACCAATAGTTTTCTCTGTAGATGTTTTTCCATTAACAATCCCAGTTCCATCACCCGCCCAGGATATCACTACTGTTCCCCATGTCATAAAACCTTAGGATGTTCAATAACTGAAACAGCTAATATGGGTTTACTTACAGGGGACATCTTTTGTTCTGTTTTGTAAAGTAAAACTATTGTGAACACAAGTATTATACACAGTAAGTGTTTAATATAGCATTTGTCAGTCATTGGTTAAGCAGCTAGGACCTGTTCACTCTTGACACCCCAGGTGCTGTGTATGGTGCAATCCGGATCTCAGCGCGTTCGAGTCACTGTACCGCAAGAGTGGGAGAAACTCAGCTGGACACGCCGTCTTTCGGCGCAGCATTGTAGGATGGCCACACCAGTGCGGCAACTTGCTGGACACCACCTCGGTGCCACCCGGATCTCGTCGCGTTGTGCTGCCTTCGGCGTACTGTAGCAGCAAGAGTGACCGCAACTCAGCTGGACACGCCGTCTTTCGGCGCAGCATTGTAGGATGGCCACACCAGTGCGGCAACTTGCTGGACACCACCTCGGTGCCACCCGGATCTCGTCGCGTTGTGCTGCCTTCGGCGTACTGTAGCAGCAAGAGTGACCGCAACTCAGCTGGACACGCCGTCTTTCGGCGCAGCATTGTAGGATGGCCACACCAGTGCGGCAACTTGCTGCACACCACCTCGGTGCCATCCGGATCTCGGCGCGTTGTGCTGCCTTCAGCCTATTCGCACATCGGTCCGCTACTGACGCCGCCTCATGGGCCAACGGGTTTTTTATGCTTTTTATAACCCAAAGCCGCATAACAGGTCATGTGACTTTTTATAAAACTTTTCATTGGTTCATTTTACTTTTGGTTTCCTAATGATGGAAGGCTTGATCATATGACCTAAAAATAACACTTTTCATTGGATTAAAACATTTTTTTTTTCCCAAACGATGAAAGACCCACCTTTTTTTTTCTCACTCGGCAATCAAAAAAGGTTCCGTTAGATGACAACAGAGGGGACAGGCAACAAGAACCATCACTCAAAAAAGGGGAGGGCAAGTTCTTCCCTACCGGGTCACGCTGGGGCTCCACCGGAACTCATCGAATTGATAGTCTACAGTGTTTCTGGATGTTTCAGACTGAAGCTGGCGTCAGC